>NC_142088.1:25590000-26190000 GCF_054644295.1 Miniopterus natalensis
GTTTCATCTCATCAGTCTTCCCCTCAGATTCCACTGACCAGATGACACTTCAAGAAAAGTTAATAAAGGTGGTGGTGTTGTTTCCCCCTTATGATATAGAAAGCATAGCTGCCCAATTTTAAGTCCACAAGTCATGGCCTCTATAGACTGTTGTACTCGATAAAGCAATCCCAGGAGCATAGATATTGGAGCCAGAATGCTTGGGTTTATATCCTGTCTCTACCACTTACTGTGACCTGGGTTCTAAACATACTTGGGGAACCTCATGGGTCAAGGCAAGAATTGGGTATTCCTGGGTTCCTCCACCAAAATACCATCTACATGGTATCAAAATACCAGCAGAGTTATATCCTAATCACTGTTAGATTCTGAACCTAAGAATTTATCTATGGCATTTGGAAGAGTAGTGGTAAAGTACAGATTCTATTTACATCAAAAGAGAAATACTGTAGAGGGAAAAAAGAAAATATCTGGAAATTATCTTTGCCAGTTAAGAAAAAAACTGTTATTTAAAAGGTACATAATTATATACAAACTACTTAAGCTCTGGGGAGATACTTCATCTGCAAGTGGAAAGATACTGTTTTACCTTTGTGAAGGCACATCCAAGCTCCAGGTGAGTGGCTTATATGAGTCCTTTATCGCTGTATATTCCACCTCTGGCAGAGAGCAGGTACTCAAAACAGATTTATTGAACAAATTGATGAAAACATGCATTTATGTAGGGAAATAATTATTGAGGCCCCTTATTGATCTGAGGAAACAAAGTTAATAGCACTATAATTGGAAGGGTAATGCAGGAGGGTTGTTGGGTATGGAATGAAAGGAGGGAAGGCGATCAACATTGATTAAAAGACTAAATTTTGTCCAGATTAGTTTCTGTAAAAGCACTTTTAAGACATAAATGCTATAATTAAACTTTACTATGTCTATGTAAATACACATTGAAACAGACAGGAGAATTTCAATAACCAAAATAACTGTACAAAAAAATAAACAAATTAACTTTATTAAGTTACCACTTCAGTCCTTACATTGATTTGTTTACAAAAATATCAGTTTGAAATACATTATTGAAAGTGAGTATACATAATAAATAGAAAATAGGGATGCATAGTGCTGGAGACATATCAACCAACTTATCTTCATTTGTTGTCCACTGTTGTAGACACAATTTCACACACAATCCGCATTATAGAAAGAGGAGAAAAAGTACGTGGAAGAAGGTTGCAAACTATAAGAAAAAGTAGCTTAAAGCTCTGGACCACTCACCAAAAAAGCCACAGTTTATCAGGGAGCTAGCTAACCTCACTATAGCACTGAATTATCTCCTCCCACCCACAGAACAATTTAAAAATAAGAAAAGTGCCAGGGAACCTTCACTAATAGTATTAAGTCTAAGTTTTTAACTGTAAGTGTCTGATGATTACTCGAATATCCTAACACAGGCCCTATGACAATAAGTTATAAATAGTCTGAATTTAATAACTTAAACGTGATATGGTTAATACAATATATACTACATGAGTATCTCAACTAACCTCTTTCAGGTCAAGTGATAACTAAAAGGTTTAAATTTAGTTTCAATTTCTGCTCAGAAGAGTGATGTCAGTATTCTAGCAATAATGATGACATCCCATTATTATAAATATGCAAATGTACACATTACTTTGAATTATACTTGATTGAATTCTATGTACACGTGGTTCCATATTCCAAGTGCAGATTTTCAACGGTGCAGGTTTATAATCAAAGCTGGGTTGAACAAATGCTTTCTGGCTTCTGAAAGCAAATGATAAAAGCATGTTCTAAAAGTGAATACACTAAAGTTACAAGCAGGTGACCAGTTCCAGTTCATTTTTTTCCTTTACGTGTGATGAACTTCATGAAACATTAATTCCCGAGGTATATTTGTTTCTGGACCATACAGCTTACATGCTCTTCTTTCAAAGGCAGCTACCATCTGCTTTACAACTTCATCGAAAAACAATGTGGCAAGCTGAGAATGTAGAAGTGATCGAAATTCAAAAGAAATCTGTAGAAAAATGTTAATAATTAATTTAGGGAAATCTCTCTTTCACTAATCTCTACTTAGGGTAGTGGTGTTCACACTGTGAAATGAGCTATTTGGCCCAGTATCTAAGGCAAAGCTGTATTGGGTCTATATAGGTGAGATTTTTTAAACACCTCTCAGAAGAGGGAGTCATATTTACTGCAAAAAGTCTTTGATGAATACCATGTTTATCACTCTGGCTTATTAATTGGTAGTGTTTAGATCTATCCTACCTCCCAATAGGAAGTAAGGAAGAGAAGCGATCCTTCTCACAGGTATCCCAATAAGAACTAACAGCAAGGAGATGAAATTGATCCACAAAACAGATGGGGCAGGTGGTTCAATCTTAAAGTAGACAGTGATCTAGAACTTTATATCCCCTCAAGATATCACTCAGGCAAGGTTTGAGAAGTAGTATTTTAAGGACCAAATATCCACTAAGTTTTAAAACTATTTTAATTTTTCATTTTGAAATAATTTAAGATTTATAAAAAAGCTGCAAAAACAGTACAAAGATTTTTCATATACTCCCATATACCCATCACCCAGATTCCCGTTTTAATGTATTCTATAAATACAGTGCAATTATTAAAATCAGGAAATTAACAGAGGAAATTAATACTACTAAATAATAATGGTACTATCTAACCTACACAGGGCTTATTCAAATGTCCCCAACTGCCCCATTAATGTCCACTAATATTTTAATGAAAGCAATTTAAGAACTGGGAACAGCATATAGGAATTTATGACCATTAAAATTATGACCATTTCTTAAATGTAATGCCTGAATTGCAAATATAGAGAACATATATATTCTGCTGGCAAAGAAAAAGCCACAAGGGGCTTTAACTTTCCTATAGCTGTGATGTAAACAAGAAAATACCTTAGTCCCTAGATTCGAAAAACATATTTGTCCCTTTATTTCTGCATCATAAGATGCAGATCAATGTGTAAATTTCATTTGGTGTTAATAAGTTATTATTAAGTTGGTAGTAGAGTCATAGCATATGTCTTATAACCTATGGACTTGTAAAAATTGCAAATTAGAGAAGGAATGATTATTCAAGGTCTCAAGAAATACAAAAGAAAAAGAGAAATACTGATTAGTATTTTCTTATAAACTTAGTGCAGAAAAAGGTAGTCCATACTCAAAAATTTGAGATTTTAAAAAGTGTTTTTCAGTAATTGCTATACAAATAAGATTATTAATTATGGCATCTGGGTTCTAATAAATGGATTATTTCTTCATTATCAACTTTACCTGATATTTGGAACAAATAAAGGGCTTTATGAGATACTTACTGAAAAATCCAAGGTACAAGTTCTTGGGTAGCCAGGAAGACCTGGGCTAAAACGCCAAGCAGTCTCTAAGTGATTGAAAAGCTTCCCATCAGTACAGGAAGCCTAGAAAATGAAAAAATAAAACTTCAATAAAATACCATTTGGATTATTCAGAATCTATTATTAAGAATGACTCCTTTGAAAAGTAAACATTTTTATAGTCAGACCACAGGTGGTGAAAACATCTCATTTTTAGCCTGGTACTAGGAAGTGACCTCTTACCAATATAAGCCATTCCTTTCCCCTGGGATCCTCAAGGTTGCCAGTTATTCTCTCTTCCATTGCTATCTATCCCCCACTGTGCTACTTAGAGTTCTCTCCTCCAGCAGCAAAATAGGGAGTGATTTTCTGGAAGTTTATTTCCAGCTCTGCTACTTATAAGTGATCCTGAAAAAGTTAATTCCCTGTATCATATTTCCTTAATCTGTAAAATGAGTATCATACATATTTTGCACCATCACTTTGAGATGGCTAAAACATTTATAAGGTATAGGGCACAGATCCCTATGACAATTCTTTCTTCTTTCCTACACAGACTTTTCTCTTATTATTCTTTTCACTCATTATTCTTTCTTTCTAGAGGCCTCTATGGTTCTAGTTTTCACAAAAGTCTGGCCCTGACTCTTGTGCCTGACTCACTGCTTTCTGATCTGACCTCTAATCTCTTCAGTGCTCACATTTACTGTATGTGTGTGTACACACTGAAATACAATACTTTGTGAGATTATTTGCAGAGCATCCTATTTCCCATTCCATATCACTAAAAAATGCTGATTGAGAACCACTAAAGAGTTGCCTTCTGCAGTGTGAAAAATGGTAGCCAGAACCAGTGATTAGTCCATTGTTAGGGTGGGTTATGACCTTGATTGAAGTTCAGCTGCTTTATTTACTATTCAAAAATGCTATCTGGGCCTTATTATACTAGTAGACAACTGACCTCAAGATTACATATTACTTTCCCTCAGCAGATGATTTTAAAAATCCTGTTTCAAAGTCTACACCCCCCTCCTCAATTAAGGCCTAAATTTTCAGCTCTTTTGGCATGTACTAGAGCCAATAAATTATTAAGCACCTCTTTCCCTTTTCTCTTTGATAATTTATTCCCTCAAGAGTTTACATTGACCCTCCCCTGATGTTTATAAACTACAGATTAGCAAAATAAGAACTTGCATAGGTAAACTCATTTTCCCCAAAGTAAACAATCATGTTTTCTTCCCTGCCTATAGCCTCCCTAAACATAAAATTTCTCTGACCATATCTGGATCTTTTCACAGATATTCAACCTAGGAGCCAAAGAGTTAAAAATCTGTTGCCGTTTATTCCTCACTTCCCCCTTTTTTAAAAAATATGTATTTATTGATTTGAGAGAGAGGAAGGGAGAGGGAGAGAAAGAGATAGGAACATCAATGATGAAAGAGTCATTGATCAACTGCCTCCTGTACGTCCCCTACTGGGGATCGAGCCCACAATCCTGGCATGTGCTCTGATCGGGAACTGAACCTCGAGCTCTTGGATCCTAGGTCAATGCTCAGCTGCTGAGCCACATCGGCCAGGCGGAAAATCTTTTAAAGCAATTATACTTTAACCCATTTTATATAATCAATATTTCAGGAGTATTTTTAAAATATAAAAACAAAACTATTACCTTTACCAAATGTGGTTTCACCATAGTTACTATAGATGTATAGCGCTCCAATACAGGTGGAAACCCAATTTCTAATCGTGTTTTGCAGTATCCGGATCTCCTTGATATTATATCAGATTTTTTGCACCAAGGAACAAAATGCTTATAATCCTCCATTCCTGCCACTACATCATACATTTCCTGCATAGAGTATCTTTAGGGGAAAAAAAAGAAGAAGAACTGTTAACTGCATTTAGTTGTATGGTATACATATATTTTAGTTTTTAAAATTGATTTTGAGAGAAGGGAGAAAGAGAGACAGAGAGAGAAACATCGATTTTTCCACTTACTTATGCATTCATTGGTTGATTCTTGTATGTGCCCTGACTGGGGATTGAACCCGCAGTCATGTATTGGGACGATGCCCCAACCAACTGAGCTACCTGGCCAGGGCCAAAAGGGTATTTTTTAATGTGACAGAATAAATCTTTACAGATGTGTAAATTAATTTTTATAATCATGAAATGAGGCCCAAAACAGAGTGTGTGAGTGTGGGGGGAAAACTACCTTCCCCAGGTTTTCAGACACTTTGAAAGAAATGCCAAAATAAGTCCCAAGAAGTATGAAACTCTGTAGCCTAGAAGCTAATTGCCATAAAAGTAGTCTATAAAGATTAAGAAAGCAGTACAGCATAGTAGTCAAGAGGATGGACTTTGTAGTCAGAAAAGACTGTGTTCAAATAGCGACTCTAAAACATAGTAAGCAGAGAATCCAGAAAAAAGAGGCATGATAACCTACAGAAAAGAGTGTGCTGTTTTAGCAGAACTATTATTATATACAAACCCTATAATTCTCCTCTCTGAATATTCTTTTCTTTTGTTTATTAACGGTGCAGCAATTTTGAAAAAAGTTCTTGCATACATCTCCTTAGGCAAAACTGAGGTATGTAGTGGAAGAGTTCTGCTCATCAGTATACCACAGGAAGCTAAATATCTAAAAAGACAAAAATTAGGTGATTTAGGTTGACCTTAAAAATTAAGAGGAAACACAAATTATAGAGATTGTAACATAACTATCACACTTTAGAAGGCTCTGCAACTTTACAATATTCCTGAAATGCACACATACACACACACACAAAACAAGCCTCTTAAGCACCTTGAAGAAAACTAAGAATAACAGCTTGTAGTTAGGGTTAGAAGCTTCTGGCACAAAAGGGATCTCTCCCCAAACCCCAAAATGTTGGCTTTGTCTATAGTTAGGTTACAATAAAATCTTGCCATACACTTGCTAGAATATATATCATACATTTTTCAATTCATCTTATCTACCCAAGTTGTTTTCCCAGCTGGATCTACAGGAGTTCCTCAATTCTTCTTTTTTAAAAAATTTATCTTTATTGTTGAAAGTATTACAGATATCTCCCCTTTTCCCCCCATTGATCCCGTCCATGAGAGAGGAAGGGAGAGAGAGAGAAAAACATTGATGGGAGAAACATTAATTGGTTGCCTCCTGCATGCACCCTGACTGGGGATCGAACCCGCAACCTGGGTTTGTGGCCTGACGGGGAATCCACCCTGTCACTTTTAGCTGTGCTGGATAAGCTTCCAACCAACTGAGCCACACCGACCAGGGTCGGGGATCCTTAAATTTTTTTTAAATTCTCACCACAGGATATTTTGTCCATTCATTTTTCAGAGAGTAGAAGGGAAAGAGAGAAACATCAACGTGAGAGAGATACATCGATTGGTTGCCTTGCACGTGCCCTGACCAGGATCAGGGACTGAGCCTGCAACCAAGGTACGTGCTTTTGGCTGTAATCAAACCGGGGACCCTTCAGGCTCCAGGCCGAAGCTCTAACCACTGAGCCAAACTGGCTAGGGCAATTCTTGATCTACTCTATTAGATTTGAAATTAGGTGTAACTCTCAGGTTGGAGATCTGGTGACCCTGTCAGAACTGTTGTTCTGTCATCTTTTTACCTTCTAATCTCCCATTTCATGCATATATGTAAAAACATATGCCTATGTAATTAAAATGTTAATTGTTTAAGGTATTTCTAAATACAGATGTCTGATATACTTGTCTGCCTAAATATTTTTAGCCTTTCCCTAATAAAATTGTTGCATAACTATTTTACACTACTATTCATGCATGTGTTCACACACTTATTGAGCTCCTATTATGTGCTAGGCACTAGGGACATATTGCTGAATAAAACAAACACGAACCTTATGAAGATGACATTCTAGTGAGGATTCCAAAAATAGTGCTAAAAAAGAAATGGGGCTGGGGACACATAATTAGGACCTCCCTTAGATGGGGTGGTCTAGGAAGTTCTCTGAGGTTACATTTCAGCTGAGATACAATGGATAAGGAGGAGTTAGCCATACAAACAGAGAAATAGGTATATATGTACATAATAAATGTGTGTACCTATATGTATATGCATACAATACAATACAACACAATACTATACCATATACGAATGAAGAAGAGAAGTAGATAGGAGATATTCCAGACAGCAGAGTCCAGAGACTAAAAAAGACTAACAGTGTCGCAGCAGTATAACAAGTGAGGGGGAGAGTACTATGAATTCATGTTAAAAAGTCAGGGTGGAGCTAGATCATGCTGGGGATTATTGGCCAGGATAAAGCAATTAGGAATTTATTCTCAATGAGAAGCCATTGAAGAGTTCCAAGTAAGACAGTGTACTTCATTAAATCAAGGCTTCAAGTTATTTTTTTAAAAAAGGAACAGGATGGCCTGGTGAAATAGCCTTGTTATCAATTATAAAATTTGATTTCTATAAAATGATTTATATATAAATAACATTTCTTTAAGGACACTGACATCCTATAGTTTGGCTGGGGAGGAAGAGAAAATCAGTCGAACCAACAATGGTTGAAGAAATTGGGAATATTCAGCCAGAAGAGAAAGGATGATTGCTGAAAATAAGGCTCCAAAATGTAAAACAAAAGCTCAATTAGAGGGAGACAAATTTGGGCTCCATAACACAAGAAAGAACATTTGAACAATTAAAGCTGCTTATAAAAAATTAGATGGACTTATTCTAGAGGCAATGAAATAGAGATCAATGAAAATGGTTAAGCGAAATGCTGCATGACCATTTGTTAAAATGTAATGCAAAAGAATCCAACATATGAACCGTATAAGTGAACTTATTGGCCCCTTTCAAGAGTTTAGGATTCTTATGTATCCAGCTGTACAAAACATTTCAAGGAATGAAATGGGGAAAACATGGTAAAACACGATTGCTTTGTGAATTCCAAGTTTACTAAGACATCACAAGTCGTATTTGATTTTATAAAGAATGGTAAGAATATATTTCAAAGATATCTATGATATTCTTTTTTAGTCAGGAGATTTTACATAGACTCATCTCCTAGAGAGGGTAAGAGTGTTATGCAAATCTTATTTTATATATTTAAATTATACTTAAAAATTTTTTTTAAAAAATATATCTTTATTGATTTCAGAGAGAGGAAAGGAGGGGGGAGAGATAGAAACATCAATGATGAGAGAGTCATTGATCGGCTGCCTCCTGCACGCCCCCGACTGGGGATCGAGCCCGCAACCTGGGCATGTGCCCTGACTGGGAATCGAACCCCGATCACCTAGATTCTAGGTTGACGCTCAACCACTGAGCCATGCCCGGCTGGCCATGCAAATCTTATTTTAAAGGCAAAGATAATATTAAAAGAACTACACTGTGCTTTTTTTTTGGTAAGCCTATAGTTTGCTTTAAAGTGGGATTATACCAATAAAAGTGAATGACAGGTATTCTGCTAAATGAAGTAGAGCAGTGAAAATAAAATAATTAGGCAGCTAATTTAGCTTCCTCTTTTAAAAAGAAGCCACAAAAAATAATTTAGAATCTCTGTTAGCCACACTGATTACAAAAACCAAATTTGGTGTACAAAATGCCTAATTATCTGTTTCCCTTTTAAGATTTCTTAGATATCTTTAACTGCTAAAACAATTTTACTTATTTTCCCAATTTTTTCTATTAGATACCTTGTTAACTATTATAAGAAGCCAATTATGTGGCAAATATTGTGCACAATTATACTAATTTTCTGATAAATCAATATCAGAAAGGAAAGCTTCTCTGAGATAAACTTTTGTTTTAAAAAGAGGCCCTTGGCCCAGCCAGCATGGCTCAGTGGTTGAGCACTGACCTATGATACAGGAGATCCGGGTTTGATTCCCAGTCAGGGCACATGCCTGGGTTGCAGGCTCGACCCCACTGGGGGGCGTACAGGAGGCAGCCGATCAATGACTCTCTCATCACTGATGTTTCTCTCTCTCTCTCTCCCCCCCCTTCTTCTCTCTGAAATCAATGAAAACATATTTAAAAAAAATAAAAATAAATAAAAAAAGAGACCCTTGCTTCTGAAAAGGTGAACTGAGTGTCTAGTTAGCAGGATGCTTACTTTTAACTATATACGGTTTTGAATTTTGTAGGTTCATGTAATATCATCATTCAGTCCCTCTCAAAAGAAACCCTTACACAATCCCATTACAATCATAAGCAAAGTACTTGTTTAAAGCAAGCTTATAGTTTTCCTGATCAGGTTGCATACTATGGTTATAATGCCCTGGACAGCACATCTACTTTCATACATTATCAAGAATAATGTATCTTTGCCCTGGTGGGTGTGACTCAGTTGGTTGAGAGTCATCCCATGCACTGAGAGGTCGCAGGTTCCATTCCCGGTTAGAGCACACGCCTGGGTTGCAGGCTCGATCCTCAGCAGGGAGCATGCAGGAGGCAGCCGATGCATGTTTCTGTCTCATCACTGATGTTCTCTCT
Organism: Miniopterus natalensis; assembly: GCF_054644295.1. NCBI lineage: Eukaryota > Metazoa > Chordata > Mammalia > Chiroptera > Miniopteridae > Miniopterus > Miniopterus natalensis. The sequence continues at coordinate 25,599,858 of NC_142088.1, forward strand.
CTCTCTCTCTCCCTTCCTCTCTCTCTCAAATCAATAAAAACATATTTAAAAAAAAGAATGTGTCTTCAACTGCAATATGAGAAGCCATATAGTCATATATATGGTTAAACCATGAAATAAAAACTGGAACAGTATTAATCTCAAATATTAGAGTATATATAATACTCTATATTTATTATAATTACATATAACTGTTATCAGAGAAAAATGTATCTCGTCTTCCCCCGTTGTTAGTGGGTGTGGGGTTCTTGGGGTACTGCTGGAAGAAGCATTGCTGGAGGCCAGCATGGGAGGATGAGATATGGTAGAAAGCTTTATTTCTGTGGAATTACATTATTGGGTTTCCAAAGTCCTATTTCCCTTAGTCCAGTCATAGAAGTGTAGCTGGGAATTCAGTAAAGCTAGAAGCAAAGCCAGTGCCCAGAGTTTCCTTTCCATGCTGGAGCTGGGTTCAGTTCAACATCAGGCTAGTTACAGTCCATTAGTCCACTGTGTGTGGGGGTCCACATGGTGGTAGGCCATGTGGGTGAGTGCAGCGAAGCAGGAGTAAAAGAGCCCCACAAGCCCAGAGTCACAGGAGTCCCAAGAGAGCCAACAGCATAAGATAGCAAGCACCTTATAGTGGCCATGCCCATTCTGGCCAAAGACCTCTATTCCCAGGTGTGACTGACAGGGAGCACCTTCCCTGTCACCTCAACTTAACTGGGCATGTGTCTATCTTTCCCTTCCCCCAACGTTTTGCAGGGAACATGACTATAATGTCTGGCCTTCCTTTTGCTCCTTTCCTATTATTAATAACTAGCTAATTACAACAGCATCATAACTATAGTATCTATTAATAATATAATTATAATAAAAGGCCAGAATCTATTAATATTTCTGACTAGCAAAGAACTCATACACTCTCTTCATTATCATAAACATTATTTATCTTGAAATTTAAGCCTTAATTATATCACTAAAGAAATTGTGCTTGTCTTCTTAAAAGCGACAGTTTTATTTGCAGCCAACATTTTATAAGAGTAATACAGGCAGATCTAAAGCATGATAGGATATGTTCTGCTTGAAACTACTCTTTCACGTCATTTCCTAAAGCAGGAGTAAACAATATAAGATGATTTTATTTCAGTTTCAACCAATATTTGTCTAAAAGGATGAGTCGGCTGGGTTGTTGGCATTGAAAAAAATTCATAGAATCTAAATGTCCTGGAGCTCAACTAGATTTGTGATTTCTCCCTCCATCCCGTACTGTTTACAACTGATTTGATTTTAAACACTAACTTTAATTGTCGCGCATAATTAAACGTCATTAGTAAAAAGAAACGAAGTGGTGGAAGTATGTAATTCTTCACGTTCCACGTCCTTCTCCGCCCCCCCCCCCAAAGGAACCAAAATCGAAGGCAGCCTCTGGTTCAAGGTTAGAGGACCTGTAAGTTACAGTGGAGGGGGTAAAAATCCAAGTCCCCTACGTCCGCTACATTTAGTTTTGCAAGAACCAAAGGGCGGGGGCAAAGACCTCTACCAGAAACTGGGAAAGCACGTCTGGTCATCAGGCACGTAGCAGGAACAGAAGGGGGTTCACTGCCAGGCACAAAGTCCCACAAGTCCAGCCGCCTGCAACTCTTGCACGCGAAGGTAAAACTTTCCGACAGCAGCGACAGCGACGGCAGCAGGCAGTCAGGGAGGAGACCGGAAAAGCCCAAAGGCACGGGAGGCCGAGCTGTTTTATCAGCTGCTTCCCAAAGTTGCTTCGCCCCGTGATTCACCGCCTCTCGCGAGGGCAGCGAGCCACAAACACAGGAGGTGCGGCCGGGAGAGGCTGGCGGGCCTCCGGCCCCGGCAGATGAACACGGCGCCCAAGCCCCTCAAATGTAGAGCCCAGGAAACCCTTTCTCTCCGGGTCCGGTTCCGCCTCAACTAATAAACCCGCGCCCCCCCCAACTCAGCAGGCCCCGGCGGAAAACTACAGTGGTCGCAGCGCCCCATTACCTGACGTTCCGCGCAGGCCCCTGCGCCGAAATCGGGGCTCCAGCTGCTGCCGCCGACTTTGGACGACATCCCGAGACCGAGACCACCTTTCTCAGAGCCCTCTGACCGGTCCGAGCTGCCATGATCGACTCACTGAAGCCGGTAACCACCGCCGAGACCAAACTCAAGGCGCCACCCATCTCCGGCAAGGCCAGGTCCAGCCCGGCTCCGACGCCTACCAGCCAATCGGCGGCCCTCCTGAGCCTCCAGGCCCGCCCCTCCTTCCTCTCCGATTGCGCAAAGCCGACGCACGCTCTTACCGCCTTAGGGCCGAGTGTAAGCGCTCACGTCATACTGCCGGCCAATCAGAGGGAGCGCCGGGCAGCCCGGACACACCCTCTCCCCTGGCTGGCCTCCGGGTTGGGCGGCGCGCCCCGGCGCCTCACGTCAGCCTGGCTGACGGTTTACCCTCCTCCCGCGCTGGAACTCTTCCCGGGATTCGCCAACCGCCGCGGTTCTCCGGGTGCTGCTTTCGGTCGCGAGGCCCGGCGCGTGAGCTCAGCTCAGAGGCCCAAGGGAGCCGATGTTCTCTGTGTTAATTATGTAACTGTCCCAACCGGTGAGTGCTGAGCCGGACTCGCCATCGCCCCTGGCTGCCCAGCCTGGCCGTCAGGCTCGCTGTTAATAATTGTCTAACACAGTTCCTGCCGCGCCATCCCCGCGGGTGGTTGTGAGGGCAGCATAAGGCCACGTCCTCAGGGAAGGGACATAGGTCCTTGGCGCTTTCTTCCGCGCGGCCGACGTTTCAGTTGGCATTCGCGTGTGGTTTGGGTTTCCCTTACTCCCCACACACCAGACAATTTCGTTTTCACTCACCCATTTTAGGAACCGGTCAGTCATCAAGTCCTGACATTTTTTCCCTCCTTTTGTTCCCAGGTCTATTTAACCTTTCAACACTATAGTTTCTTTTAAACTGAGGTTAGCAATACTACCTACCGAATACAGGTTTGAGGAGTAAATGAAATTGTTGATTAAATATAGTCAACAAATATTTGGGGGGCGCTTACTCTTTGCCGCTCTAGGTGCTGGATAAATGAACAGAAGTCTTTACCGTCAGAGAACTCCGTTTTAGAGAGGGCAAATCATTAATTGTTATGTAATACAATGTCAGGTAATCGTGTGCCGCAGAGAAAAGGGAGAGGAGACGGGAAGGGGCGAGGCGGGTGCTGTTTTAGGCAGGGCGCTCGGGCGGCCTCGGGCGGCCATGCTGACGAGGCCTAACGGACTGAGGCGCTGAGTTACGTGGACGCTCGGGGGGCAGCTACTGCAGGTGGAAGTAAGGGCACGTGCCAAGGGCCCAGGCGGGAACTACTTTGCCCTGTTTTGTGAAGAGCAAGGGCTTCGGATCTCAGCGAGTGAGGGGGTGGTGCCGACTGAGGTCAGAGGTAGCGAGGGCGTAGTCCCAGCGCCTGGGAGGCCATGGTGCCAGCTTTGGCTTTTATTCCAAGTGTGAAGGGACGTTATTTGAGTTTGAGGGTAGACTAGTGACTTGATCTTATTTACTTTTACAGAAATATTAGCTGCTGTGTATGTATGATTGCTATTTTCTACTCTTGCTTTGTTCATTGAGGTCATCCCTTAGTAGACACTTTGTGGAGTGAGTTGAAATCCCCAGCTACAAAGTCTGTCAAACACTTCTCAATACAACACAGGACGTACTTGTCGATTCAGGTGGTTCTGTAGCTGTATCCAAACAGTTCTTTATCAGATTACCTCTAAATTCACAATCCCTGCTCTTCTTGCCTTAAATCCTAAAAATTTCCAGTAATGTCTTCCTTTAAGGCATATAACTTCCCTGCTCAAAAACCACAGTGGTTACCAGTGCCTACAAAATAGAGGCATTACACTGCCACCTCCGACTAAATTCTATTTCAAACTATTGGTATTGCTAACTAGAAGGCCTGTTACATTTTTTAGTACAATACATGATGCACTTACGTACTTAATATAAGGCTTCCTTTTATTAAATTCACCAAACATTTTCTCATTCAATTCTTCCCAGACCTATGAAAATACGTACTGAATTGGGCCACCCAATTGAATAGTTTCCCAATTTAAAAAAATTTTGAAGACAAATAAAGGAATCTTGATAATAGATGACAGTGTATGGTACTCATTTGACTTCTCAGCAAAGAATAATATGTCATAAGTTTAAAGGTGATAATAAACTCGTTCAGTTTCAGTAGATGACGGTGCTTCCATAAATTGTGGGTTAAAAGGTCTGTCTATACAATATGAAAAGATTAGTAGTAAATTAAAACAGTCCAGACCTGTGAGAAGCAGTATCTTTGATTCCAAACCAACTATGCTGTCAAATATATTTGACACACCACCACATATTAAATATTCTTGCCAAAATAATTGAATCTGAATCTGGTTAAGCTTTTAGATATGCTAGTTTACAAAGGGAATAGAACATGTTAAATGACACCAAGGGGATACAATCTGCCAAATACAGAATATGGGAAATTCTGTAACACGAATGATCCAATTTCTTCAAATAAATGCCAAGTAAAGAAGGAGGAAGAGGGCACTGTTGTAGATTTAAAAGATTTAAGGGGCATTATTTGGATTTTGCTTTGAACAGACTATAAAAAGACATACACAAGCCTGGGAAATTGAACTGAAATTATTACTTCAGTAGAGAGTCATACTGAAGATCTTACAGGTGAAATATGCCTGTGATTTGCTTTAAAGTAATCCAGGGTGGGCAGAGGAATAGAGTAAATGAAACAAAATCGATCATTTGTTGATAATAATTGAACTGGATGATGGGTACATGGAGAGTTTATAATAGTATTATATCTAATTTTTATGGATGTTTGAAATCTTTCGTAATAAAAACCATATATATATTTTCTCTCTTTCCCCTTTTAGATCAATAGAATAATCTTCCTAGCATGCTCAATGATTTCATACAGGGATTAGCTTGACTGAATCTGGAACTGAGTTATGGAGATTACTGCTGTTACAGATGTTAGTTTCTGATAAAAATGGGACTTTTGCCATAGCCAGTTTGCTCAGTGGTTGGAGCTTCGGTCTGAGGATTGAAGGGTCTCCCAGGTTCGATTCCAGCCAAGGGCACATACCTTGTTTGCAGGTTCAGTCCCTGGCCTGGTCAGGGCATGTGCTGGAAGCAGCCAATCGATGTGTCTCTCTCACATCAATGTTCCTCTCTCTCTCTTTCTCTCTCCCTTTCACTCTCTCTCAAAAGCAATGGAAAAGATATCAAGTGAGGATTAAAAAAATAAAAATTAAAAAAAATAATAAAACATTATTTTTAAAAAATTGGACTATCAAAGGAGATTAACTAGACAGTTTGCCCTTACTGACTGAATTTGTCAGTCAGGGACCAGTTAGGAAAATTACACCAATTATTTTATTTTATTTTTTAAAATATATCTTTATTGATTTCAGAGAGAGGAAAGGAGAGGGAGAGAGAGAGATAGAAACATCAATGATGAGAGAGTCATTGATCAAGTCCACAACCGGGGCATGTGCCCTGACTAGGAATCGAACCCCAATCGCCTGGATCCTAGGTCGATGCTCAACCGCTGATCCACACCCGGCCGGGCTACACCAGTTATTTTAAAACAAAATTTAATATAAGTAAGAACATTGTTAAACAGGGATTGGAGAACTACAATGACAAAAAGAGGATACTGAGATAAGAAAGTAATAGTAACTGCAAGAAGTAGGTACCACCTCATGTTCCCAGGACCACTGGTAGGTTCAGTGATTTTCTGAGGGGATTCAGAGGACTCAACATATAGTTGTACTTAGCTATGATTTTTTTACAGTGAGGATACAAAGCAAAATCAGTAAAGGGAAAAGGAGCATATGGGATGTCTGGGGAGAACCAGGTGCAAACTTCAAGGATCTTTTCCGAATGAAGTCCTAGAATCACACAGGACATGCTTAATTCTTCTGACAAGTTCTGACATGTGTGAAATGTTGCCAACCAGAGACTGTTGCCAACATTCAAGACTCTCTGCCCAGAGTCTGATCACATAAGCACCCTTTATCTCACAAGTACCCAAATTTCAGACTCCATAAGGAAAGCTGGTGTTCAGCATAGACCATATTTGCTTGCACAGTTTAGGGCAGTGAGACAGTCTTCCCTTTAAGAATCTCTGGTATAAAAATTAGATAATATACATACTGGATGTGTTTGTATATGTATAGCATTAATCAATGAATACATAAAACACTCTAACAGTTGAAGAATGAGACAGGTGAGGAGAAACTTTTCATAAGGGGTACTATTTAAATAGTTTGTAATATACATCATTTTTTGGTATTAAAACTAAATTTTATTCAGGCCAGCCAGTGTGGCTCAGTTGGTTGAGCATCATCCCATGCACCAGGAGGTCATCTGTTTGATTCCTGGTCAGGGCACATGGTCAGGCTCAATCCCCAGTAGGGGGCATGCAGGAGGCAGCAGGTTGATGTTTCTCTCTCATCGATGTTTTTCTCTCTCTCTCCCTTCCTTTCTCTGGAATCAATAAAAACATATTTGGCCCTGCCTGGCATTGCTCAGTGGTTAGAGCGTTGGCCTGAGCACTGGAGGGTCTCGGGTTCAATTCCTCATCAAGGACACGTACTTGGGTTGCAGGTTCGATCCCTGGCCCTGGTCAGGGCACAAGTGGGAGGCAAACAATTGATGTGGCTCTCTCACATCATGTTTCTCTCCCCCTCCCACCCCCTTCAGCCTCTCTAAATATCAATGGGGAAAAAAATCCTCTGGTGAGGATTAAAAAAAACTAATAATAAAATAAAAAATAAAAACATATTTAAAAAACTAAATTATTCATGACATTGGATTTGGCAGTGATTTCTTGGATATGACCAAATGCACAAGCAACAAAAAATAGATAAATTGGACTTCATCAAAATTAAAAACTTGTGTCAGTAGAGTGAAAAGTCAGTCCATAGTGAATTTGAAAAAGCTGTTTTCCACCAGTGTGTTTCTCCTGTGTGTCTCCTTTACTACTTATACAAAACACCTCACTTCTGGTCACCAAATATGTGGAGGTTTTTCCCTATACCAAGCAATTTTCTGTGATAACAGTTGGGTGTCCTACAGTTTAAGTCAATTCCGACACTATCTACCCAGAGATAACATCAGATACCACAGATTAAGGGCTCAGTTCCACAAGACTGCTCACACCCTACTTCACATTGCCAATTGCAAGTAGTAGGTCTCCTGGTCACCCACATCTTCTGTCCGATTTGATTGTAAGTCAGAGGTTCCCGTGACCCCTGGCGCAGGTTTGATTACTTTTCTAGAGCGGCTCACAAAACTCAGGTGAACAGGTTTTCCAGTTTATTAAAGGATATGACAAAGAATACACATGAATAATCAAATGAAGAGATACATAGTGTGAGGTCTAGAAGGGTTCTGAGCACAGGAGCATCTGTCTCCATGGAATTGGCATGTCTCACCCTCCCAGTGTGGATGTGTTTGCCAACCTCAAAGCTCTGCAAATCCCATACTATCAGGGTTTTATGGAGGCTTACTCACATAGGCAGTTATTAACTCCATTTCCAGCCCCTCTTCCCTCTTTGGAGAAGGGGGATGTCAGGGCTGAAAATTTCAAACTTCTATTTGTGGCTTGGTCTTTCTGGTGAGCAGTCCCCATTGAGGAGCCATCCAGGAACCTATCCAGAGCTGCCTCAGTAGAACCAGAGATGCTCCTATGCTCTTGTGAGTCCTGTGTCAAGGACAGGATCAAAGATCAAATATTACAACAAGAGATGCTCCTAGCCCTGGCCATTGTGGCTTAGTTGGTTGGACTGTTGTCCCATGTGCACCGAGAGGTTGTGGGTTTGATTCCTGGTCAGGGCACACACCCAGGTTGCAGGTTTGATCCCCAATTGGCATGTGTAGGGCCGATCAATGTTTCTCTTTCACATTGATGTTTTCTCTCTCTCTCTCTCCCTCTTCTTCGCTCCCTCTCCCTCTCTCTTTCTAAAATCAATAAAAGCATGTCCTCGGGTGAGGATTTAAAAAAAAGGGGGTGGGGGGCAGAAATTTTCCTAGTGCTTTTATCACTTAGGAATTCACAAGGGTTTTATGAGTCCTGTGTCAGGGACAGCATCAAAGACCAAATATTAGAACAATAGATGCTCCTAGCGCTCTTATCACTGAGGGATTTACAAAGGTTTGAGGAATTCTGTGATAGGAATAGGAACTGGGGCAGAGACCAATATATAAATTTATATATGTATATATATATTTTATTATCTCACACATATAATGAGAAAAATATTTGAAAATCATATATCTGAAAAGGGATATTATCCAGAATATGCAAGAACCGTTACAACTTAACAAAAAACACAACTCAATTTAAAGATGGGCAAAAAACTTGAATAAACATTTCTTCGAATAAGATATACAAATGGATAATAAGCACGTGAAAAGATGCTCAATATCCTTAGCCAATATGGAAATGCAATCAAGACTATAATGAAATACCAGCATTATTCAGGATAGCCAAAAGGTGGAAATAACCCAAGTGTCCATCAATAGAAGAATAGATAAACAAAATGTGGTATATACATACCATATTATTCAGCCTTATAAGGGAATAAAATTCTGATGATATATGCTACAACATGGAGGAACCTTGAAAATATTATGCTAAGTGAAATAAGCCAGACACAAAAGGACAAATATTGTATGATTTCATATACATGAAATATCTTGAAAAGGCAAATTCAGACAGAAGGAAGGTTAGACATTACTGAGGGGAGGGCAAATGGGAAGTTGTTGCTTAATGGTTATAGTTTTTGCTTGGGGCGATAAAAAGTTTCGATACAGATATTTGTGAGAGTTGCACAATAGTTCGAATGTACTTAATGCCACTGAATTGTATATTGAAAAATGGTTACAATGGAATATTTTATGTTGTTTAGGCGTACCTTGGAGATATTGTGGGTTTGGTTACAGACCACCATAATAAAATGTCACAATAAAACAAGTTATAATCTTTTTGCTGGTGGAGGATCTTACCCTCAGTTTGTAAAAAAAAAAGAAAAGAAAAGAAAGAAAAAGAAAGGAAGAAAGAAAGAAAGAAAGAAAGAAAGAAAGAAAGAAAGAAAGAAAGAAAGAAAGAAAGAAAGACAGAAAGACCTGTGAAGCGCATTAAAATGCCTGTATAGCCCTACAGGGCGTGGCTCAGCGGTTGAGCGTTGACCTAGGATCCAGGCAGTCGGGGTTTGATTCCCCGTCAGGGCACATACCTGGGTTGCCGGCTTGATCCCCAGTTGGGGACGTGCAGCCGATCAATGACTCTCTCATCATTGATGTTTCTGTCTCTCTCTCTCCCTCTCCTTTCCTCTCTCTGAAATCAAAGATATATTAAAAAAAAAAAAAAAGCCTGTTTTATATTTTACCAAAAAAAAGGTGGCAGCCAGATATGGCCCACAGACCCGAGTTTCCTGTCCGTCGCTATAGGAAATTTTGGCCTGAGTGCCTACTTAACTCCACTTTCTCCACCCACCTGCGGATTCTTGGGACCATTGATCTTGACATCCTAATAGCAAGATACCCCTGCTTGTTATTCTCAATCATTTCTAAATTAAAAGCCCCTCTAAAAATCATCCTCTCCTAAATCCTCATTATTCTACAGCTCAGTGCTTCATCTCTCCTGATTTTCCCTCTTAAGCCTTTCCTTTGTGTGTTCTGGAACCTCTAATTTGTGATTCATAAACTTCCCTACTCTTCATGACATCTTTTATAAGCATTTCTTATATGTTTTTACTGATTTCAGAAAGAGGGAAGGAGAGAGATAGAAACATCCGTGTGAGAGAAACATCGATCGGCTGCCTCCTGCACTCCCTTTACTGGAGATGAAACTGGTAACCCTGGCATATGCCCTGACTGGGAATTGAACCTGTAACCTCCTTGTGCGTGGGATGATGCTCAACCAACTGAGCCACATCAGCTCAGCTTTTATAAGCATTTTTGCTTTCATTTCTTTTCTATTTCTGTTAGGGTACTATACTGATATTTTTCAAAATATCTGTGATCAGGTCATATTCTCCATGATTTTTATTTCAGCAGAGTATAGGAGCTGTTGCAGTCTACAGGGTTGAGAACAGTTGCCTTGGCTGAATCTTGGCTCCCTCATGAAGCTCTTCTATGCTGCTCATTCTTTCTCACTCATAGGCACATTTTATTTAAAAGTGGGGGTGGGTGGGGGTGGGTGACAGACCACATATACTTTTGAATACTTGTGTACATTTATTTCTTCTTCCGACCATGGAATACTGGGAGTCTGTTTGCTTTCTCCAAAATTCAGCTATAGATGAGAAATGAGGCTTTGATATGCAGTGTTTCTCAATACATTGCTACCTGTAAAGAATTATCATCTCAGGCTCCATTTCCAGCCTACTGAATAACTCTCTGGAATCTGGGTTCACAACCTATACTTTTAAGAAGCTCCTCAGGGATTTGAGTGTTCTTAGAGTTTGAGAATCACTGCATTAGTGGGAGAGAAAGGTTTCAGAACTGAGAGCATGTGCATGTGCCCCCCTCCTCCAACCTTGCTAACTTCCACACATACAGACTCCTGGAGAGGCATAACCATTGATAAATTGCCATGAAGAAAAAAAGACTATAAAAATTATTTTCAATTAATCACCATTCCAAGACAGAAAATGTTTTTGGAGAACATGTACTAGCTGTGTACTACCCATGTACTTCAAGGTCAAAAGAACAGGACCAATGTGTCCCCTCACTCCTCACTACTGCTTTCAGACCATTATTCACTCACCCTTTTGTGAAAGCCCAAACTTCTTTGAGACTCATATCCTTAGGGGATAGTGTCATCCTCTATCTGGCTACACATCATTGTCATCTCATGGAAAAGATTTTTGTATGCTTGAGGTGGATGTTATGGTAGTCTGCCCAGATTCCTTTCTTTCTTCCCTCATAATCAGAGCTGTTTGGGAATTCTGTCCATGACAGCTCTCTGATCCATCCCTCTTTGTGTATTTCTTGTAGTTAAAAGAGACCTGCTTCTCCCAGGGTCATGCTTTCTCACATGCAAAATCTTGTTGTTATGGGAGTATAAAAGCCCAACCCCCTTCCTCCAATGTAGGACAGCTCTGAAGGGTGGTCCCATTTCCAGAGTTCCCCATAGAATAGGTTGAGGTAGGTCCTTGTTGCAACTGGGTGGCAGTTCAACAAGGGTGGCAGTTCAACATCTTTCTTTGTCCAGTTCTGATTCATTCTATCTCCCAAAGGTGTTGATCCTGAGAAGATATCCTGACAAACTTCTTGCATGCAAACCTCTATCTCAGAGTCTGCATCATAGGGAATCCAACCTGTGACCCAAGAAAGCAGATTCTAAAATGGGATTTTTATGTCTGGATCACCTGCAGTCTAACTGCCAATGAGGACCCTCTCACTGGTGGTAGGTGAAGTGCTAATAGCTCACCTATGGAGATATTGGGAGAAAGACACTAAAAGACTTAGAGAGGGATTAATCACTATTAAAAGTGAAGTGTAAAAGCTGGAGGGTATTCTTGCTAGTATATAAAGAGAGTCTCATTGTCTGCAGCCAGAGAGCAAAAAAAGCTGATGGTTAGTTACTGGACTTAACCCTAAGAGAAGAACTGTAGAGCTCCAAAAGTGGACAAAATTTTCAGCCTCAGCATGTCTCTTACAAAAAGTGAGTGCCCTGATTAGGAAGGATTGCAGTCCTAAGAAATAGGACAAGGACATCTGGGTTAGTGCACTTAAGAAATTTGAAATCCTAGATACCCTGGATCCTCTGGGCCTACAGAAGTGGCCTAATCCTCCCTGTCATAAAGCTGGTGCTCCGTCTTTGCTTGAAGAAGATACAGAGAATGCTGACTTTAAGACAAAAGATACCCCTCTTAGGAACTTTCCTCAGTTTTCCTCCTGGACACCAGACCAATAACTGGGGTTAAGTTATACATCACCTGGCCAAGGAAATGCTAGGCCTACTAAGGGAAAAAAGGGACACCTCAAAGGACTCAAAGGACCTAGTCAATATATACCATCACGAGTTGGAAGATGACATAAGAATAAAATTGAGGGCCCTAGATCAAGGCACAGGGGTGGGTAGCAAAACATAATGTTGTGTAGGGAGGGTTTATCAATATGGGAGCACTATCCCATGCTATGGAATACCTTGACAAGGATCCAGGATGGAAGTGTTAACACTAGCTACTAGGGTGGCTTTTAGAAACTCAGAGAAAGCAATGGTCCACATTAAGTGGTGTAGAATGGCAGAACTAATGTGGAAGATGCTATAAGAAGGGATCAAAAGGCTCAGAGAAGTGGGTATGCTAGAGTAGATATTCTATGCTAAAGCCAGAAAACTAACCAGATTACTATACTCCACGGGATGGCTCAGAGAACACTCTGTTCCTTGAAGCAATAGGAAGGTGAGAGGTGCACCCGCATCACTGAACAGGACTGAGACTAGGGTGAAGTGAGTGAGGTACTTGCCTCAGATGCAAAATTAAGGGGTACCAAAAATTTCAGTAACCAAGATAAACAATATTTTATTATAGTTTTAAAAATCAAAATAAATGCAGAAAAACCCATGATGAACAAGATACCAACATTTTAAATAAAGACAGGATAAATATTGCTCACTTTTCCATATTGCCTCCAATATGGTTCGGCACAGAGTTGCTACTAATGGTGGCTGCCCTTTACAGGCCTTCAGTGATAGCATCAGATAAAGTTACAGAATTGAGTTCCATGATAGCAACCAGGGATGATGGAATCCCAAAATAGAGGCCAAGTGTTGATGTTTAATTGTCAGAAGCAAGGTGGGCACAATTATAATTAGCACAAGGGCAGATGGCTGCCTGTTGGGTCCTGACCTATGGAAAGATATGGAAATGGTCAATGCACCAGAGTGTCCTTGGAGGCAGGGTTGATGGGCAGCCTATAAGGGTGTTGCTCAACCTTTATAACCAAGAGAAATCAAGGATGGATGTTCAGGAGGCTGAAGGCAGCTATTCCAGTTAAAAAACTAAAGTGGTTCTTTAAATAGTTTTCAGCCCTGAGCTAGTTTTCAGACCTAGAACCGTATGATTTCAGACAATTTGATTGAAAGATAAGCTAGGTCCTCAGGACTAAGGACCATGAATACTGTGGTAAATATGTATTAATGAAGCCCCTCACGCTTCTCCAAAGATACCTATTATTTGCTCTGGTAACTACACTGGGAAAAGTGGAATAAGCAAATGTTTTGAAGGCTGTGGATACCATGTCCAAGTTGACACTGATACCCAAAGTGTCACAGTGGAGCCTGTTAGAGTGAGGTTGTATAGGGTCATAAATGGAGTCCTGGCCCTGGTCCAGCTCATAGTGCCAAGTGTCATTTCCCAAGTTCCCAAGAATATAATTGGAATGAACATACTTAGAAGTTGGTGAAACTCCCATATTGGTTCCATGGCCTATGGAATAAGAACACATGGGAAGTCAACTGAACAGCTCCTCTGAAACCCTGCAAGATACTATCCTATCCTAGGAAATATGGCACAGATTAATGTCTTAAAGATCTAAAGAATGCAAAGATTGTGGTCCCCGTCATATCTACACTGCAGTCTGGCCCTTTGAAAGGCTACACAGATGCTGGAGGATGAGAGTGAACTATCACAAATTCAATCAAGTAGTATCCTCAATTGCAGTTGCTATGCCAGATTGTGGTTATTTAAGCAGATTAACATGACCTAAAGTACATGGTAAGCAGATACTGATCTGATGAAAGAGTTGTCTTCCATTCCTAACAATAAGGAACATTTAAAACTGCAGTCTCTTGGGTTGAATAACAGTATACATTTTAAGTTTTACCACTGGGTTATATTAATTCTCCTATAATATAGTCTATCAATTCAACTCTATCATAATATAGTGTTAAGGGACCTGGGCATCTGGACATACAGCAAAGCATCATATTAGTCCACTGTCTTGATGGCATTGTGTTAGTCATGTTAATCAGACTAGATTATCAGGAAATAGTAAATATATTGGAGGCCTTGGAAGGACACATAGGTTCCAGAGGGTGGGAGATAAACCCAATGAAAATTAAGGGTCTGCTCCATTAGTGGTATTTTTAGGGCAGGATTTCTCAACATTGGCACAATAAACATTCTGGGCCAGGAAATTCTTTGTTGTGGGGTGCTTTTGTATGCAACATAGGATGTTGAGCAGTATCCCTGGCTTTTCGATGCCAGTAATCTCTCAAGTTACTGTAGGTGTTACAGCCCAGTTCAGGGAGAAAGACACATAGAAACAATTACAATACAGAGTGGTTAGGGTAGTTAGAGAGACATGTTTGTGATATTTTAGAAGTACCTCACAGAAATATCAAAGCATGCTATCTTTATCTTTCATAGGGTAAGATTTCCTAGGTGGGGTGACACAGATTCAGTCTTATAGGATGAGAAGGAGTTAGCCAGGTGAAACAGAGTTGAGGAGATGGGGGTGGGAACAGGAAGGAGGATCCTTGAAGAAAAGAAGGTGGAGTCTCTAGACATTGGTAAGTATCCCTGGGAAACAAAATCACTTCCAGTTGAGAACCACTGTTTTAGGGTCATAGTGGTCTGGGGCATTTTTGGACATCTCCTCTAAAGTAAAGGACAAACTATTGCATCTTGTACATCCCACGACTAATAAGGAAGTACTATGTCTTGTTGGTCTATTTGGGCTCTTGGTGGCATCAAAAACTGCTGGCTTTGTATGTTGCTATTGTTAATATTGCCAACTTATGTAGGTTGACTCTGGTACATACCTACAATAGAGCACCTGTCACTCACCCAAGAACTCTAGTCTGCCCAACATCCCTTCCTTACCTTCTTTCATAAATCTTACTACTCCTGTACCTCCAATTTCTTAGTTCAGCTAGAAACAACCACCAACCCAAGCTGAATCATTAGTGGCAGTGTTTCCAGCTCTTGTGTTGTACATCTGTAATTGAAAATGCAGTAACAAAAATTATGTGGCAAGTCTCTTTGTATCAGCTAATAGGGGCAGTACAGAGCAGGAAAGTTTGGAAGATTCCTTCTTTCAACATTCATTTGTTCAGCGATGTAGTACTGCCAGGTATCACAGGTACCTGTCCTCATCTCATGACATTTCCCCCATTTACTCCACTCTATAGATATACTAACCTTCTTGCTGTTCTTGGAACATCCCAAGCTCATTCCCACCTTGGCATTATATATATATATATATATATATATATATATATATATATATATATATATATATATATATAAAATACTTCTATAATATATTATATATATATAATACTTCTATAATATATTATATATATATATATATATATATATATATATATATAATACTTCTTTATCCATTCACTTCTTCTTTATCCATTAATCTACTGATGGACACCTAGGTTGCTTCCATATCTTGGCTATTGTAAGTAATGCTACCATGAACATAGGGATGCATATATCTTTTCAAATTAGTGTTTTTATCCCCTTTGGATAAATACCTAGAAGTGTTATTGTTGGGTGGTATGATAGCTCTATTTTTAATTTTTTGAGGACTCGCCATACTATTTTCTATAGTGGCTGCACCAATTTATAGTCCCCCAACAGTATACAAGCACTTCCCCTTTTCCACATCCTCCCCAGCACTTGTTGTTGGTTTTTTGATGATAGCCATTCTGACAGGTGTGAGGTGATATCTCATTGTGGTTTTGATTCACATTTCCTTGATTAGTGATGTTGAGCATCTTTTTATATGTATGTTGGCCATTTGTATGTTCTTTGTTCTCTGCCCATTTTAAAAATTGGATTGTATGTTTTTTGGTGTTAAGTTGTATGAATTCCTTATATATTCTGGATATTCATCCCTTATCGGATATATCATTTGCAAATTTGTTCTCCCATACTTTTCATTTTGTTGGTTTCCTTTGCTGTGCAAAATGCAATATTTCTTTTTTAAGACTAGGAAAAGCCAGCCTCCAAGTGCCCCTGATTAAAAAAAAGGAATGGCCCTGCTCAGCAGTTGAGCATCTACCTACGATCCAGGAGATCATGGTTTGATTCCCAGTCAGAGCACCTGCCCTGGTTGCAGGCTTGATCCTCAGTAGGGGGTGTGCAGGAGGCAGCTGATCAATGACTCTCTCATCACTGATGTTTCTATTTCTCTTTCCTTCTCCCTTCCTCCCTCTGAAATCAATAAAGATATATTAAAAAAACAAAAAAGGAATGGCCCTGGAGGGGTAGCTCAGTTGGTTACATCATGGTCCTGATGTGCCAAGGTTGCAGGTTCAGTCCCCAGTCAGGGCACATTCAAGAAGCAACCAATGAATGCATTAATAAGTGAAACAACAAATCTCTCTCTCTCTCTGTTTCCCTCTCTTTCTAAAATTAATAAAAAAAAAGTAATGGATTTTCCTTTTAATCGGATGTCATCACTGTCAGTTGTCTAGTTTATAAAGAAGGCAGGGCAGATCACCCCTTCTGACTTCTGAAACAAAAAGTCTCACCAGAAAAGGGTAGAATGTTTAAGTAATAGCTGATTATTTATTGATATTGAAAAAAAACCTGTTTTTTCTTACTGTCTGAAGCTCCAACTCATTGTTTTATTAAAGAAGACTAAGAGAAGGGAGTCTCCCTCAATCTTAGGCAAAGTCTCTTAGATGTCACCATCCCATATATATGTCCTTGACCTATAAAAGTTACTTAATACATAGGAGCCTAGAGAAATATGCACATAATAGAGTGGCCAGCCATTGCAGCTTCCCTCTATCTTGGAAAGACAAAGGATATGTGATATCCACTTTGCAGATGCTTTTCATTTCTCTAATACACTTTTTCCTGTTTATAAAAATAATGCATGCTTATAGCAGAGTATATGGAAAATACTAAAAATTATAAGGAAAATAACCCTCATAATTCCATCATTCATAAACATCCACTATTAACATTTTGGTGAATTTCCTTTGCATATACTTTTACATGACTGTGAGCTCTTGTTATATATGAATTTATCTTTTTTTTTAACATGACCCAAGAAATGCAACATCCTTGTGATTTTTTTTATCCTCACCGAGGGATACATTTTATGGATGTTAGAGAGGAAATGGGAGAGGGGGAGAGGGAGAGAGAGAGAAACTTCAACATTCAAGAGAAACATTCATCTGTGAGGGAAACAACCATGGGTTGCCTCCTGTATCCGCCATACGGACTGGGACAACCTGCAACCTAGGTAATGTGTCCTGGCCGGAATCGAACAGGCATCCTTCCTGTGCACTGGACTATGCTCCAACCGAGCCATCCTGCCAAGGGTCTTGTGATTCTTTTTGTCAACATGGACGAATTCTTTTAGTTTGTTGACTATTGATGGATGATAATAACACCCTCCTCTCTCATTTCTCATTAATTTTCCTTATTATTGTTTTAAAATATGCTATTTTGTATATATAAAATAATATATGTAATCTATGTGTAGGATATAAGCGATAATGTATAAGGAATATCTGTGGACCCTCTGCCAATCCAAGAACTAGAATTTATCAATAATTTGCTTAATCATCTACAGTTCTCTTATCCCCTTCCTCCTCCAACTATTGTATAAACCTAAATTAAAAAAATTAAATCAAATTAAACAATTGAAAATTTAACCCATCAAATTGATTTTTTCATTGATGCTTATAAAAATCCCACTTTTTGGTTACTAAAGTCTCTACTAAGTATTTGTGTTGTGAGTCTATCACACAGCGAGATACACTGTTTTCTTTCTTTGTGATGGCTCTAACCTTGATCCCTGTTATTCCAGTGTATCTACTTCCTGCACCAAATTCCCTTCTGAAAGTTTTGTTCTTTTTCTCCAAGGTCCAAGGCCAGAGTGACAGTACAAGGTTATACTAGTATAATTGATGCATAGAAAAAAACAAAAAGACCTCCGTATTGATTTTTTAAAAATTCTGATTTAGGAATGACATTTAGGATTGAGAGGCATTTCATCAGTGTTAATGCTGACGATCAGTGGTTTTCTAAGAACCTATAAAGTTAAAAGCCTTTAAAAAAGTGGCAAAGTTCCTGCTGTGTAATTTAGTAACTGTGTGACCTTGCACATTTTATATATACCCCCTGCCCTAGTTTTCCTCTCATTTTAAAATGGGACTGCCCACTTCATTGGGCTATTTGTGAGGTTCAATAGTGTTTGGGAACATGTTATAGACAAAACTCCTACCCAAATGGTAATTATTTAAAAGAAATATGAACTTGAATTACAGCGTGAAGGATGAGTCTGTTTCCATAACTAAGCACTGCAACAGCGGAGAGAGATGCTAAGGAAAGCTTTTGTCTGATCCTAAGACGCCTTCCGGGGCATTTGGCAAAAGAGGATAGAGGTCTGAGGTTCCTTCTAGCCCTAAAAGCTTTGTTTTCACACAGGACGTCCTTAACTGCCACGTAGAATCTACTTTCCTCGGCGGCAAAGTTACTCACTTTAAAGGCTCTATGGCTCACCCAGCCAGTCCTTTCTTGGATCTCGACGAAAACCGCCGCCCGGTCCAACCCTCGCTCCTCCCCCACCCATAATGCACTTCTCTATTCCATCTAGGTAGCTGCTCTGTCACGTGTCACTCGACGGAGCGCGCTCCCGCTTGGCACATGCGCAGAGATCAGCCCACAGCTATTTTTCTCCGTGGCAGCGGCGACGAGCGGAAGTTCTTGGGAGCGCCAGTTCCGTCTGTGTGTTCGAGTGGACAAAATGGCGAAGATTGCCAAGACTCACGAAGGTAAGCGGTGTTACACTACTTACGTGTCTTTTCCGCTGCCGAGCTTGCTGAAATTCTGTCTTTCTGGGTTTCTGCCTCTTCCTGTGGTTTGTTCCGAGCCCGCGCGTCAGGGCCTAGGTCGTCTCCTCGGCGCCAGCGGCGCAGGCCACTGCCCCACGTAATGGCGTCCTAGTTTTACACCCCCGACAGGCTCTTTGTTCCGTGTTTGGGTGCTGCTATTTCAGGGTTTCCTCTCTCCTCTAATCAGAGGGCCTTGTTTAAACGTCTCGCTGAGGAGAATTTTAGGACAAGGGATCGGGAAAGGGCGTGGGAGCAAAGTCTCACTCGTCTGTGGGGACTGTCGGCATAGTTTGTGCACAAGGAAGTCAGAAAAACACTGAAATACGGCTGCCGCTTTTCGTGCAGCCCTAAATTGAGTTTCGTCAAACCGATGCCTATTATTCTTAACCTTGGCTAATTTGTGTCTTCTGGCGTACAAGAAACTTTTTTTTGGTATGAAGTCATTTGGGAATAAAATGTGTTTTTTCCTCCCTCGATTGCTTTTAGTAAAACCTTTTTCTTTCGAGACCGATTATTGTTGGAAGAGGAGAGGGAAAGACCCCTTTTACTAATGGACAACGCTTTCGAGGTAGTTATGGAATACGCAGTATACAAAATTAGGAAAATGTTGGGGGTAGGCTGGAGTTCATTAGGGAGTATCCAGAAATGACAGGAAATAGGGTCACTTTTTAGAAAAGACGAGGCATGGGAAATTGGAGCTGTATTCCTGGTTTTCTGACTTGGAATCTGAAATTTTCATCAAACGAGGCATCTAAGAGAGTCACTTGTATTTCACACGTCGTTTCTGGGTGCTTGGCTGGATATTAGTCTTTGAGAGGTGATAAAGACTAAGGCCATCAAAAGTTTTACAGTCTAATGAGGAAGCAGACGTGTATACATTTTCATTCTTTTATGAGGCAAATGAGTGCTTAAATAGAAAGCACGTTCTGGGAACCTGGGTAACGGAGTGATTAATTTATGCTTGGAGCTATTTCATAGAGGGGATGACTTGTCTCTAGTCTAAAAGGATCATCCGTTTTAAATTAGGGGATGACATTTGAGCCGGAGATAATGTCTTGTAACTAGTCTGGGAGTCCTGAAAGGTGTTGGAATAGTGAAAAGTATTTGAAAGGACCAAAATGCGAATAGCATTGAATAGTTGTGTCACCCATAGGAACTGAAGTCCCGCTTTCAGCAGTTTATGAAACATGCTAATGAGTTGCAGAGATTTGAATATTTTTATTGTTAGGTATTTAAGATTTAAACACTTTTATAAAACCCAGAAGTGTTTATAGGCACTTATTTTTTCATCTTTAGACTATCTCAGTCATGCCTTTTGCAAAATAATTAGAAAATGTAAAGATGTTGCTGTTTTGTTCATTCAGGAGATTATTCATTTGGAGCATTTTATGGCTTTGATTACTTGTTTATTGGTATCTTCATCATATGGTTTTGGACAGGGAATCAAAGTTCTGATCAGTTTTCCTGAATTTTAGAAACCCAGTTAAAATCTTTGGGCTATATAAGATTGAAATTTATTGTCCATAGTTGCTATTTTATTTGGGATTATGTTTCATCAATGTGAATTAACTGATACCATGAAGAAAGTATTAGAACATTCAGTTTAACACCTGAGCACTGTGCATAGGCACTGTTCATCACTATGGAGTATAGACAGAGGGTGATAAATGTTTAGTAGAAATACACATAGTACTTACATAGTTTCTTGCTAGAACTTCTAGTCCTTCATGCCCATCTCTGTTTTCACTTTTTAAGTTATCTCTGATAACCTGGAGCAGAATTAGCTTTGTTGTTGTTTTGTTTTTTTAATGCTAGGTGCTATAGCACTCTATAATTTATTATATTACCTAGAATGTTCTGTTAAGGTTTTCTCTCCCACTTTGAGATTGTTGTGTGCAGGAACTGCACCTTGGTATCCCCAATACTTGGTAAATAATGGGTGCTGAATATTTTATCAACATTTACTGAGAGATTAATTTGTGCTGGAACTATTAAGGATTTTACAGAACTGACATTTGAACAGTTGGGTAGGTTTGGATGCAACTGTTTGGCTGAGATAAGTGGAAGTAGGACTTATTCATATATTAGAAACCTCCTGAGATGAGAGGAAGAAATGTGAGGTTAGCATCAAATTAGGGGAGGCTTTGAATACCGAGCAAGGTTTGACTTTGGCTTTCCACTGACTACAGAGGAATAAAGTGCCCTCCTACTTCTCCCCGGTAACAAATTATTTCTTTAACAAATTATTTCTGTGTTTTAGGAAAGTCATCGGTTGCAGTGTCAAGGATGACTTACAGGGAATCAGGGCAACCATTCTTCCTTATGCAATTGTGAGGTAGTTAAGAGGAGGACTTGAATTTGAATCTCACTGGAGCCACATTTTAAATGTGTAATACATGTTTAATATTTTATTTAGAGTTGTTCATCATCATGTTTAAGCAAAGATTGTCTAATCTTTTTATCCTAAATAATGTTGCTTGTAAAGACATTTCTTCGTTGTACCTTATCATTTATTTTTAAAGTTAAGGCTGCATCAGTAGTTTGTACTTGAGTTTTGTAAGGTAAATGATATTGTATTCAAACTGAAGTAGTTTATTGTTGTACCTTCCTATATGGTTCTTCTCACAGGCTGTTACTTGCCATCATTGAGCCAAACTGGAAAAAAGTTACCTATTTTAATATTTCTTAATCAGCCCTTAACCTCCTCTTTAACCAGCCTGATTATTTTTTACCTTGATCAGTGTGGCTTATGCTTTCCAATATTGAAGTATAAAAGAGCTAGACTTATTCAAATGAAATACAATGTTTGGAACCTTTTTGCATATCAGATTGTGTCAAGTGTATACAATTATTAGTGTGCATAATCTTGCTATCCAGCAGTTCTTCAGATATTGCTGACGTTGGCAAATAAGGGAACACTTTTCTTTTTTGGAACGGTGAAAATGGATTATCCAAAAATTGCTGTGGCTTGTTTTGCCACTATCCCTTGAATAGATATTTTTTGGCATCACAAAGCTGAAAAGATTTTCCTCTAATTTTTTACTTGCAGAGTTGCTAGAATAGTTATATTTTTCTTCATATTCTGGGGTTATTTTCCTGAGTTCAGATAGTTATTGCTTTGTAGACTTCTGTAGACTTCAGTATGAATATTGCTAGTAAAAATAAAAAGGAAAAAGTTGCTTGAGGATCTTGAAAAGGATTTTTTTCTTTAGAATTCTTTAGGAATTTATTTAATTAATGTTAATCAGGAGTTCATCATTTAGGAATTGATATCTGTAGTATTCAGTAAAATAATTTACCAGTGTAGTTTGTTGTCCTATTGGGATTTTGTTTAAGGAAAAGACTGAGAGTTGGGATATTTTTCTGGATGTCTTTTAGAAGTCTCATTTGAGAAATCCTTGCTCACCACTTGCTTTTGGCTAGTGCAGAATAGATAACACTATGGACCAGACTAAAAGGTGTCAGTGAGTGGTTAATAATCCAAAGGCTATGCTCTGTGACATGTAACAAAGAGTGATTAAAAGATGGCAGATAATCCAAATTTGAAATGTGGAGTAAAAATGCATCAAGAAGAGGAAATGCTACAAGGTGGATTTAGCAATATCTGAGGCATAGAAATAAAAGGCACAGAAGGGGAAAACAGTAGAGAGACAGAATTTGGTTGTATGAAGTGTGATGAATGATGGTTAATCTCAGAGTTTATTTAGGTCTTAGTTTAAAGTGCAAACAGTGAGTAAAATGCTGCCCATCTTTTCAAACACCCCCCAGTTCTGTGGTACTATCTTTTGATGTCATACTGAACTCCCAGATAAGATTTTTGATGTATTTGTCAGAAAATGATAATTTTAGAATCACATTTTTCTGATTTAAAAGTTATATATATATATATAAAGGTACCCTGCTTATTTACTTATTATCCTCACTAAGGGTATGTTTTTCATTGATTCTGGAGAGAGAGGAAGCAAGAGGGAGAGAGAAAGAAACATTGATTGGTTGCCTCCTGTACACGCCCCTGCCAGGGATAGAACTCACAACCTGGGTATGTGTCCTGACCGGGATCAAACCTGCGACCCTATGGTGAATGGGACAGTGCTCCAACCAACCAAGCCATACTAACCAGGGCTATTGTAATTTTTAAGTAAATGAAAAATGGAAATAATTTTTTGACTGAACTGAGGTTTCAAATGGGCTGGCTCACAAATTTATTCATTAATTCACAATTAATGTCTATCTTCTAGGGAAGGATTTGTTCTCTGGTAGTTGGAAATGTTTCTAAGATCAGAATTTCCCTCCAAAAAAGGGAGTTTCAGTTGAATAATGACATTCTGTAGATGATTGGAGCAAATTTAGTTTTTAAAAAGTATGTCTGTATCTTAACATTTGGAAGATTTTACATTACCTAATCAACTAAGAAGATCAGTAAAGCCAGAAAAGAAACAAAATGACAAAGATTCAGAAGAGTTGGAACTTTTGAGGTTAAAGATATTTCATAAAAGAGCTAAAGTTTTTTGTTTATATGTAGCAGAGGACTCCATTTCAAAGAAGAGGAGAGCTTTTATTTTCCGTTGCGTTGGGGCCAGAGACCTTGGTTTCAGGGGGCTAGAAGAAAGATGGAATGAGAAAAAGATGAAGCTTAAGAAAACCATGCTTAAATTTTTTTGAACTTTTTGTTCAGAACTGCAAATGGAAGCAAAAATAGAATAGTGAAATGAACTCCTGTGTTGCACCCTTCACCTAGCTTCAGCAGTTGTAAATTTAGGGCCACTTTTTAATCTGTACACTGTTCCCTTCCACCCTTCCTGTAATTTTGAAGCAAATCCCAGGTGTATCATTTTATCTATACATTTTTCAGTGTGTATCTCTAAAATGTAAGGACTTAAACCCATTATTGCAACTGAAATTAATACCCATTCAGTGTTGAATTTTGCTGATTGCCTTATAAACATTTTTTCCAGTTTGTTTGAATCAAGTTTCAAATAAAGTCCATACATTGTGAATAGTCTTAAATCTTCATGTTCCTCCTCTATCTCTTTTTCCTTGCAATTCATTTGTTGCAGCACGGTTGTCCTGTAGTTTCCCAGTGTGAAGGGAAAGGGCTGGAGGGCAATAAAAACATCGAGGACTACTTCCTCTTAGACTCTCCCACCACTTTTGCTCAAGCAGGGGAAGCTCCTAGAAAATTACTGGCTTTAGGAATAAGCATAGTTCAGAATTTACGTTGGACTAGCCTTGGCAAGGAAATGTAACAAAGGACTTGCAAATGAATATACTCTCACAGTTTTCTAACAAGCTTAACTGCTACTTGAAATGGTTTTGTATTAGGAATCCCAGTGACACATGTACCTTAAAATAGAATGCCAATTTAAGAAAAACCTTACCCATGACAGTTTACCTCCAAGCTTTTGCCTTTAGTGATGCTCTGGTAAATATAAGCCTAATACTAAACTAATACTTTGATTTCTTATCTAAGACTTTTTAAACCCACTTCCAGATTACACCAACTCTGGGGATTTGAAGGACTCCCCATAACTTCAGTTTTAGGGTTCCAAATTTACTGTCAAGATATGGAATCCCTGCTTTCTTTTTTAAGTGTTCAGCCCCGTTAGTAATCAAGGGTCCTACCATATCCCTCCTCCCCCAAGTTTCACTAAAGAGAGGAGTTGGGGAGGAGACAGAAGTGACAATTTACAAATCCACATTAATTATTTCTACCTCCAGAGAACCTTTCCACCATAGAACTGGAGTTTTACTAACCTCACCTTAGTTTTTTTTCGTTTTACTTGTTCCCTTAATTTCTCTTCATTTCATCTCAAAATTAGTCTTCCTCTGTTGTACAGAATAATTCACTTCTCTTCTGCCTATCAAAAGAACTCTCTAGCTTGGCTGGTGTGGCTCAGCGGTTGAGTGTCGATCTGGGAACCAAGGGGTCACCGGCTTGATTCCCAGTCCAGGCATATGCCCGAGTTGTGGCTTTTGGGCTTGATCCCAGTGCAGGGCTTGCAGGAGGCAGCCAGTCGATGATGTTTCTCATTGATGTTTCTATCGCTCTATCCCTCTCCCTTCCTCTCTCTCAAAATCAATAAAAACATATTTTTTTAAAAAAAAGGACTTTCTAAGTTTCTTATAACATCAAACATACTTAAGACCCAGCAGTCCTATTCCGAGGTTTTTACCCGAGTGATATTAAAACTTAGTTCACACAAAAATCTGTACTTAAATGTTTACAGCAGCCTTATTTGTAATCTCTATAAACTTCAGACAATTTGAATGGCTCTAATAGGGAATGGATAAACAGTGAAGTACAATGTAATACTACTTGGTAATAAAAAAGCACAAACTATTGATATACAAAACAACAGGAAGACTGAAATATTTATGGGTTCAGATGGACTAGAGTGCCAGTTCTTGGCAGTTAGTCATGTGTGACCACTAGGAGGTCCTAGTCTCTTGTCCAGTCACTAGCAGACAGTATCCATTTTTCTTTATCTTACCTCTGAACTACAGGAAGTCTAAATGAAAGGGATTAGGTGGGAACAGAGGATTTATGTTGATTGTAATTGAAGTAGGGAAAGATAAAGCATAAACATTTCCTTTCTCTACCCTCTCAAGTCTTCTGATGCTTTTTTTTTTTTTTTTTGGCCTTTTAAATTGATTTGGAGAGAGAGAGAGAAACATCAATTAGTTGCTTCCTGCAGGTGTCCTGACTGGGAATTGAACTTGCCCATCTTTTGGTGTATGAGATGATGCTCTAACCAACTGAGCCACTGGGCAGGGCGCCTCTTCACACCTTTTCTTTAATACTTTGGGCCTCTGGTTATTCTGTTTGGTAGCTCTCATTTCTTTTTTATTTGTTGTCTGAAATTATTTGCTCATTTTTAGTCATTTTGTATTTAAGAAAGTACAGGAATAGCTGCATACCAGAAGCTATAATTTAGTGTTAGATAGGTTTGAAAATAAGGTGTCAGAAGACAACTTTTTTGTCTTTTCCAGAGATGTAAAATGTTTATAAAATTAGAAGCTGTGGAATTTTACAAACTTGCTGGTATGGATGTGGGAGAGAAAAATCTGGAAAATTACTTTTAATGAAACTGCAGGCTGGAAGCACCTTTTTATTATGAAATAATGTAACACAGAAAAGTGTAGGAAAAAATATAATTAACACAATGTAAGCCATTGCCCAGCTTTACCAGTTCTTAGTATATGCCATATTTGCTACACAAATTTTATTTATCTTGGAAATGAAACATTACAGGCACCAAATTACCTTATTTATGAATGTAATGATACATTTGTTTGCTCATAAGTATTTGAGTGTACTATGTTTAATATTTTGGTACATAGTTTATTAAAAAATAAATTACTGAATTTTCTAGTTTTTAATTCTGTCACTTGCATAACTTCTGGGTTTTGTGGGATCTGTTGCCTGAATTTTGTGGATAACATGATGTTTGTAAATGTGCTATAGTTTACAATCCATAAACAAAACCCACTTTATTATTTATTTATTTAATTAATTTCCTCGCCCAAGGATATGTTTTGTTTGATTTTAGAGGGGGCAGGGAGAAACACTGATATGAGAAACCTTGATTGGCTGCCTCCCGTATGTGCCCCAACTGGAAATTGAACCGGGAACGTTTTCGTGTACTGATTGTGCTCCAACCAATTGAGTCACCTGGCCAGGGCGTACATTTTATCCATAGTTTCAAGCAGAAACAATAGTATACCTGGTTTGCATAGAAACATTGAACTATATAACTTGTATAAATTTAGTAATGAACTCCCCCTCAGAATTAATTAACTACAAACAGCTGCCTAGCCCCGGAAGATTTTGAGCTAGGTAATTTTCTTGCTAAATTTTGATTTAATAGAAATTGAGTCATGATATATATAGACTTTATACAAACACTAATTCAGTATTTCGTGTATCTTTGTAATTAGAAAACTGTTGCTGATCTAGTAAGTACATAAAATCAATAGATAAAATTTAGTAGATGAGGGTAGTTCTTGAATAAATGTATTATCCAAATAAAGGACTTGCTGCTGAAAACTTAGAATGGAAAATTCTTTAGAAGGAAAATAAGCTATCTGTGATGTATTAAGTGGGGGAAAAGAGCAAGTTGTACCCACTGGCCACTATAAGAATTTTGAGATCTGGTTAAAAATGGGCTGCTGGGTCAGTAGTAAACCTGTTCCATTCTGGGACTTGCTCCCGGTCTTATAGGGAAATGTGGCCTAGCTGTGCCTTTGACTAGGTACTTTTATTACATTTTCTGCTTTAGAGGGTTTTCTTCTTTAGTTTGGGGTGGGGTGTGAGCATTTGGATCCTTGCAAACTAATAAATAAACTTTTTAAAGTGCCCGGTATCAGTCTAAGGTAATGAGCTGGCAAGAATTGAAACTTGTATTTGTTAGGCTACAGAAATCACTGGTGGTAGAAACTGTTTTTCTTTCTATGTGTTACCCAGATAATTAAAGTGAAACATAAATTAGTAATTTAAAGTCACCTGGTGTCAGGAAAGACTAAAAAAAATTGGCAGACTAGTCTGTATTTGAAGGACACTAAAGACATGACAACTAAATGCAATTCCTGGTTTTTGCGTGAATTGTGGATCAAGAAGAAAACATGGATATTACTAGGACAGTTGGCGAGATATGAGGCTAGATTAGATCTTAGATGATATGTAATTAAGGCTTAATTTCTTGAGCATTGTTAAATCTGTTGTGTTTGTTTAATAGGAGAATGACCTAGATTTGGAAATATATGCTGAAATATTAGGAGTTTTAAATGGTTTAGAACAGCTATACGTACACACATTCATTTGCTTTATCTCATATATAGACAGTTGAATACGGGTAAAGAGTATGTGGGTATTCACTGTATTATTTTAATTTTTCCTAATCTTGACAAAATTAAAAATTGAGGCGTTTGGGAGGTAGTTGAGAAGAGTTGATACTTCATTCACCAAATGTGCATCTTCAAATGTCACACCTGTGGCTAGAACATGGTGCTTGGGGGTTGATTTAATGCTTTAAAAACACACACACCTTTATGTTGTAGGAAGCTGAGATTCACAAGGTTAAGTTTAATTAACATTAATGAGTAGAGAAGAAACCTTTGTTTGAAGGCAGATATTTTGATTCTAGATCTCAGACTCTTATTTTAAAATATATCTTTATTGATTTCAGAGAGAGGAAGGGGGAGAGAGAGAAACATCAATGATGAAAGAGTCATCATTGATCTGCTGCCTCCTGCACGCCCACGACTAGGGATCGAGCCTGCAACCCAGGCATGTGCCCTGACTGGGAATTCAACCGTGATCTCCTGGATCCTAGGTAGATGCTCAACTGCTGAGCCACGCCCAGCAGGACAATCTCAGACTCTTAAAAAATCGTATTTATACACTTTTTCCAGGTTTCTTTATTTTTTATTTATTGATTTTTAGAGAGAGAGAAAGAGAAACATTGATGTGTTGCTCCACTTATTTCTGCATTCATTGGTTGATTATTATATGTGCCCTGACCATGATTGAACCCTGCAACTTTAGCTCATCGTCACGACTCTCTAATCAACTGAGCACTACTCGGCCAGGGCCAGATCTCAAACTCTTAATCATAAAACTAAATAAGTGTTATGGTGGTTGCAGCCAAATATGTAGAGCTCTGAATTCCATGCTTGAGAATTTAGACTCTATCCTTTATTGTTTTACTATTCAGAGTGTGATCTTAGCTATTTAAGACATGTCTTGGGAGCATGTTAGGAATGCAGAAACTTGAGTCTGATCCAGGCCTATTGCATTTTAACAAAATCTGTAGATGACTTGTTGCATGTTCAAGTTTGAGAACCATTTCTCCATAGTACTGTTTTTACATTTCTGGTAGTGTTGAGTTTAAATAACGTTGAGTGTTGTTCTTGGTCCCTAATTAATATTGACAGTATTTTTTAAGTTGGAGAAAGGTTTAGAATCCAACAATAATTTAATAAACTTTGATAACCCATTCTTAAGGTAAGAGTAACTTGTAGTTGATGAAATAGTAAGCATCTCTTTCTGTGAAAATTGTCTGTTGAGGTGGAGGAGATATATAAATATTAAAAACCAGTACTTTACGTAGTTACAGTTCTAGTAACCCCTTATATGGTATAATTCTTTTAAAGTTTCTATATTTAGAAGAGTATTTTGATAATACCTAGTAGGGAAATGCATTGTGTTGAGTGCTGTTTGGAAAATGAAATTAAAGTCTGTGTTAACTTTCTTACAGATATTGAAGCACAGATTCGAGAAATTCAAGGCAAGAAGGCAGCTCTTGATGAAGCGCAAGGAGTGGGCCTTGATTCTACAGGCTATTATGACCAGGAAATATATGGTGGAAGTGACAGCAGATTTGCTGGATACGTGACATCAATTGCTGCAACTGAACTTGAAGATGTAAGTACAAAGTATACAAGAGTCAAGCATTTTTTTTTTTTTAATGGAGAGCAAGAAATGTAAAGGAATTTCTGTTGAATCATCTGGTTTAATCCGGAGACATTTTGGAGATTGGGAGATCTTTCTTTTGGACGATGAAATTGTTGACGTATCCTTCATTAACGTTCAGAAACTCGAAGTGCTCAGTTCTGAATCATTATGTTGAAAGTATTTACCTAGCAAAGCACCTACAAATTAATAGTTGTTATAAATAAATCCTTATTGTTACCTATGCTCTATCTAGAGTAACCCATTGGGAAGTGACTTCATAGTAAACAGCCATCTGTCCTTGTGGCCTGATTTCTGACTTGTGCTTAATGCTGTTTGTCTCCCCCCCCCAATCTTAATATGAATGGACTGTTTCTTGTTACTGATATTAATGGACTCTTCGTGCCTATTTCAGTTAGCCTGGGGGATGACCACCTCTCATTTTGAAATACATCCCTCGGTGTTTTTATATATTCCCATAGCTTACATTTTGTCACATCGTCTCAAACATCCAAATTTGGTGAAATAGCTATCCATTTTTGTGTGGTTCAGTAAACGTTTTATGTATATAGGCAATCAAATTTATTTTTTATGACATTCAAGCCATATTTTATTTTGTAGTTGGCACTTTTTTTTTTTTTAAGTAAATTACAAAGTCCCAAAGGTAAAATTTCTAGAAGCCAGTCATACCTTCCGGTAAGAGACAGTGATGGCTATCTATGTTCCAGAAACTGAAGGGGAAACTGTTTCATTTTTAAATGACTTAAGATCTTGAGTTACCCACTTTTATACTTCATACACTAGTAAAATAATACAGCACTTTCCTACTTAAACATACTACTAGGGAAACAAGTACATTTGAAATTGATTATATTTTACTTGTTTCTTTGGCTAAATCATGTTACTAAAACAAGGAAACTGGAGATTTTTAAATAAACTGTTAGTATTTTCCAAATTTGAAAAAAATTTCATTATGCCTTCTGTGAGAAAACAGAATGCTCAGGTTTTTCCAGTTCGTACTTACTTTAATTGGCTTCCACAGAAAGCATTCCCTGTTTAATACTTTTAGAAGAGTAAAAACTAAGTTTAATTTCTGTAATTGCTTTTTTTTTTTTTTTTGAGTTGAAAACTCGTGTTTACAAGTTTTATGAACAAGGGTTTAGACATTATACTTGCCAGTAAGTCTTTTGATTTCATGTTGAATCTTAGTACATTTTTCTAATTTTTAAGTTCTAATGTTTTGTTTATGGCTTTTTGGTGGCATTTTATTGCAGGATGACGATGACTACTCATCATCTACAAGTTTGCTTGGTCAGAAGAAGCCAGGATATCATGCCCCTGTGGCATTGCTCAATGATATACCACAGTCAACAGAACAGGTGACTTTTTTTTCTTCTTTAGTTTCTCTCTCTGTCTCTCCCCCTCCCTTTCACTCTCTAAAAAATCAATGGAAAAAACATCCTCGGATGAGGATTAACAAAAAAACCCGAGAATTTATTCAGCTAAAGAAAACGCTCAATTCCCATGGAAGCCCATATATTTTAGGAGTCAAGTTATTAGAATGTTTCGAGGAGAGTTGATTTGTGAGAATTAGAAGTAATAGTTAATTTTATAAAGGTAATCATTTTATGAAGAATTTAACTATGGAAATACGGACAGGGTATTGTCTCAATTCTGTATTATTTTTTCATATTAACACCCCTAAAATGATACCAAATATTTATTAATAGGCATTTATTAAACATTTTACATATTTTTTAATGTTCTCACTTTTTAGATAGTCTTTTTGGTTACTTAATAAAGTCGGTATTAAGTGAGACATCTCTTTTTTCAGTATGATCCATTTGCTGAGCACCGGCCTCCGAAGATTGCCGACCGGGAAGATGAATACAAAAAGCACAGGCGGACCATGATAATTTCCCCAGAGCGTCTTGATCCTTTTGCAGATGGTAATTCTTTCCCACTTTTAAGTATTTACGAATTTGTTTGTATTAAGTTGTCTTTAGCCCTTTGATTTTTTTTGGCATGCTTATGAATTTGCTTTTCTTTTTTTAAAATCCCCCTTATTATATAGATGTGTATAGATTTGGTTGAAGTCAAAGATGCCATATTCTTCAACTTTATAATGCAAGTTTTCTTTCCAGGTAGAAGGACAAGAAAATAATGAGCCAATGCCATAGAAACGCAAAGGGTTAAAGGTTTTTCTTTTACTTTTGTTTTGGGTACGCTTTCTATACTTGGAACAAATGTGTTTTTCTGCTCAAAATACTTTCAAATTACTGAAAGTTTTCATTCCAAATCCTAGATTTTTAGATTGTTTTGAGAAACTTTCTCACATTAGAGCTCCCCCCATATTGCTCTAAATATAGTTTAGTAAATGCACCTACTTTGCTTTAAGCATACTTAAAATTAAAACAAAAGTATGTATACAAAGGCTTTGATATTTTTAATAGTTGGAGTCTGTTTTGCTAATTTTAGTGTGCAGGTCAGCACAAGGGGATAGTGAGCCTGATGGAAGCTTTCCTCAGGTGAGTGAGTTTCAAGATCAAAATTAGGTGCCTGTTTCTTAAAATGAGATTCTGCTGCAGGTTTACAAATTAGAACTTTCAGCCTGCATGAATTAGTAGGGATATTCTTTTTTTACTTGCATAATTGTAATTGATTTAAACGTGTATGTCAGAATTCACAGGCCCATACTAACTGTCCTTAATTTCTTTCCTACAGCAGTACTGCTATATGCCAGTCCTGTCTGCATTCTTAAGGGTGCAGTTCAACACATCCTCTCTAGATTATGGTGAAAAAGTATTCCAAAGGAAGTCTTATCAGAGCTAGTGTCAGAAAGAATGACACTACCAATTGGGCATGATCTTCAGCATAGGAAATGTCTTAGAATTTTATTATTTTTTTCCTAAATTGTGATGCTATACTACTGTATAGCTAATTATCACATTTCTAAAACATAATGTGCCTCTGTGAATCTTGTTATATACTGTTTGGGCTTCTTTAAGATATTTTGAAGTTTGAAAAGCAGATATTGAAACTTTAACCGAGAGACTAACTTCTTTGTACACCACTTCTCTTCTGTGTGCATCATAACTGGTATAAAGTAATATATTCAAGTAATATGTTTTCAGTTGTAATTTATACTTTGTAAGAAAACAAAAATGTTTCTGGGTCAACAAAACTTTAAAAAGCATGAAGCCCTTTTTAGTAACCTGACATGAGAATAAGATTATAGGTGTATTTTTAAAAATCAGATTTTCTAAACTGTATATGAAGAACTTATCTAGTTATAGTTATTTGTAGTTAGGATTTTAACAGCTTGCAACAGGTAATGTTTTGAATATAAATATCTTTCCAAAGTGTTACTAATGGTAAAGAGATAATTTTCTAGGCTTCTATTCTGCTGCTTGAAGTCAGAACTGCTGATGGAGACAAAGGCACGAAAGTGTACGTATTCCGGATTAGCAACCCAGGAACCCATCACTTCTGGAGACTAAACTGTGCTGTCATTTTGCTTTTATATGCATTAAAATATTTGTTTTAAACTGCTGTAGATATGTTTGTGTTCAAACAGGTTAAATTGATCAGCAAACTCAATAAAAAGTAAGATGTATAATTATTAAAGCTTTCCATCAAAAAATAAATTAAATGATTATGGAATAACATAATATTAGAGCAGGGTTGATAAATCAGTTGAACCTAATTATCTTTTATTTATTATACTCTTGTCCTGTTGCTGTTCTTTCTGCAGGAGGGAAGACCCCTGATCCTAAAATGAATGCTAGAACTTACATGGATGTAATGCGAGAGCAGCATTTGACTAAAGAAGAGGTATGAGCATGCTCTTTATTTTAATGGTTGTGAAAGAATATAAAGTTGAGATTGAGAGACTTTTATATTTCCTTTTTATTTGCTGCACAAGTAATTCAGTAGTAGTAATAAAAGTTGAGTTGGGAAAGACCCTTACCCTAAATTCTATCACCTCCCATATTAAACTTTTTTCTACATCCTTTTCTAGTTCCTGGCCCCTTTGCCATATACATATTCTAGTGAGTACATCTGTGGGAGGATTGGTAGTGTGTTTCTGAAGCCAGTGTGTAAGAGAAAAGCCAAGTACTTAAACCATTCCTTAAAAAAACTCTAATTCTCCTATAAGATTGAGTTTGGATATGGACAGAGAATTCTGAAGAATTCTTGCTGGCTTACGCTTCATTTTGTTTTAATAGCGCCCATAACTTTATTATGAATATATAATCACTTTGTTGTGTCGATTAAGTGGGGTGATGGAACCTTAATTGAAAATCATAGGATAAATCAAATGCATGTGTTGGGATGTTATATATAATATTTACATAATTATCATAACCATTTAAAATTTTCTACTTTTTCTCTTTTCTGTCGTTATATAGTTCGAATTGCTATTTATATGAGTTTTAAATATAACAGTTTTTCAACGGAAGCATTTTGGTTCTCTGCCACTGAAGGTTTTCTTCACTAACTTTCTAATGTAGGGTGCACTGTTATATAAATTCTGTACTTGCTCATCTATTGTGCAGAAAGGCAATGTATAAAACTGGAAATACAGAGGAGAGAGGGAAAATAAGGAGTGGGAACTGCCACTAGCATAGAAAGAGTGAATGAAGAATAAAATGACAAATAGAAATCATTGTACTAATGATATAAAAATATACTGAAAACATTTTAAACATACTCACTGCTTGACTGTTTTCAGAGAGAAATTAGGCAACAACTAGCAGAAAAAGCTAAAGCTGGAGAACTAAAAGTTGTCAATGGAGCAGCAGCATCCCAGCCTCCCTCAAAACGAAAACGACGTTGGGATCAAACAGCTGATCAGACTCCTGGTGCCACTCCCAAAAAGCTATCAAGTTGGGATCAAGCAGAGGTGATTACATTGCATTTTTTAATATTACTATTATAATTTTTTCTTTCACATGAAATGTATTTGTTCTTATGACTTAACAGGGTATCACAGGCTGGGTGGCTTAAATAACATTTTGTTACAGTTCTGGAGGCTCAAAGACCTAGATCAAGGTGCCAACTGAGAGTTTGAACAATTTATTTGCTTTACTTACCTAATGGAAAATTTCCCAACTCTGAGTAATACGTAGAATCTTTTTAAAGGAAAAAATAATGAGTTTTAAATTTATTATGGTATTTATGCAAGTTTGCAAACAAAGCTAGCTAGAACTCTTATGTTAGATAGAGCATCCAGTTTTATTTATTTTTTAATATTATCTTTATTGATTTCAGACAGAGAAAGGGAGAGGGAGAGAAATAGAAACATCATTGGTGAGAGAGAGCCATTGATTGGCTGCCTCCTGCACACCCCTGACTGGGGATCAAGCCCACAACCCGGGCATGTGCCCTCACTGGGAATCGAACCGCTATCTCCTGGATCCTAGGTTGATGCTCAACCCTTGAGTCATGCCCAGGCGGGCAGCATCCAATTTTAAAACAAATACATAAAAGTATGTTACAAAACCTACAGAATACTTACAAGTCATTATTTGATACAAATTACACGAAATCATCTGTTTTGATACTGTATTGTCTGCACTGTGCAGGGTCTTTTGCTATCACTTATCTTACGCCCTACATCACCTACTGCTTAGTCTGTATTCGAATTGCCATGGAACCTCTGATTACTTAAATCCATTTCTAATCTTTTTTCACTGATCTTGCCAGCATCAGTAATATTAATTGCAAATGTGATTGTAAATACAAATTCATCTTAAAGATTAAAATTATGTTGCAATATTTAGTTATAATTAACCCAGGTAATCCAAAACATGTTATATTAATCAAATAAACAGCATGAACGAAAACACAAAAATAGTATTTCTTAGTGACAACTCAATGGGCGTATGTCTCTAAGCCCCATTTTGAGAACTACTGGCATAATTAAAGCTAAAATTCTTTGATTGTAGATCTAGACAGAGAAACCTGAGTGACTCCCAAAGTCACAGAGCTAGTAATGGCAAAACTAAGATTCATACTCAAAATGCAATGTTTTTTAAAGTAGGTCTTTTTTTCTTTACTGCTCCAAATTAAAACTTTAAATTGTGTTTAGTTGTAAATATATTTGTTAGAAAGTATGTATCTCTTAAACAGAAGGGTAATCTACTCTAACTTTTAATTATAGAGAATAGAACTAAAGCACTTGTTTGTTTAAATTTTTTTTTAGTTTATTGAATTTATTGGAGTTAGATTGGTTAATAAAATTGTATAGGTTTCAAGTGTACAATTCTGTAATACATCATCTGTATATTGCACTGTGTGTTCACCACCCAAAATCAAGTCTCCTTTCATCATAATTTATCTCCCCTTTACCCTAGTCTGTGTGTCCCCAACCCCCTTCCCTTTGGTAATCATCATACTGTTTTCCCAGCGCCCCTCCCCTGTTCTCTGTATCTATGAGTCTGTTTCTGTTTGTTTATTTTGTTCATTAGATTCCACATATGAGAGATCATGCTTAAAATTAACAAATTTTTCAGTTATTTTTATGTGGGTGTGTAGGTGTGTGAAATAAAATGCTTTTGCTCTGTTAAGACCCCTGGACATACCCCTTCCTTAAGATGGGATGAGACACCAGGTCGTGCAAAGGGAAGCGAGACTCCTGGAGCAACCCCAGGCTCAAAAATATGGGATCCTACACCAAGTCACACACCAGCGGGAGCTGCCACTCCTGGACGAGGTGATACACCAGGCCATGCTACACCAGGCCATGGAGGCGCAACTTCCAGTGCACGTAAAAACAGATGGGATGAGACCCCCAAAACAGAAAGAGGTACTTCTAGTGGAGTCTGGACATTGTTTGGGTGAAAGATTGACTTGATGAGTGGTATATTTATAGGCCAATATCTGTTCTTTCTAGTCCTGTTTAAGCAAATAACCAGCTGCTTTAGGGACAGATAAGAACTGAGCAGATCATATGCCTAATTCTTTTCCTTTCTTGAAGAGGTTTAAAATTTATTTTAAGAAAAACGAGGAAGAAAAGTTTGTAGACCTTTTGTTTTTTATTGTGGTAAAGTGTATATATAACATGAAATTTACCATTTTAAATGTATAATTAAGTGGCATTAAGTACATTCACAAGTGTTGTGCAACCATCATCACCAGTATCATCTCTAGAACTTTTTCATCATCCCAAACAGGAATTCTATACCCATTAAATAATAACTCCCCATTTTTGCCTCCTCCCAGCCCCTGGTAAACTATTTTAATTTCTACTTTCTGTCTTAATAAATTTGCCTAAGTCTTATTTTTTTATATTAACCATTTAAAGCTATATTTCATTAACTATGTATGAGAACTTTGGCAAGTTAATATTTCATAGTACAGCTGCTATATTAGAATTTATTTACAAATAATTTTTAATGATATGGCAGAGTACTTAACATAATAGATGAAAGAAGCAGTACCGAATTATACATATAGAACAATCTCAGCTGTGTGGAGAAATGGAAAGTGGCTCAAGAGACAAAGTGGCTGTCTCGGTTGTGGTATTATGGGTGGTTAAAAAATACTTTGCTCTCCTATTCCTTAATGTTTGCTAGGAATTGTTTCTGTAATCACTGGAAAAGGAGTAAAAAATAGTGAAGGGGGGAGGATAAATGTGAAATATTTAAACCTGAAGTGGGCCTCCTTCAAATACCCTGTATTTGAAATTGATCAGTTTTGAGTATGTTAGCTGTTTCAGAATAAAAAGTAAATTTTTGACCGTTAAAATTTTTAAATTATACACTTTTTTTTTTTAAAGATACTCCTGGGCATGGAAGTGGATGGGCTGAGACCCCTCGAACAGATAGAGGTGGAGATTCAATTGGCGAAACACCCACTCCTGGAGCCAGTAAAAGAAAGTCACGTTGGGATGAAACACCAGCTAGTCAGATGGGTGGAAGTACTCCTGTTCTGACCCCTGGAAAAACACCTATTGGCACACCAGCCATGAACATGGCTACCCCTACTCCAGGTAAAAAGCCTTAACTGTCTTATATCCTCAGGACCTATGAAATGATAAGTATTTGTACTGTAGATTGTTACAGAAATTTGCTTTTTTGGTAGGTCACATAATGAGTATGACTCCTGAACAGCTTCAGGCTTGGCGTTGGGAGAGAGAAATTGATGAAAGAAATCGCCCACTTTCTGATGAAGAATTAGATGCTATGTTCCCAGAAGGATATAAGGTAATAACATAGAATATGAAAGTGATGGTTTTTAGGATGTGAATTTTTTTTTTTTAATATATCTTTATTGATTTCAGAGAGAGGAAGGGAGAGGGAGAGATAGAAACATCAACAATGAGAGAGTCGTTGATCAGCTGCCTCCTGTACTCCCCCAACTGGGGATTGAGCCTGCAACCTGCGCATGTATCCTGACTGGGAATCAAACCACGATCTCCTGGATCCTAGGTCGATGTTCAACCACTGAGCCACGCCTGGCCAGGCTAGGATGTGAATTTTTAAATATTCTTTCAAAAAATTTACAGGTCAAGTTTGCACTGGCCTTGCCTGCATTTACTGCTGTCATTCCATTCTTTTAGCTGTTTCCAAATATAGTCAGTTCCAAAAAATAATAGGAATGAAAAGAAATAAATGACATGGAACTTTTTATTTTTGGAAGGTGAGAAGTCTAGGACCATATACTTGGAGAAATGTTGCTTTTGGGGGTATGGAATAGCTTGCTGCTTTAGTTTACCAGTAGTCCCAGGATTAAGCTCACATGAGGTTATGGTTATTTAACTTGATGCCTCACAAGATTTTGTGTGTTTAATAAGTTCATGGATTGCCCGTGAACACAGAATATTCTCTATCATAGCATCTTGAAGTTTATTTTGAACTATAAAAGTTTCTAGGTACATGGGACTCAGGGACCACCATTTGCTAGTCTGAAGGTAGTCTGGGCATGTAGGTGGTATCATAACCAGGGCTGGACCCTAAGTTATCTGATGGCCTTGACACAGATTTTTCTGCCAGTGCTTATTGCTTTTTATCAGTTTATATGTATTTTTCCCCTTATTGGGTTTGTATTAAATATGTGTTTCAAGTATTCATGAATTTCTGCTTTATAACTTTTTTAACCTCATAAAGTGGGTGTAGACGTTCTGTGTCTACTATTGACTGCCTGTGTTGTCAGTTGCAGTCATTGATTTCCTTAATATCATCAGTAGGAGAGGAAAATCCCCCTTAGTGAATCTTTAGTGAATTTTCTTTGACTTAGCTAATTGGTGTGTATTTTACAAGGCTTTGGTAAGTATTTTGGTTTCAGTTTGTATGCATTTAGCCTATTTTTGTAAAGCGACTTAATAATATTAAGATTTGCTTTTTGGTGCAGAGATTTATGTGATTATTTTATTATTAAAATAAAACCAACATGTTTATATAAGTTAATGTTTGAAAGTGATCAGAATCTTATAATCTGCTTCATTATTTCCTAATTTTTCCACACCTAAATTTTATTAGCTGATGAGAAATAGGAATATTTGTTATATATTTTTTAAACTCATAGTCAAGATAGAAAAATGGGATTGATGGTAATTCCTATCTCCAAGCAAAAAGCGTCCTAGCTAATAAACTGTAAAATATTTTAAGCGTAAATATTATTTATTATGTTATTCCTTAGTTTGTCAAGAAAATCCTAAACTGTCTTTTAACTGTATTAGGTACTTCCTCCTCCAGCTGGTTATGTTCCTATTCGAACTCCAGCTCGAAAGCTGACAGCAACTCCAACACCTTTGGGAGGTATGACTGGTTTCCATATGCAAACTGAAGATAGAACTATGAAAAGTGTTAATGACCAACCATCTGGAAATCTTCCATTTTTAAAACCTGATGATATTCAGTACTTTGATAAACTTTTGGTAAGTGATAATAGCAGAAATAAAATAACTTATTTAGGAATTACAAATCATGTCTCAGCCCGCCTTTAAATTGTTTTCTTTTTACTGTATTAGGTTGATGTTGATGAATCAACTCTTAGTCCAGAAGAGCAAAAAGAGAGGAAAATAATGAAATTGCTTTTAAAAATTAAGAATGGAACACCTCCAATGAGAAAGGTAAGTGCCAGTTCATTAAGTCATCATATTAATTATAATTTTTTACGTAGAAATTTATATTTAGCCTCTTCAGCTTTATCAAGGGCATAGTATGAGTGAAAGAAAGATGTGTAATATGAAGGACTTAGCCTTTTAATCAAGCAATTTTATGCTAATAGGGATGTTGAAAAATGAGACTTCTCTTTTTTTTCTCAAGGCCTTTAGAACATGCTGAAGACTTTTAAGGAAATTAGTGGAATTATGTGAGGAATTGTAATAGTATCCTATG
Organism: Miniopterus natalensis; assembly: GCF_054644295.1. NCBI lineage: Eukaryota > Metazoa > Chordata > Mammalia > Chiroptera > Miniopteridae > Miniopterus > Miniopterus natalensis. Next base: position 25,639,517 of record NC_142088.1, read on the forward strand.
TGGCTTGAAGATGGCAGTCCTTTAGAGGAAGTTAAGGAGTTTCATAACCCCAGTGGTGGCTCCACTGTCCTATTACGTTTTATTAACTGAAACAGTGAACTTCTGTCATAGGAATTCAAACTTTAGAGTAATTTTGATGTGAATGAACTTAAGCTACTCTACGTAAAATGCCTAAAGTTTACACTGAACGATTAAGTCACAGAAAGTCATGGAGTAAATTGCTTGTTCAAAATGATTAATTACAAAGAAACATACCTTTTATTCTTTTTTTACCCCCAGGCTGCATTGCGTCAGATTACTGATAAAGCTCGAGAATTTGGAGCAGGTCCTTTGTTTAATCAGATTCTTCCTCTACTGATGTCTCCTACACTTGAGGATCAAGAACGTCATTTACTTGTCAAAGTTATTGATAGAATATTGTACAAACTTGATGACTTAGTTCGACCATATGTGCATAAGGTTTGTTATTCTCAAGTATTTCTAATGGTTTGATATTTTTAATATGAAAGGAATTAGTGAATTTTTGCCAACTTACATGTATTTGTGCAATTTAAAAATTCTTTAAAAAGTAATAGCTGATGCTATACCTGCACAATAAAAAGGAAAATTTTACCCACTTGCAAGACACTCAAGAGTTATCAGTGTTCAATTTACATGTCTTCCCAGACCTTTTTCTTTGCACAAGCAGGCATAACATAAACAAATACGTGTATATATAGATGTAACATTTTGCTCGCTTTACTATAGTGGGTTCATATTACTCATTTTTTCATTTGTTTTATTGATACTAGATTAAGATGAGAAAACTTATGTTTCTATAGCATGTCATTTAGTGTTAAGAACCCTTTTTGGGGGGGCTGGTGGTATTTATGGATTAGCATTACAAAGTGCAGATGGGTATATAGTTTTTTTTTAAAAAAAACAAAATATTAACTGTTAGTCTATGCGGTTAACAGTTCTCCCAAATTTTTATCTTTATATGGGATTTGAAGTTGTGCAATTAAAATTCTTAATTTGTCCCTTGATTAACTATGTCCTGGTAATTTTAAATTTTCTAGTAAAATGAGTTTTGTGCACTTGTGTTTTTAGATTATATAAGTGACATGCTATAATAAATTTTTTCCACTGTATGTATTCTGTTACATGAGGATGGCATCAGTAATTGGTGTGAAAATTCAGCTGCTTCTCTTTTTCAGATCCTTGTGGTCATTGAACCATTGTTGATTGATGAAGATTACTATGCTAGAGTGGAAGGCCGAGAGATTATTTCTAATTTGGCAAAGGTATTTGCATAATATTTCTAGAGAAGAAACTTTTGTATCTGTTGATGGGATTATTTGATTATGCAAGGACGTGGCTGAGGGTTAATGTTATCAACTCACCATTGCCCTTTTTTCTTGACCTTTTAGGCTGCTGGTCTGGCTACTATGATCTCTACCATGAGACCCGATATAGATAACATGGATGAATATGTTCGTAACACAACAGCTAGAGCTTTTGCTGTTGTAGCTTCTGCCCTGGGTATTCCTTCACTATTGCCCTTTTTAAAGGCTGTGTGCAAAAGCAAGAAGTCCTGGCAAGCTAGACACACTGGCATTAAGATTGTACAGCAGATAGCTATTCTTATGGGCTGTGCCATCTTGCCACATCTGAGAAGTTTAGTTGAAATCATTGAACACGGTAAGTTGTTTATATAACTTTGTTTAAGACAGGTGTCCTAAATTTGTGCTACTGAATTGGAGAGACAAGTGGAATGGCTTTAATTGCATAAATACCATATAGTTTATAATGGGACTTATAATATTTTCTGTTAATAGGCTGTGGTTTATTATGGCTTTTGCCTAATTTTGTCTAATGTTAACAGATTCTGCAGTTAGATTATATTGCTAGACTCTGGATGGATGTGGAAATTAGGCAATATTGTTGCTTAGTTAAAACCTGTATTTGGTTTTATAGGTCTTGTGGATGAGCAGCAGAAAGTTCGGACCATTAGTGCTTTGGCCATTGCTGCCTTGGCTGAAGCAGCAACTCCTTATGGAATCGAATCTTTTGATTCTGTATTAAAGCCTCTATGGAAGGGTATCCGACAACACAGAGGAAAGGTAGATCCACCAATTAGATTTCCCCCCTATTTATTGAAGATAAGACAGCTTAAATCCAATTTACTAAGTGTGTGTGTATAAATATATGTTTATTTTAAAATAGGGTCTGGCTGCCTTCTTAAAGGCTATTGGGTATCTTATTCCTCTCATGGATGCAGAATATGCCAACTACTATACTAGAGAAGTGATGTTAATCCTTATTCGAGAATTCCAGTCTCCTGATGAAGAAATGAAGAAAATTGTGCTGAAGGTAATTGTCCCAGATTGTTGTTGTTCCAGATTTGTTAATCTAAATTGGGTGTGTTTTATGGTTCAAAGAGAATTTTAAAGCATTTTAAAAAAACCAGCTGTTGTATATTGAAACAGGACTGTGATTACAGTTATTATTTTTCACCTTTTAGGTGGTAAAACAGTGTTGTGGAACAGATGGTGTAGAAGCAAACTACATTAAAACAGAGATTCTGCCGCCTTTTTTTAAACACTTCTGGCAACACAGAATGGCTTTAGATAGAAGAAATTATCGACAGGTAAGCTTTTATTGTAAAAAAAAAATAAAAATTCAAAATTCTTTCAACTAATTTTCTAGTTGGTTTGAATGCATGTTACTTTTTTTTTTGCCCTGATTACCTCATCATTTTATGTGTTTAATAATGAAAGGAGATGGATTTTACCGTCAGTTAACTTCCATGTTGATTTTGCATTCTAGGATACATACCCAACTAGGAATTGCTGTCTTTGTCTAGTCAATGAAATGCTTGGTCTGGCTAGGGGAAACATGAATATAATCTTACCTTAAATCACCTTGACTTAGACTCAAATGTAAATTTTTTTTGGTTCTCTTTTTCTTAAAATTTTAAAAATAGAGGTTGATCATTCTCAGCATGCTTACTAGCTGAATAGTATTTTTAGAATCTTGACTTTTCACGATGTATCTTTATTTCCTTTGAAGAACAATAAATTCAGTTGGTTTCCCCCTTCTTTTTAGTTAGTTGATACTACTGTGGAGTTGGCAAACAAAGTAGGTGCAGCAGAAATTATATCCAGGATTGTGGATGATCTGAAAGACGAAGCTGAACAGTACAGAAAAATGGTGATGGAAACAATCGAGAAAATTATGGGCAACTTGGGAGCAGCAGATATTGATCATAAACTTGAAGAACAACTGATTGATGGTATTCTTTATGCTTTCCAAGAACAGACTACAGAGGTAATGATACTAATTACGACAAGTTGCCACTGACTTTCATTTTGTAAAACATGTTATTTTACAAGCAAATATTATCACTAAAGAGTAACAGAATTTGAAGTAATTTTTTAAACACTCATGTTCTCTTTACGTTAGCTAGGAGGAAATACTCTACCTCAAAATTTTAGATTTTATTTTGTTAAACTGAGTATCAGTATATTTCAACCTTTCAATCACAAACAATTCTAGTTTCCAATGAATGTAGTTTTTAAGAAGTTAATTAAGCTTTTTTTTTTTTTTTAGGACTCTGTAATGCTGAATGGGTTTGGCACAGTGGTCAATGCTCTTGGCAAACGGGTTAAACCTTACTTGCCTCAGATCTGTGGTACAGTTTTGTGGCGTTTAAATAACAAATCAGCAAAAGTTAGGCAACAGGCAGCTGACTTGATCTCTCGAACTGCGGTTGTTATGAAGACTTGTCAAGAGGTAAACTTTTATGTTGAATTTTTATTTTTCACCATATAGTTTAATGTGAATAGAAACCTTTTAACATTATTTCTTTCATTACAGGAAAAATTGATGGGGCACTTGGGTGTTGTTTTGTATGAGTATTTGGGTGAAGAGTACCCTGAAGTATTGGGCAGCATTCTTGGAGCACTGAAGGCCATTGTAAATGTAATAGGTATGGAATTTGCTGGTCATGTAGAAATTTTTTTGTTTTTAACTTTTTAAAATTTATTTTTAAAGTAAATTATAGAATCCTATTTAGGAGTTGAGTAATGATTTCTGATACTTTTTTAAAAAATATTTCAAAATTATAGTTAAGTCAGGGGATGTCACAATAGTCTTATCTCCCAAAACCCATTTGTATTTTACTTTAAAAGAGGAAAAAGGGCAAGTTTAGGACCTGCAGGAGAGGTGGGAGTAGTCACAACTCAAAAAGTGTCTTGTCTGAAATACATTCTGGGTGGGGTGGAGGGGTGGGGGGTGGGCAACTCTGAAGTTTTAATTTAGTTTTAGGACAAAATATATATATATTCAACTTTCAGTTAATAAGTGGTAATGGCAGGTTTTCCTGCTTGCTTTCAAGTTTTAGAAACAATCAGGGATAAAAATGTGTGACTCAAGTTGTTATCTTGTTTTTATTTACATCTAGTTCTTTAAAACTATCCATTCAGTTTTCTAACCCAAAATAGAAACAAGTATGTTACATTTGTTCTTGGCTATGGAGAACAAAATTTTTATTTTTTAAGGTCATTATAATGAAACAAAGAAATGTTCTTTTGTGTTTAATCCTTCATTGTAACTGAACATGACATTGCAAAAGTAACTTCTGTAGGGGTTAGAGGGGGGATAACCTAGCAGGAAGTTATAATATATTGTGGCTGTGATAGCCACTGTTTCCTTTTAGTAAGGGGTTTCTATGCAATACAGGAGATCTTTGAACTATTGCACTTACATATAATCCCCAATTCAGTTCTGTCCTCTATTCATAAGTATAGCTACTTGGCCAAAAATCAGTTACTTGGCTACCTGTGGGGCTCTAGTTTGCAGGGAGTTGTAAACCATATTGTTGGTCAGGGAAACATGGGAAAAGCAATGGAGAGAGAATCAGAGCAAGCAATTTTAGTTAGAGCAAGAGCCCCTGCCAGCTGCCTCCTTTCTTCTCTCTTCATAGGTGTAAATACCATCCAAGTATGCCCTGCATTGCAGGGAGACTGGAGATCTGTTTGTTTTGCAGTTAAAGGGTAAGGGGGCCCTTTCTGGAAAATTTTGCTTTAATTTACATGTCTACCTCTGGCTTACATTGTTGTGTATGGCCGGAACATAAGCTGTCCCCATATTTAAATGTCAGTGTACAAATACATTTCAGAACCAAATAAAACTTTTTTTGTTGTTGAATATCCATCATTCTTTAAGTCACTTCACTAATTTCTTTCATTTCTATGCATAATCAGAAATCGTTAATAAAGAGTTAATGACAATTCTAAGTCTGGTCAGAATCTGGGGCTTTTTCTTTTCATAGGCAGCTGTAAGTTTATATTTATGCCTGGTCACGTATATTGCATTGCTAAGTAAAAGGTAAAATGAGCGAAGGTTGCAGTTCAAATGTTAATTGACAGAGTGTTGGCTTCTATTAAATAGGTATGCATAAGATGACCCCACCAATTAAAGATCTGCTGCCTAGACTCACTCCCATCTTAAAGAACAGGCATGAAAAAGTACAAGAGAATTGTATTGATCTTGTTGGACGTATTGCTGACAGGTAAGAGATTAAACATTTTTATAAGCATTATTGGTTTTCCTATTTAACCACTTTTTATTTACTTTGCAAGTTTGCTTAGTGTTGCTTATGTAAGTATATGTGGTCAGGCTATGTAGTAGTAATATTTCAGTGAAATTTCTTTTTTAAAATGTTTGTTTCAGAGAGAGGGGAGGGGAGGGGGGGAGAGAGAGAAACATCAGTGATGAGAGTGTCATTGATTAGTTGCCTCCTGCATGCCCCCTACTGGGTATCGGTCCGGCAACCTAGGCGTGTGCCCTGACCAGGAATCAACTGTGACCTCCTGGTTCATAGGTCAAGACTCAACCACAGAGTTTGAGTAGTAATGGGGGGTGGGGGTGGAAATATAGTTTTAAGAATAAACTATCCTTTCTGATGAGTAATAATATATTTTTTTACACTTAAAGTGAGTTGGTAATTGTGTTTTCAGAACTGAATTTGCAAACTTTTAAAACACAAAAAATTAACTTTTTTTTTAAATTAGGGGAGCTGAATATGTGTCAGCAAGGGAATGGATGAGGATCTGCTTTGAGCTTTTGGAGCTCTTAAAAGCTCACAAAAAAGCTATTCGTAGGGCCACAGTCAACACATTTGGTTATATTGCAAAGGCTATTGGGTGAGTACTATTTACTTCTGTTATATATTTTTACTTTGTAGTAAACCCATTGTGATGTTGGAAAATGCTTCTGTTTCTGTAGAAATTTCTTTTAAGGGATGATGTGAGTAATGCAGTTGTGAAAGCACTTCATTTAACCACTGACCAGTTACTGAAATTTTTTCTTAAATTTTAAATTGAATTAAAATAGATGGGAGGTTTTTGAATTTCATTTAATTACAGATATTTGCAGAGGAGGGAAACTATGATTCTCAAAATAATTTCAAATTTTTGTTGGTACTTTCTAGGATATTGCTTGAAATATTAAGGCCAGTTCTTAAATTAAAAATCAGCATAAGTCAAGGCTCATGTTAGTGTTTTAAAAATATTTTTAAAAATCCACAGACAATTGAATTATAGCTATTTTATTAATAAATCTATGGTTATTTGCTTCCATTTCTTTCAGAACCAAACTGCAGTCATTGTAGAAAAATGAGATACTACATGTACATGTGGCTTAATAACAAAATATTTTCAAGCAATAAAACATAACTAAAGTCAGATTAGTTAGAGAAGTCTTCCCACCAACCCTTTTTTGGTAGCAGTAATATTTATTTAGTGTTAATGTAGTCAAGAAATTGGCAATGATTAGCTGTTGTGCCAATGTTTAGCCCCTGTGTCTCTTAAGTATGTGGTACAATAATGCTTAAGGAAGGAGAGTAGATATAGTAAAGGCGTGTGGGAGGGAAGATAAGAAAAGGAAAAGATTTTGTGTGTGGTGGCATGGGAGACCTCAGTTTGGATGCTTCTGTTAGGTTGCCTCGCTCTAGTGGCCATGGTTTGAACACTCAATCAATCTAAACATTTAATTAAATTTCTTTATATTTCAGGAAATTTACTAAAGATTCAAAATTACATTTGAATACATGTGAATTTTTCTTTAAAATGGACATTTTAATTTAAATGAAGTTCTTCAGTAGGAATAATAATGCTAGTGATTTGAAAGTTTTGTATTTTATCATAAAATTACTAAGTTCCCAGTGACTATTTACCGTAAAGTTTCATTCCTTTGCATTTTTTCTTTTCCCTCTGAAAAAAAAGTTTTGACTTGTAATCTAACAGTTTGCTGACATTTATTTTTTTCAGCCCTCATGATGTATTGGCTACACTTTTAAACAACCTAAAAGTTCAGGAAAGGCAGAACAGAGTTTGTACCACTGTAGCAATAGCTATTGTTGCTGAAACATGTTCACCCTTCACAGTACTACCTGCCTTAATGAATGAATACAGAGTTCCTGAACTGAATGTTCAAAATGGAGTGTTAAAATCACTTTCCTTCTTGTTTGAATATATTGGTGAAATGGGAAAGGACTACATTTATGCTGTAACACCATTACTTGAAGATGCTTTAATGGACAGGTACGTGATTTGAATGAAATGCAAGAAAATAGTTATAATTCTTGCTTTATCTTAGAATTTATGGAAATAATTATTATGTGACCTACTTGTGATGCAGTTAAAGAAGGGGAATGCTAGCCTGAGTAAACTATAAATATGACTATTATCTTCAAATAATGTATATGCTACAAGTGCCCCCTTCCCTTGCTTATCTGTTAAACCACATACATTTTGAAAACCAGTAATTGATCAACTTTTGTTTTAAAAATTAATTGAAGTCAAATAATATTGATGAGCATGACCTTATTGGTGTGGTTAAGAGATCTGATCTTTTTAGCTTTTGTTACAAATGAAGCAAATGTTTCTGTTAGACTTTTGAACTACTGAACATAGCTGGCCAGAGCTGCACTGTTCCCATTTTATGCCTCCAATTATTCAGATGGTGACCATTGATACACTGTTGCTTGAGTTATTTGACAGTAGATTCCTGGTACCTTTAACCATCTAGGACTAACATAGTTTTTAACCACCAAAGTAACTAAAAACATGTAAGGGAAAGTTTAAGGTCTAAGTAGTAAGGAAAAGGACTGTTTCATTGCCTCTGTTTTTCAGGAAAAATAAGTTCCTCAGATTAGAGCCCATTCAGTTATTTGTTTATAAATTCAAGTTACTCATTAATGATCTTCCAAAAGGAAGATTTAACAGGACTCAACAAGTTACCACAAGTAACTTGTAAGGCATGGGGACAGAATAAGAATCATGTTCTTTATAAGCCTGCCCAGCTGGAGCCTAGTCAAGTAGGAGTAAATCATACTCCGTATTCTTCAGTGAGATGTGTCTGTGTATCATAGTGCAGTCACTGCAGTTAAAAATTATGTTGCGTGTACTAATTAGTTGGGTGATAAAGCCATCGAAAATTACTAAATGAAAAGGAAAAATACTTTAGTTGGGAAATTTATTAATGAGGAACACTGCCTTGCTATGAAGCTTAATTTATTATTATAGTAGATAAGAGAAAAAAGGATACTGGTAAAGTTCAAGTTTTTTTTTTCTTCTTACTACTATCATTGAGGGCAAAAGAGCATGAACTCATTTTTGTATCTATTACAAACCCATTATCTGATGTTTATAATCAGTTAAATAATTATGAATAATTCAGTGATTTGTCATAAACATAAATTCAGTTGACATGGGAGATGATAGATTTCTTTTTTCCTGTAGGTTTGAAAAACTTGGTTCTTCTCCCCAAATTTCGTTGTCAAATGAAACAAACTATATGAGGGTAGGGATTTAATTTTAATTTAGTTATCTGTTGTATATTAGTATTGAATTAATCTTAAAGATTTTCAGTTATAGAGTTTAAAATGAGATATTACTGTTACTCATTTATATGTAAGAGTCATGTAACCCATCTTTAGTAGCATACTAAAATGTTTACTACACAGGGCTCTAAGAGTTATACTCCTTTCAAAAGTTCATTAGAAAATAATGACTTATTTTTGAGCCATGGCCAGATTTGAGTCATTAAAAGTTCTCAAGTAGGCTCATTCGTCATTCTAAAGGCATTCTATATCAAATATCAGGTATGAGGATGATTCTTTCCCATGTACTGAATGTATAATTTGGTTTCTAATGGGCTGGCAAATGTTTCCTGTAAAACTAAGACTGTATCTTAACAAAGAACTTTTTCCCCCATTGCAGGGACCTTGTACACAGGCAGACGGCTAGTGCAGTGGTGCAACACATGTCACTTGGGGTTTATGGATTTGGTTGTGAAGACTCACTGAACCACTTGTTGAACTATGTATGGCCCAATGTGTTTGAGACATCTCCTCATGTAATTCAGGCAGTTATGGGAGCCCTGGAGGGCTTGAGAGTTGCTATTGGACCATGTAGAATGTTGCAGTATTGTTTACAGGTAGGTTAAAGATTTTTCAAAGATTACTCAATGAAAAAAGTAGTTGAATTAAGTCACTATTCCTAATTTTTAGTAGGGTATATTGTGCCATGTGGGAAAACAGTTGTGGCTGAAGGGGGAATTAGGTTTTGTCTTTGCTCACTGCAGTTTTGTGCAGTTGTTCTGTCTTAAAGGGAAATGTTTGGAATCATATATTTATAGTTTGTTGTGTTAAGGTTATGTATGTTCTTTGAAAATTGAAATAATGTAATCTTTTAATTCTAGGGTTTGTTTCACCCAGCCCGGAAGGTCAGAGATGTGTATTGGAAAATTTACAACTCCATCTACATTGGTTCACAGGATGCTCTCATAGCACATTACCCAAGAATCTACAATGATGATAAGAACACCTATATTCGTTATGAACTTGACTATATCTTATAATTTTATTGTTTATTTTGTGTTTAATGCACATCTATTTCACACCTTAAACTTGCTTCGATTTGGTGATGTAAACTTTTAAACATTGCAGATCAGCATAGAACTGGTCATAGAGGAAGAGCTAGAAATCCAGTAGCATGATTTTTAAATAACCTGTCTTTGTTTTTGATGTTAAACAGTAAATGCCAGTAGTGACCAAGAACACAGTGACTACACACACTATACTGGAGGGATTTCATTTTTAATTCATCTTTATGAAGATTTAGAATTCATTCCTTGTGTTTAAAGGGAATGTTTAATTGAGAAATAAACATTTGTGTACAAAATGCTAACTTGTGTGTGTTTTTTGAACATGACTTGTAAAATGCGGAACTTTGATAAAGTATTGGTTTGTGTAGAATAAGTGGCTTAATTTCATTTTCTGTCACCTGGTTTATAGAAAGTAGCAGAATATAAACTATATAAAGTGATACAGCGTCTGTCAAAATTTTATTGTTCTGTTGATAATGACAATGAGAAAGAGTAGCTTTGGGGGTGTTCATCTCAAACTAGCACAACTGTTCCATCACCATAGAAAATATATCGCCTTTGCTGAACTGTCTTGAATATTATTATTTTGCACTTACATAGCGCCTTTCATCTCTTGATTTCTCAAAATGCTTTATGAACATGTTAAGGGAAGTGATTCAAGTCATGTCCAACTGTTGACGAGTCTGTGTTTAGAAAGTGGAGAAGGTATCTGTTTTAAAACTGCTTTCTGTCGGGAGTGAGGCAACCTAAGTAGTGATACTAAAATAAGACAGTCTTTGGGCTCTTTTCCATGTCATAAGCCATGGCTCAACAATGTATCCAGTAAATACCTGCTGAGCACCTACTGTGTACCAGCCACTGTGCTTAGTGTAGGGGATGCAAAGGTGCCTTTGATCTGCCCCTTGCCCTTAAAAAATGCAGTATAATGGAAAAGGAGAGAGACATCTAGTTACATGTTATGTACTGTGATACACAATTGCAGCAGCTGAAATGTCTATGTTTGCTTAATTTTGCATTTAGTAATTAGATAAATTGATGTATAGGTGTCAAGCATAAACTGAAATGCCATTAAATTATAGAGGAACCAAGCATTTAGGCAGTGATTAGTATTTTTTGACAAATATTTTAAGTATATTGTTAGCTTTTCCTAATTTTCTGGCTAAGACTTCCTTAGTTTTAGTCCTTTTATTGGCTGTTTTGTTTTGTCTCCGTATGATAGTACTTCTGTGAACTCTAATGGGAAATAAGATTCTGTAGCAGCATATTATGCATAAGATGACTCTGCCACTGTAAGTAAGGTCATACGGGGACTAGGAAATTTGTTCCTTGAACTGCTATCACTTAGGGCCCCCTGTTTTGGAGGCTTACATGAGAAACGGTTTGTAATTGGCTGACTTACAAAATCTACTGAGCATTAGTTGACTCACTAGGAAGAATTTGTAACTCTGTGTTCCTTGTGTAACATAACTTTGTGACAACAGATCAGTGTGTACTAAAACACACTTTCCAAAATCATTTTTCTAAGACGTTTTTGCAACTTTAAATCTTGCTGTTCTCTAGTTTCTGTCAGATGACCTTCAGTAATTAGTAATCATGAAAATTAAAGAACAATTAGATTTCTAAGCCAAAATTTGATTTTAAACCAGTCTTGGGGAAATTTAGTTATATTTTCACTTCAGGTACTTACATAACTTCAATTTGCTTGGGCCCATGCTTTTTACGGAAAATATTAATGCTTTGCAGAGGCTGTGTGGAGCAAAAGAGACTACTAGTTACGTGACTATTTACTGATACAAATAGTGTGAGGACAGAGATGAAGTACATACTGAAAGCTACGACCTTAATAGTTGGGACCAAATAGAGGCTCACAGATATTTGCATTATTTTATACGCTTATTGAATAAGGAAAGCATTTTGTGATATGTGAAAGACGCTATGTGAAGTTTTAACTATATTTCAGACTTTCTTTCGCACTTTCTTTTGGTGTTTCTTAAAGCCAAACTTAAACAGGAAGAAATTGATGTTCTTAAGGGGACTGTGGGTGGGCTTTTCTGTGGGCTTTTGTTGGTTTTTCTGTGGGCCCTCTAATGGAATTGATCTCTGGCTGTTCAATTTTTTTCATATTGTATTTTTAAAATTTGTTGTATGGTGCCATGTGAGCATCAAGTACCACCAAATGAATAAAACTTATTATATCTAAAGTCTTTAGACCAGTTTTTAATCTTAGTTGACTCTATTACTATCGCACTACACTCTGTTGTGGTTGTGCCATTTTAATAATACCACCTCTGGGTTTTTCCAAACAAGGAAACTTAATGTTAAAAAACCAAGTAAACTGAGAAAGACAATTGGAGCCACGTAGGTTCAATTGTTTGGTTCTTTGGTTTCTAATGCCTTTTAAATCCAAAAATGTTAAAAGGACCAGAAACCATGATTATCATAGGATTTTTCAACCTTGGCATTATTGACATTTTGGGCCAGATAAATCTTCCCTATGGGGGTGCTGACTTGGGCATGCAGGGTGTTGTTGAGCAGCATTACTGACCTCTACCCACTGGATGCCAGTAGCATCCCACCCCAGTTGTGACAACCAAAAATGCCTCCAAGTATTGTTTGGAAGGCAAAATCTCTCTAATAGTCTTGACTGTTGTTTAAGCAGGACTCACATAGGTTTGGTAAAATTAAAGCATGATGAAAAAAGCATTTCATTTAGGAAGTTGCCTAGGAAGTAACTAGAAATACTGTTTCACAAATACTTAAAACACCCACGTTGGGGAAAACAAACAAAACATGTAAGATAATCTGGTCCTCGGCGTCTTGCAGGCGGCACAGTAGGAGCCCAGGGCTCAGTGCTCCACCTGGAATGCAGTTCAGGGGCCCAGTTGTCACCTGTGAGGGGGTGCAGCCTGGCTGGAGGAGGAAGACAGGCAGGGCATCTGACCTTTTTCTCCTTAAGAGTGCATAGAAAGCCATAGAATTTAAGGGTTTGCCGGCAGTCAAGGTTTAAGGCAGGAAGGGGGTAAGTTAAATGAGTATAGGTCAGTGACATTTCTAGTGTTCGTGATGGAGAAACTAGGTTTTAAAAATTTATTCTTAGTTATTTTACAATCTAAAAACAAAAGGACATGCTTTCATGTCAATGGACAAAAAGACTTTTTAATGGCCTAATATTAAAATCTTAAAAAATATTTTTTTGATATCAGAGAGGAAGGGAGAGGGAGATAGAAACATCAATGATGAGAGTCATTGATCGGCTGCCTCCTGCACGCCCCCTCCTGGGGATCGAGCCCACAGCCCAGGCATGTGCCCTGACTGGGAATCGAACTGCAATCTGGATCATAGGTTGATGCTCAACCGCTGAGCCACGCTGGCCAGTCTTAAAAATTTGGGGAATATTTTTAACATGTTAGTGAGTGAGGCATTGGAGGAGATTTAGTCTGAAATGTTATCCTGAAATGTCTTTGTGGTAGGAATATATAAATAAATTGTTAATTGTTTTTATGTCTAACTCCCCTCAAACTTAAATTTTTTTTTTTTTTCACATATTGAGAGAATAGTACAATGAACACCTGTATATCCACTTAAATTCAACAATTTGGCTAAATTTGCTGTTTGAAAATAGTGTAATTTCATGAGACACTTTGTATCACTATTACTGTAGAGGAATTTGGGCCTAGACAAAAGGAGGCTGATGAGCAAAAAAAAGCAGGTAATTGCTCGAATGAGCTTTTGATGAGGTAGAAGGAGGTGGCAGGGTGCATGTGGAGGGATGTTTTTGGATAGGATGAGAAACATCTTCCCCTGATTCCTTAAGGAAGATAATGAGGTGGGTTGGAGGCATGACAAGTTTGTCTATGGATATGTCAGAGAATATAAAAATATAAAAGTTGCACTGCTACTTTAGAAATAAGTGGGTGAAATCAGACTTGTACAGAAAATTTAAACCAAAAAATAAGGTGAAAACCTGGTAAAGTGTAACAGCTGGTTTCTGTAATACGTATAATGTGTAATATGCAACTAGATGCTTTGTATAATTTTGTCACAAAGCCCAGAATGTAATTTACACATTTGAGAAGATAAGCTCTTAGCACCAGCGTGATCAAGGAAGAACTGTTCACGTGCCAGTGTCTAGGTCATGGCTACTCAAAGGTGGTCTGGCCATCAGCAGCATCAGTGTCACTTGGAACTTTAGAAATAGACTTGGGCAACACTCCAGACCTACTGAATAAGGATCTGCATTTCAGTAAATCCTCAGATGATTTATGTGTACATGAAAGTTTGAGAAATGACGGTTTAGGGTGCAACTCCATCCATTCCAGTGTGGTAATGGTACAGTAGTGAAAGTTACGGAGCCCTGGCTGGTGTGGCTTAGTTGGTTGAGCATCGTGCCATTCACAGAAAGGTTGCCTATTTCATTCCCGGTCAGGATTCATGTGGGAGGAAACCGATTGGTGTTTTTCATACCAACATTCCTCTCTCCCTCTCTTACTTTCTCTCTAAAATCAATAAAAATGTCAAAGTAATAATAATAAAAGTTATGGAAGTACCGCCCTGGCAGGTGTGATGTTTTTCTCTCTGTCTCTCCCTCTCTCCCCCTTCTCTCTCTAAAATCAATAAACATATTCTCCTATGGAAGTACCTATTTAAGTATAGATACAGATAGTCAAGAGGTTATCAGAACACTGCTAAGGTGGTACTTTGCTGAGACCTGGCTGAGAGGGAGGGAACAAGAGAAGGAGATTTTTATTGCATCAAATCAATTGAATTTTCCAGTAAGGCTATGGTATAGACTGAATGTGTCCTTCAGAATTCATGTTGAAATCCTATTCCCTAATGTGATGGGTTTTAGGAGATGAGGCCTTTGGGAGGTAATTAGGTCATGAGGGTGGAGCCCTCACGAACAAGATTAGTGCCCTTATGAAGAGAAGTGAGAGCTGCTCTCTCTCTGCTCTCTGCCTTGTCAGGATACAGTGAGAAGATGGTCCTCACCAGACAATGGATCTTGTTGGCACCTTGATCTGGGACTTCCCAGCCTCCAGAGCTGTGAGGAATAATTGTTGTTTAAGCCACCCAGTCTATGGTATTCTGTTACAGCAGCCTGAACAGCACAGGCTGGTTAGGTCAGTGTATTTCATAAACCTCATAGATGTATATTCATATTGCTTCTCCTCCTACTTGACTAGCATTGGTTGTAGGAGAACCTTGACTCTCTTGGCCAGTATGTACAATATGGATGGGGGCTGAAGCCGGGCAGCCTTTTGAGAATCCCCTCCCTGCTTTTACTATGCCCCAAGGGGAAAGAATGCAGTCCATATAATATGGGCTTACCAGTTGGCTCTGGTGTTTGTCATAACCAGGTTGGTTATAAATTCAAGTCCTGGACTTATAAACTGGATATGCTACTTTAGTGGCTTTGTGACCCTGAGCAAGTTATTTGACCTCCCTGTTTCAGTTTTCTAATTTATAGAATTTGGATAATATTAATATCTCCTTTAATAAGTGGTGGTCTTTGTGAAGATTAACTGAGATAACGTAACGTAAAATGTCTAAGCATATTGCTTAATAAATGTAACAGCTGTTGCTTATTTTTTTATTACAAGGGAGAAGACCTCTGTTGTCACTGCTGAAATTAGAGAGAATGGAGATTGGTAGGTGACCTGAGGAGAAGCACTTTGGAAATAACTGTTGGAATAAGAGAAGGAACTCGTTAGGGACATTTAGGATTGCTCAATAGTCCCAAGGGATTGCAGAATATTCTTTGGTATTGCTCAACAGCCTGGGTGGATGGAGAAGGTATTTGGTTGGACTGATTAGCAGTGCAGCCGGAGTGAGTGCAGTTGAAGTCTTGAAAGCATACATTTGTTCAAATCTTCATTTTAGAAGGAACTGGTGTCAGTGGTTAGAAGTTCACTCCTCACATTTTATTTCCCCTGAAATTGTGACATAGTTCTGTCTTACTTACCTAATGAGAGATGCAGCCTAATACATTTTTATTTTCTTTTTTTAAGTAGGTCTTTATTGATTGCAGAGAGAGGAAAGGAGAGGGGGAGAGAGAGAAACATCAATGGTGAGTCATGGATCCACTGCCTCCTGCACGCCCCGTACTGGAGGTTGAGAATGTGCTCTGACTGGGAATCGAACTGAGATCTCCTGGGTCATAGGTGGATGCTTCACCACTGAGACACACAGGTCGGGCCATTTTCATTTTCTGATGGACATTTTACATTTTCACAGCATTAAATAATCTTGAACAAATGACCTATTTGGCTTTTGAGTTTATGAAGTCAAAAGGAGGTTTATGGCCCTGGCTGGTGTGGCTTAGTTGGTTGGAGTGTCGTCCTGTGCACTAAAAGTTTGCCAGTTCGATTCCCAGTCAGGGCACATACCTAAATTATGGGTTCAATCCCCAGCGGGGTGCGTACAGGAGGCAACCAATCCATCTATCTCCTTCCCCACCTTTTCCTCTTTCCCTCCCTTCCCTCCTCCCTCCCTTCTCCCCTCTCTCAAAATCAATAAAACATATTCTCAGGTGAGGATTCAAAAAGAAGTTAAAGGAGATTTGTGAAACGTATTCTCAAGGGTGTAAACAAAGTATCTACAATGTAAAGAATGAGGACTTCATTTATTGGGCAGATAGTCACTAAGTGCCAGCTGCTCTGAGCATTGTTGAAAGGTCCTTCCCTGAAAGATGGAGGAAATGTTGAAGTAACAGTGACAGAGGGTGTAATGCCAAAATAAAGCCGCAGGTCAAGTTCTCAGGTCAGAGGACAGAGCTTCCGAGAGGGAGGGAGAAAGTGTGGTTAGGAGGGAGCTTGCAGAGGAGGGCACACTGGAGCTTAGCTTTTGAGGAAAAGTTAGACTTGTACCTCACGGTGTTGGAAGGGAAGGGTGAAGAGCTTTGACAACCTAGCAGAAGCTTGGGCTGTGCCTAAGAAAGTGTGAGCTGGTGGGCAGCCCTAGTGCTAAGAAACAGCAAAAGATCAGAGGTAGCCCCAAGAACTTAGGGTCAGTATCTGATGTCTGTCCAAATCCGAACCTCTAGCACCAGGTACAGTTCCTTCCTTACTAGGTACCTAATACATATTTATTGAATGAATGAATAAATGAAATGTACTTTGGCTTTAGTTTATGGAAAGCCTCCAAAGCTATTTTTTAAACTTGAAAGGTAATCACTGACTCTTCAATATTCATTTATCCAACAAATATTTATTGAAGGTTTTAAAGTAGGGAAATGACATGAATTGAACTGTGCTTCAGGAAGATCAATATCCCGAGTTCATTTCCTTGATCCACTGCATAGCTGTGTACAGAGTTTATCCAGCAAGTAGTCTCAGAGCAGAATGAATTCAGAGCAGACAGCCAGGTGGACTAAATCATGGCCCCACCCAACATCTTCCTCCCATCTCCTTAACTGTGACACTGTGGCCCTGCTAGTCACTGCCTCCTGCTAGCCAACCCTCAGAAGAACATGGGCCAATTGTGGAAAGAACTGGTATCAAGCTGGTTTTGTGTTCTTCAAATTACTTGCTTGTCTGCTTCTTTCATTTAAAAGTCTAATCTTTAGGGGGTCTAGAGGGTGTTAGAAAAATGATATTTCATGCGACAAAGGGATCTAGGATATTTTGTGTTTTTCAGGGGGAGAGAGTTAATAGTGAACCTTCCGAAAGACCATGGCTGATTGGACTTGCAGACCGAGGGGCTTCCTGGACATCTTTCACATGTAGAGGTGGGATGCATGAGCGCGGTTTTGTCCCTGGAGCTCTGGTCAGCTATCCCAAGAGATCCTGTGTACATGTCATAACAAGGTGAGGAAACAGGAACAGTTCATGCTCTGTAAATTTTAATGATTTTCTCTGTCTGCACTCAAAACTATACATGGTTCCTACTTTTTAGTATTTTTCTTAGAGGAAAAGATAACCTCTTCTTGCTGTAATAAGAAAAAGAAGCTTGTAACTAGATATTAACATTATCAATCATCTCTGTCCAAGAAATGTTATTAAAGGGGATACCTGGTCCCTTTGATGCAGTTGTGAGTGCAGCCTGTGGAGGTTTACTACGGCCTGCCTGAGTTATCTCCCCATCTTCGAGGGTCCCAAATGACTTGGGCTTCTGTGTGTGTGTTGGGGGGGGGTGGTGGCTGGAAAGGGATGTATGCTAGCTATTATTTAACATTATCTTGAATTTTTAAAAGAAAGGACATGATGGAAAATCCTTTTTGCATGCAATTTCTGTTTTCTTGTGTGCTGAAATTTTTGTCTTGCTAGTTTTAACAAGAATCACTTAATTAACAAGGTCCTGAAACAGTGAGATATGGGCAAATAAAGACTGTTGTAATGATTAGAACCTTGGTGTTCAAAAGGAAAAGTTATGAAACCTTCATTCATTCAATAAGCAATTTAACAACATTCCTTAATTTGATTAATGTTATAATTTCCAAAATGCTTTAGCATATATTTGCTCATCTGTTTCCCACAACAGCCTTATGAAGTAGACATTTATTATGCCCATTGTACAGAGGAGAAAATGAAGGCCCAGAGAGTTTCAGTGGCGGTGCCACTATTTGAACCATGGCTGGTCTGACTCCAAGCTGATGCTCTTTCCACTGATCCATGTAGTCAGTGTTATTTTTAACTAAACTATTGACATTGTTTTTTGACCCTGTTGTTCTGGACTAATGAGAAATATATTATTTTTTTTGGAAGGGTGTCATTCTCTTACCAAAGTTCTTTAGGACTGATAGAGTCAAAGAAATCACTAGGAGACCAGGAAAACGGAAAACCTTATTATAGGGTATAGAAAGAAATGTACATTTAATGTTTGACAGAGTAAACTAAAGGGGAAAAAATAATGGAAACATTTTGCCGAAACGCTGTTCAAAGGGAGAATATGACTCAGTGAAAGATGCTGTGCTAAATGAAAATGAGATAAATAATGGAAAACTAAATGATTGATGCCTGGTGCATGTATGTTCTGAGAAAGACGTAACTACTTTTATGAGGTGAAGCAATATGCCCAGCACTGAGGCAAAATAGGGAAAGTGAGCACTAAATGTTAAGTATTTCCCATAGGTCAAATCCCATAGATGCTCGCTGGGTTTGTTTTTTTTTTACCTTTGGTGTTTTTTCCATTGTCTTGTGAACAATAGCTCTGCTAGGTGCAAGTCTTTACTAGCTGTTTAATGGCTCCTTTCCTGGTTGAAGTCTTGAAGTAGTGTCCTTAGCAAAATATTTCAGCACTTGTGGATGTAAATATCATGCACGCAGAACACAGGGCAACTGCTGGTTGGATTTGCTGCTTCACTGGCCCCTCAGGGATCCGTTTTGCTCTCGTTTGTCTTGACCTCTGACCTGGCCATACTCTGAGGCAACTCGGTGAAGTGGCCCTGCGACCAGCAGTCTCCAGGCAGAGGAGCGGCAGCCAGGCCGCTAGGAGCCAGCCCACCGCACCATTCCGTTCCTGCCTGCTTGCTCTGAGCCTGCCACCCTCTCCTGGGCTTCCCCGCCCGGCACAAGTAAGTGCCACCATCTGCAAAGGCCCCTCGCTTCCTTCTTCACTTGGCTGGCTCCTCTCTTTTTTCAAGAAGGAGCTTCCCCAGCACCTGGTACCCGCGCGCCCCACCTTGCTCCATGCTGAAGTCGCCCATTTGCTCGCGTGTCTTCCCCAGTGGTCTGTGAAAGGTGTCAGCCGAGGACCCAAGCACTTGTCTGCACCTCGAATTATTTCAGACAGATATTACCACTGTGGTTTTTATTACTGTTGCGCAAGAACTTCGAGGCAGCAAAGCAGGCAGGCACATGTTTCAGCAAGTAATTCTTTGATCTTCATTCACAAGATATGAGACTATCCCATTTCATCCTGTGACCGAGGAAATCATGTAAACTGCTGTCCTGTGAAAAGCTTTGTTCAAAAAATTCTATTTTCTGTAATATTCTTAGCTTCTGATAGGGGGCAGCAGAGCCCATGGAAACAAAGGCTGGCCCCTGAACTGGCCGCTTGCAGACCATTGGGTTCGGACCTTTAACAATTTTTGGCAGAAACCAGCTGTTGATGCCTAACAAACCTCACTGTGGACTAAAGACTTTAAGGTAAAGACATTTATTTATTTATTTATTTATTTATTTATTTATTTATTTATTTATTATTTTAAATATATCTTTATTGATTTCAGAAAGAGGAAGGGAGAGGGAGAGAGAGAAAAAAACATCACTGAGGAGAAAGTCATTAATCAGCTGCCTCCTGCACTCTCCCTATTGGGGATCGATGCCCCAACGGGGGATCTTCTGGATCATAGGTCAATGCTCAACCACTGAGCCACGCCAGCTGGGCAAGGCTGGCTTTTATTAATTTAATATTCTTTGAAGGCACCACAAAAATATTTTTAAATGCAAATAGTCATCTCCCTCACTTCATTACTAAGTAGGAAAATCTCGCTTTTCCTCTTGTGTGCTTCCCCTTTACTATTCACACAGAACACTTCGCTGATGACACACTTCTGGTCACCAAATGTGCCCGGAGTTCCCCGCCAAACAGTTCTCTGGGACACCAGCTGCATATAACTCAAGTCTCATGTTGTTATCTGTGCTTTTGACCAACTGGCTATAAATCGAGATTCCCATGCCCCCCTCCTTGGGTTTGTCAATTTGCAAAAACAGCTCACAGAACTCAGAGAAACACACTTACCAACGTATTATAAAAGAATATGATAAAGGACATAGATAAGCACCCAGATGGGAGAGATCACACGGCAGGGCATGTGGGGAGGAATGCGGAGCTTCCATGCATTCTGTGGACACACCACTCAGCACCTCCCCGTGTCACCAGCCCGCAAGCTCCCAAACCCCATGCATCTGGAACTTTTATGGAGGCTTCATCACATGGGTATGATCAATCCTTAACTCCATTTACTGTCCCTTTTCCCTTCCTGGAGGATAGCGGATGGGGCTGAACGTTCCAAGCTTCTAATCATGGCTTGTTCGTTCTGAACCAGCCCCCATCCAGGAGCCCACCAAACATTGCCTCATTGGAATAAAAGATGCTCCTATCAGCCAGAAAATCCCAAGGGATTCAGGAGTTCTGTGCTAGGAACTGAGGGCAGAGGTTAATTTTATATATATATAAAGTTATATATATATGACTTCTCAATTACAAAGTCTTAGAAGAGGTGGGTACTTTTTTTTTTTTTTTTTTTGCCAGCAATTTGTATAATGATGCTAGATCATGAGCTATTTCCAGCTGGTATTAGGGAGAGTGTCAAGATTTACAAATTACTACCAGATGCTGGATCCATCTTCCACTCATCCACCTTGGGGGAAAAAGAACCCACAATGAAAGCAACTGAGATAATACCTAAAGCAAATAGCCAGAACCTAAATCATGCCTCCCCTACCCATCATGGCATGAGTCCTTGGGGGCCAGTCTCATGCCCCACATACCTTTTTAAGTCCAGTGCCCAGTGCAGGGCCTGGCGTATGGCAGGCAGGTGCCCAGCAAACGTGTTTGGAATTGAATGAACATCTCTGGCCTGATCACATGAACTTTCTCCAGGGGAGTTTCCGAGCTGCCTATCTCATCTACTTGTAAATACACACAGGTGAGACATTTTTACTTGGAAACATGATCACCCTAGGCATATGCTATGCCACATCTGATATTCAGGGACTCTTTTAATGTTCCATTATTTGAAATTATACAAAGAAGAGCAGGGGACAGAAATAGATAAGATTCCGTGTGGTTGCCCGGTGGGTTTGCATAGGTAAGAGACCTGCGGGTGGGCTGGGGCTGGCTTCAGCTCATGGTCAGCGTGAAACCAGGAATACAAAAGATGTCAGCAGGGAATCCTAAGGTTCTCTGATGTCCTTCTTCCGGCCCTTTTTTAAAAAATATGTTTTTTGTTTGTCTGTTTTTAATTTCAGAGAGAGGAAGGGAGAAGGAAAGAGAGAAACATCAATGATGAGAGAGAATCATTGATCGGCTGCCTCCTGCATGAACACTACTGGGCATTGAGTCCCCAACCCAGGCATGTGCCCTGACCGGAATCGAACCGGCAACCTCTTGGTACGTGGGATGACATTCAACCACTGAGCAACACTGGCTGGGCTGGCCATTTCTTTTAATAATAACGCAGGGCCTCTTACATTGACTTCACCTTTTTTTTAGTCATTTGCATAGTAGCTTCACAAGATTCATTTGTTGGTAGAGATAGCAATTCTTTTAAGCAAGGCCAATAAGAAACCTCTCCTAGCGGATGAGTTAGATGAGACTCAGAGAAGGGATGTCCTGGGCCTGTTGGTCACCTACATTGTTAATGACAGAACTGCCTTAATGGGGATTACTAAATGGCAGACTGTTATAATGGAGATTACTGGGTGTCTTGGCCATGGGAGTAACAGACATTGTGGAGGATACAAGGGGAAGGTTTTCATTAGAGGCAAACATTTCCACAGAAAGGAAAATGGGTAGAGACATAGCCAAGGAGGTGGGGATGGAGGGGAATAATCTTCAGAGGTACAGAGCAGTTTGGGGTATCTGTTACTTGGCCAGGCTTTATATGTTCTTTATATGCTTTATTTTATTCAGTTGCCACAACAGCCTTGGAAGTAGGTGTCATTATGCCCGTTTCTCAGATGGGACTACTGAGTCACAAGGAGATCAAGTAATTTTCAGGACAGCTGCACTGAAGATGTCTAAGGTCATTCACACAAGGGTGTGATTCACATGAAGCACCATGTGAGAGAAACCCCCAGTAATTATGCAAAATTGCACAGCTATTAGGAGGCAGAGCCCAGACTCATATGTAAGCTGGCTCTTAGCATCCTTCATTGTGCATCTTCCAAGACCACCTTTTCTGGAATCTGGCATGGCCTAGTCATGCCCTGATCCATGCCTGTCTCCAATCTAACGAGAACCTTGCACAGGTTATAGCTGTGGGGGAGAAAATGAACTCTGGTCTTGGAGTCAGAGGCCGGAGCTTGAGTCCAGGGTCTGCCAATGACTTACGTGACCTTGGCCAGTCACCTCACCTCTTGTGCTGCCATTGGCTTGTCCCAAAGGTCAAGAGAAGGGTATGTCCTTCTTCTGGCCTAGGGTGAGGACTCCAAGATTCACATGCAAAAGTGCTTTGTGAGCTGTGAAGATTTGAACAAATGGAAAGGTTAGTACAAACCAAGGGAACACATGGGGCCAGCAGGCAGCAGTTTATTATTTGAGCTGATATGCAATGCAGAGTATTGACTTTTTCTGCCTCATTTGCTTCTGTGAAAAATGTACAAGTGACAGCGTCTTGAGCCTGCACACGGCGGACGAGGCCTGTGTGTGTGTGTGTGTGTGGGGGGGGGGTGCCTGGGTGGCAAAGGAGGAGGCCAGGAAATGAAAACCATGTGGCTCCTCAAAGCTTCAAGCTTCCCCACAAGGAAGAAGGCAAAAAACATGCTAAATGACTTGGGGAGATAATGGTGAAAAATACGAACTAAGCCTGTGTTCCTTGGGTGCTTTTGTTTCTCTTGGGCAAATGTTTCTGTTCTTTAGGCAGCTTAGCAACAAAATCACCTGCCATTTGTTGAAATATGATAAAATTGGGGAGAATCAGAGGCTCAGAATGCTATAAAAATGAGCTGTAAAATTTAAATAAGTCTTAAGTAAATTGGCCTCCGGCATTTTCTGGAGTTAACAAGAAGAGGAGTTGTGTGAACTTGGATCCACCTCTACTGTGGTGGCCACGGCCCTGTGCAGAGTGTTCCCGTTTACAGTGCTGGTCTTTAAGGAGAAAGAGCAAAGGAAGTTCCTTTTAACCCTTCATTTTTCTCTTCCAGATCCTTCCCTGTTTGTTGTAGGAAGGATCTAGCTAGGTTGTCTAGAAAGGCACCTGCTTGGAACTCAAGAAGTTCCACAACCATAAGGATTTGTAGCCTGAGGGGTGTGGAGTAATGTCAGTTATCAGGGAGTGTGAATAATTTGTGAATCAGAGGAGCTGCTAGGCAGGATAGAAGTCTAAAGAGTCTTGAACTCAGTCTGGAAAACTGAATTAGCTCAAAGCATCATAAATGTGTGGTGTGCAAGGGAGAGCGAGAAGGGAGGGGTGGAGGGAGGGGTAGAGAGAGAAAGGGAGATGGGCAGGGGGAGAGAATGTGGAGAAGTGCTGATACGCATTTGTCATGTGAAACTCTCTAATAGATTAAAACCACATATCTGATTTAAAGGGGCAGCTTCTCAAAGATCTACTTTAACAGAGCTTTCACCCCACCTGACTGAGATTAGCAACAAACCCCTCATAAACCAGATTAATGAGCTAATCCCTGATTATTGAGAAAAGCAACTGAAAAAAATGAGGGAAAGTGACTTTTCTCATAAAAATGGTCAGTTGTTTAACATTTGAATTTTTGACTCTTCATGGGCTCTTTAGGAGCTGGAACAGCTTCAAAGATTCTTCCACTTAACCTCCCTCAGATGAGTAAACTGAGACCCAGAGAGATTCAGCCTTGCCCGAGGCCCAGGATGGGAAATGGCTGAGCCAACACTGAGCTCCACAGTCCTCTGTCCGCACCGTGAATAAAAAGATGGTTGCGGTTTCCTCCTGAGGCTGGGACTTCTGGTGCGGGGGCAGTTGCTCCGGGATAAGAGAAGCTCTTTTAATATTCCCTTGTTTAAAAAGTTTGAATTTAACATCTGCTACAGACATAGGAAAATAAATCCCAACAGGCCTCCTTTTTCCGTTTTGTTTTACTTTTCATTTAAGAGTGGGGGTGAAAAGAGGGGCTGGAAGTTGAAAGACAGTAACATGAGCCCTGTGTGATCCACAATTAGAAAGCGAAATGCTTTACAGATGCCACCAAAAAGGAAAAAAGCAAGCAAGCAGGAAAGCAGGGAGGAAAAGGTAGCCTGGAACCAAGGCGCACCTCTTTACCTTCCACATCAACCAGGGAAAAAAGCCGAATGCTAATAAGTAATACGTCCACCAGAACCCTTCCCGAGTATCGTTCACTTGGCACGAGTCGGCGGAGCCTGTGTAACGTATGTTTTATATTCAGAAGTTTTCTGCACTCCTTCATCCCAGTTCTGAGCTAATCAGAGTGGACGCTCTTGTCCTGGAGGTTCTTTCTTCACAAACCTGGAATCAGACTTGGAATTCCAAGCACAGAGCAGGGCTGGTACTTGACTGTTTGCTGTCACAATACTAGCACTTGAACTTGCCAACCTAGTCAAAGCGGATGGAAGTTCCTTCTTGGGTTTGTTCATATCTTTACCCCAGGTACTCACTCCCTATTCAGCCTGGCAGTAAACTCCCACTACAGTTAACTATCTTTCCTAATGGACATTTGGAAAAAATTAAGCCAGCATAAATCTAAGAGAAGCCTGGAGGATCAGGATAGATGCTCCTTGATGATATCCTGAAGGGATTTCGCTAGTATGAGTGAGTTTTCCCAATTATTGCTGAACATGGACAGGTATATTTTGTTCACTTTAGATTATAAGTGATGATGAATGTTTTATTTCCCTAGAATATTGGTCATTTAAAGGGTCTCAATTAAAAATGTATGTATTTGACCACAAGTAATAGAAAACCCAGCTTACTATTAAACACATGAGTTTCAATTTCTTAACAAGAAGCCTGGGAATAGGAGACTGATGATGTTGGTTTGGTGGCTAAAGAGATGGGCAGCCTCCTGGTAAACCTCGGCCTTTCCCTTATAGTTGCAGTACATCGAATAGTAGCCAACGTGCCCAAATACAAAGCAGAAAGAATTGGGGAAAGGGGAGGCCAGCTGTGACCAACACTTCATGTCAGGAAAGCTAAAGCTTTCTCAGACCGTGCTCCCAAGCAGATATCTGCTTAGGCCCCATCGGCCAGAGTGGGTAATGTAGCCACCTCCACCTGCATAGGAAGGTGGAAAAGTAAGGAAGGATTATTGTGATTAGTTTAGACCAATTTTGATCCACCTGAGTCTGGGTACATTGCTTCTCTGAACCAAATCAGTGTTGTGTGAATAAGGTAGAAGGTGGTGGATTTTACATTATCAGTAGCAGTGTGTGTCATACAATGGAGTTCCAATGTAATACATTTACAAGTGTCATTTTTACTGTTAATAGCGCACAAAGCATACCTAAAATGCAGAAATATTTACTCATTATTTACCCTTGCTTCTTTACCTCTGTAATGATAGCCTTGTAGTTTCCATATAGTTTTCTTTGACATGGTCATTGACACCTACTTTCTTAAAGGAAGCATTGCTAAGACTAACCCAGCTGCCTGCTTCCAGGGTCCTGACATGCGCAGAACTGCATTCGTTTTCTGGTACATATATCTTCACGAACAGCTGGAAGTAATTTTCAACCTAAGCGGTTCACATTTCATGGGTGGGTGAACTTTACAATAACTTTTGAAGCAACTATTCTAAAGCTCATGCATCTTTGATTGGACACTTGGCTAATCCCATCCATTTCATTGGTGCCGAAATATTTAAAAATTCTAAAAAGGTTCTTACCCGAGATGTAAAAGAGATACAAGAAAGGCACATGCAAAAAATCATGTCTTCTCTGGTCCCTCCCTGTGTGTTCAGTCTGTTCTCTACACAACAGCTGAAGGGATCCTGCAAAATAAATTGTAGGCCTGGCTGGTTTGGCTCCGCGGTTAGAGCATCGGCCTGTGGACTGAATGGTCCAGGGTTTGATTCCCAGTTGAGGGCACGTAACTCGGTTGCAGGTTCCCTGACCCAGACGTGGGGAGGCAACCAGTCGCTGTGTCTCTCTCACATCGGTGTTTCTCTCCCCCCTTCTTTCCACTCTCTCTAGAAATCGATGAAGAAAATGCCCTTGGAAGAGGGTCAAAATAAAAAATAAATAAAATAAACAAAACATAGACCATGTCACACTCCTGTTCTCAGTCTTCCAGTGGCTTCTACTCATACTTTACAGAATCCAAAGTCCTTACAGTGGTTTTCTACATGCCTTGGCCCTGCCTGAGCCTCCCATTTGGTTTGGCCTTGTAAACAAGGGGCACATCTGTGAGTCTTATCGAAGCCGTAAGGGAGAAGGTGGTTCTTTGTAGTAAACTGTTCTCCAGATCACCAAGAGGGCAGGTTTCTTTTTTAAAATTGAATTTATTGGGGTGACATTGGTTAACAAAACCATGCAGGTTTCAAGTGTACAACTCAGCAAAACGTCATCTGCACTCTGCCTCGTGCGCCCATCACCCAAAGTAAAGTCTCTTTCCATCCCCATTTATTGCCCCTTGCCCTCTTCCCCCTACGGCCAGCCCCCTTTCCCTCCAGCTCTCACCACACTGTTGTCTGT
This sequence comes from Miniopterus natalensis, assembly GCF_054644295.1. Lineage (NCBI taxonomy): Eukaryota > Metazoa > Chordata > Mammalia > Chiroptera > Miniopteridae > Miniopterus > Miniopterus natalensis. Next base: position 25,666,736 of record NC_142088.1, read on the forward strand.
GTATGGGTTACACATATATATATATATATATATAGTTTATATATATATAGTTTTTGTTTAATCCCTTCACCTTTTTCACTCAACCCCCCAACCCCTCTCTCCCCTGACAGTTGTCAGTCTGTTCTGTATATCTATGCTTCTGTTTCTATTTTGTTTGTTAAATTATTTTGTTCATTAGATTCTACATATAAATCGGGTCATATGGTATTTGCCTTTCTCTGGCTGACTTATTTCACTTAGCATAATTCTCTCCAGGTCCATCCATGCTGTCCCAAAAAGTAAGATTTCCTTCTTTTTTACAGCCAAGTAGTACTCCATTGTGTAAATGTACCACAGCTTTCTTATCTATTCATCTACTGATGGGCACTTGGGCTGTTTCCAGATCTTGCCTATTGTAAATAATGCTGCAATGAACATAATGTTTTGGGTTTCTTCGGACGTATACCTAGAAGTGGAATCACTAGGTCAAAGGCAGTTCCATTTTTAACTTTTTGAGGAGACTCCGTACTATTTTTCACAGTGGCTGTGCCAGTTCTACATTCCCACCAGCAGTGCACAAGGGTTTCCTTTTCTCCACATCCTTGCCAACACTTGTTTGTTGATTTGTTGATGGTGACCATTCTGACAGGCATAAAGTGATTCTCATTGTGGCTTTAATTTGTATCTCTCTGATGGTTAGTGATGTTGAGCATCTTTTCGTGTGTCTATTGGCCATCTGTATGAGAGGGAGATTTCTTAACCTTCATTGTTTTTCTAGGATTACAGGCCTCGGGTAGAATTCAGCATTTATGTAATATATGAATTGTATAATGCATATGTACAAACTATAATTATAATATAAAGCTATTATTTATAAATATATATTATATAGAACATACCTAATAAATGACGTACAATATTATGTATAATATACATACACAAACACATATAATAACTAGTATAATATGATGTCAGCTGCCTCTTTAGTATCAGGGAGGTGATAGTTAGCTCTACCTCAGCCAGATAACTGGTGGCTTGGAAGGGCAAATCTGACTCACATGCCCCAATGTTATTTGGCCAGCACTTGTAAGTTGAACGTTTTTAATATGAAAGCCTAAGTGAGGGTTTAAGTCCAGCCTCTACCACTCTACGTGTTTACACTGGGCTGTAGCCACACACTTACCTTCAGTTAGGATCTGAGAAGTATCTGAATTTGCAACCCCTAATCAAGAGTATCGTGGGCCCACCTTTTGAGGACTGTGGACAAACTGGGTCATATTCAGGAAAAAACAGCACAGCATTGAGTTTTATTTATGAATATTCTGCAATTTGTTGAACTAGTTCCCTACTGAGAAAAATTTGTGTTGCGTCCACTTTTTTGCCATTGCAGGCAACAAATAAACATTCTTGAACATAAAAAAACCAAAAAGCCACCACAGATGGCAAGGGAACAGGAACAATGACCACCATATGAGGAATCTGGAGGTTTAGTCAGAGAAGGTGGGGTAGGGGAAGGATGGGAGAGGCCATCATAACTGTCTCCAAATACTAGAAGTGCTGCCATGTGGAAGAATTAGACTTGTTCTCTTTGGTCCCAAAGGGTAGTTCTAGGACGAGTGGGAGGAAGTTGCAGGGAAATTGGTTTTGTATCAGCATAAGGAAGCACTTTCTAACTGAGCTGCCTTCAGAAAGAGGGCCTCTCACTGTCACTGTATATTTTGCTGCAGAGCTCCATGGTGGAGCTGCTGGAGGAGATCTGGCTATTGAATTGGTGTGTTGGATTAAATAGTTCTGAAGTTCCCTTCTTATTGTAGGACCCTCCAATTCTGAAATAAAGTAAAACCCCATTATTTTGGCCTTCATTGATTTAGAAGGAGCATAAATCCTGTTAGTGGGGTAGGATGAATTTTTCCTTTATAACATTTTATAATATAATATTAACTATTATCTTATAATATTTAATAACTGTTTTCTAAATCATTTAGAAAAGTGTTTTAACTACCTGAAATCAATTAAGATAATCTATTGTTGATTATATGTATAACGCTGTTCTAGGAGTTTCATGAGCAATAACAGAATAGAAGGAAGATGCATTTCCCTGGGGAAGGCATGGTTATACAGGAAGATCTGATGCACACATGAAGCGATAAGCAAACCAGAAATTGTATTTATCTATATCTTACATCAGGGGCAGGGTCTACTTATTTACTCCTAAACTTGCTCAGAGGAACAGAGATGAATAACTAATAGATCATTGCCTTATCCTGATTTATTTCTAAAGTAGTAACCAAAATATCGTGGCCAGGTTTTGTTGACTAGTACAAAATTATCTCGAATTTACTCCAAACAATATATTTGAAACTAAAACATAAGAATCACTCTAATTTCTTTCTACCAGACAAGATTATAATAGGTGAAACTTTAAAATACCCTCTCTACATAATTATATGAGTTCTTCATTTGTATTTATATTTATTATATATATTTTAAAGAATGCTTGTAACTCAAAAATGCCAGCACTCTGTAGAAAAATGAGCAAAGGCTTCAAACAGACTAAGCGATCCGTGTGGTTAGTAAGCAAACATAAAGGTGCTTAATTAATGAGTAACCGAAGAAATGGAAATGACACAATAAGATGACATTGTCACCTACCTAACTGGTCAAGATTTAAATGTTGATGAGAGTAGGAGGAAAGATACTTTCGTACACTGTTGCTAAAAGGATGGATTGGTAAGAACTTTTTGGAGGGCAATATGTGTTCAATTAAAAAATATGTATACCATTTATCCTAAGCATCCTATTTCTAAGAATCATTAAGGAAATAATTAGACAAAGGCATAAAGATGTAACTACAAGCATGTTTACTGTAATAAACATGTATGATAGTGACAAATATTACTAAATGAGTGTTAATAGGATGAGGAAGGCTTATTTTAAAGACAGACAGTGCTCGGCTCACTCATCAATTGTAAATTGTGGTGATATTTTCCATACAAGCTTTGCTCAGCATTAGATAATTGGGGCTACAAAGGTCAGTGAGAAATGTCTCAGCTGCTTTACTACGGTGAGTTGACTGTGAAATATGCACTTAATGTGAAGGCAACTCGCCAAGATAGATTGCTCTCCTCCATGCTGTCCTGGGGCCGATCTGTTTTTTTAATAAAGAACATTTTCAACCCACTTAGAAATGGTAAATTTAGTACAAAGCTTTAGATTGTTTTGGAGGGGAGAAAAAAGAAACCCTAAACTGATTCGAAGAACACAGGGACTAGAATTTCAATTGAAACCAGATGTTCTCATTGTGGTCGTATTTTAATGGCTATCGGCAGTCAAGTTCCAAAGCCCACATACACCTTCAGTAGGCCCAGCTAACGTGAGGCACCCACTTATGCCTGGACAGAGTACTGGACCTGGCTCCTTGTGCAGGAGAAACATGACTAGACTATTCTAGGAGCTTCAGTGTGCAGAGAACTTGCTACGTGGTGCTGGGACTCATGCTTAAGTGCTCGATCCACCTTCTATCATCTAATTCAAAGAAACTTATAGAATCGAGTGTTTTCTCCATTATATAAAAGAGTTGAGAATGAGAAGTTCGCAGCTTAAGGTCATCCAGCAGGGATTCAGGCCCGTGGCAGACTCCACAGCCTGGCTCTTTCTTTCCACACTGTGCTGCCTCTCTGCATTGTACAGAGAATGAGCTAGAAGAAGGGGTCACCGCAGGACTAATGTTCAACTGGTCAACACCAAGTGGCTGCAATGACTTTCTAAAGATTAAAATATTTTCAGACTAACTGGTAAATAGCTGCTGCCCTTAGCCTCTCCCTGTCCCCAGTGCTGTTCCCCTGCCCTCCTCCAGGCCCCGTGGACCCCCATGCAGCGACTAGAGGGGTCACTCCTGGTCCAGCTGGCCCTCAGCATCGTTCCAGGGCCTTCTGTTTGGCAGTGTGGGGTTTATCACGTCTCCGCATATCCCCCCATAGGAGAGGAAACCCCTAGCGAGCCTAGGACAGGGGCAGAGCAGGCAGCTCAGAGTTTACAGCTTTGCTTGTCATGTTCCACTCCTAGCTACTCTGTTTTCTACATTAAGGTTCTTGGTGACGTCAGTCGTAAGTTGATCCCATGTTCGCTCTTCGCTGCCACCCGGGGCCTGGGCACGAGGTCTGTCCAGCACTGTCTCCTCTTTCCTGGTGGCACCTTTTCCTCGTGTTCTGCTCGACACTGGGAGCTCCAGGGCGTTTGGAATTTGGGGGAATTTCTTCAAATCTAAGACATCATTGACCGTGAGGTTCACCATTATTTTATATACCAGGAAGAAAGAAAAATCCTTTTTTATTTAATGATGATACATGAGAGTGCTGTGCCGTTATGAATCGGTCACACCAGCCGCTAGTTACTTTGACATTCCCTTCATCCTCTGAAGGATTTTGGCAGTTTCCTCTGCCTTCGGTTGCCATGATGCCGCACATTTCTCCCCGACGAAACATAATGCAGATTCATACTTGTGGGTACGTATCTTCCTTTCTTACATTCTATGAAGGCTGTGCTTGGTTTATTGCTTTGCTAAAATTATGTAAATGTGGTCCTTTCTTCTAAGTGGAGAATATTTGTATCTTTCATACCAAAGTCACATTCTACTGTTGTTTCAATTTTCTGCTGTGCTGCTTGTAGAAACTTTCCGTATCAATGTTGAATCATAATGTAGACATTCTGAAGACATTTTAAATGGTGATTAAAACTTGCAAGCTATCAACAGTGGCTATAACTCAATGAAAGTGACAGTAATGTGAGCAGCTAGGACCAGTTCACGCAAGCACAGGAGGGACAATGCGGACATGATTACTGCCTGGCCAGCACTGATTATAAGATGGACCTTGGTTTTAAACTTGAAAATATGTGCATCTTAGAGCTGATTAAAGTGCACTTTGTTTATTTGAAGTAAATCAATTGAACTTCGCAAATGTAAAAACTGAGACTCAGAGCAGTTAAGCCATTTGAAGTCACAGACCTCGTAATTGATGGAGCTGGACTTCAAATCCAGGTCTGACTCCAAACCTGTGCTTCTTTCCATATAACCTGATTATCCAAATGGGGAGAAACATCTGTTATATAAGGATAGCAAGGACTCTGCTGGTGTTTCACACTGTCCTCTCAGCAACCTTTATCAGTTCTGGGGCTTTCCACAGCTTCCCACGCACAGCTCCTGGGAGCTCCACTCTCAACAGCTTAAACCTGCAACCTTCTCCGGGAACTACCCTAGGGCTGATGAGGCAGCTTGACCTGGACACTTCCCAGGGCTGAAAGTAGGTGGAGTTTCCATGACTTCAGGGCAGCTGAAAGGCAATAACTGACTGATGCAGGAGTAGAAGCCTAGCTCTTTTACCTCGAGGCAGGACAGATTCTTTGGTGTAACTGACCTTCCAGAATTTCCCCTCATGATCCGGCTGAAGCTGGGACTCCACCAGCCTGGCTCTGGCTTCTTCCCTTCCCCTTTCCTGGCCTGCTTCTCCACCCTCTTACTGCTTTTTCCTTGGAGCCCTTCCTTAATTAATTACTTGCACACAAATCCCCATCTCAGGGTGAGCTTTCGGGAAACCTGACACAAGACAATGAAGACATTAGTGAGTAAGGCGGCATTATGAATGGTACCATAATGCTGATGGAATATGCTAATTGAGGCAAACCATTGTCACTCTTCCAAATTCTTGAGCAAGTCCTATATTTCCTGAGTCTCACTGTTACAGCTCTGACCAGGTAACTTGACTTCCATTTTCAAGTTCTAGGGGCTTTAGGTCTTGTTAAGTCCTGTCCCCTCTGGGTCCCAGGTGAGACTCTTTGGATTGCTGATCCTAGTGATGGTCTTGGCTACATTCAACCTCAGCTACTGGGCTGAGGGCTCTCTGACACTGCCCCTGGAATCCTGCCTTCGTTCTTGTCACTGTTCTGGCCCAAATGTAGATTATTCCAGAGGTCATGACCCTGGGCTCCACATTTGGGATCAGTCCAGTCTGGACTTTCCTTCTCTCTTGTTCTCATGAACCTTATGATTGGAGTCACACAGCCCTGGAACTGGGGGAGCTCTGAAAGATCACCGGGCCAACCAGAAAGGGGAAGTGATTGGCTCAAGGTCAAAAATCGAGCTTGGAAACTATATTTAGAAACCAGCTCTATTTCTTGTACTGTTATGCCCCCAGCTCTGGAGTTAACGTATTTCTGAGTAAGATATAGAATAAAGCTGGTTTCAAGGAGGAAAATTTCCTCCATTTTGTGGGGTAAATTCAAATCCTGTTTATACCTAAGAAGACCTAAATTACTCTTCCTTACAATGCTCAAAGTCCTGCAGACCTTCACACTGACCTTTGATGCGGAAACCTAACCACAGCTTGTCAGGATGCCCTAGAAACGCCGGTTCATTTCTTGAGGCAGGAGCAATGCGCTTCCCTCACTCGTGCCCACTTAGTGGAGGAGCTTCCTCAAAATCTTCTCTTCATCTCAGGATTTAATCCCTCCTGGCCGCATAACTAACAGGAAGGACAGAAAGTCCAGAAAGGACATTGACTGAAAAAATGAATACTCCAGTTTGTGCTGTGATGTTACCCCATTTGAAATCTCTTCTGAGAAAATAGAAGCTAATTCACCTTGAGCTAGGAACTTAAGAGAGAACTGATTTTGGACTTGTCGCTCACACATTATAATCCTACACAGAGAAAGGCATCTTTCTGAGCTTCACCAGCCTAAGGCAGAATTATGAGATAGATAAGGGCCATTTGGTGGGACCCTCGTCTTGTAGCTCCTCTGCTTTCTAATAATACCCCTTAGTTCCTGGGGCCTCCTATTGCCACTTTGTCTTTTGTGTGTGGCAGGGAGATAAGCGGCTCCATGGAAAGATCTGAACCAGGTGGAAGATGGCCTGCACACCATCTGACGGGTATGCTTGTCTTTGGAGAAATGGGAGAGCCATGGGTTGTCTGAATGACCTGCATATGTTGTTTATCCTTCCCGAGTCTCAGTTGCTCTAGTGATGCTACGTTTCTCTTCCCCAGCTCATCATATAGGGGAGGTCACTTGAGATCATTTATGAGAAAGTACTTTATCGTAATGTGTTACTTTCCCTTTGGTCCTTGCTTTCTGCTGGGTGATACTGGGCTTTAATGAGTGAAATAGATAAACAAATTTCCTAAACTTCGATCGCTCATATGCCACCTTCATGATTTTTTACCATATCCTTATACAGCACATACTATTATCAATTTAACGTTCATATTGAAATGAACTGACGAGGTACATTTAAATATACAAATTGCTAGGTAAGTCCTATAAATTATTTTAAACAATAATATCTGTGAAAATTCAGGTTGGTGATGCTAGTCACATTTCTTCCTCATGCATATTAAAGATACATGTATAACTATTAAAATAAAATGGGAAAAACTCTGTCTACAGTCATCTCATTGACCCCCAATAAGATGGATGCAACACTTTGGGAAATGAATCTCTGTTGCATGTTTTAGCTCTAGCTGGTGTACAGGCTATAAGGTGAGCCCTTCCCAAGGGGGTGAGGGGTGTTGTCAATTTTGACTAGTGTGTAACAGTGATTTCTCTTGGAATTCAGTATGCATATATTTATATGATGTCTGTCAACTGGAATAGGCTGAGGGGTGTGCGACAGTGCACAATGGCATGGAACTTGCTGTGGGTGAGACATAAGAGGTGTAAGAAAAAGTGCAAGCCAGTGCCAGAGAAAGGTCTTCTGTTGCTTGGGTGTGAGATATAAGGTCATTGCCTTAAAATGTATATAATGTGTATTTTTATGGCAGTAAAATGATCTACTCAAATAGTAACATGGTGCTGAAGGGTAACAGTCATAACCGTGGTTGCTGTGACAGTCACAATGACATTGTTACACTGAAGTATGATGATAATTATTGCTAATTTATTTAGTATTATCTGAAGACTTCTTTCAAGTGTGCCACTGGTACTCAGAAATGTCCTGTAGACCAAAAGCGTTTAGAGCTGTCTGCATAATGCTTTAGGTCAGTTAGCAGGCATACCCCTGCTTCAGGTTATTGGTGGAAATTTCTGGAAAACTTGCAGACCAGCAAGATATTAGTGTGGGGGAAAAATCTGCCTTAGTCATTGATAACCCCAGTTACTAAGTCTTCTTTTTGCACATTATAGGTAGGTGATTGATAGAAGCAGGGGGGGAAAGACTCATATTGCTGCTAAAGGAATTCCCGAATACCTTTTCTGTCAGTTACCCTAAATGGGAACTGAATTATTTGAGGTTAAGTCTACTTTCTCTGCCTAACTCCAGTTATATATTCTCTAACTCACTGATTTTCTTATTGGCTTAGTTTTGATGAGATATTTTTTCTAGTCAATTATCCACTTATTGTATTTTCAGATTTGTTGTGTTCTTTGTATTTTCTTATTTAAAAAAATCTTTGTCGTATTTATATTAATGCTCTTTTCATTTCTAATATTCTCTATTTATGCTTTCTCTTTTTATTTCTCTACCAGCTTGTCAGGGGGTTGTCTATCTTTTTTCAAGTCTTCTAAAAGAGCCAGATTTTGATTTTCTCTAGTTGAGCTTTTTTTAATTTTAATTTTTAATCATCACCTGAGGATATTTTTTCCATTGCTTTTTAGAGCGAGTAGAAGGGAGAGAGAGAGAGGCAGGGAGAGAACCATCCATGTGAGAGAGACACATCGATTGGTTGCCTCCCGCGCGTGCCCTGACCAGGGCCCAGGTACGTGCCCTTGGCCGGAATCGAATCTGGGACCCTTCAGTCTGAGGGCCGATGCTCTAACCGCTGAGCCAGACTGGCTAGGGCTCTACTTGAGCTTCTTTATAATCCATCTTCACACCACAACACTTGGCATGCATTGCAATATTTGTATGTGAAAACTTCCCTAGTGACTCAATGCTGTTGCTCTGAATGAAAGAAAAGTCCCCTTATCTGGGAAAACTTACAAATTTCCTGTGTGGGCATATTTTCTTATTTTCTGTCCAGTTCTCTAAACTTATTTATTTATTTTTAGAGAGAGGAAGATGGAAAGAGAGAGTAAGAAAGAGACATCAATGTGAGGGAGAAACATCAATCGGTTGCCTCCCGTATGCACCCGGACCAGAGATGGAACCTGCAGTCTGGGTATGTGCCAGACTTGGTGGGATTGAACCCACCACCTTTTGGTGTACAGGATGACGCTCCAACCAACTGAGCCACACTGGCCGGGGCTCTCTAAACTCACTTTAATATTTTTGCTTGAGTTCTCTTTTGGCTAAAACTTTCCCCAATTATGAGTTTCTTTCCTCTCAGTTTTATTGCTGTTCAAAATCTGAAGCGCAGCAGGACAGTCCTACTTCAAGGTCAATAAGTGATTAGCTTGATTTATACTGGAAAGCTCAGGCTCAAGTCGAGCTCTGAGAGATTATTGGAATTTGGATATGGGGTCCAGCAGCGGTATTCTGGGTAGAGCTGTGGGAAGATAACCACACCTCAACAAAAAAGAGAAAGAAACCATGCACAAAAAACCCCCAAACAAAAACAACCCTGGAGCCCTGGCTGGGTACCTCAGTTGGTTAGAACATCTGCCGATATGCCAAGGTTTCGGGTTTGATGTTGGGTCAGAGCACATACAAGAAGCAACCAATGAATGTGTAAATAAGTGGGACAACAAATCAGTGTTTCTTCTCTCTTCTGTTTTGCTCTCTCTCAAATCAATAAATAAAATTTAAAAACAACAACACAAAAAACAACCCTGGAGATTCAAAGTAATCTTCTTCACTCACCCCCATCTTGGCCCTGTTCTCTCTGGCCGTCCGTGCCCCAGTGGCTCAGGCCAGCTTTCAAAGCCTCACCTCTGCGCTGCTCCCTCTCACCGCAGAGCCTGGGACTCTTCCCCATCCCTCCCATTTTTTCCTACTCTGATTGTATTCCCCACTTAGATAGCAGTTTAATCTCCAACCTTTCTGATTCCTGCCAAAATCAAATCCCGCTACTGCAGTTTATCCAGTGTGTAATTTTAGACAGTGATTTCATGACTAGAGTCCACCTGCCTCTCTAAAATGTAAACTCCATAAGGGTGTGGGGGTTCAGAGCTAGTCGCCCCAGGATGTGCTTCTGTGGTATGTAGATTGTTTTGAGCTAAGGGCAACTTTAGCTGTGGGCTCAGTAGAAGCTTCTGCCCCTCCCTTGACTATGTGGAAAAAGGTTAATTAAGGGCCTTACCCATAATGGGAGATTATCAGAGATAATCTCCTCTGACCTGTCTGTAGGGCAGGACAAACGGCTATTAACTAAATATCTGCTCTTCTTACCCTCCTGCAATGACCGTTTGAAGCCCCCAAGGTGCATTGCCTCATCCCTAGCTCAGGATGTCTAACATACCTCATCACCTCCTTTCTGTCTCTGGACCTCTCATCCATGTGGGGGTCTCTGACTTCTCATATACACAGGGTTCCCATACATATGTGTGCATTAAATTTGGTTATTTTCTCTTGCTAATCTATCGCATCTATTTAATTATTAGACCAGCCAAAACAACCACGAGGGTAGAAGAAAGTTTGTTTCTCCCTTACAGGGGCATGAACTCTGTGTATTACTTTTTCACGTTTCCCCAGGACCTTACAAAGAGTAGGCACTCAGATAACAGTTGTTGAATTTTCTCTCATTTGCTAATTAGCACATAGTTGAATAGTGTAGAGATCTACAAAGTTAATCTCTAATGACATAATGTCCAGACAAGAGCTACTTTACACCTCTCATTTAGTGTCATTGGAATATTGCTGCATAAGACATTCCCTACTCCCAGCAATTCTGGGAATATCTGAACTACCGGACAGTTTCTCAGCCACAAAGTTAAGGGATTTAACAAATATAAAAAAATATTGTCTCAAACATCCTCCAAAATTATAGGTAGACAGATTGCACATGAACTATGAAAATTCCTGGGTTAATGTCAACCTTTAGAGGCTGTTCACTCGCTCATCTTTTTTCTTGTCAGAGGAATGAGGACCCTGGGGGTGTGCTTGCCTGTGTAGCTTAGGTATTGAGTGACTAGGAACAAATGCGCTGAAGTTTGTTCTCCGACTCTTTTACTCACTGAAGAAATCTCTGAGTCTAGCAGCCCCCTCCTCTCCTTTGCTAGGTTGGTTTAAAAAAAAAAAAAAAAAAAATATATATATATATATATATATATATATATATATATATATATATATATATATGTATTTTAAATATATCTTTATTGATTTCAGAGAGAGGAATGGAGAGGGAGAGAGAGAGAGAAACATCATTGATGAGAGAGTCATTGATTGGCTGCCCCCTGCACCCCCGACTGGGGATCGAGCTTGCAACCCGGGCTGTGCCCTGAGTGGGAATTGAACCTTGATCTCCTGATTCCTAGGTCGATGCTCAACTGCTGAGCCACGCCGGCTGGGTGGGTTGAGGATATTTTTATGGAAAAAAGCCAACAGAGAAGAAAGAGGGAAAATAAAGGGAGGGGGGAGAGATAGGAAAGTCCAGAACATGAGAACTTTGTCTTTTTCTGAGGAGTTGTATAATTAAAAGGTCAAGGCGAGACAATATGAACTTGAAGGGCAGGTCTTTTCCATGTGGAGGACACTGAAAGTGGCGGAGGTGAGGGAGATTTTTAAAAATATATATATTTTTGTTGTTGGGGGTTCTACAGATGTCCCCCTTTTTCTCCTTCCCCCTCCCCCCACCATAGCTTTTTGTTCTGTGTTAAATATATACCTCCCTATCCTTGGTGCTTTTGGAGAGAAATGATAGGAATGATTTTATTAGCATTGGTTTGGTTGCTGGTGTCAATGTAAGAAGTGCCCAAACCTGTAAGAATTTTTATATTTTATGTGAGCCAAATTTGACAATTGCCAGGAAGCAAAATCTCAATGATTGAGAAAGTACTCCCAAGAATGGCAATTTAGTAATGTATTTTATACATTACGGTCAAAAGAGGAGACACAGGGCTACATGACATCCATTGGTGATAGATTAGGGAATCGAGGAGAAAGCAAAGCAGGGAAATCTCTGGGGCTGGATAAAAAGTAAAACCAAATAGACACATACTTCTTTTACATAGGTGGGTACAGGATAGTTAACAGTCAACAATTAACAGGATAACAATAACAGTGAGGGGATCTGTCCTCTGCTCTGGTGTGTGGTTGTGGCCTGAGGGGTCTGGGGGAAAAAAAAAAAGAAATTACCCTGACATTCCAAAGGTATGTTATCTTAGATGCAAAAAGACAATAGACAGGCTCAAAGAAGATACCAGCCTAGGACGTGACCGCTATGACCTGCTTCTAGTCAGGAAGTTTTAATTTCAGATGGTCCTCTGTGGTTACTTCAGGTCTTTGAGTTCGTAAGGCCACCATGCAGTCCTCCCTGGAGACTGTCAGGTTGAGTATGTGGCCCCTTTTTCGTCTACACTGGACTGACTGTTGCTTTGAGTGCCAAACTGCTCTGAGGTTGAGCTCCTTGGGATGCCAGTTCTATGTGAGTTAGAATTAGACTTGGGCTCTGGCCGGTGTGGCTCAGTTGGTTGAGCGTCATCTCATGCACGGAAAGGTTGCTGGTTCGATTCCCGGTCCGGGCATATGCCTGGGTTGCGGGCTCAATCCCTGGTAGGGGACATGCGGAGGTCCATGCTCTCTTCACACCGATGTTTGTCTCTCCCTCTCCCTTCCTCTCTCCTTAAAAAAATCTATAAACTATTCTTTAAAAAGTTATTTTTTAAAAAAGAAATCGATTTTGGAATAAGGCTGTTGTTTCCTCATGGAACAGCCTTTGATCTCCCCTCAGGTTTTGGATCTTCTGTCCTGATTTGGTCAGATTATGACCTTCCAGGAAATTGTTGGTCTGAACAAAGCTTAGCGTCTAGCCTGGGTTTTCCCAAAGCAGATCCTGAGACAGAGATTTGCGTTCAGGCAGATTACTTGTGGATACAGTCCAAGGGGAAACAAAATGGGGAAGAAGCCACCACAGACAGCACTGTTGTGGCCCTGAGAGTGGCACTGTGTGGGTGGCGAGTGCTCAATCCTGTGGGACCTTCTGAGGAGCTTTGTTAAATGTGTCTTGAAGCTACTTCCCTCTGATCTTCTCTTGTCCAGGGTGGCCTCATAGGCTTCAATTGTTCTCGGCTTTTGGCTGGTGCCTACTGAGAGTTGAGCAGTGTTGAAAGATAAACTGAGGCACATTAAAAATGTTGAGTTTATTTGTGCAAAAATCGATTTGAATCTGGCTGTGCCAAAGGGGAAGTGGTTAGGAGCACTGTGCCAACAGGAGCTGGGGAGAGGTGTTTATGGAGGAGACGCAGAAGCCAAGCAAGGAAATGATGTGATCGGCTAGAGTTTAAAGCCTAGCTGACTGCCACTGACTGTCTTTAGGTTTTGATTTCGTAACCTTGAGCATTTACAGGCTTAGACTTTGGTTTGCTTAGTAGGCCCCCACGCCATCAGAGCCATCTCAGTCTCAGAGCAGGTTCCCGTGGACATCCCACCTCACAGGTTCGAGAAGGCCCCAGGCCTAAGGCAAAAGGGCCCTGGTGTGGGACAGACAAGGTGGCCTGGGATGCACTTGCCCGGAACCGGTTGCCCCAGCAGTGGCTTGTAAAACAGAACGTACAAGAACAGAGAGTCTTGGGAGCCGCCTCGTGGGTGCTGGACGGTGCGTGTCAGAGCGCAGAGGGGAGCAGGGTGGTGCAGGAGACCGTGCAGCCTGCGGGCCGAGCCGAAGACCGCGGCCTTCATCCCGACAGCAGCAGTGCGAAAGCTGGTGCAGCAGCGGCCCAGCCAGCTTTGTGTTTTGGAAGAAAAGGCCAGCAACCCTGGTGACAGTGTGCGGGACGGATTAGTGGGTGCGTGTGGCATGTGGGGCGGGGTGGGCGTTGTCGTGGCAGTTGTGAGACCTGTTAGGGGCCAACGCAGACTGTGCAGGTGAGAGACCATGAGGACCTGAAATAAGGCCGCAGGGAGAGGCTTCCTGAGAGATGGGGCCGGGAAAAGCTGGCCGCCGCTGGCTCTGTGATAGGCTCACGGCCCAGGCTGAGCAGGGCAGAGTCTCATTCCCTGAGGATCCCGGGCTGCGAGGATGTGGCCCCAAAGACAGCTGCTGCCTTGGTCTCCACCGTGTGGAGAGACTGTCCCGGGCTCCTTTTAAACACTGATTATTGCTGGGATGAACAATCGTTCAATATTTAAGAATTCATGTGTATGCCCCTGTTTTTGCCTGTTTGTTTTCTCCTGGAGCTACCAGAATGAGGCCCACACACGTCAGATGCTGAGGGGCACGCTGTGTGGGGGGGATGCTGTGGCGTTCCCGCATCCCGCCCACCCCCAGGCCTGCCGGCCTCGGCCCTGCCTCCCACGGTTTGATGGTTTCTTTATATGAACGTGTAATTTTCCCTTTTTGGCTTAAGCTGCTTGAGCAGAGTTTCTCATAATCAAGAGTCCTGACTAAAATAACATTTTCGTGCCTAAGGCCATTTTTCTATTTTAAATGATTTCCTTAGCATATATTCTTTTAAGGGAAAATAAGAGCTCCATAATTATCACCAATTTACACCATTTCTAGAAATGTGTAAGAATAACTTATTTCACCTTACTCATACAAATATTGAGTAATACACTTTTTTAAACCTCTGTTAATTTCTTAGGTTAAAAAAATTTGTTTAACATTATTTATTTTTAATTACTGGCAAGGTTGAAAATATTCCAATCCATTTGTTTTATACTTTCCTTTTTGAGACTTGTCTATCTTTTACCTATTACCTTTATTGGGGCCCAAATTTTTTTTTTTGTTTTTTTTAAAAATCAATTTGTATGAATTCTTTCCAGCTAAAAGACTGTTAACTTGCCTGTCATACTTATTTCCTAGCTTGGTTATTTGCTCTTAATTCTGTGTATTGTTCTTTTAGAGAAATCGGAATTATAAAATGTTATTTAGTTCAGTTTCTGTTTTCTTTCATAGCTCTTAAGTTTGGCAGAAAATAAACCAGACCTATTTTCTCCTATAAAACTTTTTTTGTTTTTAAGAAATGACTCTTTTTTTTTTTTTTTTTTTTTAATCCTCACCAGAGGATATTTTTTCCATTGTTTTTCAGAGAGAGTGGAAGAGAGAGAGAGAAACATCAGTGTGAGAGAGACACATCGACTCTCACCCCCTCCGGGCCTGGGGATCAAGCCTGCAATGAAGTACCGGCTAGAGCAAGAAATGACTTTTAAAAAACTTTATATATAGATTTTTTTTCCCCCCATTCTACTAGAGATAATTTGGTTCTAATGAAAATTCAATCCTGCACATAAGACTTATGGAATTTCTGAGCCTCAGAAAAGATTTCTCACCACAAAGGGTAATGGTTTCTAGTATGATCACTCCAGGATAAAAACATTTTTAAAATTAGTTAATGAATTTTCTTTGACATTTTCAATCATTTTTCTAGATGAATTTTTGAATCCTATCATTCCTCAAAAAATTACATGGAATTTAAAAAATAGAAGCATGTTAAACATCTACATTTATTTGTGATAAATTGATGTCCTAATGATATTGTTTTATATCTAAAAACATAATATGTCCCTACACTTAAGCAAATCTATATATCTCTTTGACTTGAATTTGCATTGAAAAAAATTATACCATGTAAATTTCTCATAAAAATATTTCTACTTCTAGGTATTTCTTAGTTTTGATGAATGTAAATACCATTTACAAGCAATTATATGATAATTTAGAACAGCAGAGCCTGTTGCTCTCATGAGCAATCCATGGGGTGAGGACCACGGAAGACTGAGGGAGGTGAAGAGCAGCTGTAGCCATACATCCTGGTCAGATGGAGTCCTGCCACCTGTCCTGGGCATTGTGTTCCCAGCTGATCCCTGTGGCATTAGGAGCCAGCCTCATTTGCTCCTGAGAAAAGCCTCTCTTCCACCCTTGCTCTATACCCTACTCAACCACTTGTCAAGGACTTAAAAACAACACAGATTTTACACATCATAGCTATTGTGCACACCTCAAGAGCCAATCACTTCTGTTCTTTAAAGTGCTTGATGACTGGCTCTTCATTTGTCAGAAGAAATAACTGTAGTGATAGAAGTTTTCCCATAGCACTTCTGGATTTTCCAAGATAGTCCAACAAAATAAAAGCTTTTGACTTAGTGCAAGATGGTGCTCTCTGCTACCATAGTCTGCACCAACCTGAGCTCCAATTTCAGTTCAAAAATGAGTTTGGCCACCCCAGCCAAGCATCTTCCACTAAAATGGCTCTCCAGGAAGTACTTGGATGGCCTATTATCCTGATCTACTTCCATTGGACTTTAAAATTGTAGTTTAATATTTCAAGGAAAAAAAGAAGAGATGATGAGGATATAAAGCACAGCATAGGGAATATAGTTAATAATAATATAGTTAATAACTACATGTGGTACTAGACTCATTGGGAGGACCACTGCATATATTATATAAACGTCTAACCACTATGCTGTACACTTGCAGTTCTGAATGACATTATCACCCAATAGCAATATGTAGACCTTAACCAAACAAATTATAAAATATATTTATGATCCTTATGAAATGACTGCAAATTTTAACAACTGAATATTTGATGACATTAGAAGATTACTGTTGATTTTTTTAAAGTTATGACAATAGTATTGTGGTTATTTTTAGAAAAGAGAGTCATTACCTTTTAGGGAAATGTTTGTTTATTGAAATGTTTGTGGGTGGAATAATAGGATTTTGGGGATTGCTTCAGAATAATAAGGGGTGATGTAGTGGATGGGGGTATAAACAAATACAATTATCCCTGAGTTGATAATTGTTAAACCCAGGTGATGGGTAAATGGGAGTTCATTTTGCTGTTCTATTTTAGTATTTGTTTAAAACTGACTACAATAAAAACTTAAAAATATTGTTTCTGTCCTTTGGCAGCATTTAGGATGAGTTTCACCTTAGTATTATTTTTCAAGGAGTTGGAATATTGGACTGAGTCTCTTTTTTCCAGCTTGTTCTCCATGCTTAACTGTTAATTTTCCTCAGGGCCTCCTTTGTTTTCATGTTCCTTTATTATCTCATTTGTGCCCATGGCTTTCATTATCAACCATATGCTGACAAGTCTCAAATGTGAATATCCTTCTATATATCAAACTCTATCTACATATTTCTCAACTTGGATGTCTCAAAGGCACCTCAGACTCAACTGAGCTCATCATCTGCATCCCCAAACCTATTCCTTTTCCCGAATCACTCTCTCAATGACTGCTGAGAATAATGCATGTTTCTCTATTTGGCTCAGGTCTATTATTCTAGTTTTTACAATTAGGAATTGACCGTGTCTCATCCTATAGTTCTTCATTTCATGGATGAACTGACTGTTTATTGAGTACCTGTCGTTGGGCATTCTATTAACCTGGAGTTATATGTCTCACTGCATAGCACAGGGCTTGGCATAGAATTAACTATCAAGGATCTCGTTAACTGATTCTTCTTTTTTATTAATGAAACATTTCAAGCATGAAAGAAAAAAATATTGAAGAAATATAAATAATGATCTGTGTACCTACCACCCAGCTCAAGAAGTAATATTTTAGAGATAAAATTCAAGCTTCTGTGTACCCTCCACGATCCCATCTCTATCCCTCCTTTCCCAAAGGCAATCATTGTCTTCAATTTTATATTTATCATTCTAATGAGTATATTTTTAAATATTATGGAGTAGTCTTTTGAATGTTTCAAACTTCATATAAAATATATCATACTGTTGTATACTTTTATAGCTTTGTTGGCATAATGTTATGTTTTGGGAATTTATCCATATTGATTCATGAGACTAGTTTACTCATGATCACTGTCATACAGTATTTAACTGTTGTTTATTTACCCATTCTCTTGTTAATGAAGATCTAGGTTCATTTGTGAGACACTCTTGTGACTTCCCAGGATCACTTAGGGTCTGGAGTGGGAGTAGGGGACACTACTAGCCAGGAATATACTTGGGCTTAATGTTAATGTAACCTTAAGCTGTTGCTGCTTGAGGAATTGGGGCTCCATAACCCTACCTGCAACATTCCAAGTGCTTGTTTACTGGGATAAAAGCTTCTGTATGACAGTAATAGCTATTGTAGACCTTCATCAAGGCTCCTAAAGACTAGCCAGGGAGCTCTTCGGTGGATTTGATATTTGCAGCATATTTTTCTGCCATGGATCATGTGCTGGCAATTACACAGCAGAGAAATAGTAAAAGTAAAACGTGCAAGCAAATCTTTAGATTCTTTGGCTTTGTTCTTGATTTCCTTGTTAATGATGCATCCAACCTCCAAAGGGCCAGACACAAAATCTTAATTCTTTCCTATTTCTACAACAATTGAGGCTACTTTCCTATGGGTTCCATCACCACTGGTTGATAGCTATGTGTTCTGCAGACTGGATGGGAAAGCCCAGCTGTATCTTTGTGTCTTTGAATGTTATTAACTAATTTTCAAGTATTCAAGGAAACCACAGATAGACTTGGTCAAGCACTTTGCCCAAGTTTTTGAAAACATGTAGATCTTAAGAACTGTACTTCATATGGTCCTTATTCATTTGCCATTAAAGGTTTCAAATCTTGCATTGCAGGAGTTAGACACTGTCCAACACAAGCTTGTTGAACCATTTTTGAAACTGCTTTTCTACAAAAACAGGAAGTCACAGTATACCAAAAGTTAAGTGAATTTTGAACTTGAGAGATGCTGGATTAGGCTCGAAACTTTTGACTTCATAAGTCTAAGCAGCTTCTAAATCAGGACATTGACGAGTCCCCTAGTTTCTAATTATTCTTCCTCTTCTATGTGTGCGTGTGCATGTATGTGCATGTGTGCATGTATGTGTGTATGTGTGTTTGTACAGTACCTTCTTTGTATGCACTTTAAAGTGCAATGACGAAAAGAAGGAATTTCTGTGTTTTGATTACATTGGATTTGGGGAGGAAAGAAAAGCATTCTTGAGGCTACAGACTTGGGAATTTAGAATGCGTATTGAATCCTTTGTGAGCAGTGACTCTGGTCCTGTTCTTTGTCACTTGTTAAAGCCACTGAAATGGGGGACATTTACACTTAGTGATTCATTTTAAAGATATATTTCACAGATGACTTAACATATTATTGAAAAGAGTGTTTTGCAAAGACAATATTATAAAGTGTGTATGGTGTATGTTATAGACTAATCTTATCTTTTTCTTTTTTTTTTGATTGGGGGTCAGGAGGGAGACTTGGAACTGTTCCAGGACCTAAAAACAGCAAAAAACTGACATAATTGCTATGCTCCGTATTTCTTTAGTGGATGATGAAACTGTACAAGATGATTTAGAGGAAGAATGTTTTTTGAAGTATGAAGGCAATAACTTTTTAACAATGTCCTATACATTAGAAGCAGTAATTTTTAGTTCAGTTAATAAAAATTTAACTGAAGGCATGTTATGTGACCAGGAACTGGATGTGCTTGGGATACAAAGATGAATTTGAAATGGGCCCTGCCCTCAAGGAGTTCACAGTAGGGTGACAAACAAATCATTGATATTTATTTATTTATTTATTTATTTATTTATTTATTTATTTATTTATCTTTATTATTGAAAGTATTACAGATGTCCCCCGTTTACCCTCCATTGAACCCCTCCACCAGGCATCCCCTTGCCTCTTACCCCTCTCCCCCGGTCTTCTCCACACTATTGTCTGTGTCCATAGATCATAAACCACTGATATTTAAAGTGCTATATCCAGTAGTAAAAGCTTACATAAAATATAGATTTCATACAAAGGAGGGCAGGAGTGACTGGAGTGGTGAGAAAGGGTGGTGAGGGAGTGTACAGCACTTGGCACGGTGCCTGGCACATAGTAGAGGCTTTCTTTCTTTCCTTTAGATATAATGTACTGACTTTTATATGCAAAGACTATATGATGCCACTTGCCAAACATCAAGGGGATATGGAGTTATAATTCTTTCTTTGTGGAGTGATAAGTCAGTACCGATTCCTCTGCATTACATTTTTTTGATTCTTCTGGGACTAGTGACCAAAATTTATGAAATTGCTTACCAGTGCAGTGGGCAAGCTAGGAGCAGAAACAGATCTACAGATCAATGCTCAACTATAAACCTGGCCCCTGATGTAAGTGTATCAGCCACATTTGCTGAAGGTTCTTCTGTCTGTGTTTCATTTCAGCAGCATGAAATGAACTTCTAAAAGCAGCTCTTATTAAACTTTTCTTAAGCACCCCAAGAGCAAAGGTGGGTGAAGACTTACTCCTAGGGCTGGGGAGTATGAAGGTCTAGTAGGGGCGTACAGGGAGACAGTGTGGAGTAGTCCACTGCAAACACAAAATGTTTGAAGTCTCAGGCTTATTTAAAAGATGTATGCAGCAAATGCTACAGTCCAAGCTATGAGATATCCATTTGTTTATGTAAATATGGAAACACTGCTTCCAGTTACTGACCAAGTTAAATGATTTAACTGCCTGATTCACCAAGTAAAATTGATGCTCCAGGAAGAAGAGATGTGTTTATCCTGTGACTACCTGGATACACCATTTTGAGCAACATTGTCTTAAAAAAAGGAAATAATTATATACAACACAGATTGTATGACCAGTAAATTAACTTACGTCATGGCTTCATTACTGTGCTCTCATGTCCCACTTGCCCTGTCATTTGAAGCATTCTGGTTGCTCACTGCATTTCAAGATGAGATGCAGAGCCCGTGCTCACTTCAGCAGGACAGGCATTAGGTCTTACACATGGCAGGCTGGAAAAGCACCTCTCACTCCTTTCCTCGTTGCTTTCTCTTTATGATAATGCCACGCCAACTGTTCTCTCTCTCATCTATTTCTTTCGTTCCGCTTTCCAAAGCATTTTCCACACACATTTTGTCAGATCACTCTGTAAGGTACTGAGGACAGACACCCGTAGCCTTAGCCTTATTTGACCAGTGATACACGAAGGATTGATGAGGTTCACTGGTTTGCTCAAAGTTGCATTCATTCATAAGTGTTTCCTTTGCATCTACCATGTGCCAGACACTATACAATCAACTAGAGACAAAAAGGTGAATAAGACACAGCCCCTGCCCTAAAAGAGGAGTCAGGAAAGTAAACAGGCAATTATAGGATCCAGGAATAAGTATAATAAAAGGGTCAGGCAGAGGGCACTAAACTTCAGCCTTAGAGAAAACTCCTAATCCAAAAGTGGGAGGTGGCGTGAGTAAGAGAGAGCTTCACGGGGTAGGAGATACCTAAACTGGGATCTGAGGAGCAAGTAGGATTAGCTAGATGAAGATGATGTCTGGGCAGATGAAATTATAAAGAGGAAACAGCAACATTCCAAGGCTCAGAGTGAGGAGCTGTGATGCACCGGGGAGGCTGCTTTGGGCACAGCGCGGAGAGGGTGATAGAGAGGCCCGGCGGCCACGCTTAGCCTCACAGGCTGTGTGCTGCGCCACACCGGCAGTGGCCATCCACGTAGACTAGGATGTGAGCGCTGAAGTCAAGGGAAAGTGGAGGATCTTGAAAACCAAGCAAGCTAAGGTGTTTATAAACAGACTGAAGGCAGTGGAAAGCCACTGACGGAGTCACTTGAACAGGCTTGAAGTTTAAAAAGACTGTACTGCCTGTGGGGTGGAGAAAGGATCCGGGTAGGAGGCTGTTCCAGTAAGGCAGGTGGACTGGTCTGAACTGAGGTCCAGGATATCGAGATCAGAATAAATGACAGACTTAAGAGATAGGACAAAAACCAAATTGATCAGACTTGGAAGAGCCTCAGGTTTTGTTCTTAGACCAAACTAGGTCCATGGTGGTGTCTTTTACTGATAAGGGGAACACAGAAGGAGTCAGGTTAGGGGAAGATTATTAATTTCATTTTTTCATACGCTGAGTGTGAACTGTTGACTTTTAACAAATGGACAGCCAGCTATTTCTCCAGCAAAATGGGTTTATTTGGGAACAATAAAAAATTGCAATTTGGGACATGTGGTCTAATCATAAACCACTTGCCAGTCCAGAGAAACAAAGGAGAACATTCTTTTATGGACTTGGGAGGGGCTGTTGTAAAGGAAGCGTCCACTGGAGGAAACGAAAAATTCGAAGTGTGGTGATTTGACATTGGGTGAGTTATGGCAGTCTCTCATTTGTTGAGCTGTTACTGGGGTAGTAATGTAGCATCGATTCCTGTGGGAGGTGCAAGGTACATCTCTTCCTGTTAGGATCAGTAGTGTGTATGGAGTGACCTGTGCTTGAGAGTTTTCTCTTCTAGTCTCCTGACTCCATTTCAAATATGGTTCCTGTTTATT
This sequence comes from Miniopterus natalensis, assembly GCF_054644295.1. Classification (NCBI taxonomy): domain Eukaryota; kingdom Metazoa; phylum Chordata; class Mammalia; order Chiroptera; family Miniopteridae; genus Miniopterus; species Miniopterus natalensis. The sequence goes on from NC_142088.1 coordinate 25,689,047, forward strand.
AATTTTCACAGAGATGATTTTGAGACATCCAAGACAGAAGTAGGCAGTTGGATGGTCTGGAGATCAGGAGAAAGATGGTTGGCCTAAGACACAGATATGCATTTTAGATCAAAGACAAGGGATTGTCAGGATGTGCCCAAGTGGAGCTGGTCAGAGCTGCTGTGTTATCAGGAGAGTGGTCCTGGGGGTTTGGAGAGGGCTGAGGAGGTGAGAAAGTGGAGAGAGGGGGAAAAAAAGAGGCACGTCTTTTGAGAAGTTTGGCTGTGAAGGAGGAGTGGTTACAAATATTATGAATTTGTGCGATTATTTTTCTGGAGGAAGGTTGAGAATGGTGCCTCAGATTCTTCAGTGTTCCAGTTCAGCTGAAGGACCACCACTGTATCTTAAAATGGCCCATTGGCTTTTCTCTTTTCACAGTGCTTGACGCTTTCACCAGCTTCGCCTCTTTGGCATTTCTTAGTGGTGTGAGAGAGGAAGGAACTCTCCTCTACCCTCAAGGTTGTTTCAGCTGGTCTAATAATTAAATCCACATGAGACATATTAACAAGAGAAAATCACCAAACTTAATTACATATGTACCACTGGAAACCCCACATGCATGAGAAGTTCAGGGATAGAAAGTTAAAATGAGGTAGCTATGGCATTACCTTGGGGCTTCAGAGGGGAGGAAGGTCACTGCAGGGTGATAAGAGGAGCAGATGTTCAATAATTAGTAGTTTGCCCTTCCTTATAGATAGGTCAAAAAATTATTTCTGGTGATAACTCTTATTATGGGCAAGGCCCCTATTTGAAATTCTTCTAGGTGGTTAAGGTGGGTGGTGATGGTACAGAAGAGTCTCTTTAGCCTGCAGGGTCTTGGTTGCCTGTAGCTCAAAATAATCCACATACCACAGAGGCACATCTTGGGGTGACTTGTTCTGAACTCCTACAGTGGCTTCTCTTCTCTCCTCCACCCTCCATCCCTTTGTATTCTAAGAGGCATCTTACCTTCTCGCCCTTTACTGGTTTTGATTTGCTTTGCCAAGAAAGCTGTCTAAAAACGTTGAAAATAAATGGGATAGAGGTTTAAAAACCACAGTAAACAATGAAAGTTTGAACCGAGAGTAAATGCAATATTAATTTTAGCAATCTCTCAGGGAAACTTTAAATACTTTATTTCTAAATCATTGTAATAACTTAGCTCTTTCTACTTGCTCTACTTCTGGAAACTTTTTTGTGTTGCTGAATTTAGGTAAGAAAGTGGAATTTTGAGTAAGTACTCCACTTTCTCCCCCCCTCAGCCCTCTCTGACTCCTCAGGACCACTCTCCTGAAAACATAGTTATAATAAGTAGAATTACTATGTTCCCAGCTAATATTCCCTCCACTTGCATGCTTTTAAAATCAGACAGTTTGCCTTTATTTATTGAATTTGTACTTAGTAGCCAGCATTATAGGGAAACCAAAGAAGTATAAGGCATGGCTAGTGCCCACTAGAAGTTCTAATATAATGAGGAAAACAACACATATACAAAACAAAATATAAGAAATTATAGGAGACTGATACTCATAAAACAATGAAATATAATGGATAAATAATAGCAAATAGACAATGAAATACTTAACTGAATGCTACTGATTATACATGTGTTAGAAGGTCGACAGTAAAGGTCAAGCGCCAAGAAAGGCATTCCCTGTTCTAAAGAGCATAACCTTCAACAAATCAACACTAAAAATAACTTCATTTATTTGAGAAAAAAAAAACTTACCGTATTTCTTCAATTCTAAGAAGTCATCTTTTCACATTTTAGTACAATAGATATAATAGCTAACATTCATCTTGCGCTGACTTTGTGCCAGGTAGTGCTGTAAGTGCTTTATATGTGTTGACTTGTTTAGTATGGATTATTTAATGGGGTGGAAATATTTCATCTTCTCCCCTGTGAAACTGTGCTGTTAAACCATTGGTACAAAGTGGAATGCTATGGCTGTTTAGAATTCAGGAAGCATGGTGTGTGCAGAAATAAATAGTGCTCAGAGATGGACATTTATAAAAATTACATTGCCCGCGTTTTCTAATCTCTTTAGCCTCGATTGTGGGCTTTTGGTTCTGTTTTGTGAGGGTCACCTGATAACCCTGACACCCTTGGACCTCCTGTAGCCTAACCGTTCAGTCAAAGGCCACAACAGCTTCAAACAGAAAAGCCCCCACGCCGAGATAGTAAGGTAACCTCATTCAACATTTAACCTCATTCAGCAATCATTTTCCACAGCTCTGCAGTGGTTTTCACCTTGGCCAGGAAGGTGATTTTGATTTATTTACAAACAGGGGATTAACTTTCTAAACTACCAGTGTAAAGTCAAAATATATGATTATATTGGGTTGGGTTCCTCCGGAAACAGTCTCTGAGATGAAGCTCCGGGTGCTGAGATTGATTGGAGCATGGTTTTAGGAACACCACCTGTGGGGAATGAGGGACCCAGGACTGGGCAGAGGGAGAAGCTGGTCCGTGAAGCAGGTGCAGTTTAGGGCTCAGCTGATCCCAGGGGAGCTCTGGAGCTACCATGTCCTTTAGAGATGCCCTGTATGGGGACAAGGGGTCCCCATCGTTGTACCCTTGCACTGGTTGGATATGAATAGCTCTCAGGGAGGGGTTGTAGCCTTAGATGAGACAATTACTTTTGACTGAGGGCAATTCCTGGGGGATGATTCAGCTTCAGGCTGTCAGTAGGCAACATTTCCAGCAGTTGGGGGAATAAGAGCTTGGGTCCGTTAATTCAGGAACAGTGTCTAGTAATCCCTGAAATATCTAGGTATGTGTTTCCTTTTTCCCCGTGCATGGAGACCCTAGTGAACGACATCATTTGCTGCCTTTGAGAAAGGCTTGGATGAAGATTTGTAGTACCTATTTATGGCAATGCTGCAGGTTCTTCCTCAAGGGGACCAGCCTGTCTTTTAATAAAGGGGCTGTATCTGTGAACTGGCTGAGGAATGGAAGCCGGAGGAGGATGACTTTTCACTTTGATGGCCCAGGTCAGGTTTCCGGCAGCAGAACTACAGTTTTAGATAAAGATTAAGGGATATTTCAGAAGTCTGCCTATTTATTTAATTCCCAGGGCAGCCTAAGGGGTTACCAGATACCCCCGCAGGTCAAGACCTTTGAGTACTACCTTGTGCTGCCCATTGCAGTAAATGTGTTCACCTCGTTCCTGCCAATTAAACGCCACCACTTGGTCATTGCCATCCCAGGACCCCATTATCACAGAGCTCAGGGAGCCATCTCAATGGAAGCATCTCCCATCACCATATCCAGCTACTACAGGGTTTTTCTGTTGCTCCCCTTACTAATGTACTTTTCAATGCCTTAGTGTTGAGACCATGACCTGGGTCTCTAGGGGTATGTAGTTTGGGGTTGGGCATATAGATGGCACATGAAAAAATAACTCCAACAGTCCCATCTCCATAGATTTTTGGATTTCTTTCTCTACACCATACCAGGGACATTCTGTCATCTTGATCTCATTGAGTATAGACGACCACTGAGTCAGAGTTTCATTTAACCAACTAAGAAAACTGTTGGAGTCACTGTCAATGCTTGAGCTAACACACTAAATCCAGACTTTCTGGTAAATCAATAAATTTAGCCCAATCCTTTGCCCTTTATTTTGTTTGGAACTTGACCAAGAACCTTTCAGCCTCTCACAAGGTCATGTCACCTATGGCAACACCAATATTGATATCTGAGTTGTGAATACAACCCATTTATATTGGTTTGCATTTGTAGTCCTCTCATTCACAATGGTTCTACATACAGGTGCAAGCATCTTACTATTTAGTCTTCTAGTAGAGTTGTGCTATAGTACTTACTGAAATATGAATTAATTATAAATTACTTTTATTTTTCCTTTATTATACAATTAGGACATGACATTGATTTTTTTTTGAAATTTGCATGGGTAGGTAATATTATCTATGAATTTTATTTCAGGATAGTAAGGGGAGTGTTTAAGATACTAGTTATAAAAGGGGATGGTGGGCCTGATAGGGGTGAGAATGTCTCCCCCCTCCTTTCAAATCAGGGCCCAATAACTTCTGTATAGGTACGCTCGCCTTGAACCAAAGTGGATCTTGAGCGCATCCACCAAATTAAATCATTTGTTACCAATCTTCTGAAAGGTGGCTATATTTAAGTAGAGAATTCAGTGTCCTATTCAATTTACTCACATGCAGGATGCTATTAATACATAGACCTATCAGCAACAGCAATGAAGAACTCCCTCATAGATGCAACAAGGCCTTGTGCTTAAAGGAGGCCTTGGAAAGAAATTTTTTTTGTCTTTATGCATCACTGAGGGTAGAGGAGTGGAAGCCAGGAATGAGCTTTCTGCATTCCCCTTGCGGGCATGATCTGGATCACAATTCCATGGTTAGATAATAAACGGAGGACACTACCACTTCCTTCTCTCCTTTCAACGTGGCACCTTTGGTGGAGGCTCTGAAAGTAGGGAGGAAGAGTCCACGTTTGGTTTGTGAATGAAGGTAGATGTTTGGTCTTGACTCTTTCAATGCCACTGGCCTGCAGGTTTGCTCTATGGCCCTCCTGGGGCACATGGGGCTGCCTGGGAGCAGTACCCCATCCGCTTGCTCCTTAACTCTCTTCCAGGATCTCAACTGGACACTTCCTCAGGGAAGCCTGCCCTCACCCACCAGTCTGGTCTGATTCCTTTGTCCTGGGTTCCTTCGCACACATTTTTTCACCTGTGATCCCTGATCTCAGTTGGTGATTGGGGTCATGAGTGGTGACTGTGCTTTATGTGGGACACCTCCTAAGACTAGCTGTCTTGCCTGCGGATGCTCCCCCCTTTCATCCCAGTAGTATCTGGTACAAGGTGGGCAGAGTAGATGGTGAAAATAAACGTTTGCTCCAAATTCCAGAAGCATCGACACCTTCTATGGTTTGAATAGTACCGTTGTATGTGTAGCCGGTGCTGTTTGACAGCGGAGTCCTCTATCAGTTGAAGACCTTGATAACTGGATTTTGTACAAATGGGTGAGTCAGAACAGGTGGAAACCCAAAAGCCCCATTAGTGCGGTAATTTAGGGCCTCTTTTCCTCTCGGGTAACTGTGCTTGCTCCCACCTTCCCTAAAACAAAACCCAGAGGCTGAACGCACCACGGGGTCTGTGAGCGTCCCGCTGGGAGGTAGACGGAGAACGCGGGAAAGGGCCAGAGTCCCTGCCCCATCCCGCAGGCGGTCTGACAAACACTCGCTGAAGGTTACAGTGTGGCCAGGGCCTCCCGCGTAAAACAAAGGCGCGCCAGCCTCACGGTCTCCCACCCGGGTGGGACACTGCAGTGCTGGGCGATCTGACTTCCGATTAGGCGGGGAGGCTGAGGCACAAGGGTGTGCCCCGTCTCCCAGGGTAAAGCCGGCGGCGCGCTCCCCGCGGGGTGTGTCCGTGGGTGTGTGCGCGGCGAGGGGGGCGCGGTGGGATCGCGAACAGCCTCGGGGGGGGGGGGCGCCTCTAACCGGCCGGCCCTGGAGCCGGCGGGCAGCGGGGGCCCCGGGCCCGGGCGCAGCGAGCAGGTGCGGGAAGCAGGCGGCAGCCCGGCCCCGCGGGGGCGCGCCGGGGGCGGGCGCGGGCGCGGGCGGCGCCGGGGCCGCGGGCTGCGCGGCGCGGCTGCGGGCGGCAGGCGGCAGCGTCGGGCCGGGCGGCGCGGTGATGTCAGTGGCGGCCGGGCTGGCAGCAGCCGGTACTTCCTGTGCACGGGCGGGCGGGCTCCGGCGCGAGCCCCACTGGCCAGAGTCGGCCTCGCGGCGGCGGGGAGGAGCCGGGGGAGGGCTGTCAAATTCGGGAGCCAGATTGCTTTCCCTTGCCCGGCAGTCCCTTCCGCTTCCCCGGCGCCGGCTGACATCTGCGCGCCCGCGACCTGCATGTGTGTGAGCGCGGAGGGGCGGAAGAATGGCAGTGCTCAAACTCACCGACCAGGTAGGGGCGGCGGCGCGGCGGGGAGGGGGCGGCGCGCGGCGCGCCCGCGGCTGTTTACTCGCGGCGGAGGGGAGGGGTGTGCGCGGCCGCCCGCACGCCGAGAGCCCGCGGCTGCGGCGCGCTCCCCGCGCAGTCCCCGCCCTGGGCCGTCGGAGCTGCGCGCCGCGCTGGGGAAGGGCTGGGGGCGCGGGCGCAGCCGGGCAGCTGGGGTGCGCGCGCGCGGGGTGCTGCCCCGGACCCGCGCCGGGCAGGGGGATGGGAGGCTCGAGGGGCTCCTCGGGCTCCTACGGTGCGGCGCAGCCGGGGCTCCCAGCGGGCGCCGCCCGGGGAGGACGCTGGATGCGGGGGGAGCCGGGATCGCAGCCTGGGACCCTTCCCCAAGCCCCGCGGCGGTTGTGCGGTCGGCTGTCTCGATCCGTTTGACGTGCCGTCCCCACTTCCTCTTTGGCAGCCCCGAGGCTGTGTGCGCGGTGCGCGGAGGGGCCCCTTGGAGACGGCCCCTCGGAGGCTGCGTCGGGCCCCGACGGGTCTCTCCGAGGAGGCGAAGTCCAGCCAGGGGCTCACTCCGGGGGTGGGCTACCCTCCTGCGCGCGTCCATCCGCTTTGTCGCTCTCCTGGCCGAGGCACCGCGCAGGGCAGCTCCGGAGCCCTGGTTTGGAGAGGTGGGGTGATCTGCCCAAGCGGTTGACAGCCCTTGCCGTGTAGGTCTGTGGAATGGAAACGTCTCACCTTTGCGGACTCTGCTGCTCTTAGGACATGGACACAGGCACCCAACCGAAGTTGCAAGTCAAAACTCTCTGCAGCTCAGCTCCTTCCGCGGAAAAAAAGAAATAGCTGGCTTCCCCTCCGCCCCCACTCCCCGCAGTTTATTCAGGGGTAGTGTTATGAATATTGTTTTGGGGTCCTGGTAGTCCAGAGGCAATCCTGACTGACACACGTGGTCAAACATGCCTGTCCTTGGCTTTAGACGCCTCATACTTCTCGAGTGGGTTGCATCTGGTGCCTCACTGTCTCCAGTTAGTATCCAGCCAGAACGTGCAATCAGTCACCACAATGAGTTGCTCTTCTGCCTTTTAGAGTCAAAGCTTTGGTTTGCTTGCCCTAAGTATTTACAGGGTCTTGCCTCCCCTCCCCCTTTGTAGGGGAGAGATCATTGCATTAAAATTCACGTTATCGTTAAATTTAGCAGGAGGAGCAGCTGGCAATTGTGATGAATCTACTTGTTCCCATTGGTTCCAGAGCATTTAAAAGAGTTTGTAAGTTGATATTAGGATTTCCCCCACCTTTTGGTCACATACTTCAACAACTGTTAAACATTTGCTTGTTTTAAATCTTCCAGTTTTAGTCTGACTTGGTCTCGTCATCTTTGTCAGTACATGTTACTCACTTACATGTTGTTCCTAAATCTTCAGAGCACAAAAAAATACTTCTAATATTCATTATTGTTATATCACATACACCAAGGAATTTCATGGAGAATTTTAGAGTTGTAAGGGACGCTAAAGACCATCTTAGCCCAAATCCTTCATCTTTTAAATGAATAAACTGAGATCTAGAGAAGGGAAGCATGTCTTCCTCAAGACTAGCTCCTGTCTCCTGCCTTCCAGGCTCCTGTGCTTTCCTAGAGGTTACAACACCTCTGTCTGGATATGTTGAAAGGGTTACAAGAGGCATCTTTCTCTAAATCAGCAACAGGAGTGAAAAGTATACTACTTGGTCTAACAAGAAAGAAAGTTATTTATTCTTCAGGACTTATCAGAGTAGGACTTTCAAAGATGTTTCTCTTTTAAAATGTTTCTGAATACACACCTCCCTTCCCCCAACCAAGTAGTATTACTGTGGAGAGAAAGAAAGAGTTGTGTAACCTTCATTTGGTTCCATTGCCTGATGCATGAAAGGAACTGGAGTTCTACGATGCAAGAGCACCTCTAACTTGCCATCCTGTTTTGGGGCAAAGGCAGAGGAAGGCTGGCTGAGGAGGTGTTCTGGATGGGGTGGGGTGGGGTGGAGTGGTGGGCAACCACGTTTCTGTGTGGCTTTAGGTCCAGGAAGTGTGTGGCCTTTCTTGCCTTATATAGTCTTACCTTTCAGTTTGAAACTCTGCATTCTTAGAAGTGGGTTCTTAACGTCACAGGAGGCTTAGAAACCCTTTGCTTAAATTCCTCCTACATGAGATTTTCTGCATCATTGTGGGTAGGGAGCCAGCGGCTTGGAATCCCTGCCTTACGGTTTGTAGGAGAGCGCCTAGCTAGCTCTCCATTCAGCAATTTGTAAAACGATCATTTCTTAACTCCTCCCTCATCTGTTTAATGCCCTACTTGTGTGGCGAATCTTGATTTTTGCCAAGGCTCTTGGATTTTTAGCTTGAGGACACATTCTTGCCCTTGATCACCCAAATCAGAAGTTGTCTTGGTTTGTTTCTAAACGTGCTGGAGTAGGAGTGAAAGAAGATGACATTTCCTGTCCTGCGGAAACTGGGTGCAGGAGCTTGCTGGGCTGTGGCAGTTACCACATCAACAGTCAGTCCTGTACCCACGTCCCAGCCATGCAAAAGGACGAAAACTCCTTTCCTAACTCTGTTTTGGAAGAGTAAAAAGAAAGGGGGGAGGGAGAGGCAAGTGGGGTTTTCAGTTTTGTTTTTTTTGTTTTTTTACTATGAGAAGGAACTGGAAGCTGTTGCTACAAACAAACAAACCTGGCATTTGTTAGTTCTGCATTTGTAACTGTGTCTCTTCTGTTTCCCTCTTCACACAGCACGCATCATTTTTCTTGCAGGGATGGGGGATGAACCATCCTGGTTTGCCAAGAACTGAGGGTTTTTGCAGGACATCGGACTTTTGGAGCTAAAGTGAACCAGAACGAGCTGGTCACCTTATGTAGCATAGGACACATTCACCTATGTAATGAACGTAGTCATGTAATTATTTTCTCCAAATGGACATTAGGAGGTTTATTTATATCTTTGATAAAAAATGAGGTAACTGAGTTTGGGAAAGAATGTAATACATTTTAGCTCAAGATAGCCACAAAACTCTGCAATTTGATTTGCTGTTGAACTTTGGGGGGCTGCTCTTTACCTCACATAGTTAAGGCACTGCAGTGATTATAAGTGTGAGGTCATATCTTTAGCTCCGCCCCCCCCAAACTGTTTCAAAATTTTGAAGCCAGAATGGTAAGTTCTGCTGGACCTTTGAAACGCTCCCTACATAGTCTAATCCGAATTTGCTGGTGACCGCAGAATGCCACCTCCCTGCATCTTGAGGGCTGCCTGTAGACAAACTGTTTCAGCAGGTGGCCCTTTTTGGAGCTTCCTGCCTGGAGGCCTTCTGGTGTGGCGTCCCCTTGCCAAGTCTTGGTTCACACTTGAGTCACTCATCTCCTTGCCAAAGGCAGTGGCTGGCAGCTGTGACAGCGGCAGGAATCTAGAAATCCTGTAGCTTTGAAAGCAGGATTTCTGGCCTGTAGTGTGGGGCCTTGGGACCTGCTGCTGGTTTTACTGGGCTGCCCTCAACCTCCGTCGCTCCCTGGAGCCCTGGGCTTACAGCAGACACTATGCTCCAGGGCTCCCTTCAGCCGAGGAGGAGGAGGAGGAGGAGGGGGAGGAAGGCTTGATTCTTTGGACAGTTCTGTAGTTGTTTGGGGATCCAGTCACATGGTTTGGGGAGTGCACTTGAGGGCTGGTGTTTCATGGCAGAGACCTAATAATGGCCTACATTTATCTTGATCTTATTGTATGCTGGGCCCTTGCTATGAATCATCTCTCTTAATCCTTACAGCCACTGTAGTGTGATTCCTATTTTATAGATGAGAAAGCAGGAATAGAGAGGCTAATTGGCTTGTTCAAGGTCACACGCCCAGTAAGTGATCTAGCAAGGTGTCCACCTACCCAGGCAGCCTTGATTGTATAGGTGGGGCTCTAACCACAAGGCTATACTTTTAATAGTTGAAAGGACAGTGCAACCATAGGACTCAGTGGGCGTCTGCTCTACTTTATGGAAGCCATTGGATGAGCTGCGCCCCTGCACTCCTTGGAGCTCTTGGGCCAGATCCAATTCTGAGAGAGTCAGGAGCCAGTTGGAGGCCTCTGATCCTACCAGCCTTGTGCCTGGCTTATCCTCGTAGCCTTTCCACCTCCCCACCCTGGTGTGTGATGTGTTGGTTGGTAACTTGGTGATTTTTTTTCTTGTTCATTAACATATAAACTAGGATCATTATAGAAAAATCAGAAAGCTAGATAAAAAGTTCCCTCTGAAGTTTCTATACTCAGAGAAAACTGTTTTTTTTTTTTTTTTTTAATATGTTTTTATTGATTTCAGAGAGAGGAAGGGAGAGGGAGACAGAGAGAAACATCAGTGAATTGAGAGAGCCATTGATCGGCTGCCTCCTGCACACCCCCTACTGAGGATCGAGCCTGCAACCCGGGCATGTGCCCTGACTGGGAATCAAACTACAACCTCCTGGATCATAGGTCGATGCTCAACCACTGAGCAACACCGGCCAGCCAGAGAGAACTACTCTTGATATCTTGATATGTTTCCTTCTAGTCTTCAATCTAAGTAGCCAGATAAACACTTTTAACTTTCTGCATGACCATATCAGTATCTTTCTCTTGAGCAGAGAGCCAATATCTATGCTGTCTGGAACAATGACTTTTCCAAATAAACTGAATGTATGTTTCCCTGAAATAAACAATCAGCTGCTTTAGTATAAGTCCAGCAGCAGCACACATGGTCTAGCCCTGGACTGACTGAAACTTTAAAAAAAATTTTAAACTTTAACTTCCTCTTTTCCTCTAAACAGATAGTAAATATAAACTCAAAAAGGCATAGTTGTTTGTGCCAGAAACAGGACTGAAACATTCTTTACAAAGATTTCACTTTCAACAATATAATGTGAATTTTTATGGGCTAAAGTATAACATGAAATAATTTAAATATAGGTAGAAGTTACAGAGATCTGATAATCCTATGGTTTCAAAGTCACGTAAGCTATGACTCTCCTTTTTGGTCTTCCCCAAAGGACGCCCCACATTGAAGCTCATCATATAAAAGAGCTTGGCAGGAGGAGTGGTCCCTGAGGCCCTTTCAGAGATCACCCGGTGTTAGTATTATTTGACAATCCTTTTGTATGAGAAAACTACTAGTGACTGGTTCAGTGGTATGTTTTTTCCTGACACGTCAGGTACTCAAAAAATAAATGTTTACAAATGTTTTGTAGATGATTAGGAGTTACATAGAATTTGGATGACCATATCAGTTTTATCCAAACTGGGACAACTTTTGAGAATGAGGAGGGGGTGCTATTAAGCTGGGGAAACTAGTGTGAACCACGACCATCCCAGGTAAGCCTGGATACATGGCCACTCTACAGAGGTGGTGTTTGCTCACCTCAGGCCTGACAGTAGCAGTGAACTAGTTTGACTGGTAGACTAGTCACTCTCTTTCCAGCCATGTTTACACTGGAGCAGGTATTACACAGACTGTTTCATGACCATGGGCAAGTCCAGAGTTGGAAAATGGCATCCATCTCACACACTGGTTCTGACCAGTTGGTGGAGGGCTTGCGGGAGCATGGTGTCAGAAGCATCTGGCTCTTGCAGCCAAGGAGGGGGGAAATATAATGGTTGGTTATCAGTGTTTGCTGGGGATATAAGGCCAACTTGACATATGTTGTGCATTAGCCAGCCCTTTGCAAGTCAACCTCCGTGGGCCTCAGGTTCCTCTTTCCAAACTGAAGAGGTTGGACTGGATGCCTTGGGTGCCTTGGCTGCACCCTCTCCGTCTGCGACCCAGCCTCTGTGGGAGGGGCATGCCCCTCACATGGTTTGTGCGGTAGTCCTCCCACAGATGTGGCCATGGAAGGTGCATTTGCAGATGAACTCTAATTTGGCTGCCCAGGTAACAAGTTAACTTCAGGTTCCAGAAGAGGGTTTGAACCAATGCCCATGATTTGGGAACTGATTCCTGCCCTCAATGATAATATCCGTTCATTTTATAGATAATCCAAGATTTTTAGAAAAAAGTTCATTTCTTTTCTTTCTTTTTTTAATGTTTTTATTGATTTCTGAGAGAGGAAGGGAGGAGGAGAGAGAGAGAGAAACATCAATGATGAGAGAGTCATTGATCGGCTGTCTCCTGCATGCCTCCGACTGGGGATTGAACCCGCAACCCGGGCATGTGCCCTGACCGGGAATCAAACCACGATCTCCTGGATCATAGGTCAGTGCTCAACCGCTGAGCCATGCCGGCTGGGTGATAATCCAAGATTTATTATTATTATCATTATTACTTTTAATCCTCACCTGAGGATATTTTTCCCATTGCTTTTCAGAGATAGTGGAGGGGGGCGGAGAGAGAGAAAGAGAAACATTGATGTAAGGGAGACACATCCATTGGTTGCCTCCCTCACACACCCAATGGGCTGGGGATTGAGCCTGCAACCGAGGTCTGTGCCCTTGGCCTGTACCTTGGGACCCTTCAGTCCGCCAGCCAGTGCTCTAACCACTGAACCAAACTCGCTGGGGCCCAAGATTTTTTATTTTACAGATTAGTTTTATATAACAAAATTTATATTATGATAATATTATTATATAATATAATGTATTATATAATGAATAACATAATTTTTTATTTTATTATTATTTTAAAATTAAATTTATTGGGGGTGACATTGGTTAATAAGATTATATAGGTTTCCAAGTGTACATTTCTGTGCTACATGATCTTCATATTACATTATGTACCCACTACCTAAAATCAAGCTTTTATTGATTATCCCCTTACTACTTTTTAACCACCATCATATTTGCCTTCTGCCTGTCTCCAGAGGTTGGGAGAGCAGGTACATTCTCTTATCAATGTTCTTGCTTGTAGCCCAAGAGGTTGTTAGTGATTCATGACTAGGTTTTCAAATTATCATATTCATAATTTTTAAGGATCCTTTTATTTGTCTTCCCCTTTGAAAACTGAAAATTTGTCTAGTACTCCATTAATTGGACCAAGCAAATAAGAAGTATGCAGTCTACCTTTGGTCTGTTTCAGGTTTTACTAAGCCAGTCCCTGCTTGAATTTCTTGGTTTTCATGTATCTTGGTTTTCATAATTCCCTCTCTTCCACACTCTCAAGTCATAAGAATCCCAGGGTAACTTTCTAAGATATCTTTAATACCAGGAGACCATTTTTCCCCAAGGGGACCTCCAGAGCTCCCAGCAAAATTAGAGAGGTTGGTAAGAACATCTGAGGCCTCTCAAGGTTATGGTGTTAAATTGCTTTTGTTTATTTTAAAATAAGACTAGGTTGGGAATCAGAAGACCTGAATTCCTCTCATGGTTCTTTTTCTAATAATCATATGTATGGCTTTGGGAGAGTCCTGACCTTAGTTTCTTTGTGTGTAAAATGGGAGTGCGTGGGTGGGAAATCCTCTAAATTCTTTCAAGTTCTAACATTTGAAGAGAGCTCAGCATATATCTCAGTGTCAGCCTCTTCTCAGTCCATGGAATCTGGTTTCAAAAAGTATCTGCCTTCCATGAACTTCTGATTTCCTGCCCAGTGTGGTGGTGGTAGCTTCAGGTTGACTAGGTCTGAGAAACACATCTTGAGTTCTGCCTAAGGGTCGAGGGTACTTTCCCCAAGGATGTCATCTCCTAGGATCTCCAAGAACTATGTTTTGGAGACACAGAACCGCCCTGGCGTTTCTCAATGAGGCCCTTTTAGAATTCCCTGAGCCTGTTTCAGAGCCAGGGGAGCAAACCTCGCAGACCCCATGTTTGTCTATTCTGATCTGTGATGAGCTGGAGCCCACCTTAGCCTTCCTCAGAGGTGCTGCTTTAGCAAATGGCCTGGGTTCTCCCCAGGGTCATGTTTTATTGAACTCCACAATAACATCTGGGTCTAACAAGTCTGTTTCCCAACCGTTGGCCCCAGAGATTGTGTGCAATTGACACAGTGACCACAGACTTTCTCAAGGAGGGAATTCCTACATGTGGTCAACAGTTTCTGTATGGGTAGATGTGCTCAGCCTGTGAAGGAAACCTGTTTTGGTATCTAAGACTGGCAAGACAAAGAGAAAGAGGAAGTGAGCACAGAAGTGTCAAGACAAAGCCAGGCAGAAATTCAGGTCAGCTGGGGCAGATCAACCAACCAATCATTGCTGAACGGTGGTCTCCAAAAGAGGGGGTTGCCCCTATCCCAGGGGTGAGCAAGATGGCTTACTGAGTTTGGGAAAGAAGATGTAGGATTCATATTTCTTTTAAAACTCCCTTTAAATTTTTTATTTTTAATATATATTATATACTATTACTATAATATTCTCTTAGCTCTACTTCCCATTTTTTACCACCTGGCCAACCCAGTACTTGGATTGTTGTAGTGGCCTTCTGAGTGGTCCTCCCCATCCAGTGTTGGCCCCTCCACTCTACTTAGAGTGGTGGATCTCAGAACATGCTGCTTTTTGATTAAAAACCCTCCAGTTTCACACAGAGTAAAAACTAAAGTCATAGAGTGGCCCACCGGGCCCCTCCACTCAGCCCCTGCACTCGCCTGCCCAGCTGTGCCTCCTCCCATCTCTCCCTGGCTCCCTGGCTCCAGCACACTGGCCTCCTCACTATTCCGTGAACATGCCAGGTGCACTCCTGCCTCAGGCCCCTTGCTGTTCCTCTACATGTGAAGCTCCTCCCCAGACAGCCACCTGGTCCACTCTCACCTCTCAGATCTTTATTCAGTACCTTCTCAGTGAGTACTTTTGTGGCCACACTATTTAAAATGCCCACTCTACATTTTCTGTTCCCTTTTCTTTATTTTGTTCTCCATAGTGCATATTCCTTATACCATATTTTTAATCTTTTTTAAAAAAATAAAAACTTATGTGTAGGAGAGGTACAATAACCAGGCAAAGATCTTTGTTGTTGTCAGCTTGGTTCAATCACCTCTGGATCTTCAGCACTTAGAACAGTGGAAGGCACATAGTAAATGCTCAATAAATATTTAGGTGATTAACAAATATGTATGTATGTGTGTATATGTATGTGCTCAAATGTTTTTACTCACAAGGTGCTCTAACAAAAAAATTTGGAAGCACTTCTGTAAACAGAGCTTTCATCTGTACACTGGGATATTGGATGCAAAATTCCGAGAAAATTTTCTGCCCCATCCAAAGATAAAAGAACATATACTGTCTTCTTTTCCAGTTATATTTCCCCACTTTTTAATTGAGCTTTTGATGGTGGGGATGGGTTTGCACTGTAGTTAGTTCTGAGCAAGTTTCACTTCTTTACAGGGGAAGTATTGGGGTGATACTAGGAAAAGGGAGATGCTAACCCTAAAAATTATGGGAAAGGACACTCACACCCATGGCAAGGTGGATCTCCTATGTATTCAGGCATTCAAGGAGTGTTGAATGAACTCCATCTCCATGGGAACAACTCTGCTGGAGTCCTCTGCTCCCCCCTTTTCCACAAAGGATAGGAACAGGTAAGAACAAGTACAATAGAATAGAAACGAGACAGAGAATTGGGAATGAGGAGACTGCACTATACTCACACTTTATTGATTCAATCCTAACAACATCTCTCCAAGAGAGTGGCTGTCATTCTGTTTACAGGAAAATGAGACTTGAGAGATGAAGCAATCTTTTCAGAGTCACACAACTCTGGGATTCACCTCTGGGCAAGTTCAACTCCAGGGTGCACATTTGTAGCTTCTGTTGTGCTCCTGGCCTCCTGAGATAGGTGTCGTGTCACAGGAGGCCTTTTCCTCATGGACCTCATGGGCCTCCTGGTCTCGTTAGACATGATATTGAGTGTTCCTTGCAAGGAAGGCCCTCATCGAATCTTTGTTGAATCACGCGACGTATGAAACAGCTCTTGAACCAGGTGAAGTGCAGGTGTAGATGACAATTTGGAGTACCGAATAGGGACTGCAGGAGCCCAGGGATGGGCAGAGTTGTTAAGAAAGGCTCCAGGGCGCTGGAGGGAGTCCAGCTGATCCTTGAGGAAGGGAATGATTTAGGCAGCAGGTGGGGGTGGACGGCATCCCAGCTGAGTGACATGCCACGTACCTGTCAGGTAACCTGAGGGTTGTGAGTTCACTGAAGCATACGGTTCCTGTCAGGAGGCAGAAGAGGAAAGGAAAGAAGTATTCCAATGCAGACTTGGTAGGAGAGGTGCTGACTAACAAATCTTGCTCACTTCAGTTCTTCTGCTACGCCTCCTCTCCCGGAGACAGGAATGAATGAGCGCGTATCTGGACAAAACTCATTGTTTCCATTTGTTACATAGGCGTGATCTTTAAAAAATTAATTTGTACCCCACCTTGTTCCAAAAAGCATTGAAGCCTAAAGGCAGGCATCACCTGTGGGTCCTTTTGTCTCCATGCCCTCTACTTGAATAGAATGGTGTATGTGTTACTCGTCATGGCAACATTTTGTGGACAGACGTGCCCGGGACTTCATTGAAAGCGGCTGATGGTCTTCACGGTGCAGGGCATGGGGTAATGTAGTAGATCGGGGGCTGGCCTGTGTTTAACCTTATAAATCTTTTAGAATAAAAAAAGTATTTAAAGAAATCCAGGCTATGGGGAATCTACAGGAAAAATGATATCCTTTCTTTAAAAAGTAAATTACAAGAAAAAAGGTGGAGCAGAAATATATAGATTAAATGAGAATTAAGAAACTAACTGCAGTGAATAGATTTGGATTCTGATTCAAACAAAAGACACACTTCTGTGAGACAGTTGGAGAAATTTGAATACTGACTGGATATTTGATGAATATGGAATAGTGGTTATATTTGAAAAGAGCTCTTATCTTATGAACAACAACAACAACAAACAAAACCACAAAACCTTAGCATTTGCCCAGGCCACCCAAACACTTCGGCGACCCCCTCATTCTGGGAGCGATTTCTCTTTCCCTCTGCTCTCCCTGCTCTCTTCGTGGCCCTTCAGAAGCTCCACTCTCTTGAGGGAATATCTTCCTAGGGTTGTTAGTGAGCCAGGACAGGCAGAATAGGGAAACTGAGACACATGGTTAAAAGATCACGCAGTTTATAGCCACCTAGCAAACTGCAAAATCCGATCTTCGCTAAACCAGGGACACTTCAGAGTAAATGGTTTTCACTTCTCCCCAACTAGAGGGTAAATAGCTTAAATCACCCTCCTCAGGGAGACAGAAAGCAGAAATCCAATTAGTACCATTTGCCAACCACACCCAAGGACAGATGAAGTTAAGGGAATAAACCTCATTTTGGTACATTGTATACAGCTGATGAATATTCTATTGAGACCCTCCCCTAAGACCTCCCCTAGCCTCCCAGGCTTTAAACCCCTCAAAACAAAGGACCCAGAGCATGCTCTCTCCCAGGAGCACGCCCGCGCCTTTCCCTCTCGTCCTCCCTAGCAGGGACCAACCCCGAGGGGCCTGCAACAAGGGGGCGATGGCAGCAGCAAACCCCCGAGCCTGTCGCCAAGGATCTCTTTTCTTTTCTCTGACTTCTTTTATTTATTTTTAAATATATCTGTATTGATTTCAGAGAGAGGAAGGGAGAGAGAGAGAGAAATATCAATGATGAGTCATCATCAATTGGCCGCCTCCTGCACCCCCCACAGGGGACCGAGCCCGCAACCCGGGCCTGTGCCCTGACCGGGAATCGAACCGCGGTCTCCTGGGTCCCAGGCCGATGCTCAGCCGCCGAGCCACGCCCGGCTGGGCTTCTCCGACTTCTTAGTGAGCCAAAGCAGCCCAGCCTAGCCCCTCTCTTACTGCTTCTATCCTAGGCCCTTCCTTGTCTCACTGTCCCCAGCTTTAACAAAAGTCCTCTAAAAATCATCTGGACTCCTGTTGTGAGATCTTTGCTGCACAAAGTCAAGAACCCACACACGACCAGCTGGTCCCCTTTCTGGTAACATTATAATTCTTTTTGTCAGAAAAGTGTGTAATTCTGCTAGTTTTGTTGCCTAACGAATATGTTTCTGAGTTAGTTGTGAGGTTCACCCATCTGTTGATTTAGTTTAAATGGCTCTCATAACTCAAGTCAGATATTTGAGCGTCTGCCTTAAAATCACATCTTGTATGCCTTTAGGAAAACCTAGGTTTGGCTGTCCTTGTAATAAATCTCACTGTAAGGTATTTCCAGGGGAATTTGCATATTAGAGTTGACAAAAATCACTTTGTTACATTAACTTTTTAACCATGTTTCTATGTAAACTGGGTTGTTTTTTAAAGACAGCAAGCAGTTTGCAAGGTCTCAGCTTTAAGGACTCTGGCTGCCATGCCTCCCTTCTTACCTGGATGGGAAGTGGGTGTTGGTTGCTGCACTCACAGATTTCAGTGTTGTGTTAGGCAAGCTGACATACCTTCGTTTATTCCTACAAGTGTGAAAATCCTTCCATGTCCTTTTTAATGGAGTCCAGACTTCAGAGTAGACCGTAAGCTTGAGCAATGGCCAACTGCAACTGGAGTCAATGACACTGTCATGACTAATGTAGAAGCCAAGTGACTAGGATTTTAGGTACTGTGGAGACTTAGTATAAATATTTCTTGGGGTCCTTTAGGCAAGTGTAACATTTAGTGGCTAATGCTCCTTTTCTTAGCATCCAAAAGAAATAATCTTTTGAGGAGCTGTGCTTTTTAGCAAGGAGTCTTATATCAAGGTTCCAGGTTACTCTATCACTATATAATATTTTAAAATATTGTGGTATCTTACTGAACAATTTCCCAAAATACTACATGGGAGTGGCATGGTTAAGAGAATACTGACATTGGTGTTTGGAGATCTGGACTGTAGTCGCATCTCTGCTTGCTGTGTCAGTCTTCCTGTGACACAACTTTTCGCGAATGTAAATTGGGTATAATAATAATTGCTTTATGAGGAAGTTGTGACAATCAAGTGGGAAAAAGAAAAGTCTTTGTACAGCAAGTGGCCCATGGTAGGCACTCAATAAATAGTCCTTGGATCTCTAGTTGGATCCTCAGTTGTCAAATTAAAGAGACTAGTTCTCTAGGGTCAATGTCAGCTCTATGAGGATATGATTTCTAATTTTTTTTGTTTTAAGTTTATTCCCATTTATCTGGCCTTCTTCTGTCTAACTTAGACAGCACTGGTAGAGGGTGTACCTGCTTGTTTTATTTGTGCGTGAAATCTCTGTACTTTGGTTTGAATTGTAGCATTTTGGTTCCTTCAACTTGGAAAGGTGAGTTTCTCTTTCATTTTGATTTTAACAATTCAAATGACTTAGTTTATATGACTGAAGGATAAATGTGTGTTGAAAAAATTCCGAGGAGTTTGCAGTCCTCCTTGACTTAAGTTGTCAAAACGAACTGAAAGTTAGTTATAAGAATGCCACTTCCTCTTCACAGACGTATAAAACCATGTCTTTTTGAGGAAGTGTCTAAGAACAGAATAGTTGCTAGAGCAGTCTTCACAAAAAAATCACTATGGCAGAATTTCTCAAAAACATTGGTGTAAAATTTCAAGCCTGAGTGAGTATACAAATGAATGTAGAAGATCATAAATTTATCTGAAAAAATGGGATTCAAAAAATCAGAGGAAGGATCCTTTGTAAAAAGTCATTTTAATTTGGAGTCTTTTTTCTCTTAAAACTATAGAATGCTATTAAAAGAAGAGGTAAGTTAAACACTACTGGACCTGTGTTGTGTGTATTTTAATTCTAAAATGTATTTCAGTTTGAGGTTATACCCAGTTAAGGTGTAGGATAAAAGAAAAAGGGTCACAGGAAAATGAAAATAAAAAACCAGAGTGGAATAAAGAAAGAAAGACAGGAGGAGAAACGTGTATTTTTAAAAAAGGGAGAAGGGACTAGGAATGGGAGGGAGGTTGACCGTGTTACTTCCTTAGGTGAATGTTAGAGATGCTCTTGAACTTTAAGCTGAATTCCCTACTAGACTCTGTTCTTTAAAATAATTTGTAATTATTGATCACAGCTCTTCAGCCATAGTGATCCTTACTTCTCGGAGCTCTAGGATTGGAAGAACCAGAGTGGAGGTTGTATTTAAGCTGCAAGAGAAATGACCAGAGCTGTGTACGCAGAAGGCTGGAAGGAATCAGGCCACTGGGTCACCAGGACCAGCCCTCGGTCCTCACGCTGGTATAAAACCTTCACAGTCAGTGTAGTGAGGGGCACAGAACCAGTCATTTTACACAGTGAGAAGGCAGGTGTTGGAGGCTTCCAGTAACTAGTTTCCTAGTAACTAGTTTCCAAGACTATTAACTAGTTTCCCGTGACATCTCTGATTTCAAGCACTCACTGCCTGACCTTGTGAGTTGAACTCAAGAAGGACAGTTATCAACACTGCTTTACCTTTTCATTTAGCTTTTCCAGAGACCTGATTCTTACCTCCATTTCTGCCATGAACTGTCTTTGAGACCCAGGCTTTCGTCACACCTCTCTGGGCCTCAGTTTCCTCTAAGCAATGAGGACATTGGCTTAGACGAGCTTGCAGCTGCTCCAGCTTTCTACGGCTCTAACCCACAGGGTGGGCCCACTACCGTCCACAGGCCAAATCCAGCCCGATGCTGGGTTTTATATGGCCTCTGAGCTAAAAGGTTTTACATTTTTTTAAATGGTTGAAAAAGATCAAAAGAATACTATTTTGAGACTGATGAAAATGATATGAAATTCAAATTTCAGTTTCCATAAATCAGATTTATCAGTACACAGCATCCTTCATTTGTTTATGTAATGTCAGGGGCTGCTTTCCTATATGGCCCGAAAAGCTGAAAATATTTATTCCCTGACCCTTTCCAGAAAAAAAGGTGCCAACCCCTGCTCTAACCCCAGCATAGTCTGGGGACCACAGGCCTCAGATAGCCTTAGTATTATTACCTAAGCTGCACTTTGATCTAGATTTAATTAGATTAAGATGGGAATTCCTGCTTTTATTATTTTCTCCAGGAGAAAGTAGAAGCTTAGTTAGCTTTCATCCTGTGCTTTTAATTTTTTTTTTAATCCTATTTAAAACAATAGTTTGTTTGTATTTAGATTTTTTTTTTAACCCCTCTAGGAATCACTGTAGAGAAGGAAGCCATATGTTTATATTTTAAATCACTTGCCTTTTAAACTGGATTTTTAAACTCCAGATGTGGACTCAGAAACAATTAAAATGTACTTTTGATGCTCTCGAGGAGCCAAGATGGGGGAGGAGACCTTTACCTTTTATATTTGAGAGTGAAACAGAAGTCTTAATATTTCCCATTGTGTGCTAAAAATACTATTTTTACTGTTTTTGAGTAGCGACTCTAGGTTATGGGGATGGAAATGGCTTTAATTTTATAGAGAGCCCATTTAAACAAATGCATTTTAAAGATACCCTTAATTATTACAAATGGAAATTATAAAGTTAAAAAATAAATATCAATAGTATCTACTTATCTAATGTTTCTCATTATTCTAGAAAGGTCTTTCTGAAGCGAAGTCTGGTAATTGCTGTGTGAGTTACACGTTGGGCGGGCGCTGGAGGGGTGGGGGAGAGAGTTAGTTCGTGTGTGTGGTTTCCAGTATTCACGTCACTGTAATTATGAAGAGGATCAGCCTCCCACTCTTGCTCGTCCAGAGTCATCTGAGTTATTCTAAACTCCTAGGCCTGGAGTTCCTTTTGATCTTGGAAGAAGATGGGCATCTTGAACTGGTTAGTGAGGGGCAGAAGGGAGGTCAGTCAACACATGTCATCCTTCATCTAAAAGTTAGCTTCCTTTTTCTCTTCTGATCTTCCAGAGAGAGGGAACTAAGACTGAAGATACTTGTTGATAAAGAAGACTTGTAGAGAAATCCACGTAGTGTATGACTGTAGAAAACATTGACAGCGACTCAATAGCTAAGCTCTCTGAAAACCTTCAACATTTTCTGAACAATATCACAGATTGTCTGGGGGGAGACAGGAGGCAAACACTGGAATCCCCATTTTTCAGAGGGGAAAGCAAAGGCCCGTGGTTACTTGGCTTGTTGACTCTTAGTGGGGGCCAATCTTGTTTTTCCTGGCTCAGTCTGAGGCACATTTCATTTGTACTGTTTTTTAATTTATTGATTTATTTTGAGAGAGAGAGAGAGAGAGAGAGAGAGGAAGGTGGGGGATGGGGGGGTGGAGAGAGAGAGAGATCAATTTGTTCTGCTTAATTTATGCATTCATTGGTTGATTCTTGTACGTGCCTTGACCAGGGATCGAACCTGCAACCTTGGCATATAGGGACCCTCTAACCAACTGAGCACTTGTAAAATCACGTGTCATTTCTACAGTTATATTTAGGATACAGCTCGAAACACTGTATAAGAATACCCTGTGATATAATACTGGTCTGCCGCCTGGGTAATTGTGGTGTTCTAGTGTCACATCATCTGCATTACCCAGATTAGAATGTATCACACACTTCTCAGTTGGTCTAGAAGAGGGAGCCCGTTGTGTACAGGGCCAAAGGATATTGCCTCATGGTTCCCCTTTGGGTGAAGAATTAGTGATACATAAGGCTGTGGAACGTCATTCTTGTTTGAAAATACTTGTAACTGGTAATAGTGCTGAAATACTAAGGCTTTCCCACGCCCTCACCCCCAAAATACCTCCACAGTGTGCTTTGTTTTTTGTTTTTTTTAGAATTTCATGAGAAGTATCTCGAATTACCATCTGAAGGGAATGTTTGTCACAGAACTGCCTAATCATTAGACATGTTTAAATGTAGATGTATTTAATGAGTACTTTCATTTTCCTTCTTACATGGAAGGGGGTGAGCTTCTTCGTTGAGCCTCTCACTTCTGGTTTTAATCCATTTTTAGCCCCTTGATTAGTGTGTGACTTGGTAAGATTGGCCCTAAGCCATTTATTTGATCTTCACTTCAAGGGGAAAATGTTTGCATCCCCACTTTTTAATTTTTAAAAATTAAAAAAAAATTGAGAGAGAGAGAGAAACATCAGTTTGTTGTTCCACTTATTTATACATTCAGTGGTTGATCCTTTTTTTAAAATTTTATTAAATTTATTGGGGTGACTGGTTAATATGAACATATAGGTTTCAGGTCTGGGTTTCTATGTTACAAGATCTGTATATTGCTCTGTGTGCCCACCACCCAAAGCCATATCTTTTCCATTCATCAAATATTAAGAACCCCCTTCACCCTCCACTCCCGCACCCCCTTCCTATCGTTTAATTCTTGTATGTGCCCTGACTGGAGATTGAACTATAATTACAGCCTTGGTGTATCTAGAGGATGCTCTAGCCAGCTGAGTTATCTGGCATCCCCACTTTTTAGTATGCAGGGCTCTGGTTAACCTTATGGTAGGTTAGTAGTAACTGTTGAATGAGTGAATGATCTAGTGCCAGTTTCTGCTGCTGTGTTTTCTCCTTTCACACCATCCTTCTCAGTTTCTTATTATTTACCTTCTTTCTTCCTCCAGTAATCTTTGAAGACAGGAAGGACAGAAAGTGATTCATTTTTGTTATATAAATAGCCCTAGTTAAAAAGATTGGTGGTAGAAAATAGTGCCAAGTTTTTTGGTGGATTTTTTTCTTGTACCTTGTTAAATATGTATAATCAAGAATTGGGTGACTGATAGCTCAGTGTGTCATGACATGAATAGATCTGTAAAAGTCCTACCACCCTCCACCCCCACTCAAGGAAATACTACAGGAGGAAATGTTTGGGTATCTTTTTTTTTTTTCCCCCTCCATATTTGCAGGATTTTAGACAGGCTTCAGCTGGGACAGCTCTGTATGACTTGCACAGGAAATCACTGTTAATGTGGGTTCTTGGTTAAAAGTATCTAGCTCGGTCCCAAACGGCCCAAAGGATGCAGAAGATGATTCTACCACTGATCCTGGTGGACTGAAGGGAGGGCCAGGCCTGGCTGTCTCATGATGCTCAAGAGCAGCTTTGCAACATTTTTACCCCCAACCTCCCTTCACTTTTTTCACTCAGTTCCCCAGCCCCCCTCCCCTGACAGCTGTCAGTCTGTCCTCTGTATCTATGTATGTTTCTATTTTGTAAAACTTTTAACTTTTGAAGGTAAAGTAGGGATATATAATCTCACTTAAAATATTTTAAATTAATTAACTCAAATAACCTTTCTTTAACGGTGTCTGTGTTTCAGTAGGGCTATTCTAGTAAGTAGATACTCGAGGGAAGGTTGGTTGTGTCTGTGTGTGAATGTTCACACAACTCTCCAACTTCTGAACCTTTTTTGATGCCCAGAGATGTCCTCTCAGGTATGTTGAATCAGACCTCTCTGTGCCCTCTCCTTATATTCTACTCTGTGCAACTGGCTGAATAGTGGTAGGCTGTGAGTAATGGTGTTTCTCATTAGATTTTAAATTTTAATTAGAATTAGATGTATTTGAAAGCTAATTTCTTATATTTAAAGACCCAGATTCTGCTTTTATAACTGACGTTTGAGGGAGTCCATTTGATTGCTACCTAAGTTGAAAATAGATACTATAGCCCAGCCGGGTGTGGCTCAGCGGTTGAGCCTCGACCTAGGATCCAGGCGATTGGGGTTCGATTCCTGGTCAGGGCACATGCCCGGGTTGCGGGCTCAATCAATGACTCTCTCATCATTGATGTTTCTATCTCTCTTTCTCCCTCTCCTCTCCTCTCTCTGAAATCAATAGAGATATATTTAAAAAACCAAAAAAAGAAAAGAAAAAAAAGAAAATAGATACTATATCTGGGTATATTACAAAAAATGAGGTGAGATCTCTAGATATAAAACTCCAAATGATGTACATTTGTATGTGTATGTTGAATGGATTTGTCTGGCTTTTCTGTGCAGTGTTTCACCAGCATATAAAATGGTTCTTCAAAGAGGATGGTGGTATCCGATGGCTAGTGCTGCTGGTTCCTCTCGCTCATCTCCAGACCAAACAGAAGCGCGTGTCCTCTCTGCCAAGTGGTCTGTGACGTCACAAGGCGGGCCCTACAGCACAGCTGCTTCTTCTTACACTCTTTCTTTTCTGGCTGCAGATTGATGACTCTCTCATCGTTGATGTTTCTATCTGTCTCTCCCTCTCCCTTCCTTAAAAAACATTTAAAAAAAGAAAAAGAAGTTCTTGATTATGGAAGTAAGTCATAAAGCCACAGAAGGATTTAGTTTCTTGAGAAAGTAAAAATCTACTTAGCATGTTTATGAGAAAGTAGTGAGAGTCATTACCTCATTAGAGCCAAGCATTAAAACTCAACATTCAGCTAGAACATTTCCTACAGCTGGGCAAGTTGCATTCACCCATGGCTGCCCACACTTTGAACCTGTTTCCTTCCAGTTGCTCCATCACAGGCATGCTGCTGTTTATGGATCACAACCCAGAAGAGGAACAGGTGGGAGCTTGAGGCCCAGATAGCATTTTATGGCATTACACGTGCTCCCTTGACTAACTCTTGGCCTCCATGGTCCCAGCCACATTCCTGTGGCAGGACGGCCTGTGGAACTTGTTGATAGACATTTTGCAGTGTGACTTACCAGGGGCCACAGGCCTTGTGTAACTCAAACTCCTTAACTTTTCATCACTTCCTGCAGAATGTGTTGTAGGTGGGTAAGGGATTCAATTAGAGACTAGACTCAAGCTTGCTCAGAGGGCAAAGCTGCTAGGTGAGCCTTGAGGTGCACATTACTTGGAGTGCCGTAAAACTGCAATATCACTTCTTCTGTCTATGAAAAAGGCCCTGCTTAACTAGCAGAAAACATATGTCTCTTGTAAATAGTGCACATCTTCATATCTTGTAATTTAACAATTTAAATTGTCTTAAGGAATAATCTTTCTAGAATTTTTGTGTAAACATACACACATAGATTTTAACTACATGTTACCTTAATTTCTTGCTAGATTATGTGATAGTGGGTGCTAAGGTTTTAGGGAAATTAATGGGAAATTTGCGGAAGAGTAAATATATATGTATGCATATACACACACATATTTATTTATTTAATAAGTATATTTTTCCTCCTAAGAACTGGGAAAAGGACTCATCCATTGCTTTGATTTTCCTGAGGAGGCAGCTTGTCCCTGGTCATAGAACATGGATGTCCTAAGGGATGATAGTTGGAAATCTCTAGACCAAAATGCAGGGAAAACTCAGAGAAACCCAGGTGGCCTGCCACAGGCCTGAGGACCTCATTCACTCTCCTGGTGCAGTTCTTTGATGTTGTTGGCAAATGAATTTCGCTGAGTTCCATCTCTTAGTGTCACTAGATGTAGATGTCTGTCCATCTTTGGAGGTACTTTGGGAGTTGATCTTACACCAGATTAACATGTTATATTCTTGTTCATATGGGGCCTGATGCTTTATGTTTTCCAGAAAAAAATGTAGATATTTCAATATTGTGAATTGTGTTAAAGCATTTTATTTTTATTTTCCCTGTACCTCTCAATCCAGCAAAGAGATAATGTCCTGGACCTTTTGGGGAGACAGTTGTCCAACTTTCTATTTATTTTCCTCGTCTTGGTGAAATGGGATTTACTTTGCTTAATTAAAACTGGAGAACCGCCTGGCCGCTCGGCTCAGCGGTTGAACACCAACCTATGATCCAGGAGACTGAGGTTCGATTCCCAGTCAGGGCACATGCCCGGGTTGTGGGTTCCATCCCCAGTGGGGGGCGTGTAGGAGGCAGCTGATCAATGACTCTCTCATCATTGATGTTTCTCTCTCTCTTCCTCTCCTTTCCTCTCTCTGAAATCGATAAAGATATATTTTTTAAAAAACCCCAAAACTGGAGAACTATTGTCAACCCTTGTAGACGGCACCAATGCCTAGGTAATCCACATCACATTTTTCTTGAGGCTGGTAATTTCCAAAACTAGCAATAGGATATAAAAGACCAACTTTGATGAATCTAGTAGCAGAAGTTTTTGGAAAAGGAGGCAATGCTGTTGCGAACTTGCTGTGTTTTGAGGGGTGATGTCACGGGGTGTACTTTACTGGTATTTCCTCTATTAAAGGAATGCAGGCACATTTTTTTCCCTTGGAATTTAAGATGTATATATTACTCTAAAAGCCTCCTGGAAATTTGAAACTGCTACTTGCTTGCTTATAACTTTCCCTCATTTTCTTCCCAGCTTAAATCTTGTTTAAATCCACAGTAAACTTTATATGTTATGACACTTGTTGGTACTTTCAATCAGTGTTCTGTCTAAAACCATGTAAAATGACTCTGATACAAATATGGGAACGACAACGTCAACTGTGTTTTCCAGTGAAATTTTTTTATTTGGAGGGATTAGAGAAAGGAGGCAGAGGAGGCTTGGTGAGGGGCAGTTGCTGATGGTGTGTGTCTTAAATGCTAAATTTAGCAGCTTATAGTAGGCTGGCAGGGCGTGTGCGGCAGTTAAGAGCTTGAGGATGAGTCTGGCATTTGAATTTAGGTAGTTTTGTTTAAAGAGTTCCAGCTGGAGTTGTTGAAGTGGTTTCGATGTGATGTGATGAGGCCCTGGGAGTGTGTGGCAGGTCTGAGG
Source organism: Miniopterus natalensis (assembly GCF_054644295.1). Taxonomy (NCBI): domain Eukaryota; kingdom Metazoa; phylum Chordata; class Mammalia; order Chiroptera; family Miniopteridae; genus Miniopterus; species Miniopterus natalensis. The sequence continues at coordinate 25,716,455 of NC_142088.1, forward strand.
GCCACCCTGGGATGCTGAGAGGTAAAACGGAGGGGAGGTATGATTTTTGGAATTTTAGAAGGTTGGGAGGAAAGGGATTAAGCCCAACTTTTTACCTTTTTGACATTTAGGGAGGGAGAAAATGAAATGAATGAGCAATACTTGACATAGATGGTGGTTAAAACCATAGGTGGGTTCTTCAGGTGAGAGGAGAAGCCAGATGGGTGATTAGTGAAAGGACAACTACTTTTGTAGACAGAGAATACGCTATAGAACTCTGCTTTTGTGAATTCAAAATATAGCTGCTTCCAGATTATTACTTTGCAAGTTAACTAGTGGCATTTTATATTCATTTAGAAACTTATAACTCTTTTAGACTAAGTCCCCTGTAGAATTTTTTAGGGGATGAAGTGTCATAGGAATACTTTTGTAGAGGTGTATTTTTGTGTAAGTTTCTAAGCGTTACTTAAGTTACCCTCTGCCCACAGGAGAGAGTAATTCTCTTGCCAGCAATTGGAGACTAATGGGCGAAGCTGAGGGCCTGTCTCAGAACCTGACAGTCCTTTTCCCGTAAGCCCAAGTGACATCACACTGTACGAGTTAGGTTTTCTTACAGTGGGGCCTATTAAGTTAAAAAAGCCCATTATGATGAATTCCCCTAGGTACAAACAAAATGGAACACAATTCATTTTTCTACCAATAAATATTTATTGAGTCCTGTAAAATTTCATGCCAGTCTCTGGGCAGAGCCCTTGGATACATCTTTCAATACCTGTTCTACTGAAATTTCAGTCTTAATCTCCAGGTTTCCATATAAAGCAATTCAGGTAGAAAAATTAATAGTGAAGCAATTGCTAGCATGATGTGCCTTTATAATTATAGTAAATATTTAATGTTTCCCTACAAAGTAATTGTATTCTTAATTAGAAACCCAGCTGTTGGAAGTGCAACAAATTAAGGACTCGGATGACAACTATCGAATAAATATATATCTTAATAATTCATGGTGATGGTTTCTTTAAAAAGATTAATATAGCAATGAAGTCATTGGGATCTCTATTGCTACCGAAGTGGATATTTAAAATTACATTTCCCTCTTGCAACCATTTCTACAGCAATAACAGAGCAATAAAGGGGGAAGGTAAAGCTTGGGCACTGTATCAGGCTTGAGTAGGTCAGAGTAATGTCTGATAATGCTGGATTTTGGAGTGGAGGGATTTCCAGTATTGCTCTGTTTCACAGAGGCTCAGTGATATCAGTACAGATTCTATACTCAACACCAGAGGTGGAAGGGTTTTACAGAAGGAAAAGCACTGTCAATTGCCCTCTTTCCCCCTGTTGTAGGATCTATGGACAGTGCACTGTATCCCCAAGTCACTGAAAGGAAGGGAATGTTATTCTTGGAAATATTTCTATGAGCCTAGAGAGACAATGCTGTGAACAGAACCAGGGCTTAAGCATTTAATGTAAAGAACATTTTAGTAGTCAAAGACTTTTTATCAATAAAGGAAACTGAAATTTTAGCTGGAGAGATTTAAGGAGATAGCAGTAAAATAGAGAAATGGGGAAGAAGGCTAAATACGCTGGGAATTGATTGGTAACGTGACTGTTAATTCTGTTAATTGGTAAGTGAATCTTTTAATTAGTGATTGACTCACGTGGGTAGGGCTGTGTTTATCAAGTGATGATACCTGTTGGCAGCTTTTACTTTTTTAGCGAGGGCACAGTTCCTAGCCCACCGCCGCCTCATCAGCAAGGCCCCCCAAGACCGTGAGTGTTGTGCAGCCGTCGCTCAAAACGGTGGAGCCAGCTCGAAGTCTCTCCGTTTCTCTAAGTCTGTGGTTCAGGCGCAGGTAACTGAAAACAGATGTGCTGAGTGAAAACCGCTAGTTTTCTTGTTGCGCGGTTGGCGATTTGGGGGTGGGGAGCAAAGTCCGCCTTTTACAAAGCCTTTGTGCTTTTGTTACAGCGCAGTCTCCGACCTCAGCAGCGTTTGCCCACGCTCTCTCCAGATGCTTGCTTTCTCGTGTCTCCGAGGGCCTGGGGACCCGGGTGCAGAGGAGCCCGGGCTCCTTTCTCCTCATGTTAATCTCTCTCCTCTTGCCTGTTTCCTGTCTGTACGCTGCACGTGCCCTGTGGGACCCAGGGAGATTTTCCCACCTGGCAGTCGCCTCTTAGGATTCTTCTGTTAAACGCTCATTAGGCTCTTCTGCAGCCTTGGGGACGGAGAGAACTGGCCGTCCCGTCCCATGCTCAGGCTACGAGACAGGGCAATGACTGGACAGCAAGGGAGGAGAAATAAGATGGTTTAGGGACAGGAGCAGCTCATACAGCGTAAGTCCTAGGAGGATTTACCACATTCGTATAGTGGGGAAGCTAAAGAATCATGCCAACAGCCTTCGGGAGCGCCCCCTGGTTAAGGGAACCGGTGAGATGCTGGGGAAGCCAGCGGGGGACACTCTACCCAGGAGCGTCACAGCTCACCTGGGGGGGGGTATGGGAAGAAATAGTGACAATGCAGGGCGATCCGTGGGCGCGCCAGGGACCGCTCTCGTGGCATCGGGGGGAGAGGGCATCCAGGGCAGGAAGCTTCCTGAAAAGCAGTTTTGTCGAGGTTATGTGATCTGAGCTGGTTTTAAAATGCCTCATGGCAGCAGTTGGACAGACTGGGAAGGAGGCGGGGGTCGGCAAAGCGGAGGGAAAGAGGCAGCTCCGGGCAGGCTTCCAGGAGCAGCGCTGAGCCGTTTGCACAGGCCACGGAGGAGGTGGCTGCAGAGGCTGGGCAGCCCCGGTTGGTGGGGGCCCCTGGAAAGCCACTGAGGAGCGTGGGTTCTGCGGGAGCCACGGGAGACTTCTGATCAGGGCTTGTGCTGTGAGCGAAGTCATGCTTCAGGACCAGGAATCGAAGCATGATGTGGGGGACCCCGTCCCCTTCACTGCCTGGGCTGGATGACACTGTTTCCCAGCCGTCCCGCAGCTGGAAGTGCGGTTCCCCTGCACTGTCGGGAGGCGCCCCGCACAGTCCTGCTAGCGAGGAGAGGGCAGGGTTTTATCACCAGCTTCTCCTAAATCCACCGGGGCGATATTTTATGAGCCTTTGAAATGTGGGCTGTGTGATGGATATGCGATCGACTCTTAAATACGGCACTGCAAGCTCAGCCCTGCAATCATGTGGTTATGAAATATTATCCGGCCTGAAACCATAAGGAAAAAGCACCCTTTTAGTCTAACCTACTCACAGCACACGATATGAGAGCCTAACCTTTGAAGGGACGTGGAAATACTGGAGAACCGCTGACTGCACGAAATGCAAATGAGAATTCCATGCGGAGGGATTCTTCTCTAAGAGTTTTTGGTGTGTTTTTCTCTCTCTTGAATGTTTGCTCCAGATCACGTCACCTGTTTCTGCTCCAAATGTTTCCAAGGCCAAAGGTCTGTGCCTCAGAGATTTGAGGCACTTGCTGTTGACCTACATGTGGTCCCCAAGGGAAGGGAAAACGATAGAAGGAACGAGAGGATGGGCAGAGGGACCTTTTGGTCTTTTTGGTTAATCAAAGCTGGGCCACAAAGCAGTGCTTTCATTGGAAATCTTGGCAATAATACATGAAGTGATTGGTCCTGGCCCACTGCATCTCCTCTGCCAGGTCAGCATGAGGCTGGTTCAAAGAAACCTGAAGTTTGATTTTGACTGGTTCCTAAGGGGTACTGAATGCAGGTGGGCAAAGCAAGATTTCATTCATCGCAGAAGCCTGTGCCTCTTGCCACTGTGAACCCGGGGTTGGCAGTCATAGTGAGAACACAGGTCGGCAGAGGGAAGGAAGGGCAATGAGAACCAGTGAGTTTTCCGTAGAGTTCTGCACACAGACACGTAGCCACACAGCTGTCTCTGACCAGGGACCTCTTGTCCCTGTGACATACAGTATTCCAGCTTCCCCTTCGATGAGCCGGTCTCATTTCGCATCCGTGAAAAGTGCAGGCCTCCCGGTTTCCTTGCCATTTCATTCCCATTGTCCGCAGTCATGTGGCAGCCATTACGTGATTGCTTATGGTTATAGACTCTCTATTCTTAAATGATAGGACAAATCACGGGTTTAAAGAATACACAGAAGCTTCCCTGTGTTATTACGGGACCCTTGCTGAGATTGCCTATCCACCCTCTCAGCTGCTCCTTCATCTCCCCTGCCCCCCACCCCCTTTCAAATTGCTCTTGAGACTTTCTGAGCAGTTGGTTCTCAAAGTGTGGTCCCCAGGTCAGCAGGATTAGCACCCCCTGCAAACTGTTAGAAATGTAAATTTGAGGTCCCTACCCAGGATCTACTGAGTTGGGGGTGGGCCCAGCCATCTGTGTTTTAACAAGCCCCCTCCCAGGTGATTCTGATGCATGCTAAATTCTGGGTGTCTGAGTTTGAGAAACACTTGTCACACAACAAATGGCTTATGACATTTAAAGTGACAAATAACACATTTTGTTATCTACCTGGATGCACATCCAGGATGCAGAATAAAAACAGGATCTGATGCAGTTCACCTTCATTGCTATTCATTGTTGACAATTTCTGTAACAAATGGGGAAGCTTAGCACTTTGCAATTTAACAACTAGTTAAACACCACTTAACCCCTTAGCTCTAGCCAATTGCTTTTCCTCCACGCCTGTTTCCATCCCCACCTTCCCCACCAGTACCCTCCGGATTGCTGCAGTCACTCACTATTAGGCTAATTTGCTGCTCTGGGAGACAGTGTTAAGATGGCTCTCTGATTAGGTGGGAATTGATTAAGCAGAAGCTGCTCTATGCTATTGCTAGATCCGTGGAGGCCGCGAGAGAGCTCCTAATTCCAAGCCCCCTTCCATTTTGCTGTTGCCTCAATTAAGCTACTTTTCTATGATTCTGGCTCATTAACATCAGTGACTCCTGAATGCTGAATGGCTGTTCTCATCCTAGAGGCTTTCCAGCCATATGTGAATGATACATGCTCAAAATCCCTCATAATGACAGTTTCCTGTTGTCCTGAATGTTTGTGACAAGCCGAATAGCAAGGTGGAAATGCAGGTTTTGGATAGGATCATCCTCTTGTATATGAGGTGTGGGTTCTCTGCCATGCACCTTTCCCCCCACCTTCTTTCCTCTGGGTCAGGTCCTGAGTTAATTAAGCTTTGTCCCCGGGGCCTCAAGACCCAAGTTTAAAACCATAAGTTACTGGACTTCTCTAGGCCTTGCGGTCTTCTTCTGAAAGACCTGGCAGGAATGGTATTTACGCTAGTGGGTAGCCGTGAGTTCTGATGGAGATAATGTATGGAAAGGCTCCTGTAGTCATGCTCCCCAGAGATGAGACTCCTGCTCTCCCTGGTTTTCAGATCCCCACTCCAGTGCACCCTCTTCCCGAAGCACTTTGTTGGTGTTGCTTTCTGGCCTTGGCAATTATGTGTCTGACATTATAGTTACAATTTTACCCCTTCCTTTTAGACTGTGAGCACCTCCAGGCTAGGGGATGGCTTGGTGCAGCCTCTCTCCTCCATCACTGTGGCCACCAAGCCTGGATAAGCATCAGAATCACCTGGGAGCTTTGCAAAAAGGAACACTAGAGAATCTGGAGCCTAGATTTTTCATGAATGTCACAGATGTTCTTGCTGCAGGTGGGCCTCTGACCCCGGTTTTAGAATCAGTTCTACCAAACTCAACATTTCCTTCTATATATTTTGTAACATTCTCTTTACTTCCTGAAATGGAACTCGGGTAATAGACCACACACAGAATATTTAAAACAAACATAAAACTCTAATTGTAATATAAAGGAGAAGTAACATGCAAATAATTTATAACAAAGTAGCTTGTATTTCCATATGTGCACAGCTACATTAGAAGACAGTGAAATAGGTGTTTGCTTTTATTGTTCATTAGTTTGGATTTAAGAAGTATTTAGCAGAATATTTTCAGTAATCATATGTAAAACCTTATAAATAAGGGGTAAATAAGTCTTTCTATGTATATCATGGAAAATAAGACAACTATAAGTGTAGGCTGGTACAGGTGTGTTATGGAGAGGACTCGTTAATCATGAGCGACACTCCTGAAACTGTCATGATTTTTGGAGATGGTAAACAACTCTTTCAGGTTCTGAATAGAATAAAGCCCATCTTCCTCTCAGTTTATAGGGTAATCGAATTCCTAGAAAATTCAGTTTATTTAAAATTGAGCAAAATGTTTTCATAAAATGCAGAGTTAAACTGTAGACTGAGTTAATTATGTAAACTTTGTTTTTTCTCTTTTATGAAAGTTGTGTGGGACATGGGACAGTCTATCATCAAGAGGGACCTCCTGGGGTATTACAGGGCACTAGCATTCCCCCCGCTCCTCAAATGCCAGCAGAGCCCTGCAATCACTGTTAACAACCAAGACCTCTAGGGGCAGTGCCACTCCACTGAGAACCAGGAGACAGAAAGACATCAGCCCTAAACTATAATCAACACACATCTCTTGTGGCCCCCAGCAGGCTGTCCCCAGAACATGATCTATACATATTTGATGACTATGAATGATCAGACTTTGGATACCTGAAATAAATGACGCCTATGCAAAACAAAGTTTATGAGCGTGATTTTTTTTTTTCTTTCCTAAACCAGAATTGGCCTCTGCTCTTTGTCACATTGCAGAAACCCTGGGGTACTTAAAGCTACACAAAGCCTTTGTTGCACATTGGGCTCTCTGGAAGCAAGTGCCGAAGTGGGAGGGAGTGTGGGGTGCAAGACGCTCTTTAGGGACCAGTATCCAGGAAGGGAAGGAAGCAGGATAGGGCAGAGGAGGAGGTTGAGGCTTCAGCCAACCTGGTGGGAAGTCCTGGAATGAGTCTTTACAGTCATGGTGTCTTGCTTTGCACCCAAAGTGCTGAGCCTCAGTCAGCAGATGCTCATTGTCGCAGGAACTGCCGGGAGGGTGTGATCTCAGGGAGGCTGCTGTCTGCAGCTGAGGCAAACCCTGCCCAGCGTCTGGGCTCGCCCTTCCCCCAAAGGAGGCTCTGGCCACCTCACCTCCGGTCTACCACAGGCTTTCCTGCATATCTTCACTTGTGCCTCACAGTAACCTTAGGCGATATCATTCACACAATTATGGTTCCCATTGTATGGATCATGAAACTGAGGCTTAGAGCATTTTCACTAATTTCCCTGGTTTAAGTACCTAACTAGTGTCTCAGTGAGGACTGGATTCCAGGCCTCCACATGTCAGGTCCCCTCAGTGATGTCCACAGGAGCTTGACTATTCCCTCCCTCCCTCCCTCCCTCTTCATTTGGTTAGTGTGAGGCTCTGTGCCCCATGCTGTAAGGGGCTGACCGAGCTGCTGAAATCCGTCTCACTCATACTGTTTCTTTTGTGGTTGGTTTCGTAGCCTACAGGTAGATTAGCAGTGAGGTAGAAATATCTGAGTCCTTTTTAATTCCCAGCTTTTATCACTTGATCAGCTTAAGGAATTAATTTAAAAAATCCTTGACATGCCCGATTGCTGCTTGTTTTGTGATAAGATTTTCCTCATAGGTTGTTTCTGGCATGGCCGAGGACATTTGATTTAGCGCCTCCTAAAAAGAGCACCTTGGGCCTTCGAGGTATCACTTCCCAGGCTGCAGCCAGCTGGGGCTTGTGGGCGAGCCCGCGCCGGCGGCAGCCTCAGGAGTCCGACCTGCACGCGGGAGGCGCGCCCCGCTGGGCCGCTGGCCCGCTCCCCTGGCCCCGTGCCCTCTCCCTCTCTCTGCTGGGCGGCCTCGGTTCGGGCTCTCAGTGGCCCATTGGAAAGAAAGGCTCTCAAGTCATCTCCAGGGCCCCCAGCGGGAACGACTGTCTTTAATCAAAGACGAGGCATTTTTGCTGCTGTGTGTTGGGATAATTTTGTGTTTTGAACAAAACAAAGAAAAAATGACCACCAGGCTATGAGGTTGGCCATAGGCAAGGTCGGTGAACCCTTTGAATTGTGAACCTTATTAACTCTGACAGATGGGATGAGCACAACAGGAGCACAGTTCTTCGTATGACGGTTTAATATTTTTGAGGCCAGAACTCTTTTTAGATAGTTTAATTTTAAAAAATTACAAAATATGTGTTCTATGTTACCACGAAACCTCCTCTCACCTCTAATGCTGTCATACCCTTCAGGCCATTAATATTAATAGTTGCTCATTTATTCAAATGTACACATATACTCACCCACTTGATTCCTGTCTTTTTCATAAAAATATTCTAAATATTTTTTAAAGGGCTTTATCCACAAAACAATGTGTTATGGATATTTTACCCCCCAGGTCAATATATAGCTTTATAATAATCCATAGTGTGGATGTATCATGATTTATTCAATCATTTTTCCTATTAATAGACATTCAGCTTGTTTCCAATTTTTATTATGAAAACAATGCTGCAATGAACATCATTAGCACTAATAGTGCTTCTGCAGGCACCGTGGAGCTGGGAAGGTGAGCAAGACGGAGATGCTCACTGCTTTCTAGAAGTTTACATTGTAGTGGGGGGAAGACGTGTGTAAACAGGGAAAGCAATACTTAAAATAGGAAGTAGCAGCTAGAGATAAGAACTCTGAGAAAAACAAAGCACAATGCTGTATTAGGGGAAAGGCCTCTTTCAGGAGGTAGGTTTAAGCTGAGACCACAGGACCAGGGAGACAGCCCTTTGGGCACCTGCAGTAGGAGTGGTGCAGGGGAGGGAGGTCAGGTTCTTGTTTTGGGGTCATTTATGAATCCTGAGTCTGCCAGATAACCTTCTGCAAAAGGTGTAGCGATTCACATTTCCCTGTCTCAGAAACCCTGCTTCCCACACTCCTCAGCTCTAGGTGTTATTAGGCTTTCAGAATTTTGTCAATCTAATATGTGAAAAACAGATATTTCCCTGAGTGCTAATGAGGTTAAACAGCTTTTTATATGTTCATGATCTTTTCACATTTCTCTTCCTTGAATATTAACTTTGTGATAAAAAAATTGGGTCATCTAGTCTCTTCTGACCATTTTATAGGAGCTCTTTGTCTATTAAAAATTTTTTATTTATTTATTGATTTGAGAGAGAGAGAGGAAGGGATATATAGAGGGAAACATCATTTTGTTGTTCCATTTATTTATGCATTCATTGGCTGATTCTTGTATGTGCCCTGATTGGGCATCAAGCCCACAACCTTGGTGCACCGGGATGATGTCTAACCAGCTGAGCTATATGGCCTGGGCTGTCTGTTGCCTCGTATATGTCCTGGCTTATTTTCTCTTCATCTGTGTTCAGTCTCTCCACTACTGAGATTCTGAGATTTCTTTCCTTCAGCACCAGAGAGAAGCAGCCCTTGTTAATCCTTAGGTATTATGGGCCTTGGGCCTTGAGCCTATGAGCTTTTCAAAGGCCTGAAAGCATGTGTGAAATCAGGAAAAAAGTTTTCTTTGGCTTCTTGAATGCTGAAAGAAAGCTGCAGAATTGAAGGCAATGTATATTTAATCAAATGCCTATAAAACATAACTTTCTGTCAACTAGTCATTTACAACCCTACGCAATATATAGTTACTTATAACTCAAATAAAAGTAATGTATATTTAGTGTGGAAGGTGGGTAGATTTTTTACATTTTTAATATGGTGCCGGGCAAGGCTTCTAAATGAAAGAATGGTCCGTGGCCTCAGAAGATTATAGGCCACCCTTGAATCGCCCAGAATTCTTTAAAAGAAGGCATTTTCCTCATTCTGTGTCTCTCTCAAGTTCCTTGATATCTCCTTTTCTGTACACTGTCTTGGATTTCTCTGCTTTATCGCCCCCTGTTCACTTGGAGGTCTGCCCTCAGGCTTCTGCTCCTACGGTGCCCCTGACTGACCCAGCTCATTCCCAGCTCTCACGTTAGCCTCGTGTTCTTTGGGGCTGTTGACTGTTCTTTTTGGAAGCTCTTTGCTTCCTTTATTTTCCTCATTTTCTCTTAGTTTTCCTTCTACCTCTCTGACCATTTCTCCACAATTTCCTACCTCCCAACTCAGCGTTGGTTCTTCACCAATCCTTCATTGACTCTTCTACCCTTGGCTAATTCAGCAATTCCTTTGTCTCAGCTGCCCTCACTGTTTGCATATACTTCCTTGAATCCTTTGCAGAGGAAAAGGAATATAAATTTTCAAAAGAATCTACACATACCTCCCACCACCACAAACAAAACCAACAATCCCTTACTTAACCCAAGAGAGTGTTTTAAAACTGATTTTGCAACCCATTAGTGGGTTGTGAATCTAATGGTCAGTGACTACGTTTAAAAGATAGGACAGAAAATACAATTTTATATCACACGTAGTAAGGTAGGTATTTTTGTATGAAACTTTTGTTAAAGTTCTGTATTTGTGTGTGGTATCACAATTTGTGGGATCCAGTCAGTACAAAATGAAAACCTGGGGCGCCTTGTTAAAAAGTCATTGGGGATTTCAAGATGGTGACAGCAGAGCACTTACCCAAGAATGAAGTCCTCTGGACACGGGGCCCTGCTCATTGCACATCTTCCCCTTGAAGCCAGCCCTGGGGGGCATGGCTGTGTGATCTGGGTTGAGATGTAAAATTATTTTCTTACTATGGGTCACAGGCAAATAAGTTTCACAGTCACGTTCTAATGTGTTCCAGGAGTCACAAGCGAGGGTGGCTGTGGACATCTAGTGGGGGCAACTAGCTCTGAACCGTCTGATCACCTCTGCCCCGCCAGCCGGCTGTACTTTCTCCATTCCCGCTGCCTGGGCCCAGTTTTATGCCAGTTCCAGCATCTCCCCTTTCTCATCTTTAGTTGGCCCTCTCCCTGGCTTGCTTAGCGAGTTTGGGAAACACCCCCTCGGGAGTCCCTTGGGGAATGGCTTGGACACTGCTCACAGTGAAATGCCAAGGCTTTTCTTATTTGCAACCCAGCTGGCTCTCCTCAGCATTAGTCTATTTACCCCTTCTTAGAAGTTCCACCTGGATGTCCCTCGTGTGCTTCAGCCTCATCTCCCACCCATCATTCCATCCCTCCCAAACCCGCTCGTTCTCCCATAGTCGCCACCACTGTTTACTCAGTTGTCCAAGCTTAAAACTGTGGGGTTATTCTTCACCCGCCCATTCTTCCGTCTTCCCCACCTCCTCACATCCCATGAGTTGCCAAGTCTTGTTGGCGTGGCCTCCCACGTAAGTGCTTTGAGTGCTTTCTCTCTCCCCGAGTCCAGCAGACAGTCTGACTCCTTGGCAGGCACGCAGGGCCCTTCACGCTGGTCCCCACCTGCATTCCCATCGTCTCCCTCCCTGCCGCCCACCCCTGCCCAGCCCCACATCTGTTCCCCTGAGCTCTCGGGCTTCTCAGCTGCGAGCCAGGGCACCTCCTCCCCCCTCCCCCTGACCTGGGACATTTGGAAATGATGGGGGGAGGGGGGCAGAACTCTAGTTATCAGAATGATTGGGAGTCGCTGCCAGCAGGCACCAGGTGGGGTCAGAGATGGTAACTGTCCCGCAGTGTGTGGGACAGTCTCTCAAGCGGGGAATGGTCCCACCCAGAACTGCAGGTAGCCACCCTGTTGAGAAACACAATGGCGCTGTTTCATGCCTCTGTCCTTCGCGCCTGCCATTGCCTTGGCCTGAGATGCCCCCCTCGACCTCTGCCTGGGGAGCTCCCAAATACCTTTGAGGCCCAGCTTAAGAACGCAGCTTACTTTCTGAAGTCTGTGCTCCTTTCGCACCAAAGTGAATCGGCTCCTCCCCTTTGTTCCAGGCCGCCTGCCTCCACCTCCTGCAGAGCACAACTTTGTGTGTGTCTCTCCCTGCAAAAGAGCTGGTCTTGTTCAGCTTTGTAGTCCCTGCCCCTGGCGTAGTGCCTGCAGGTAGTGGGTGTGCAATAAGGTAAAGAGGGTGGAATGGCTGAGAGACAGGAAGCCATAGCCTTTCATCTGTGTGGTTCTTGGATTGGGCTTTACTTGTCACATTGAATTTTGTCTTCTCCTTCCTGCCCCCCCCCTTCTTTTCCTTTCTCAATGGCAGGCTTTCTAACTCTGGCACACGCTTCTTCATTGCCACAGATTGGCTATCTTCCATAGCTACAGTCATCTGCAGTTCCTCGAGGCATCTAGGAATTGAAATAGATCTTGGCCATCTCTGCTCCCGAGGTGTGATTGCAGTAGTTACAGCTCCCGTTTCCAAGGCAACAGCCTTCTGGTTAGAGTAGAGTGCTTCTCGTAGTGCGTCTCCATTAGGAGAGGGGAGCCGTAGGACTCCTCTCTCTATATTCAGATTTCTCCTGCTTTATTACGTATAAAAGGCCAGTTTACATTAGAATGGGGCAGGATAGAACATTACTCCACTCTCCCAATTTTAAAATGTTTGATTGAAACCTACTATCTCTACCAACACGTCCGTATAAGTAGCACCCAGATCAAGAAGCAGCACCCAAAGCTGAATGATTTTTTGTGGAACTGTTGGATATTTTTTTCTAATGTGCATTTCTTATTTTAACTAAGAATCACATTTCTTTTCCAACTAACCTTAATCTAAGATCCTGTGAGATGGAGCCTGATTTAAGAGCCCTGGGCAGTCAATTGACAGGTTAGAGAGGGAGCTTTAGATCATCCCTATTTGAAATAACCATTTTAAAATGCCAGCTCCCCAGCATTAGGGGGGCTCCCCCTGGATCAGCTGCTCCAGGCTGATGGACTCACTCTGATGTTTGAAAGCAGTGCATACTGGGAAGGATCACTCCAGGCTGATTCCTCAAGCCCACCAGAAACAGATTCGTGCAGACATGCAGACCCCGCTCCTCATCCCATTTCCCGGTTGGTCTGTTTCTCTCTGTCTGTCTGTCTCTGTCACACCTCTTGTATGCCTTTTGGTGCAAGAAGGATTTTAGAATCCTCTCTCTTCAGAGTGAATCCCACCTGTCATCCACACTGTGTGAATATATACAGTTTTGTTCACCTCTCTGGTCTCAGTTTCCTCACCTGTAAAATGGGAATTGTATACTCCTTTTGTAGACTTTAAGGAGTAAATGAGACAATGAATGTGAAAAATTCTAGCATTGTGCTTGGTTCACAGAAAGCCACAATAAATGATAGGTTCCTCTCTTTTATTATCATCTTAAAATTGAATTTATTGGAGTGACACTGGTTAATACAATTATATAGGTTTCAGGTGTACAATTCTATGATACATCATCTGTATATTGTACTGTGCATTCATCACCCAAAGTCAAGTTCCTGTTCATCTCCATTTATTCCCCCTTTTCCCTCTTCTACCTCCCCCTACACCCCTTTCCCTCTGGTAATGACCATACAGTTGTCTGTGTCTATGAAGTTTTTTTGTTTTTGCTTAATCCCTTCACCTTTTTGACCCAGCCCCCCAACTCCCCTTAGTCTCCTCTTTTATTACTCAAAGTTGAAACTTGTCAGAGCCTTTATCACAGTATTCCTAGATAAGTGTTGTCACCTACGTGATCTCTGCCTCCTATTTCCCCCCCACAATCTATCTCCAATGCTTGCTTCTTCAGATTTTTCTTCCTGATCCACTATTTCTGCCTTTACTATATTCATCTCAAAAAAATCAATAGATTTTCATGGCATGTCTGCTAAATCTGGCAAAGAAGGATTTCATAGGTTGGCTCCAGAGCTTTTGGCTTACCACTGTCATGTTGAGAACTGGTTATTTCAGGGAGTTAAGACACTGTAATGCATGTAGCAAAGTGTTTGAGACAAATTTAGGCACTTGAGAGACATATATAGCCTCCTCCAGCCTAAGCAATTATCTCCTTGGTGCGCCTCAAGTTTTCCTGCCTCTGTGCTCACCCAATTGACAATGCCCTCTTATTGATTTGTCATTTGGGCATTTCAAGCACAGATACTACTTTGCCCTTGGGCCATGGAGAAGGGGTTAGTTGGCAGTTCTCTGGCCCCTCTTTTCCTGCCATAATCTGCTGGGTTCCTCAGCCTTGCCACACCTGAGACATTTGAGTCCGACCTGGAGATCCTGTCCCATCTGACTTTGAGGATTTAGGAGCTCCAACTTTAACTCTGTAACTCTGGGTCAAGTCAAGTCTAGCCCTGCCTTTGTGTTTCATGTTGGAAAATTGGGCTTTGGTTTGGCTCCCAGGTTGTAATTTCAGCCTTGCACCTGATTGTGATGACTCTTCTCAGCTCCTTCTCCCTCGGCAACTTACTCATCCCCAGCTCCTCTGGGATGGTTTTCTCCCTTGGATCCTCGGAGCTGAGGATGGGTTTCCATTCCCTACAGACAGACTTCCCCACACTCCTGGTATATTGTTTTTGGACACTCCTACTCTAGCCCTAGACCAGCTTACTCAGATAACCTGGGCCCATAATTTCCAGATACCCTGTCTAATGGAACAGCTGCCTCTTTGCCCCTGGAAATGTCACGCTGAAAGAGCCTTTAGTACACTCTATTTGGAACTTGGCTCTCTGGCCTCTTACCTATCTCGAACAAGGCGGAGAATCAGGAAGTAGTCTGAAAAACAGAGCTTGTGATCAGTGAAACCTAGATGTCTTACAAGGTCTAAGGATCACATTCTTTTTATTTTTTATTTTTAAATTTTTATTATTTAAAAAAAATCCTCACCCAAGGATATTTTTCCGTTGCTTTTCAGAGAGAGTGGAAGGGAGAGAGAGAGAGAGAGACAGAAACATTGATGTGAGAGACACATAGGTTGCCTCTCGGAGCCGGGGACAGAGCCTGCAACTGAGGTATGTGCCCTTGGTTGGAATCAAACCCTGGACCCTTCAGTCCGCTGGCCGACCACTGAGCCAGACCTGCCAGGGCTGAGGATCGCATTCTTTATTCCCAGGAGGCCTCTGGCCCTCACTGAGAGCCTTGTGCTCTTACCTTAGACACATTGCTGATAGGTTTTGGCTGATTGGCTTTTAAGTGCACATTAAATTAGAAAAAGCCAATTACAATGGGGAGGAAAGACAACCTAACAGAAGAGGAAGAGTGGGGAAAGTGATAAAAGCATAAAAGAGCTGTAAAATAACATAAAAAATTCTGTAGTGATCTAGCTGGCGTGGCTCAGTGGTTGAGCGTCGACTTATGAACCAGGAGGTTGTGGCTTGATTGTGGGTCACAGCACATGCCCGGGCTGTGGGCTGATCCCCAGCAGGGGATGTGCAGAAGGCAGCTGATCAGTGACTCTCATCACTGATGTTTCCATCTCTCTCTCTCCCTCTCTCTTCCTCTCTCTGAAATCAATAAAGACATTTTAAAAAATTCTATAGTGATTTAATATTTTAAAGCATGCTGAGAGCATCTTTGAAATACAGGCTGTCCACATGGTGAAACTTCACCATTGGCAAAATGTGCGATTACAGCCCTTACTGTAAGAAAGGGTGCTACTGCACATTTTAAGAAAATTTCCATCTGAAATGGCTAATATAAAAATTATTTTCACATTTATAAGGGCTAAACTTTTATTCATTCATCTATTACTTGCCAGGCACTGTTCCAGGTGCTGAAGATACATTAGAAAGCAAAACAGACAAATTCCTTGCCTTCCTGGAGATTAATTACTTAAGTAATTCTCGACATAGATTAAATGGGAAAAAATATTTTTAAGATGTCCAAAACTGGCTCTATGAATGTCATATACCATATTGAAAATCTCTTTGGAGCTTACACTAGTTATTTCATTTTTCATCACAACAGGAGGTAGGAAGTGTGTTTTGTTGTTTGCAGGTGGGGAAATGGCAGAATTGAGAGATGTAATGACCTCCCTGAGGTTTTCCAGGGGTTAGTGACACTCCTCTATGCCCACACTGCGAGATTTCCCACTTCCAAGTTCAAGTCCCGGGGTTGGTACTGTTGTTCAGTTTGAATAAAGAAAAAGGAAAGAAAAAGTCCAAGTATTCTTTTCTTCCTTTTTGCTTTAAAGTCCAAATTTTTAATATAAAAGGTAAAATGTAAAATGATGTAATGTTTTATCAGTTCTAAAATGAATTTCTCACCCATGACTTTCTGGGTCAGATAGCAACTTAAGACCTGCTTGTGTATATTAGTGGCTTAACTGACTCTCTTAAGGATATAATTTCACCTGCAGTTTTCCTTTCCCCACCTCCCTTCCCTCTGGCATGCTTCTAGGAAGCTCCTAGCTGTTATTTGAGGTTTTCTAAATTATCAAAATGAAACAGCTACTGTAGCTTTTATTTTGGCCCTTAATCAGAAAGGACTGAAATTGGTGGTGTTCAGTGAAGAATTCTTTAGATGGTCACCTCTGATTGGCCCCCCGAAAGACTGTGGGTTCAGCCCGGCCAGGCAGCCAGCACCCTCACATAGGTTCCACTTGCCTGGGCAGTGACTTTGCTATGAAAACACAAAGCCTTCGAGTACAGTCACAGAGCCCCTTGCCTGCATCCAGCTTGTGACTTTCTGCTTGGAGAGGGAGCGTCTGATTTATTATTTTTTTACTGAAGGTCATTTTTAGAGGGATATGTCATATGCTTTGCATTCTAGACTGAGTTTTAATTACCTCAAACCAAATATGTAGGCTTTAAATTTTAGCCCTTGGAGGATGTTATAAAATACTTTTACTACTGAGGTTCAATTTGTGAAAACATAGGTGGTGTGTTATACGGCTAATAAAGCCAAAGGGTTGAAATATGATCAAAAATCGTTCTTTTGTCTTTCTTTTTAATATTAGGGAATTATGTGCGCTTTCAGAGTTAAAGGAAAGTGATACCCACTGGTTTGTGGTAGTCTTTTGGCAACATTTAATATGCTCCGTTCATAAATGCTCTCAATTATACTACGACGCATATGAGAAGTCCTACACTTAGGAGCTCAAGAATCCCAAAACAAAACACTCAGTCATTTTTATTAGACAAGGCAGAGGCAGTAAAGAGAGAGAGAGATAGGGAGGGAGAGCCAGCCCAGGCTTTCATTTTAAAAAAGCTTTTACTCAAGGAAGTACGTTAGCATTTCTGTGACTAAAATAAGGAAAAACTACCTAGCATATGGAACGGGTTAATGATATGTTTACTCTTCTCTGGGTTTTTGGCTGCGATGAGATTAGGGGTTGATATTGGACAGGGTAGTTCTATGAGGACTCACTTCTGCAGGAGGCTGACTGGGTTTTCTCAGCGTTTTTGGCTGCTGACTTTCACCATTCTTGTCATCCAGCCAAGTAAGTGGTAATGACTATTCAACTGAGAAAGTTTAGTGTCTTTTAAAGTAGACTCTGTGTTCTTTTTTTTAAAAAAAGACTTTCTTTTTTAAAGAGCAGTTTTAGGGTCACAGAAAGATTGAGAGGAAGGTGTGGAGACTTCCATGTACCCCCATCCCGCACAGGCCTCCCCCACCAACAGCTGCCCTCACCAAGTGGTATGGTTGTTACAGTTGATGAACCTATATGGACACATTACAATGTAATATTTCTTTTAAGAAAAATAAAACCTATTAAATCTGACCTGGTCATTTGATCCTAAGTATTTTGTTCTGTTATCTGGAATCGTGGGTTTTGATTTCCTGAACTATAAAGATATGATTTTTGTCTTCACCCTCAGGGGTGTGGGAGAAGATAGGTTCCCACAAGTGTTGGGAAGGACTCCAGTGCCCGGGTATGTCTGCCTTTCTTGATGGAGGAACGATGAGGACCAGATGAGAGCTTTGCTAGATGGATGAGATGGATGTTAGGGCAGAAGGGAGACTTTCTCCTGTGATGATGCCCTGAGCCGGGGGTAGGAAGGCTGCTTCTTGTTACAGATTACTTATTATAGATCTTGATTTCAGTGAACATTGATACTAACAACACAAAAGGACTGATGTTATCAAACTAACATCAAACACTGACTGTGGGTGCTAAAAACATGGTAAAAATTTTCTTTCAAGAAATTTAGGGTGCTTCCTATTTAAGGAACAGAGGCCAAAACAAGAGTTGCCCAGTTCAAGATGCTTCAAGAGATACATTAGGTAGGATACTGGTTTGGTCAAAATAATGACACAGAAATTTGTTTTAGTCTCGTCTGTCCTGGCCTGAGCCTGAGCAGACCAGGTCTTGATGTTGGGGATAAAGGTACTGTCTGTCTTACTACTGTGCCGTCTCTGTGACATCTTCCAGCTGAGATGGTTGCCCCAGTCTCTATCATAGCAAAGGGGAGTAAGAAAGGAGAGGGCAGCCCTAGCTGGCTTGGCTCAGTGGTTAGAGCGTTGACCTGTGGACTGAAGGGTCCCGGGTTCGATTCTGACCAAGGGCACATACCTTGGTGTCAGGCTTGTCCCCAGCCCTGGTTGGGGTACATGCAGGAGGCAACCAGTCGATGTGTCTCTCTCACATCGATATTTCTCTCTTTCTCTCGTTTCTCTCCCCAAAAAGCAATGGAAAGAATATCCTTGGGTGAAGATTAAAAAAAGAAAGAAAGGAGAGGGCAACCTCCTTCAAACATGTGGCTCACATCCCATTGCCCACACCAGTCACATGGCTGCTTACCTGCAAGGGGGCTGGGAAACAGACTCTCTAGGTTGGCAGGATGTGCCCAACTCAGCCTTCATTTCTGTAGAGGAAAGGGAGAGTGGGTACTGGGGAGACCCCAGGAGCCTCTGCCACACAAGAATAGTAGGGCATATTCTTCAGTGTTGCTGATCTTACGGCGGCTTCTAGGCGAATTCAGACTTGACACTACACCGTTTAAAGAGGCATAATTATTATCCACAAACAACATCAGAACATATCATGCAGTGTTTACATCTTGCTTAATGAATTACTCAGATGTCCATGTCGGGAAAGTCAATTTTGAATGTATTGTCATGAAGTTAAAAGTGATGGTACTTTCTTTAAATGTGTTTTTTGTGTGGAAAGAATGGACTCATTTTGGTGAGTTGGAATTTTTGCACAGAATTTCCGTTAGCACAAATCCGTATGCATCAAAATGAGAAAAGGCTTCCAAAAGGGTGACCTCCAGGGAGCAGGTCAAAGTATTTCATTCTGGATGGGAATTTGATTCTGGAGTTGTCAGTGGTTGGTCATTAGGGTTGACTTTATGATGTTGGTTCTAGGAATGGAGCCAAAGCGTTATAAACTCATTATAACTTCCCCCACCCCCTGTGAGTAACCATATTAATTAGGAATTTTAGGGCCTGGGTTCTAAAATAATCTTATTAAAATAGAGTGATGTCTCTTGTCTCTCTACAAGGAGATAGTGCCAGAAAGCTCTGCCATTTATTCCTTTTTGGCTACTTCCTGTCTGGATTTTGTTTACTGTTCTCTGCCCAGAGTGCTCTGTCAGAGGGAACTACTGTATGGGCAGGAAGGTTTGTTTGTATGAAAGTATGTGACTATTTTGTTCTGCTTGTTAGGAAGTGAGCCGTGGTTGACACTCAGATTCTTGCTGTAAAGCCTAGCATGCACCGTGCATTATAGATTTTCAGTTGAGGTTTCTAGATTTGTGTGTGTTTGCATTTTGCCCTTGGCGTTTCTCCTATTCCATCACACACAGCAGAGGTGATTTTGACACCTGAACTTTTCAGATCCTGTTTTCCTCATAAGGGTGAAGTAGACTTAATAGGCTCTCTGAAGAGTTAGCAGGCCCTGTCTCTTATTTAATATGGAGCAAACGTTCTTGTTGGCTTAGCATGTGTTGTGTCTCCAGCAGTGTTCTGGTCTTTTGTATGGCAATGAAAAGTCTGAGTCTCTAGGGTCCCTCGTTGTCACTGTACCTTAAACATTCTTCAGGAGACTCGTCCGTAATGACAAGCACTACAGAAGAGACAGGGATCAGCATCACCAAAACTTCAGCTTTGGCATAAAGACTTAGGGCAAAAGTTTTAGAAAAAATTGTCTTTTTTTTTTTTTTGGTTAGCAGGAAAGCCTTTGATGAATTCCTCTCTAAAAGATTGTTTAGTTCAGGTCTCTGCTTCCAGGAAAGGTATTATTACCATTTTTCAGGGGAGGCTACTGAGACGAGTGGTTTTGTTCAAGGTCATATAAGGCAGTGCGGCCTCTCTCTTCATGGTACCGCATTATTTTTAATAAGTTATAGTAAGTGACTCTCTGTTTATAGATGAGCAAAGGGCAGCTATAACCCCCCCAGGAGATACTTCAGGGCTTTAGATAAAGTAAGAACTAGAGAAGGCAGACTCCCTCCATGGTGAGTCCTTCCTGCTGGCAGTGTGGTGTCTCCAGGTCCAACTCAGCCCCTGGGACACAGGGGTCTCCAGCATATGCCTGCCGCTTGTTGAATTAATGACTATGAATTAAAAGAGAGTTTAACAATGAAAAAGAAAGAAAAAAGATTTGAAAGAGAAATTTTTTCAGGTAGCCTAAGGAAAGTTAGATCATTTGCAGGAGTTTGGAAAATCATGGTGGGTTAGAAAAGAGGAACCTAGAGCTATTTCAAAGCTGAACTTTTAACTCCCAAGTCTTTTAAGTGCCTATGTTTGTCCTTACTTCTTAGGGTTATAAAACCATTTTTATAATGAAGAGGTTGAATCTCTTGCTGTGTGTGTTCTCATTGTGTAGCTGGGAGGGTGCCAGAGAATGCAGGTGTGCACATGAGAGCACGTGTGTGTACGTGAGTGGGAGCTGATCACCTAAGGCCTCAGGTAGGAAAG
The DNA here is from genome assembly GCF_054644295.1 of Miniopterus natalensis. NCBI lineage: Eukaryota > Metazoa > Chordata > Mammalia > Chiroptera > Miniopteridae > Miniopterus > Miniopterus natalensis. Next base: position 25,736,986 of record NC_142088.1, read on the forward strand.
ATGCCTGACTCAACGGACAAGCCTCACATCTCCAGAGCCCTGGGGCCATCCTGCTTTTCACTCACTAGTTAATCTGGTTAAACTCCTTGGACAATAAACACATTATTGACTTTATAGCAGGACTGTGTTGAAGGCTACTTTACCAGTCTTTAAGAACTGGAAGGAAATTTTTAGAAATATCTTTTATGTCCAGGTCCCAAGGCTTTGGTGCCTGATTGAGATCTAGATAACTGGAAACTTTGGCTTCTTAGTTTTAGTGTGTTGGAAATTCTTAAGAGTTCATGAGTGTCTCCTTAGAGCAATGATTACATTTCTACCCTACAAAAAGGGATACTGAAACAAAACAAGAAGACATATTTTGAAACACCATTTAAAAGAAAGTGGAACTGTCACTAATCATTAGGAAAATGCAAGACAAAGCCAAAATGAATTATCACTTCATACCCTTTAGGATGGCTATTATCCGAGAAACAAAAAACAATAATATTGGTTAGGAGATGGAGATACTGGAGCCCTGTGCATTGTTGGGGGAATGTAAAATGGTGCAGCTGCTGTGGAGAACAGTGGTTCCTCAAAAACTTAAACATAGACTTACCATTGATCCAACAATTCTACTTCTGTGTGTATACCCCCAAAATGGAAAGCAGAGACTTGAATTAATAGCTGTATATCAGTGATCATAGCAGCATTTTCACAATAGCCAAAAGATGGAAACAACTCAAATGTCTATCAGCAGACGAATGGATAAACAAAATGCGTTATATCCACACAATGGAATATTATTCAGCCTGAAAAAGGAATAAAGTTCTGGTGATATATGCTACAACATGAATGGATCTTGAAAACATTATGCTAAGTGAAATAAGCCAGACACAAAAGGACAGATATTTATGATTCTACTTATATGTGGTTCCTAGAGTAGTCAAACGCATAGAAACAAAGTAGAATAGTGGTAACCAGGAGCTAGGGGGAGGGGGCGAGGGGGACTTATTGTTCAATAGGCACAGTTTCCTTACAGGATGATGAAAAATATTCTGGAGATATTGGCGATGGTTGCATAACAATGTACATGTATTTAATACCACTGAATTTTATACTTGAGAATGGTCAAACCGGTAAGTTTAATGTTATGTATGTTTTGCCACAATAAAAAAGATTTGTGTAAAAAAAGAAGTTCTTTTAAGATACTGAAAATAAAAGAGAAAAATGGAGCTGAAGAAAGTCATGACTGTTTTTCTTCAAGATTTATAATAATCAGCAAAATGCTGACTAGTACTCTTGTATTGATTCTCTTAAGTTTTATCAAGTAAAAGAACTCCTCTGTGTGCCTTTGTTTTTAAAAGAATACCTCTGAAAACTATTGTCAAGTCATATTGAACTGACAGATATCCAGCTTTCTTAGGTGGGTCTACATGGTGCCCACATTTGGCCAATTGACTTCCTTTGCAAAAGGACCTAAAAAAGAATTGATCACCTTTGCTTTAAAGAAATCCCATGCAGCTCTGGCAGCCACCTCCAAGTGAGTCCCAGGAACTGCTCAAAGTCAGGCACCTGCATTTTAAATTCTAAACCTGTTCAAGCAGTGTGGTTTCTCTTTAGGGGTTGGATTAATGTGTTTACGTATTTTTCTGTTTTTCTGAAGACTGGGCTGCTTTTAGAAGTTTAGAGACTCCTACTGACTTCTTTGTTTTCTGCACCTGCAGAGGTGCCCACAGCATGAATCCAGTTTTTTTCTGCTTCCTCCCATTGTTCAGACTTTGTCTTTAATCTGTGACCTCTGAGAAGATTGAAGCCGCTCTCAGCATGGTTCACTATTTATTGGGAATGCATGGAAACCTTGGACTGGGCTCATGTGGGTGGTTCAGATTTCACAGGAAGTAATTGGTTTAAAATATGAGATTCTTGACTTCTGTTTATGCACAGAGCCTTGCACCCCTTCTTTTCCTGTGCCATTTTCTGGAGCACCTGGGCCTTTGTTTTAAATTTATTCTGTGAGAGGTTAATGTATTTGTGTATACATGATTTCTTCTTCAGAATGAATTTTAAAGTGCATTTTTTAATAAAAATTGAGCCTGAAACTACATGCTTAACTTAAGGTTCATGATTATCTATCATCTATCTATCTATCTATCTATCTATCTATCTATCTATCTATCTATCTATCTATCATCTATCTATCTATCTAATCTATCTATCTATCTATCTATCTATCTATCTATCTATCTATCTATCTATCTATCTATCTATCTATCTATCTATCTATCTATCATCATCTATCTATCATCTGTCATCATCTCTCTGTGTCTATGTATCTGTCTCCCCTCATTACCTTCCCCAGGTTGGTTTATTTCCTGATGTAATAACTATATGCACTTTGGTTTTGTTGCTTTGATGTATATACTTGTGCTCAAGTTGTCTTATCTTTTGGCTCTGCTGTGCCTACATGTACCTTTTGTAAAGCTGTCAGTATATGGAGAATATCTAAATTTTGGAGCCTTAAAGTTAAAAGGTCTTTTAAAGACACACAGCCAAAGACACATAATAGAAAGTCACGAGTTTTTTCTGCTAATGATCCTGACACTTAAGGGCTAGTCCTGTTTTAAGTTCACACACCTAGTGATTTGGAAACCAGCCTGTTGGACACTTGCTAGAAACTCATTCTTTCTTCATGTGGAATCTTTCCTTTTTTATTTCTGTTTATTTTTATTTATTTATTTGTCTGAATTTTCTGCCAACTAGAGAAAGAGTGCCCAATTCATACCACTTTCACTTATGTCTTAGCTTTGAAAATGTGCTCAAATTACAGGTCATCCATACATTTTATGTCAAATCACATACACAAAAGATAGCCCTGTTAAAAAAAAAAATAACTTCAGAGTATTATAAGAATCTCCTCCGATCATTTTTCTAGATTTAGACCAGATAAAGATTCCTTATTAAACTGCCCTTATGGTTACCCTTTTAACAGGTCTCCTGAAATGTCCAGCACAGACATACGATTAAACGTTTCTTTCTTTGGCAGAAGCCCTCATGTTAAGCGCAGCCTCCTGCTCTGGTTGTCATTGTGTGACTAGCTTGTGTCGTTACTCTGTCAGCTTTCCAGTCTGGCTTTCTCTTGCCTTCTTGTCCGAGTGAATGTGTCGCCTGCTGTGGGGCTGCCTGGCGTGGGGATGACAGGGGGCTGCCTCCTTCCACGCGGGCAGTGGTGACAACGGCAAAGCTTGTAGCACTTGGAGAGAAAGGAAGCTCCCGCACTGCTCAAGACAGGCCTGCGCTTCATCTCCCTCTTCTTCTTTTTTGTTTTGGACCCATAACTATAATTCATAGACTCTCAATTTGAAAACTATGACCCTTTAAGGTAAGGCAGGTGAATAATACCGAGTTTGTGTCCAACTAGGAGACTGCGCGGTTGGCTGTTCATTTGGTTTTGCTGCCCTGGTGTCTATTTTTTATCTCAGGGCTGCTGGGCAAGGCTGGACCCACAGCAAAAGGGACCTGACGGTGAACGGGGCCCTGGGCTGCTGCCTTGTGCCAGCCGCACCACCCAGCTCCCGTGCCTTAGCCTGGGGTCCTTTGCGGTGAGCTGGGGTGACCTACTCGGGACCGAGCTTCCCGACTGGGAGAGCCGCGCCCAGCCAGGACGGCCCCAGATGCCCTGTGCAGGGCCCCGGCGGCCTTTCTTCTCCTCTCCTCTGCTGCTCCTCTGAGCATCTTCCTTCCCTCTCCTTCTGAAGCCCACGTAGAACACTTGGCTACCAGCCGTCCGACCAGAGTAAGAAGTCCCCGAGGTGCCCTGAGCCAGCCAGGCCTTCCCTGGCTCGGCTGCCGCGGGAGGCCCCAGGGCAGCGCCCCCGCGGGCTCTGGGAACCTGCTCTGTGGACGTGCGCGGTCAGGGGGAAGAGCCCTTTGGGTAAGGCCACGGCCTGGTGGGGGTGCACCCCCCTGGGCGGGCGAAGTGCTCTGCCGCGCCTGCCACTGCCTCCTGGAGTATCCATTTCCCTATAGTTTTAGAAGGAGCATTAATTTTTAATTTTTAGAGAATTTTTAAGAGTTAATTTGAGCCAAACTGATGACATACGCTGCGGAGCAAGATCTCAAATGCTTCAGAGAGTAACAGTTTTGCGGCTAATTTAATGCGTTTGAAATTAAGGAGGGAACAAGGAAATTTACATGGACATAAAAGAAAGCAAGGCAGGGGGTGGATTTCAAAGGTGTGTTAACCTAGATGCACAGAAACAATGGACGGGGCTTGCTTAAGGCAAAATTAAGCCTTTTGGTAACCAAGTTATATGCCTGGGGCATAACTACCCACCGTAACCCACCACATTAGGAATTTATAATCAAATCACCCTGCGAGGTTACTTTCCATAAAATCCCTTTTTTGTCCATAGTTTCCTCTTTTGGTCATAAATTAATCCAAAGGATACATTGATGGCAAACGTTTTGGTCATATAGTTTGGTTTCACAGTGCCAGGAAGGCTCATTCCTAGGAAGTCTCAGTATCAATGTCATCTTGACCACTGGGAATGGAGACAATACTGTAATGACCCAGGATATTTTTTTGTTTTTTTTTTTCTTTCTTTTCAATAAAGGCCATAGGACCTGACTGCCTTCCATTTATTTTCTTTTCCTGTTTTGGGAAAACTTGTCCTCAACACAGACCTAATTGTTAAGAAGCATAAATTTTGATACTAAAGCAAATGCATACATACAATGGGGACTCAGATGGAACATAAGCAAGAATTTTTAAGGTAACCACGAGGGAAAGTAATTTGATTTTGTATTTGGGATATGCTCCTCTGCTGCCGGAAGGATAGTTCAGGAAGCCTGAATTTCTGGCCCATTACAGACTGCAGTTGGACATTTACCATGAAACCTCATAATAAGGAATTGAATGGTTTTGCTGTTTTAGTTCAGTGAGGCCAGAAGATTTGCTGCCTGTGTATTAGAGAGCTGGATATGGAATACTCCCACGGGGGGGGGGCAAGAAACATTCATGTAATCTTTCAAGGAACCCTGGACTGATTGCTAACATTTCTAAAATGAGACTGAGTGATGAGAGGTAGCCAGTTCTGGAGGCCACAGTGTTTTAAGTAGTTAACTCGCTTGTTGGTTGCAGGACCAACCACACAGAGATGCTCTTGTCTCCTCATAGCGCTTTACACAGTGTGACTTTCTTTTCCTGGGCTACAAAAAGAAGATAAAACTCTAACCACAGTGCCTTTTCCCTGCTCAGTTGAGGCCACTGCTGAAGTCCTTTTCTGTGATTTCAGCACCCATGTGGAAATTCTGTGGAGAGTTAGTAAAGAATTAATTGACTTATGAGGCTCCTACCTCCATAAATTAATATTCTCTGGCTTTCCAATTGATCCAAGTTTCTTTTTTATATGTTTATTCCACATACATATGTGTGTGTGTGTGTGTGTATGGAATAACTCATATTAATAGAATAATGCAGAAATCAACATTATTGAGATATTATTAAACTGCCCACTATATTTATTGACATGTATGGAATACAGCAGCTACCTGAATAACATCGTTTCATTCAGTGCTGTTTCTTTATAACGTTGATGAGGTGGAATGTAACTCAATTAGCCTGTGGTAAAATTCCGTTCCTAATATGTCATTTCACCTCGGTTCCAATAACGTATCGATGACACTGAGTGAGGACTTGCAGAATGAGTGAGTGTATGTATGTGTGCGTGATGTATAGCAATAGAGTAATGTGGATATCGACATACTGGATACATTAATAGACTGCCCACTGTGCTAACTGACATCTTAGAATAAGATTCTAATAATGGCAGTGACAAAAATCCAAAACCAACCAGTAGATAAATTGGGAATGTCACCTGGGTTTTTTTGAATCCCCTTTCAGTTTTACCTGAGTGATAAAAATAGCTTCACCAAAACATTGAGACATTTGAAAAAATAAAATTACTCATGGTTGCACCACCCTCATACAAGAGCGGTTGGTCATTTCTAAGCAAACAAACAACAACAATGACAAAAAACACTTTGTAATAGGACTAAGGATTTGTGACTTCTTTGGGGAGCACCTGAGGATAAATTGGGGGTATAGGTGTAGCCTTTGCTCTCTTTTAGGTACAAGATTAAGAGTATAAGTTGTCTTTTAAGAACTCCTTTTAAAACACAACAGAAGTAAATACAGATCTTTTGCCTAGCAGGATTTAAAAATGAATATAAATAGTAGCCTTATGATTCTTGTTAAGATTTAGTTTAAAGTAAGAATTCTGCAGCTAAATATTTGAAAGCTTGGGGAATATTTTAAAAGTATAAATTATCAGGCTGTACCCCTCAAGATTTTGGTTTGTGAGACCTGGGGCAGGAATCTATATTTTTAAAAGCCTCTCTTAGAGATTTTGGTGGTTTGGGAATAAATATTTAGGTAACAGAAGATAAAAAGCAGAGCCGTGGGGTCTAAAAAAAAGTATAAACAATGTCTTATGCCTTTTCTTTTTTGCTAAAAGATTGAAGAATTTATTATTATATATGTTGTTTTGAGGAAGTTTTTTTTTACTTAAGCAAAATAAAATCTGAAGATACTTACGTTTTTTTCACCTCTGATTTTGCACCTACCTAGCAATTTCAGGATAAAACCACAAAAGAACCCTTATAATGGCTACTATCCCACTGTGAAAGAATAATCCTGTGTAGTTGACCATGAAAACAGAGACCGATGTATAAATGTTAATATTACTCTTAGAACTTTTTGAATATAGAAATATTAATATTTATTTTGGGGGAAAATTGAGCAGTAGAAACATTCTTGTTCATATTTTTATAGTGAAGATTGACATTTATGCTTCAGTTGTTGAAATTTAGGAGATTGGGAAATGATCTGGAATTTGGGTCCGCCCAAGTGTAAGTCTAGATGAACCAGTCGTTTAGTCTGCGTACAGTTTGCAGAAATGAAATTTAAGCCAATTTTGTTTTGAAATTGTGAATCACAACAGCACTAAGACCCCGAAAGATTAATTGGCAAAGAATAACAACAGATTTTTCATAGGAGGAAATACTTGTAAACAGGCCTACAGAGAAATGTTTCACTCCAAGTCAAAGGAATGGAAGTAAAAATAATGAGAAACCATTTTATGGCTATTAAATTAATGTAGATATAAATAAAACAAAGCTTATGTGACCTTAGAAAATGAGTGAATTCTTATTTTTCTGGCAGCATTGTTAACAGCTCTGTTCTTTTAGAAATCACATTGGTAGTGGATATAAAAACTTATACAAATGGTCAGACCCTCTGACCCCGTTAACCCACTCCTTGGAATTTAGTCTAAAGAAAGACTCCTAAAGAAGAAAAAAGCTATAAGAAAAAAAGACATTTGTTGTATTGTTATTTCCGATGGCAAAGAATTAGAAAAAATGTAGATGACCAACAATGGACGGATAAAATTAGAATATTTTCTAGTTGTCCCAAATGATATTCAAGAAGACTGTGGAAACAAAGAAAAAGGTTTAGAATAAAACATAGTAAAATGTATTTACATGTATTATAATGAAATATGTAAAAAAATTGTCAAGAAGTAAACAGTTTTATTATGGTGTTGGCAATATATGTGAATTTTAAAACATTAAAACATTTTTAGCAATAAATGAAAGTCATTTAAAAGGGAGCATTATAAAGTTTGTCATACCCGGAGTGATTTTCCTTTCTTCTCAGCATAATGCAGGAAAGATGGGTGAAATAAAATGCTTTTCATTTGAAATCTGAGGGACTTGACACCTTTTCTCTTTTTACTATACCTCCCAGAATGAATTTTCAGTTCTCTTTTCTGCTTAAAATTTTGTAGCCACTCAAGCTAAGTTTTAATAGGCTGTGGGTCAGACATCTGGATTTAAACCCTATTTCTACTACTTACCAGGTGTAGACCTTGGAGAAACTTTATAACCTCTCTGTGCTTCAATTTCTTCATCTGGAAAATGGAGATAACTGGTGAGAATTAAATGATATAATGCATGTAAACTACACTATAAGGTACCTAGTACTGAAAGTACTCAATAGTTAAAGCTATTATTCTACACCCATATTTTCGAGGCATTCTTGATTGCCCACCCCACTTTCTTCCTTGGTGACAGAAACCCAATTTTGTTCAAGCACCTGACTGTAATACGCCCAGCCCCCAGGGGTGAGTGAAGACGTCTCAGAAAATCAAAGCAATCCTATTCCCATTTGGCACAAATTGGTTTAGAAGTGAGCAAGTGACTTTGTTCTGGTCCATGAGATATAAATGGAAAGTCAGCTGGGGGCTTCTGGGAAAGATATTTCTCCCTTATGAAAAAAGAGAGAGGTACAGGGAGATATGTAATCTTCTCTGCCTGCCCCCAGTTTTCCTGCTGTGGACATCCTTGTGTGATGATGTGTTTTCTGCAGCTGTTACAGCCATTTTCAATCACAAGGGGATGGTTGCCAACAACCGAGGATGGCAGAGCAGAAAGAGAGGGCCTGGTTCTGTGATAACATCACTGAGCCATTGAACTCAGCCTACAACCACCTACCCCAAGAAATTTTGTTAAGAGAGATAATTGACCAAATTGCTAAAGCACATTTTAGTTGTCTATTCTCATATTTGCAGCTGAAAACATCCTAAGTGATAGATAAGGTAAGTTTAATTGTTAATTGTCTCATGTAGCGATTTAAAAATCATGCCACTTAAAATAAATGGCTTTTCTTGAGTAGATTAAAAGTTATGGAATAAGTCATCTCCTCTGTTAGTCTTTCATTGTAGATGTAAGATTTTCATTATAGAAACAATGCTTTTAAAATTTAACCTTGGTTAATACCTGTCTTGTATATTTTGAGCCTAGAAATTTCTTTGAAAGCTACTTTGATAATAAAAATGAAATGTAGATGGACTTGTATGCTTTCCATTATCAACATGAAAAATATTCTCAAAATAAATACTGTAATGAAGCAGACCTTTTGGTGAGAGTGAATGTAAACCTGTAACTCTACAATTGATGATCCAGCTGCAGCCCTGATAGGATTATGACTTAAATATTTTGACTATCTGCTTAAAAATAAACTTTAGTGCAGCTGATGAAGAGATTATGTGTTTTAATGGACGTGTTTGCAGAAATTACATATCTAAAATAAATAGGAAGTGGTATTTTTCCTTTGCTCTATCATAAAACCTTTTACTTCCCAGTGTACTGTTTGAATAAAAGTATGCTGGTGCCACCAGATTCTTGCACACACATGGCAAAAATGGGAAGTTCTTCCTCTTTTGTAATGTGAATATTGCCCTATTTTAAGAAGGTTAAATTAATAAAAATTACTTATCCAGTGTGTTGTCTAGTGGGATTTTCATAACCAATGTGAGCTTTATACTACATTTTTCTTACATATTATAGTTTTCAAGAATAATACACACTTTCTCCCTGGATAGCTAAAAATGTGAGTTTTCCCTAAGCAAAATTTTTCGCTCAAATCAAGCAGCCCAACCATCACTCCTCAAAGTACATGTACTTAGTACTTCCCTCCACATGGACACCACATGCCACTCCTGCTTCGAGTTCCCCCTCAGCTCCCCAGAGATCCTTCTTCATCTGTAGCGAAGATCTGCTCCCACAGCATTCCCTCATTGCAGGCTGGTCCCTGCATTAGTCAGGGTTCTCCAGAAAAGAATCAGCAGCATGTATATGTATGTCATGTATATGTATATGTATATGTATATGATGTGTGTATAATAGAGAATTGGTTCATAGGATTGGGCAAACTGGGAAGTCCAAAATCTGTAGTGTGGGTGGCAGGCTAGAGGCACAGGAGGGCTGATGCAGCTCTCACTGGGAGGGGTTGGGTCCCAGGCCCAAGGCAGTCTGCTGGAGAATTCCCCCTTGCACAGGGAGCCTGGTGTCTTGTATATTTAGGCCTTCAGCTGATTGGATGAGGCCTCCCCACATTGTGGAGGGCAGTCTGCTTTGCCTAAAGTTCGTCCATTTACGTTTAGTTAAAGGGAAGGGGGCCGATGGGGTGGGAGAGGCCCTGTCCAGAACCATCACTTACTGTGCACAGTTGACAGTGAATGCCTTAAGCCCACAGCGACCTTGACATAGGGCCCTGTTGCGGCCGTCTCCCACTTCTTCTTGGGCGCCTGCACTCAGCTTGGGCTCCGTCTGAGTTGGGCTGGACTTGGAGAGAGGAGACTTGGGCTCCTGCCTTCACTGTGTTGTGTGGTTTTGGGTATGTTACCGGTCATCTTGCACATCAGTTTCCTCATCAGCTAAAGGGGTGTAGTAATAAGGCCTCAGAATGTTGCGGTGTGTGTGTGTGTGTGTGTCAGAGGTTTTGTGTAAGTGATTTGTCTCCTGCAGAGCAGTATATGAATGAAGGTTGGGTTTTTTCTCTATTCCACTTGCTGCCACCAGACAAAATCTAATTCACATAAAGCAATTGATTTTGCTCTAGGTACCCAGGACTTCTGCCAATATGATTGCTTTGTGATTTGCCATTTCCCCCCCCCCCCCCAAGGAGCAAAAGGGCATAATTGTAAGGCATTTGTTTCCTCAGTTGGGGAGCCATATTTCAACAACCTGTGCCCAGCTGCTCACCCCTCCGCCCTCTCCAGCGTGACTTACAGCACGTGTGGGATGCACGCACGTTCGCGCTGGCTTGCTTGGAAGCCCTTGCTGACGGTGAGGAGATGAATAATTAACCTAACAAGTTCTTGCCTGATTTGCTTGTTGCCCAGTGTCATGTTCAGAGATTAGACTTCCTGGGCAGAAGATGAAACATTCTTTTCCCTTATGCCATTGAAAATAAGGACTATGCTTGAATGAAATTAGAACTGACTGTTCATTCATTAGCTTGGACATTCATTCAGTCAACACATATTTATGGCCAGGATTGCATTGTGAACGATGCTGTACCAAGATAGGGAGCAAGGAACAAAGGAGACGAGAGGGAAGGAGACTGGAAAGACACAGATATTTGATGGCTAGGCTGGGGAGTTTGGATTTTATTCTGTTGATGGTAAAACATGGGCGTTGTGAACACTGGGCTTGGAGTTAGACCACCGAGGTTTGCATTGTGTCTCTGCTATTTCCTAGACTCAGTGCTTCAGCTTCTTCATCTATGAAATGGGAAGAATGATAATATTGTACATATTTCCTGGTGTTGTCTTGAGGGTGAAATGAGAGAATGCTTACAGATCTGGCAGCAAGAGAGGGGGAGGCGGCTACAGTGGGGAAAGGCTGGGCGGGTGGGGAGACGGGCACAGTCCAAGCAGGATGCTTGATGGCACCAGGGGCCTGGGCATGCAAGCCCCCTTTGTAGGGATGGCTGGGCAGCGTAATTTAAGATTGGAGGGATCATTTATGTCAGGGCATAGTTATTCATGGGTTACAGCCTGGCTCTCATCTTTGGCCCCATTTCTTTCTTCCATTTTCTTCATCAAAGCCTGGCCTTCATCAGGGCTCATGTGACCATATTGTGTGAGCATTCCTGATGTCATTTTCTGGTTCGGGGACAGAAAGGAACATTAGAGATGGAACATTGAGAGAGAATCCAAAGTACTCCTCCTTTTTCACATTTTTTTAAAATCAGTTTCCTACTTTCACTTCAATCAGATAAAAGAGGTTGCCTGATAGCTGAGCACAATGTTAGGGAATATATTTTATTTCGCTTGCCTTAATTTTAAAAATGCTTCTGGAAGAATTTAGGTGCAGCTGTGATTTGATCAGCCTTGATTCACTTTTCTGTCATTTTAATTTTACCTAAATGTAAAGATATTCCAGCGCCCTTCGGAGTCGCAGTCAGCTGTGGCGGCTGCAGCTGGCTGCTGACTAGAGATAAGGAGCTGAGGCCTCACAGTGATTCTCGGGTGACCAGCAGGCCGTGAGGGACAGTAACCCCACGTACCGCTTCGCTCTCAAGTCTTCCCCATCCCCTTTACCTGATAAGAACTAAAAAGGTCTTTTTGTTATGTAAGGTATGTGAGCACCCTCGAGTTTATCTGCTTGGTAAATTGAAATTTTCATGTATTTTTTAAAATAAGCCATAAATGTATTCCTTTAAAATTGGCTACTCCTAGTGTCACCCACTTCACCCTGTGTTTTTACCGTGAATGGAGCAATGGATCATCCTGATAGAGGAAGGGGAACAGCTGAAGAGACCATTGGCATCACTGCCTGAGATCTAGAGCTTAAAAACATTGTCAGACCAAAGCTTGGCATTAGTTAGATTTGTTCATGGTAGAAAGTGAATAGTAAACTGTCTCTGTAAATGTCATTTCCTCCGTCTTCCATTTTCCTATCTCCCCAGCAATGGTTTCAACTGACGTGTGAAACCTGTGGAATGTTCTGATCCAGCTTTATCCTGACATATGCTTGGTGACAATGAATAGAAATGATTATTAGCAAACAGTGTCAGAAACATTATAATTGGATGACCCTTCAGAAAGGCAGGGGAGTAAACAAAATTACTGCCCGCTGCTTATATGCTGACCAATCCAGAGGCCGACACATTTTTCTTATTTGTTAAATAAGAGAGCGGGAATTGATTTTCCTCTAATGTCATTGCATTTTGTGATGTGTAAATTTATCTCAGTATTTTCCCATTACACCATGGGTAGTTGCTTAAGAGAGTCTTGTCCAAGCATTTTAAAAATTACTCGGCTTGTGTTGCTCCTGACATGAGATAATAAGAAGATTGAAACTTTAACACAAGCGCTTCCTCTGTCTTTTAGAGCCACCTAAGTTGGTCTGAATTTCTTTGCTCTTTGGAGGTGTGGCTCCCAGTGTGTGAGGAGTATTTGGTTATTTTGACGTTTTTGTTCTGGAATGTGATGGTAATGACTGTGTGCTAACTTTTATACATAAGTCATCTCTCGTCTGTGTTAACATAACAATAGTACTGTGTTTACTAGTAATGCTGTTTTATTTCTTCACTCCCTTGTTTTGGGCCCACAAATCTTTCCTATGTCTTTTCTATATATTTTCTTGGCATTCCCTTATGTTTTAAATGTTAGTTTTAGGAAGGCCCAACTAACTGGAACTAACACTGATTCAATTAATACAACATTTAGGGTTCAGGCCCAAGTTTCTCTTGTACAGTGCTGTTGGTCTTAAAATGAAACCATGCTTCTGTGGCACTGGATTCCTCATTTCTTAAGCTCTCTAAGAGTTCTTTTAAGCTAGTCTTAAAGTTGTCTTTGCTGCTATTGGCTAGAATAGTGACATCTTAAGACAAGTTCAGCAGTGTGAACTGGAAACATACTGCATATTGGTGAACATGTGTGTACAGTAAATACTAAAACACCATAGTTTATTTTTTCTTGCTTTGGTTTGATTTGTGGAGATTTATGTCTTTAAATAAGGAGCTTTTCTAATTTAGTGTTATGGGTCCACTATAGTCATTAGAACTCTTGGTCGGTGAGACTGGAGGAAATTTTAGCACTTTCTAGAAACGCGGTTCCAGCAGAGCTGTAATTGGAGCAGGACAGTATAATCTCCCTGAGCAAGCAAGTTTCCTGCTTACTTGGCTAGTCACAAAATCTAGGCCTCTTTATTCAGGTCTGGGAGAAAGGAACTTGTACCTGTGTGTGGTGCTTACTTCTGGGCTTGGACAACCTCATGACTGAGAACCCCAGCACTGGGGCTTTCAGCTGACAAAACTTCCCTGGGTTTTCCCCCTTTGAGTTGTAGAGAGACTCCTCACAGGTTTTCTGGTCTTGTCTCGAGTGTTGAGGTAGATCCAAGCATGACCTTTTCCTCTCTTGATAGGTGAATCAAGTCCCAGACTGCCTAGCTGAGAGCGTCCCGTTGGCCCTTCTAGACCTCCGGCAGCTGAAAGGAAGGGGGCCATTCCCAGAACTGTCTGAGCGTATTTCGTGGGGAGAACAGCCTGGTGGAGTTAGAAGTCGAATTCTCTTGTTCCTAGTGAACCTGGAGAGTGGCCATGCCAGTGTAATCTAGTCACTGTGGCTGGAATTGGGGACAGAAATGCCTTAGCAAGAGTGGTTTGTAGACTTGCTGACGATGGGCTTTAATGTCGGGCTCTTCCTGTCTCTCTTGAGAAACCTGGTATGACTGAAACTAGGAAGTCTTACGATCAAGCATATCAAACATTTTTTTCCCTTTGGCCAGAACTAGAACTTGATTTTACTTTTATGGATAGTTCAAATTACTGTAATTACAAACTAAAATTAAGTAAGACAGAGCCACACATCACATCATAAAATATTTGCTACAAAGATCTGTTATAACTTTAGATTTTCTATGCTAAATATTTTCTTTATTATTGTATAAACAGTATTACATTTATTTAGATAATTAGCTCCTAAAAGAACCAGTCATGAAGAAGGATCTTGGAATTTCCCAAGAATAATCAGCACATTTCCAGGCACATAATAGGCATTCAATAACTTGATAAAAGAATGAATGATAAGAGTTTAAATATGGGTCTATAGATAAAGTTTTCTTTACAGAGCACCCCAGCAAGTTTTTATATACAGTATAGGGTACTAGTAAAAGATAAATCAAGAAGTTAAACCTAAAAGGAGACTTTTTAATGATGGGGGGGGGGTGAAGCACAATAGTATAAATATGTATTTTTAAGATTAATATTGTACAAGTATCTTTATGTTTGCAGGCTTTAGTTTATTTATTAGTAGTGGAAAAAATCTTTAAAGAGTTTCTTTTCCTCTTTCAGGCTACCAGCAGTATGTAGTAAATCATCAAAGTAAATTCTTTCTTTTTATTACTCATATTAATATTAGAACCTGACATACTGGAGGCACACAATCTTAAGGAACAATAAGCACCTCTGTTTCTTATAAGAAAGAACTATCTTACTTACAGTTACTTCTGATTTTTAAAAATATTAAAATAATATAGATTCTAATATTTTCTTTAATCATTTATAACTTTTTAAAGATTATAAAAGTGCCCTCGCCGGTTTAGCTCAGTGATTAGAGTGTTGGTCTGCAGATTGAAGGGTCCTGGGTTTGTTTCCAGCCGAGGGCACATACCTTGGTTGCAGGCTCGTCCCTGGCCCAGTCAGGGCACATGCAGGAGGCAACCAATCAGTGTGTTTCTCTCACTTTGTTGTTTCTCTTTTATATATGTAAAAGATTATAAAAGCAATATAAAATCATTATGAAGAATACGGAAATATGGAGAATTAAAATACCCATACACTTAAGTACCCAGAGATAGATCCATTTAATTTTGATATATTTCTTTCAAGCCAGAATTTTGTCATGTAGTTTACAGAGTACATGCCATATATAATGCTTTTGGTGAACACGAGTTCTCTACACGAGTAGAGAATCTGTCTACTGCGCTCCTCTTGAAGATCCACATGCATATTGGCAGTTTTAAAGGCTCTGAGAAGGCCTACAAGAAAGAAAGTATTTTCATTTTTTAATCAGTGTTGCCCCCAACTTTATTTGACTACCAATAAGAGTTGGCTCTGGCTATGGGAAATTCCCCTTTAGTTTTTCAGGCCTGACCTCTTGGTATACCTCAGAAAGAAGATCAAGCTTCAGAAAGAGAAAATTTGCCTTGGGAAGGAGGGCTCATCTTCAAATGCATGGTCGCTGTGGGCTGCATAACACAACTTTGCATACCTTCGACCCCCAAATCAAATTTATTCACGGCCAGTGCTTCTAAGTCTTTGCCAGCTGTGGATTATATGTTTGGGGAAAGCCGATGGAGAGGCCTTTGATCCCAGGCTGGCTTGTTGTAGAATTTCCTGATTGCAAAGAGCAAACAATTACTTTTAAGAGAGGATGGGTTTGTGTTGGGCGGGTGGTGGCGAGCAGGCCATACAGTTGTGAGATTTGGTTATTCTGTAGGGACCGTGGCCTCGGATCTGTCTTTCTGAGATGACTGTTATCCGCAGTAAAACATTGCCACATGCTGCTGTGGTTAATCAAAAAACTTGCTTCAAGACTGATGCAGCCACACTCAGTCTAAACTGGGCACAGAGCTTTGCCACTCTCGGGGAAAGACTTGCTGGAAGCGAGTTAGGCAGCACTCCAGCGCTTCCGAGCAGGTTTCCTTTATGCTTCCAGCAACTGTCACTGCTGTCACTGCGTTGTTGTTCTGAGAACAGCTTGAGGGATTCCCATCTTGCTTCTTGCCTAGATCTTTCTCTTAATTTCTGAAATGCTGGCAGCTTAACGGTTGAAGTCTCAATAGCTCTTTTTTTTTTTTTTTTTTAAAGAAGATATCAATCTGGCTTGACTTGCTTCCTGAGTATATATTGCTATGTAAGTTTCCTCCTGTACCTAACAGTTCAACCATTGGTATTTTAGAAAATATAGAAATCATATGATCCAAGTGTACATAAGGGAGTGTGCTTGAGAGATTCGCACAAAAATGAAAAGCCCTTTATCTGACTGAAAACCCACATTGAAACCATTTGAGGAGAATCAGACTGGTTGCATTTGGTTTTTACGTAAGCGTCCACCTGGTCACATTTTTATCTCCTGTTTGAGGTCTGAAACCCATCAGGAGATGGAAACGGCCAAAGACTGGTTACTAAAGCAAGGAAGGTATGCAGTAGAGCCGGCAGGAATATAGAATGTGAAACTTTAAGTCGACTTTCTGGAAGGCAGCTATGCTCACCACTATACCACCAACGCCCGCTTCTGGGACAGTGTAGATGATACGAAAATTTTATGAAGATCCAAATTAAAATCGAAGCAAAACTAAAAACATGTTTCACAACTTATGATGATGATGCTTGATTATCTTGCATGGATACTAACTTGTTTGTTCATGTCGGCGCTCAAATTTCTTTTCATTGTTGAATATACAGGTCTTCTCCTCCCACTTGGTCAGTCTTACTTGCTTAGATAATGTCCACTTGAGGAGAGACCTGCTGTTACCAGGAACAGCAAACTAGGTCCCCTCGAATATTTTGCAGTCTGTAGCAGAAACTGCTGATTGTCCCCAGTATTCAGCCTTCCTTTCTTTATAAGTAATATTAGCTTCTCCTGGAATAAAGACTATATTTTCTGGCTTCCCCTGCCCCTAGGTATGGCTATGTGACTACATTCTGACTAAGGGACTTAAGTGTGAAATTTTCAGAAAGGGGGAACGTCACCCTTCATTAACCCTGCCCCCTCCCTTTTTTCTGATGCCTGGAATTGGATGCGATGGCTGGACTTGAGCAGCCATTGTGGATCATGAAGTAGAACATGAAGTGGATGCTGAGGTGAGTTTTGCAGTAGGATAGATAAAACCTGGGTCCTTATTGCTAGAACACCGTACCATTCCCGGGTAACTTTCTGTTTAGACCTTGTTTACAATGAGAGAGAAATATGCATCTGTCTTGTGTAAGCCTATTTGGGGTTTTCTGTACTATGCTGAGCCTAATCCTTCTGTTATACTATGCTAACCTTAGGGCCAGTTCTTTGTCAGGGTCACGGTCATAGCACAGACCTAGAGAAACCAAATTCACCAAGAAGAATCAACCTAAAAGCACTATGCTGAGCCAGCTGACCAGGCAGATTCAGAGCAGACTCCTTACCTCTTCACCGCTTCTTTATTTGGTCTGATCACTTACTGTGGCAGGGTGTCAGAACTTGATAGGGCTTGCTTATTCATTCATTCAGCAAAAAACTGAGTGCCTCCTGTATCCCAGGCATTGTGTTAGGCTCTGAGAATCCAGAGAGAGCAAAACAGCCAGTCTCTTTGTCCTAACAGGGCTTACAGTTTGGTGTAGAAGATAGATATTAATCCAAGAGCCACACAGTTATATTATTACTCTACAGACTGTGATAAGTGCTCTGAGGGAAAGCGCAGGAAGCTACAAGAACCTACACAATGTGGGAATCTCATCCAGACTTGGGGGATGGGTGGGGTAGTTAGGGAAGGCTGGACAGGGGCTTTTGAATTGAGATCTGCAAGGTGAATTGGATTGAACTGGCGATGAAGGGTATATAGGATGTTCTAGATAGAGGGAATTGTCTGTGTAGGTGTGAGGAGGGACAGAGCTGGTGCATTTCAGGGGTGGGAAGGCAGGCACAGCGTCACTGCAGCGTGGTGCACAATAAACAAGGAAAGCAGGGGAAATGAACCAAGCTTACATGGCAAGGATGCCACTTTTGTAAGGAATTAAGCATATCTTTTAGTACAAAACTACTTTAGGGAATCTAACAAGTTCCAAATCTATCACAAAATAGATTAAGCAGTCAGACCTTTTGTATCTTTGGGAGTGATACCCTTGGATATATAATTAAATTCAAGCCTTTTCTGTGTGATTCTCTTTTGGGGTGATTTACATATTGTTTATCAGCCATCACTTAGATATTTGCACAGGTGGACAGTGGGCACGAATGGAGCCAGTATTAAAGACATCACACAAATTGATGCTTCTGGTGAGGACGTTCATGCTATGGAATATTATTATTAACACATGTTCTCTTGAGTAGAGCCGCCTTCCTTAGCAGAGTGGCTTGAACGCAGGTGAGTTAGTGAGTCTCATTTTTGAAAAAGGTGTTGTGGAAGTGGTGCCTTTTAAATGAATGCTACTGAAAGTAAAAACAGCAGAGTCAGGAAAACAGAATTATTTTCCAAACATGTTTTATTTATAGATTGGTGAGTTCTTAGAAAAGATGTTTTAATAATTGATTCCTTCTTTGTTTTGAACAAATATAGTATTTAGTGCCTTTATTTTTAATCTTCACCCAAGAATGTTTTAGAGAGAGAGGAAGGGAGAGGGTGAAGGGGAGAGAGAGAGAGAAAAACATCGATGTGAGAGACATTGATCGGTTGCCTCCTGTACACGATCTCGCAACCTGGGTATGTGCCCTGACCTCGAATCGAACCCAAGACCTTTAGGTGCACGGGACGATGCTTAACAATTGAGCCACCCGGCCAGGGCTGTGATTTTCTTTTAAGCATAGTAACTAGGAACGGAACATTCAAAGGAGCAGTACTGTGTGAGAACAGAGGTCTATTCTTAGGGGAAAAAATAATACAGTCAGCTATTATGCGGGACCCACAATTGATGGCAGGCGACCTAAAGGGGTCGCGTTTGCTGTAAAACCAGCCTGTGCTGCCTGCCTCTCGTCAGCTCCGTTCTGTGCCACAGCCATCGCTGCCCCGCCAGGGCATCAAAGGACACTTTGTTTCTTCTATTTGCTTGACTTCTAGTGAGAGACAGACAGCAGTGTCTTGCTTCTCCCATTTTCTCTGTAATGCTCCTGAGCGACGATTTGCCTCTGCTGCTCTACCAGAGACAGTATTCAGACCGCCCCCTCTCCGTGTACTCGAAACAAACGTCTAGCGTAGAGTTGGGAGAAACTACTAGGCCCTTAGACCAAACCAGGCCTCAACATGATAGAAATAAGTTAAAACAAGAAATCTTTTATAGTATCTTCTTTTTTTTTTATTGGTCTACAGAAATATACATATTCTCCTGTCACTTTTTCTTATTTTTAATGAGTTCATTGACTAGGCGGGGCGGTGCGTTCAGGATGCCGTTGAGTTGCAGTGGGTCATACGCACGCTTGTGAGTGCTTTCAAGGTAGGGACCATGTAGCTTCTCAGTCTGGTCTTTATGTGGGTATAGTAGATGCTTGGTGATGGGTTTTGAATGTAATTACGCACAATCAGCCTTCAGGAGAAAAAAGTGCCTAAACTTAAGTTCTGATTCCTCCAAGAAGGCTTTGCAGAGAAGTCTTTTGCAGCCTGTGTGGCCTGCACAGGCGTGTGGGCTGGGGGATTCTGGGCATTTGGGGTTGTGTTGAGAGGCACCTAATTGGTTTTTACTATAGCACTATTTCCTCTGGTCCTATTTCTACCAAATGTACAATTATACTTAGATTCATTTGTCCAGGTGTCTCTTACAGTCAGAAGTACTGTTTTATGGTCATATAATAAATAGCTCTCATCAGCTGACTCCCTGTTTTAAGCCCTCACTGCAGTGCTGAGGGCCCTGCTCAGAATGACTTGTTTCATGTTATTTCCTTTGATTTACTGCCACTGAGAACTCCTCCTAGAGCACTTACTGCCTCTGCCATATATTTGCTTACCTAATCATGGACTACTTTGTATTGTTAGTTAATTTTTTTATTAATATAAACCTCATCTCCCTGTTTTATAGCTTTTGGAGGGCAGAGATTATATCTTCTGCTACTTTTGAGCCTCTCTCAGCACATAGTAGGCAATCAACAAATGTTTGAGTTTGGAAATTCCAAGTGAAGATAGTTTTGATCTTGTAGAAGATTCTAACAATGTAGTTCTATTTAGTGGTGGTTTGTTTTGTTGAGTTTTGTTTTATAGAATCCAAGACCATGCTTAATGGTGCGCTGAGATTTTTCACATGCATGCTATCTTTCCTTGGGGTATGTGTGTGTGTGTGTGTTGAGGCTGAAGTTTGTAATGCTTAACAGCACAGGAAGCCCACAGGTAGAGAGGCTCATTCTGCAGGTGAAACATAGCACTGATTGAACAAATGCTAATAACAATGGATGAGGAATGCAGTTTGAAAGAGTTAGCATTGTGTCTAGACTGCTAACCCTCTCTTTAGCCTCTTCTTTAAAAGGCTCTATTGAGTTCACACTATTTTCAAAAAAGAGCTCCAATTCTTATCACTGGGAAGAAGGTGATATTAGAAAGAACTTTACTGGAATTGGGCTTCAGGTGAAATTTGGAGAGAGGCAATCAAAAGGAGTCCATTAGCAACTTAACTTTAAAAGTTCAGCAAAGTTTTGTAGTTTTGAACATTGGCAGCCACCAAATTTCTTTCAGTAGGGTTAAGTGAAGCTTGGGGTATTTACCTAACAGAAAGCATATGCTATTAAAAAGAATGAGGTGGTAGGCATGCATGACATGAGATCATCTACAAAAAGTCAAAAAAGCAAGTTACAGAGCAATTCTTGAAATCTGATCCCAATCATATAACAAAACAAAATGAGATTTCTGTATATACGCACATATCGTCAATTCGTAGAAAGAAGTCTGGCAGGATGCACACCAGACAGATGGACGGTTGATTACCTCTGGGAAGTGAAGACAGGTGGGTTTTCTGGTTTACTCTGTATATTTTTAAAATTGAGAATATGTTTATATATTATTTGGTTATTAAAAAATACAGTCAGTGGTCCACAGACGTTCCCTTGTCATTCCAGCTTTGTAGTTTCCTATGAGAGCAAACCAAAAGAGCAGTTGAACATGTGTAGTTTTGAACAGTTTAATTGCATTATTTTTCTTGGCCAAAGGTGAGTGTAGTTAAACTTGAGTTATTGTTAACCTGTGAGAAGCTGTGGTATGAAATAGAATATAAGATGTTTCTGCTTATTCCCTTTTTAAAGTCAGTTTAGACGTCTTCAGATATTGGTAGAAAAAAGTGCAGCACTTCATTTGTTTAATAATATCACTTATGTGATCAAACTTGTATTTTTGAGCAGTTTTACTTTGGTTAGAGACATTCAGTGTCTGAGAGGCATTTTGATCACTTCTGGAAAGAGCCATGACACCACCTTACACAATGCTTTTGCACATTTTAGCCATTGGATCCTTCTAGGAGCAATGCGTGGAGGTCAGGCAGCATTGGTTCTGCTCAACACAGGAGGAAATCATGCCAGAGAAAGTCAAGTCATAGAGCTGGTAAGTGACAGTGTCAGGAATCAGATGGAGCCAAGTGTCGCAATTTTAAGTTTGTTGTCTTTCTACCTAGCATGAGGGTGTGTGCCATAGCAGGGCTACCCAGGGCAGAATGTACTGGGACCATGTTTTGTATGGATTAAGCCTCAAACCATTGAAAGGTGTTGTGAGGGAATCCTGGGCTAGAGGACAGTCAATCCTTTTATTTAATTTTGGTAAGACTGCAGGTTATGGTGTTCTGGGGAGATGCAGCCACAGATGTATCAACGTTTAAAAAAATGCTTGGCAGCCTAAACTTTAAGTAATAAAGCTAAACATAGACGGCGAGTCCTTGAAGAAAACTTGTGTTGTCTGCATTTGACACCAACATCCCGCCTTCCAAGATCGTTTTTTTCATCTTTGCTTATGAAGTGCAAGTTCTGTTTATTTTAATCAGTATTTGTTTCTTAGATTATCTGGGTGTGTTGTGATTTTCAGCATGTTAGATACTTTTGTGATTAGCTCAGCAATCACGAAATATCATTTGCTGACAAGTTATGGGTAAGCATAAAGGAGTTTCTCTTTTCTGATTCTATAGTGATAATATTGTACCTCTCTGAGAGGCAGCATAGGAAGGTGGTTAAGAACATGACTCTGGAGCCCTACTGCCTGGGTTCTAATCCCAGTTTTTTTTTGTTTTTTGTCTTTTTAAAAATCTTTATTGATTTCAGAGAAAGGAAAGGAGATGGAGAGAGAGAGATAGAAACATCAATGATGAGAGTCATTGACTGGCTGCAGCCCGCAACCCCGGGCATGTGCCCTGACCGGGAATCGAACCCCGATCGCCTGGATCCTAGGTCGACACTCAACCGCTGAGCCACGCCCAGCCGCGCTAACCCCAGTTTGGCACTTTATTTATTGTGTGATCTTGGAGCACGTTGTTTAACTTCACTGTGCCTTGCCTTTAGGAACCTGCTTCCTAGAGCCATTGTGAGAACTAAAGGGTTAATTTAGATATGATTTTAGGTGCATGCCTGGTACAATATAAGTGCTTTATAAATATTATCTATCAGTATTACTAAATGCCAAACTTTTTGTTTTCACATATTTTAATTACATGGTAATCAAAAGGAGAAACCAGTTGTCATTATTTAATTCATTAGGTCTTTAAACCTCTTCTGTGTTTTTTAAGGACTTAGAGTTATTCCCCCATTTTGGGGAAAAAGTTTTATTTTTACTTATACGTGGACAGGAAAAATGTGAAAGACTTTATGCTAAGATGTTAATAGCATCATTTCTTTGAGTTTTATTAGGGATGATCTTAATTCATTAAAAATTTTCTCATTTGCCTTTTCTGAGTCTCTATACATGAGCCTATATTACTTGTAGAATTTTGTTTTAACAGAACCCAGGAACACTACTAATATTTTTGGCATTTCCATAGAGAATGTTAGTTGTATTGTTTTACATGTGAATATGTATTTCACATATTATATGAAATTTCACATTAAGTGAATGTTTTTGCCTTTTTGTGATTCCCCCCGTTTTTCTTCATTCGAATGAAAGCATTGGTAGGATCAGTGACACAAATTGTCAATTACAGAGACTTCTAGAACATAGCTGCAAGCTTCAAGTAACTTCTCTTCAAGTAGCTTTTGCCCGTTATGTCTGATAATTCTAACATAGGCTGGATTCCCGCCGGACACCCTGATTTAGCTATAAGGTCAACTAACTGTAGAACATGGACCTACTACTTCTAAGGGGACACTTTCTGCATTTACCTTGAAAGACACACTTAACATCTGGGGCCTGGAGAAGACGGTGATACAGCTGTGACTGAACTGTGAGGGTGGTTATCTAGGACCTTCATAGTCTACCTGATATTCCTCAAAGCCTGTGAAGAATTGGACCAGGTCAAAAAGAAAATGTAGAGTTTGCAAATGTGGCCTTCAGCAGTATTTCTAGTTGTCAAAAGGGAGAGCTGGTGACTCAAGTAGAGTAAATGATGACCACCTAGTATTGAAAGCTTCCGATGTGCCATCACCTTACATATCTGATCCCTAGCATTCATCTCAGCTCTGTGACATTGGGAAGTATGACAATAACAATAATTAGGATTACACTAGTAGCCAACAACTTATGTTTTTTTGAGCACTTAACATGTGCCAGCCTCTGAGCTAAGCTCTTTACATGATTATCTCATGTCAACCTCATCAAACTTCAAGAGGACTTGCTATCATAATCCTCATTGAATAGTTGAGGACATTGAAGCTCTGAGAAGTAACTTGACAGAGCTAAGATGTGAATCCAAGTCTTTCTGACTCCCCAGACATGGTGGTTCATCATGACATTATATTGCTGAATTGTTCTATAGTTAAGTCTTTTTTTTAAAAAAGAATTTGGTACCTGAATGTCTTAACTTTTTATGTGGTGATATAAGTTTCTTTTAATCTCTTTTGTATTTTTCTAGTAGTGCTTACATTTATGTGTAGTTTTATAAGAATGTTTTTATGTAAATTATCTGTTTGTTTTTCAAAAAACAACCCATGGGTCAGTCAGGACAGGTGTTTCCCCAGCTTTCCCTATGAGGAGTGAAACCCTGAGAAATGGACTTGTCCCAAGAGCAATGGACTTGCCCCAGCATGTGACAAGTAAATGTCAGGAGCTGGAATGAAGTCTTTGGACTCCTGGTCCAGTTCTCATTCAACTCTGCTGTGATTTTGGCACCTCTTTCTCACAGGTTCTCTGCCTTTTTCTTCTTGCCCCAGAGGATTACTTTTTATTAAAACAAAAACATTGTCCTGGTTATTTTTAATAGTTTAGTAGGATGGGGACATGCACATGGGGTCGGGCAGGAGAAGCAGAAGACCAGGAGTTCGCACACCTTAAGTTGTGTGTATGGGGAGGAGTTCATTAAGCCCGTGGGGTAGTAAGCCCGGTGCCTACCCCTTCCAGAACCTTGGAAAGGGGCCAGGGGGCAGCACGTCACCCAGGACTGGCGGGGCCTGGCTCATTTCCAGCTCTCTGCCCCATTTCTGCAGCCCCTTGGGCAGCTTTCCCTGAAAGCACAGCTTCAGACCACCCGTCAGCAAATGATTTCTTTTTGAAGAAGTTGCCCTGAAGCCATTTCTTTATATGAAAGCTCTTAGTTCATCCCTACGCTAGAAATTCAATTTACCACCAAATGAAGTTTTTAAAAGGAGGTTGTTATTATTTTCTTTTAAAGAGAAGTATCGGAGGGCAGGGTTTGGTGGAAGCAATAAAGAAAACCATTACTATAGATTGAGAATTAGGTTGCTGTTTTCTGGTGAAGATGGCAGGAGGGAGTGTTTTCCATCTCACAGGATGATATAGTTGTCACAACAGCAGCAGACTGCTGGGCTTAAAGGCAGCAGCGAGACCGACTATTGTAGGGTTCTCTCTGGTAGCTCTCAGGGAATTGGGTCCAAATTGTGGTCCTTTTTTGATTCAGATTCTGACGTCTAATTTCATAAGGAGAGATTGAGTTATGAAAGAAGGAAATGTAATAGAGAAAGATCTGAAGATGTGGGCTGTAACCCTAGCCACGTGACTAATTATCTGTGTGACTTTAGAAATGTTGCTTAACATCTCCAGGCCTCAGTTTTCTCACTGGTAGACTGAGGTGGCTGGACCAGATCTGGGGTATCTGACCCTCCCTATGCGTCAAATCAGCTGGTGACCTTCTTAAAAATCCAGATGCCTGGGCCCCATCTGTAGAAATTCTGAATTCGTTGGTATGAAGTATGACCTGACATCAGTATTTTTATTTTATTATTTTAAATTTATTTTTATTGTTGAAAGTTTTACAGATGTCCCCCTTTTCCCCACATTGACCCTGACATCAGTATTTTTAAAGGGTCTCCAGGGGATTCAAATGTGTAGCCCAGTTAGATTGACTCTAAAATTCCCTCTAGCTCTGACAGTCTATTTTAAAGTATACATAGTTGGTTTCTTACCAAGGGATTTATAAACTGCACAACAGCTTGTAAATGGGTTTACTGTAATGAAGAACACTGATCATTTTGTCTTGGAAAAACACAGAAAAGTTATTGAAGAATTATTGAAGCTGTGCCATTGATTTGTAAGACAATTCTCCAGGGAAAGCCATAAAAGTTTTCTTCTATGAGATACTGAAGATGGAAGAAAGTTAGAGAATTTAATATAGCCAGAAGGGAGAAAGTGCTCGTTTTTAGGGAAATGAAAGTGTTTTTCCTTAGAAGTTTATGCTAGGAGAATTTGTTCATAGCCCTAGAAGAGAGTGTTTGGGTTACAAACTATTTTTAAGGTAAGTACAGTAATTTCTAACCCACACCACCTACCTTTTAAGTCCAAACAGAGAAAATCATATTTTTATAAATGCCAAATTATTAGGTCTGTTTTGGGGTCAAAACTTAAGTCCTTGCTAATAAAAACTACCCTTTTTTGAGAATCAAATTCCCCCCAACCAGTTCTATTTTTAAATGTAATGCACTGAAAAACAAGATTAATTGAATATTCTTTTTATTTACTTAATTTCAAGTGATTAACCCTACAGAAATTGGGCTGAATTATTTCATAGTTTATACTTGGATGTCAAAAGGGAATGTAATATGTGTGCATAAAATTTGATACCAAAGGTTTTCTTACAAGTGCTTTCTGTTCAAATCTGGTCCCTCAGATCCCCAGAGGCAGCTATCATCCAACACATAAGCGGGTCATAGTAAATCCAAGCCCAAGGTCACCTCTCTTCCCTTCCCTTTCTCCCTCCCCACCGCACACATAAAAAGCTTTGGCTACGTAATCCTCTTTGTGTCAGAAGAATCTAGGCAAGATGCTGAACCGTTGTTTCTTCCGAACAGGAAGTCATGAGAAACTTCACATTTGCTTTTAATTTGGAGCCTGTGATCTGTAACAGTTCTCTGTGAGGAAAGCGGAGAGTAAATGACCTCATGCAGCATCAGGTAGGAACAGAGAGAGTAGGGTAAGAGGTGCTTTTAAGACAGTCAGTGTGGACGCTCATTACTAACCCCTGACTCTTTTTCCTGAAAAGGGAAAGAATATTGAGTTTGTATTTAAAAATCCTATGAGGTTTTAAAAAAATGTCGGGTGTTAGATTTTTAAGTCCAGAAAAACATAATGAAGAAAACAAAATGACCCTAAATTCATCCCCTAGGTAATCTTTTAAGCATTAGAAGAAACTCAAATATCTGAAAGGGCACAAAGGCTACTCCCTGCATATCTACTTTAAGGAGAGAACTTTATTTTTTTATTTCAAATGTGAAGCTAGAATGTAATAGCAACTAATATTTTTTTGACCAATCATTATGTGTCAGGTCCTGGTCTAACTTACAATTCTCCAACAACTATTAGAACGTAGGCAGCATTATCCTCACTTTAAAGATTGGGAAGGATGCTAAGTAATTCGCCCAAGGTCACGGTTAATGTGCAGGAGAGCTGACATTTGAAGCCGGACAGCCTGGCTTCCAAGGCCCAGCTCAGAGACCATTTCTTTACGCTGCTTATCGTAGAATGTTTGGGACTGAAACTGTAGCAAGTTATAACTACTCTTGCTAAGTGACAGGACTGCTATGAAAACAGAAAGTATCTTAGGTTTTTGAAGAACACAAGTGAAGAACATATCCTTCTACTCCTTCTTCAGGCCTCGCCTTTGGGATCATCTCCCAAAAGCAGAATTTGGTTCCAACAATGATACCTGAAAAATGATGAAATTTTACATGTTGTGTCAGATGAAAACTATTATGTTTACCAGGAGGAAAATGCCAATTGTGGAGACACTTCTGCCCTCCTTCCTTTTTCATTTGTTTAATTTTTTTCTAAGTGTCTTCAAACTACGGTCAAGATAAGCCACGTAGAGCCCCCTCTACCAGAGGAATGACAATGGCTGCGACGGTGTTTCTTGTGCCCTGTCTGAAGATGTCTAGGACTTGATTTGCCTCTAGAATATATCTTCAGGGAACACTTTTGGGGCCAAGATCCTTTTTTCTAGTTGAAACCAACGGCTGAGAAGCCCACATTTCATAAGCATATATAGAAATTTCTTTTCCTAAATGTATTTTATTACACAAATGGGAGTGCATCTACCACTTTTGCGGGCTTGCTTACACACCGGTGGGCTCACGTATTTATTCATTTATCAGACTTTTTTCTTTAAAATATTTTTTTGCATTAAAACTTATTTACTGTATAAGTAATAAGTGAAAGCACAAAAGAAGCAGATGTCAACATCAGGCTTACAAGAATTAAAATCTGAAAAGAGCAAATGGTGGAGAAGGTGACACTGAGGATAAATGTATTCCTCCTGAGCCCCTCACTCGTGGCTCCGTATCCTTCGGGAACTTTCCCCTGGAGGGGATGGGCAGTTGAGGCAATCAGTTGCTTTCCTCGTTAGCAGTGACTTTTCCCTGTCGTGGAGGCTGAAGCAGGAGTTTGAGTCAGGCCTGCTAGTCAGAGAATAACCAAACTATTATGCTAAACAAGATTTCCTAACCTAGCAGTTATATTTTACAGTAATTCAAATTATGTAAATGTAGTAGAAGAATATGTCCTCCCAAATGCATTTTTAAAAAATAACTCTCACATCACATAATATATCTGAAAAGCAAATGATCAGTTCTAAGTCTACCTGTGAGTCCAAATAAAGTGGGCTCCTGAATGCCCATTTAATAAAGGCTGTTAAATGTCCAGGAGGTTTTAATGCTCATTTATATTAGTAAGTCAATTTCTAAGGCAAGATGTTTCTGAGACTGATTGCTATGGGCAAACTAAACACGTTAGCTGGAAGCTATGCTTGTAATCCGTTTTTTCTTTTTCCCCAGATATGTAATCAGCCTGACACAGCAATTAATGGAAGCATCCGTCTTCCAGCTGTGGAGCCTCCCGGCCAAAGCGCAGGGTATTTGTGATTGAGTCTGGCCGCCGAACAAATTGCCAGTGTCCACCTATAACAACTCTCCATCACAGTTCTTTCTCGAGGGCATATTCCTCCTCTCAAAATACACATTGACAATACTTTGAAGAGTGGAGAAAAAGGCAGAGAAATAAGAGAAACCCATTATATAGAGGACCCATTTTCTAGGCTAACAAACATGATACCAAGAACATAATAGTAGCTAATCTAACTCTTGGTTGGATCATCACATCATAGGATATATAATCAAATATTTAGGCCTATGAAATGACAGAAATTTACCCCTGGAGAAAATGGATATATAGTGTTATTCAAATTTAAATAGTATGGTAAGGGAGAAGAAATAAAAGCTGGGAGGAGATTAGGCCTGCTGTAAAAATAAAGGATTAGATTGTGACGACTTTTTTTTAATCTATATTTTTCTACATTTAAGAATATTGTATACTGTTGTTCTTATGTAAGTGTTCTGGATTGATTTCAGAGAAGTTTATGTTGTGCAGACTTGAAAAAAAAGTGACCCTAGAATATTCGTTACGCTTTATTTCTCTACGTAAGGGTAATAGGAAGGGTGCCTTGGGAAAGCTTGTGACAGCGACGGACTCCCTTCGGCCAGGCCTTTCGCTGCCTCCCCGTGTTGTGTGAGGCCTCTTCCTGCCTTAGGAGAGCCGTCTGTCTGGCCAGGTTGTGATTTCTTCTGCAGAATGTCTTCTTCCCTTGGGGGCTGAGATGCGAGCGTCCTTTGTGTCTTAGTGTTTTCTCCTATTACCAATAGAAAAGTAAGGAATCCTTTTTCGGTGACTTCCTCTCCGTGATCCATTTGGTTCATGATCTTCTGGTCTCCCAGACCCTGATTATTCTCAAGACCCTTAGTCAGGGTCCCATTTGCTTTCACAGTGCCAGAACATTTTCCTTTATTCACTGTGTTTAAATCAGCGCTCATATCCTTCGTGATTACTTATATCTGTGCTATACATTTGTGTATTAGTCAGGATTTTGTTAGATGCAATGACAGAAGTCCCGCTCAAACTCGTGTAAGCAAAATGACATTATATTGTGGAGAGGATGGTGGTGATGGCTGCGGAACAGTGTGGATGTGCTTAATGCCACAGAACAGTACACTTAAAAATGTGACTTATGCACCCCCCCCCCCTTTTTGGAAGTCTAAAGGGGCTTTAGGAAACACTCTTTTTTCCTCTCTACCTCTTGATATCTAATATTTAACTTCTCGTCATTTCTTTCTAAAGCCCCAGAAGTGCAAGTTTCCTTCAGCATGTGACACAGGTATATGGGAGACGGGAACTGGACCAAGGGATGGGCCACAGATGGCCTTGCGGAGAAGCTGGCTGTTGAACTTGGTTATTGGCTTGGGAGCAATTAAAAGAAGAGCTCACAAGGTGTGAAGATGGGAAAACCTAGGTAAACAGTCCACTTTGGCTCTAGAGTGCCCTGTACAGTGTGTGCAAAGTCAAGGCAGATAGTATAGCGGAGCTCAAAAAAGGTGGCTGGACAGAGCAGTGTGTCCTGTGTGTTCTAGACATTCCTGGGCAATGAGAGGAGAGGGGGTGGCTCCTGTTCGGGGACCTTGACGGGGCAAGAGTGTTAGAGAACAATCATCTCAGTAAACACTTTCCGTTCCTTCTGTTCGCGTGTCTTTCTTTTTCTTTTTAAAAAAATTCAAATGTCTTTTTTATCCCTTCATTTACAGAACAGTCTTCCCATCTCTGTGCCATTTTACAGGACTTCTCCTAAAGTATCTCAAGCATGTAATTCATTCTGTCTGGTGTCCTGATCTCAAGACTTATCCTTTCCTTCTAGCTCATTCTAGTGTTTTACCTATGCCTATACATTTTCTTATTTATAACCTAAGCCCTCATGCTATTGACAGTCTTATTCTATCTATCAGTAGGAAGCCGAGGGAACATTTTAGTCCAAGAATGAAGGGCTTTGTTGCCGAATATCCTTTCCTCTGGGGCCAATTACTCAAATGTTTTCCTGGAAGCTGTGGGAATCGTGTATCCTGAGCTGAACTGTAGACTTTTTAGATCTGGAAGGACCTAAAAAAACCCAAAACCCCCAAACCCCTCAACAAAAAACATGCCATCCCACTTGCTCATTTAACAGATGAGAAAACTGGATCCCACAGTTGTTAAATAACTCTCATGTTTATATTACCTGAAAGGATAAAAGCCTCGAGGGTGCACTTCAAGGAAGACCACGCTGGTGATTCAGAACTATGATTGCTCTGCCCCAAAGTGGAAAACGACCTCTCTGGGCTTGTTACCTAGCCGCCTTCCTATTGCTAATTTCTCGATTGTTTTACACAATAATTTCAAGTGCCTTTCAGATACAGAGTAGAGTGTGCTATTTTTGCTGCCTCCTTCCACGAGAGTCTATTATGTCATCCAAGCAAATAATAGTCCTTCTCTAGTAGTCACTTGAATTTTGGTGGGCTGTGATCACACCAACGTTTTCTATATTAAAAACCACTAATGTATTTCGGGAGCTATCCAGCCTGAGTGAAAATCTGAATCTCTGGGTTGGTTTTAGATCCCGTGAATGAAGCCCTCGTGGTATTTACATCATAGCTCACACCCAGAATCTTTCTTTGCTTCTTTATGGGTTTTGACGGACTGAAAAACACATGCATCAGTGAGGAGACAGGAGGTAACTGCGATTATTTAGATAACCTAGTAATGTGGAAGGTAATTGGGCCATGAAAAAAGTGGAAAGTAAATGAAATGACCTCTGTTCCTCAGAAAAACCAGGCTCACTTGGCAAACGGTGATGAGAAAATAGCCCCAACTCCTCCTCCTTCTTCATGCTCTTCAGGGCTGATGATTTGTTTCGGAGCTTTTACAGATCAACCAGCTCTGCCTTTCTCTTTGTGATGGTGGTTGAGTGGTGTTTTTTTTTTGTTGTTTTTTTTTTTAGCCAAAGGATTGATTTTGGTTGTATTTCTGTCACGGTGCTTGCTTTTAAAGCTCCTGGCTGCTTTAGGTTTCATGCTATTTCAGGGCAGTAACATAGCATTTCCCAGAAGTTGATGCTTGTGAGGGCAGAACATTTTTTCTGCTGGAAAAAGACCACAAAAGGTGGTTGTATGTGGGGTGATGTGAGTGCGGAATGGAAAGCCTGCTCTCTGCCAGTTGTAGAAGGGAAGAGGGAGACAGTGGGTGCCCCTTTGCTCAGTGTCACAGAGAGAGGTCAGGGTCCAAATCAATTCCTAAACACGAACCTGGCTGGTCAGCCCGGGTCACTTGCCTGCCCTGGTGGTGAGCACAGCTGAGGAAAGTGTCTTAACCTTTTCACTTGAATCACAAGGATTTAGGAGGGACAGTTCCTAACTGGGGGGGCAGGACAGACTGAAAAGTCATGGATTGTCCCCACAGCAGCATTGATTCTTCGGAGGGCATTGATTAGTCCACAGTAGGCTACTCAAAAGAAGTTTGCTGGGTTACTGATAGGATGAACCAAGTGTGAGACTTTTGGGGTGAAATATCAGCTCATTTTCTCCTTTAACTAGAAGTATCATTCTTGTATATTAGTTCCAGGTTAGGACAGTGGTTTCTGAAAACTCTACCAGAGTTTTACACTGTAGTTAGAGTGACGGTTGTCTCTGTACCTCCACGTGAGTTGCTCTTTTGAGTCTTTGCAGTAGCCAGAAGAGGTGGGTGATTCCCTCTTGGTTTTATGGATAAGGTGACAGGCACCAAGGGGTGAAGTTTCTGAACCGGCAAGGGTCAGAGCAAATCCTTGAACCCAGGTCTGTGTGACTTTTTGTTTCTTTCCTCTACACTCCAGCTGCTTGGGAGAGAAATGGAAATACTGCTGTTAATCAGGGTTGTGAATTTGAATAAAAATTGAGAAGGACACGTGGAGAAAAGAGCATCATAAATCTTAACATAGAAGCTTAAGGCTTTGAAAGACCTTCAGTATGTCATGGCTCCTAGGATCACTCAGTTTGATGAGAGATAGTTAAGCCCAAAGTCTCACCTGCAGGTTGATTTCTAAGCTGCGTGCCCCTGTGCCAGCAGGGTCTGTGTTGAGACACACACTTTAATTAACTGGAGACTTAGTGATAGGGCTTAATATATATTTCTTAAAGCACCAGATACTTTTCTCAGATACTTGGTCTGAAGAATGCATTTCTTCCTCATTAACAATATATAGAAATATTTATTTCCGTTAATTGAAGCCATTTGAGGGCATCAAAAATTGGGGAAATTTTCCCTAATCCATGGTTTTAAGGATGGATTAAGTTGGAAACTATGGATTCACTGCCTTACACTTGCCCATTTCAGTGTTAAAGTGAGATATTACTACCAGCTAACCCCTGCACCGAGAGGACCTCATGCTGCCAAAACCTTGGGTTTCTGTAGCCTCGCCAATGCCACACAAAATAGCCCTTTCTCTACCACAAGCAAGAAAAAGCTTCAGTTGAAAGATTGGGACTGGCTATTTACTTCTTAATGTTTTTCAGTAAATGGAGTAAAATAAAACTGGCATAGGAAATTCTGATATACAACTGAAGATGAGCTATAAACTTGCTTTTTAAATATAGCTGCTGGTTCATCCAGTCCCTGAGTTTTGGTTTGGTCTAACTTTGAGCATCCATCCGGAGGAAGCGTCCGTGAGCTTCTGGCCCAAGGCCTTGTTTCTCTTGTAGCTATTGATATCATCGGGCTTCTGTGTTCTAGTTACTCTTAAAAATTCCATTTTAAATGCAGTTTCATTTACACATCTGTTTTTGAATTTAGTTTTTATCATGTTTCTTGTCTCTCCCAATTATATCAGTGATGGGTTTTAACTGCAAAATTTGGAAAAAGAAAAAAAAAACAGGAGAAAATATCTCATCTGTAATCTAATCACTGAGAAATAAATGCTGTTGACGTGTTGCTATTTTTCCTTTTGTTCTTCTCTTTATGCTTACTTATTTATGTATCTGTATATATACTTAAAATATAGACTTGCTATCTGTTGTATATGTTACTTAATGCAACATATTCCTTTTTGCATGTCTGCCATGTTCCAGGCCTTGGATATGGGTGTTTTTTATTTTAATATTGTTTTTCCCACTCAATATTATATAGCAAATATTTCTCCAAGTCTTTAAAAATATTTTGAAATGTCATTATTTAAAAATATGTTTTTATTGATTTCAGAGAGGATGGAAGAGGGATAGAGAGATAGAAACATCAATGATGAGAGAATCGATTCGCTGCCTCCTGGAATTGAGCCCTTAACTTGGGCATGTGCCCTGACTAGGAATCAAACCATGACCTCCTGGTTCATAGATTGATGTTCAACCACTGAGCCACACCTGCCAGGCTGAAATGTCATTTTTAATAGCTGCATGATATTCTACCATTTGGATATGCCATGTTTTATTTCATTATATCCCTAAGATTGAATAGTTAAGAAGCTTCCAACAATTTTCTATAATAAACAACACCCCAATAAACATCTTGAACATAAATCTTTGTGCTCATCCCTGATTGCTTCCTTAGGGCAATTTTCCAAGAACTATGAGTATAAAAAATGTAAAGATAGGTATAACTTATTTGAATGCATCTTTTCAACTGCAAACTCCATCTTATTTCTTGATTGTTTGTCTACTAAAGTGACTTGATTGCCTTAAAGTGATCCTAAAGGTCACACTTTAAAATATATTTTAGAAAATAGTCTATACTTCCAAAGATATACATTTTTAATCTCCTAAAGTGACTTTGGTTAAGCTATGAATCTTTCTAACAAGGAACGAAGAATTCTAAGCTTGTTTATGCAAGAAGTCTAATAAACCAGATCATTAAAAGTGTTAGAATTGTCTTGTTTATGAAAACTTGCAGTTGGTTTAAATTGGCTATTTAAAGATTGTATGAACCAGGTGCCAAGAGCTTAGCAGGCCCAATTCCATTATTTGCTCAACAGCAGCTTCATGCTTAGGCTTAGCACATAAGACTGGTAATTGTGGAATGATAGGACTATACAGTGCTCAAGTGTATAATAAGCCTTGCTTAGTTGGAGTAGAGAAATATTTACCAGTGTTCTGCTAATGAGCTGTTATCTATATCATTTAATTAGCTGGATTTATTTTAGCTAAGGTTAAATGTGTTTAATATATTTGATAGAGGTCTTGAAATAATGTGTGCTGAAGTCAATTAGAAGAAATGCAGAAAAAATTCCAAGCAGGCTTTCTGTGGAGTAATCACCATGGAGATATTATTTTGGTTCATCTTAGAAAACCCAGAAAGCTGGTTGGAAGAAGATACACTGAATCCTAATCCATGCCAAAAATAATATTGTCTATATTATAGACACTTCTGTTATAGGCCACTTATGGAAGCAGATGTACAGTCCTCTCATTTGGAAGGTACTTCTCAGTCAACCTAATCTTGTTTTGGTGATGTACCAGACTGTGTTCCAGGCTGTGCAGCTCACTGAGTGGCTATTTTTAAGGCTGTGTATGAGGCAGCAGTCATGTAGACTCAAAATTATCCTTGAGAATCCCTTTGGAAAGTTCCACCTAGGGGGCCTACACTGACTTTCATGGAGGCCAACACAACCAGTCTTTTCTGCAGAGTTGGAATGGATTGCTGTTTCTTGAGCATC
The DNA here is from genome assembly GCF_054644295.1 of Miniopterus natalensis. Lineage (NCBI taxonomy): Eukaryota > Metazoa > Chordata > Mammalia > Chiroptera > Miniopteridae > Miniopterus > Miniopterus natalensis. The sequence goes on from NC_142088.1 coordinate 25,772,096, forward strand.
AGATAAGCAGTTGGCTTGCGTTTAGGGTCCAACTAGTATGTAAAATGTTTCTTTAAACACTGGAATCCCTCTCCGCTTTGTGATATGCTCACACTGGGAAAAGCTTGCTGAAATGAGACTGACTGAGGGAGCTATGGAATCATGTTTCCTTCTCTCTCTCACCCTGGGGCGTGAGGTCATACAGTGAGATGGTTGGCGTGCGTGCGTGAGTGTGTGGTGTCCCTGCCTCCCTCCTTTCTAGTGGGTGTTACTGAATTCTTTTGAGTGAAAGCATGTGTGACGTGACACCACAGCAGTTGCTATGAGGCAGAATTTAGAAGTTCTTCTGTGAGACCCTACAGTGACCTCATTGGTTAACACATACCATAAAAGTAGGGTAGAGAGGCAGGACAAATGAATGTGCATTTTGAAACGATCCTATAATAATACTGTAATGCTCCCTTCCCTACATTCTACGGGCATAGATTTACTGAGGGCCTACTATGTGCTAGGCGTTAAGGATACAGTGGTGACCATAGTAGACCTAATTCCTGCCCTTGTACAACTTACAGTCTGGTAGGTCCCTGAGAATTCACCTTTGCCTAGGTAACAAGGGACTGACTAGATCGTCGTTAAATCTATAGGAAACATATTTGGTGTGGGAAACGCTTGCTTTTGGTTCTTGATTTGGGACTGTGTGATGGAAATGGTTTCTTTGAGAGCTCTCCATTATCTGAGCTCACACTCTTGCTGGCTTATACAAACCGGCCTCTGATGGCAGCAGGCTCTCACCAGATCACTGCCGTCTTGCCTTGTAAAAGCCCGTGTGCTGCCTGGCCTCTGGCATCTTCTGTACCCACCAGCACCTGCGCCTCCTTGCTCCAGCTCCTCGCCCTCAGGAGCTCCATGCCTGCAGTAGCTCCCCTCCGTCCCCCGAAGTAGTGGTGGTAGGGTGTGTGCTCGTGACACAGAGACAGAGTCAACGAAGTAAATTCCTGTACGCGAGAGTTTACTTTTGATGACTCACCTTTATCACTAGTGTTGGTCATACCCCTGGAGAAGAGAGCAAAGCGATTGGATCCCCAGTTGCGTATGTTCCTGTGGCTCTTTCTGTCTTGATCTGTTGACCCTTCATGGGGCTTCCTTTTGCCGTGTCCTCTGCCCTAACCTCTTATCTGAGGTGCGCTTTACAACGTTCTGTTCTTTCTTAGTGAACACCTGGGACTTCCGAATTTGGTAGAAGAAAGAATCTCTGGTGGGGTGGGGCAGCAGGACTGTGGGACCCTCACTTGGTCCCAAGATTCTTGTGCTCAAGATGGCACACCCCAGGTATGCCAGGGTCTGCATAATTCACAGGATTAACATGACTTATCTGCCCAGACAGGTACTATTTTTGTCAGTCAGTGAAAAACATTATTTTTATATTGAAACAAACGTGGGTATCTTAAGGCATAGACTGCAAAATTTATATGAATTTTAAGTTAAAAAATTAGTTTCGAGGCAGACACCCTGAGGAGTACATTCACTCTTGTCTTCTGTTACAAGAACTTTGGAGGAAGAGATTGAACAGGGCTCATGGAAGCCTGGCTCCCTTGGCTGAGTTATGTGAGATATGTGGGAAGCATGCAATGCATGCTGGTTGCCTGACCTCCCTGCTCCCCACTCCCCTCCCCCAGGTATCCCCTGTGTTATCTCTCGCACTGAAGGTGCTTTGCTCCACCTGTCACCCCTTCTGCATGCCTTCCTGTTCCACAAACGCTGCTGGCATTGCTCCTGGGTTTCTTGGGACCTGCTTGAAGGGCGGGCCCTGTGGTCCCTCAGAATACTGAGGTGTGTAGAACAGGACTAGGGAGTGCGTGGAGGTAGCCAGTTATCAGAGTGGGAAGCACGTGCTTAGAGAAAGGGCATGGGGTCCACCCGGCCTGTTACTTTCTCCTGGCACGTCGATGCACAGTGGAGCCTACATAACATGAGCGGGTGCCAGCCGGCCCGGGTAAACCTCGCCAGTGGAGCAGGACACGGTTCGTTCGCTGCAACACTGATCAGAGCCGAGTCTGCCCTGGATGCTTCCTGTTCCACCAAAGGCTGCAGGAGGGCATTTGTCCCTTCAGCTTTCGCTGTCCACTGCATGGGGCTGAGGCCATGCTCAGCTTCTGCTTCTGACCCCTCTGAAGCTGCTTCTCTCCGTGAGGGAGGAATGACATCTGAGTCGAAGGAAGCCTATGCATGCCATTCTAGTGCATGGCCCTGGCCCCTTAATCTTTCCAAGACAGGATGTTCCGACAGGTGTGCTGATCCTTCTCTCTCAAGGCCTGTCTTGCGAGAGGAGAATTTGCTTCCTTCCCAGTCTTTCTGGAAGAAGGCGATGGAGTAAGACAGGCATCAGCCTTAAGGAAAATTTCTAAGTGTGCCAAATGTGTATTTGATACCTTCCCCGAGGATCCCAGCTCTGTGGAGTGGGAAGGCCACGAACTTTGGAACCAGGCAGATCATCATCGGGATCTGGCTTTAGTCCCTCGCTAGCTTTATAACTTTGGTCAGGTTGTTTACATTACTGAGTAATTTTCTTCATCTATAAAAGGATGGTGTTAATAATAACTCGCTGTTAATGGTGAGGAGGAAGCAAGGTAATGCTTGGCATGTAGTAGCAACTCAATAAATGCTCCTCACGGCTGCTGTACTGTATGTTTCAAGCCCAGTGTTGCACCCAGGGTGGCCCTTCTTAGGAGGTTCTAACACACACTATTTTCTTTCCTTGTCTCTGTTAAAAACACCTACCCCCCCCCCCCCCCCCCCCCCCCGCTGCTGATCCATTTTTAGGAGTCAAGAAAACAAACAGCACCTATATAAAGGAATTCTCTAACTAGCTCAGAGGTGATCTCAGCCTAAAGGGGAAACTTTAACTCAAGGGAACTTGTGTTTTTAAGAGAAATCTTTTAGATAGCAGGAGTGGGATCCCACAGTTACTGAGAAGTGCTGTCTTTCCCCAGCAGCCCGCCTTCTCACTGCAGCTCTCTTTTCACCTCCTCGTAGACGAAACCCTTGCGCGGATCCTTTGCTCTGATTCATAAGGCAACCTTGTGCTGTGTGCTGAGCCAGCACGCTTATCTGCCCGTCTTACAGAGATCAGAGGCAACTGTTAAAGCACTCAGCCCTTTCTGACTTTTCACTGCAATTTCCACAAACTGCCTCATGTCTTAGAGGAAAATAAAAAATGGGTCAACTTTTAAATCTTTGAATGCAACTGATGGATCATCTAGGTTTCTCTTACAGTAGAGTGGCAACTAGGCTAACTTATTGATTGGAAATCATTGCCTGAAGTACTTCTGAGGTTGTGTCTGTGTGAGATCAAAAGGAGTGTCATGCGTGGTTAGTGATGTCTGCTGGAGGCACAGGAAGGGGAGGGGCAGCTTAGATCACATATTTGTCATGACTTTCTCAAGCTCTCCAGCCACTAAATCATTCCAGCATTTCTCTTCTCATTTGCTCTCCCACTCGAGAGCAGCGGGGAATCAGAGGTGTTTCCCAGCTAGGCTTACTCTGGTAAATGACTTAGCAGGGCTGGAGCATGATGCCAACTAAAACTTTTCTTTGGTTTTTCTGTAGATTTCATATTTATTCTATTCTTGATGCCCATTGACGTGAATAATCGAGTTGTTATGAAGTTCGGGTCTTGGCTCCCAAGGCCTATAAACAGCATCAGGATTTGGTCCATTCGAAAAAAACTCCCCAGAACGTTCTGCCTTTTCATCTCTGAAGAGCCATGAGCATGCGGACTGTAGGCAAAGAGATGAATTGCGTTCGTGAATCACTTGAGCAGCACAAAGGAAGCCAAGAGCTGCCTCTATTAGTATTGCTGTTGTTTCCACTTTGCCTGTATTCGACATGCCTGGTGTTCAGATGGCCTAATGGATGAATCACACTATGTTCTGAGAAAGGCAGACAAACAGCCTGGAGAAAATGGGTCACTTACATGGAGTTTCGGGTCATTCTTTTCCAAGGTTACATTGGAATCCATTTGAAAGCATTAAAAGGAAAGCTCTTCTTTAAAAATAGACTCCGGTGTGTGGCGTGGCTCAGCTTTGCCCACTCAGCTCTCCCAGTGGGAAATGGCTGGTCTTTGGATGTTGAAAGTGGAAGCACTAACTGCTCTTTCAGCTCTTTCAGGAAGTTTTGTTTAGTCTCCATTCTCTCCTCCTGCCCCCAGTGGGGGGAGAGGTGGGGTGGATTATCAGATACATTTTTTTCTTAGAACTAAGGAGAACCTGGCCAGCTCTGCTCTCTGGCCTCCATGTGGCTCCGGCACTGTTGGCATGTGTGTGGGTGGTTCTTTGCACCGTGACCCTGACGAGGGCAACCGTGGGCAGGTTTAGGTTACACCTTGGTTTTGAGAGTTTTCTGTGAAGTTGCTTAGAGAGAAAATATCTAAAATACCTAACAAATCTTGAGCATCCAGAGTAAAATACATATTTAGAAAGTTTGAAGAAAATAATTTTAATAAGTTTATCAGTACTATCCAAGACTACTATAAAACCATAATCCAATAATAACAACACAAGCCCCCATCACCATTTGGCATCTCTTCTTTCCTTGCTGTGCAATTTAGAAAAGGGGGAAGGGGGACTTTAAAATTTTACTTTGAGGAATCTGATACATTTTTAAAATCATTTTTTAATCCGCTGATCCTGTTTGGAGGCTGACTCATAAGTACCCAGGGAATATCAGCCTCTTCCTCATTTCTGTTTTTCTTTGATTTGCCAAATATAAAGGTTAGGATTATTCAACCATATGGGACAGGATTTCTTTCTTTCTAGAACATTTTTGGGACTGCAAATTTTGACTCAATACTACCAGTCCATGGGGTATGCTCCCCTTGGCTGGTGGGCAGGGAAAGGTGTGTCACACACACATGAAGGAGAATCATGGCAAAGGAAGGAACTAGAATAGGGTCTCTCTCTGAGACTTGAGATCAGTGGTAATGACCTGAGTTGGTGTGAGAAAGGGGAGGGAACAATTTCATTTTCTAATGTCCTTTTTTATTTCTTGCTGGCCATGGAGATGCTAGAATGATAAAAGATCAGAGGAGTCATCTGAGAGGTCACAAAAAATATAATCACCTATAAAAAGAGAAACCGCTTAATGTGCCAACACAGGCACAGTTGTTTAATTCAGGATGATTCTTACACGGGGATCAAGTAAAGGAATGGAAAGAATGTTGTGACTGTGCGTCAAACTACAAGGGCTCTGGCAAGAATGTCCCGGCCTCATCGGTGACCTAGGACTGGGACCTCAACAGAGTTATGTAGGAAATGGAGTGGTGCAAACTCCTGGGGACAGTGGTCTGAGGGACTTGGGGAACCCCTCCAGACCTCTTGTAAGGCCCTGAGCAGGAAGACCCTTCAGATACCTGCCACCACCCTCGGAGCTGTGATTTTCTGGTTGCTTACTCTATGGTCAGTTTCTGGGTAAATCTAAACTTGTTCCCAAAGCACCCAGAACTTTCCCAAATACACCAAGAAGAGTTTTCATTTAATTTAGTGTGGGGCCACATTTCGCAAGTTTTTAATAATTCTTCTACTTTATTAATTTACTATCCCATCCCCATTTTAAAAATCATTTCTGCTTGAGGAGTGAATTAAAATATAGGTAAATTCCTCTTACTTTCCATGAATGAAATACCCTGAGAGCAGGTCTGATGTATGTTCTCACATACGAATATTAGGAATGTATTCTGAGGAGCACTGGCCTTATTAGGATATACCTTCATAGATTTATATTTCGGGCTCTTACGCTGGATGACTGCTTCAGAATTGATGATGGGCAAGGGAGGAGTCGGCCCCTCATGTCCTTTACCTTCTATGTTATTACTGATAACACAGTCCACCAGTGTGCTTTCTGTACATCACTTGAGACTTTTGGAAGTACTTCCACCAACCCCTATTGCCTGGCAGAGGGCAGCTCCATGACGTCAAGAACTGTGCTTGTTTTTGCGCATTCTTGTGTGTCTAGCCCTAGTGGTGGCCAGCACATGTCCAGGGCTTTGTGATATTATTTATTAAGGAGAGGAAGGAAGGGAGGGAGGAAGGAACATCACCTCTCTGCCTCACAGCATCTGCCCTGCCAGTACTTTCGGGTGCGTTCCATCACCTCTTAGCTGAAATTGCTGCCACAGCTTCCATGTGGTCCCCTCCCTTCAGCTGATTCTGCCCTGCCAGTCCATTTCCACACCACAGCCAGTTTGAGCTTTGTAAAAGGTGATTCTGAATACGTCACTTTCTGCGTGAAGCCCCAACTGCCTCCTGTTTCCCTGAGGATACATGGCAGTCCTTTATCCCACCTTGCCCGCCCACACCCTGCCACTCTCCTCCTCGCAGACCACGCTCCAGCCACCCCGAGCTGCTCCTGTTTCCTCACACCTGCCACATTACCTCTGGCCTCTGTGCCTTTGTAGATGTTGAGCCCCAGCCTGGAGTCCCTTTACCATTAGGGCTCCAGCATTGATGTTATCTCCTCCCAGAAGCCTTCCCTGATAACCAAGGCTGGGTTGGAGGCCCCTCCTGCGTGATCCCCCAGTTTTCACCGTGATGTAATTGCTTACTTTTCTGCTTTCCACTAGATTCCAGAGTTTCTTGAGACTGGGGACTGTGTCTTATTGCTGAGTCCGCCGAGTGCATTGCCTCATCAAGGGCACTTGAGAGATGTTTGTTGAGTGGGTGAGAAGACAGCATTGTAGGGTAGTTGAACTAGTTAAGTGTGGTAAATAAAATGCCACACTTTATTTACCTGTTCATCAGTCGGAGCCAAAAAGAGCCTTTCAGTGACCGGCAGTAAGCTTGGGCCATACTCTGATTCCCCAAACCTTACCTGCTGTCTCTGGGAAATGGGATGGGGGCGTCGCTTCTGACCTCACGTGGTTTTGTGAAAATTGAGGGAGATAGTGTAGGGAAAGCGTTCAGCACAGGGCCGGCTCCATAATGAGCTGCAGTAAATTGTTCTTCCTTTCTTAATCTCTTCTCCCCTCACCTGCCTGCTAGGCCACCCTGTGGATTAGAAGAATAGAATTTGGGCATCAGATTGGGAGGTTCAGTGCAATGGTTTTAAATCCTCTGCCAGACAGCTGAGACACTTTCTAAAAATACGGACTCCTGGCCTCACCCCGAGGGTCCTGGATGGGTCCAGAAATCTGTAGTTTTTTTCAAGTTTCTGATGCTCAGCCATCATTGGGAGCCTTTGATCTCGTCCAGCTTCTCACCCAACGCAGGACTGCTACTTACGTCGCCTTTTCTGGAAAGTCTCAGGGACTGGGCAGCTTGCTGCGTTTTGAAGTTTCCTGTTTGTTGTTGGACAGCTGCTCTAATCGTCAGAAACCCGCCTATCTACTGGGCCCAGTTCTGCTTCTGGACAACGCCCGGCCTTTAGTTCAGGTCTGTCTTCTAGGGACATGTGGATTAATCCGCACCGTCCTCCACATAGCCACAGGTACTCACAGTTACTACTACATCCCTGCAGAGATTTTTCTTTTCCAGGCTGAACATTCTTGATCCTATAAACTAGAGTTTGCTAACTGGCGCCTGTGGGCTTCATCCGGTCCGCAGATGTGTTTTGTTTGGCCTGTGGTGGTTGAAAAATATTGAATAAGTTGCCAACATTTAAAAATCATAGCATTTCACTGAAAAGTCTGGAGCTCCAGCATCTCTTGAAAACTCAAAAGATCTGGATTCATAATTTCCGTTTTGGACGAGACACACATTCTCCAGATTGTTACACTAATTTGTAGATTGTGGGTTCAACCTCTCCATTTTATTGCCCTGCCCCCACCACGTAAGTCGTTATTTCACGTGTCTTTAGACCTTTCATTATTCTTGTCTTTTCCTATCTGTGCTCCAAAGTGTCAAGTGCTTTCATCGTTTAAAAACATTATTTTTATGGTTATGAAAATATTTAACAAAAGTATTATAGAAAATTTGGGAAATTACAGAAAAATAAAACCCTGTTTAGCATTTTTATAAATTTCCTCCGAGTCCTCGTTTTTCTGTGCATGTTTATATATTATTATGAAACAGGGATTATGCTGTAAGGAGTTTCATAGGCTGCTTTTGCTGCATTTTCCATATCTCATTAAACTCCTTTGAAAGATCAATTTTAATAACTAAAGTATTCTGTTTTTTGTATTGTAACTTTTTTATTGTGGTGAAATTACACATAGCATGAATTTACCGTTTTAACCATTTTGAAGTGTTCAGTCCAGTGACAGTATATTTACAGTGTTGTGCAGCGAGCACCACAGTCTAGTTCCAGAGCATTTCGTCACCCCAAAAGGAAACCCCATGCCCATTAAGCAGTCACTTCCTGCACCCTTCCCCTCCCAGTCCCTGGCAAACACTAATCTGCATGCTGTCTCAATAAATTTGTTTTACCTGGATATTTCATATAAATGGAATCATATGGCCTTTTTGTAAATTTTGTGGCTTCTTTCAACTTAGCATGTTTTCAAGGTTCATCTGTGTGGCAGTGCCTGTCGCCATATGTCATTTCTTTTTATGGCTTAATAATATTCTGTTGTATGACAATGCCATACTTTATTTACCTGTTCATCAGTTGGTGGACATTTGGGTTGTTTCCACCTTTTGGCTATTGGAACAGTGCTGCTTTGAACATTTGTGTACAAGCTTTTGTTTGAACACCCATTTTTAGTTATTTTAGTATATACCTACGACTGGAGTTGCTGGGTTATATGGTAATTCCGTGTTTGAGTTACTGAGGAACTTCCAAACTGTTTTCCATTTTATACTCCTGTGAGCAATATTCCAATTTTTCCACATCCTCATTTTTTGTTTTGATTTGTTTTAGCTGTCCTAGTGTGTCTGGAGTGGTATCTCATTGTGGTTTTGATTTGTATTTCTCTAATGATTAATTATGTTGAGCATCTTTTCATGTGCCTGTTGGCCATTTGTATGTCTTTTTGGGATTTATGTATCATAACACTGAGTAGTTTCCCGAGCTTTGACATTGGTTTCTTTCTAATTTTTGCTATCATGAATATTGTTGTTGTGAGCATTTCTATACAAAAATTGTCTAAATGTCTTGTTATTCTGTAGGATAGCTTCCTTGAAGTGGGATTATGGGGGTCAGAGGTATGCTGTTTCTAAGTTGTTGCTATGAAGGATCAGATTCAGCACTGCCTGGTTGAGGAGTGCATATAAGTTGCTTGGAAAGTCTTCTCAAGTACCTGTGCTGGGATTTTATCTCTGACTTACTGCATAAGGCTCATTGCAGGGGGACACAATTTCCCAGGAGATTCTGATATTCAGCCTAGCTATGAACCGTTAGTCAAGTTTCTTCTGTGGCCATGTAGGTCTTCCCAAAAAGAAAGAAAGAAAGAAAAAAGGCAGCATTCACTGTCCCAATACTCTGACCAGTTCTGAGAAGATTGGTTCTGCCACTTCTTCAGGTGTGGGCAACATGCTTGGGGCCCTGCCGTTCTCATAGTGTGAGCTTAACATCACCTGGACCCCTCAGTGGGTTTTTCCCTCATAAAATCTGGCCTTCTCCTTCTTGTTCTTGGGGAGTTGATTGTTTTGAACTTGTCTTTTCTGGTGAGGAAACAGGCTTCTACCAACTTTGTGACTTGCCCTAGTTATATAACACCTACTCTCCAAAGCTAAAGCAAACCCAGATCTCCTGGCTGCCCAGATAATTTCTTTCCACTTCCCCCAGTGGCCTTGTTTTGACATTTTTGATTGGTCGTGATTCAAGAGGGGAAATGTAGTCGCACATGCCAAATGTACTCAGAGCCCTCTAAGAGAGAGGACGGGCCTCAACACGTCTGGGCAGGCAGTTGCCGTCACTTGAGACCTTAGTTTTCCTGCCTTTGGCCAAACCCAGTTCTATCCCTGGGAGGAGGAAGGGGAGCCAAAAATCCCCTTAGTTGGGACAACGGGGCCATGATCTCAAAGGGGCCATGAGCATGTTGTGCATTTTAGAACCGCTGGAATGTTGTGTATTGACTGGGTAACAGTTGCTAAGGGTTTTGATGTTAGGTGTGTAGTATAGATGCTCAAATCTAGATTTAACTTGCAAATATACAAATGGGGCCTCCATGCTATTTAGAGCTTCTTCAGGGAGAAGTTGATGAGAAGGGTGTGTGGAGCCACCAAGAAAGGAGCCCTCTCAGTTATGGTCTGGGGGCCACAGGAGGCTTCAGGGCCCAGCTGCCTCCCTGACACCCAGTCTCAGGACTTAGTTGCCTCTGTGGTTGGGCTGGTGCAACTGAGGTCAAGGGCTCTCCCCTTCCCCCTTACTGCAAAATAGAAACACACAGCAAATTAGGTTTTATTTAAACTCAATAATTCCTTCTCTTTAGTAAAAGGTCATACTTTCTGCAATGTGGCTGTCAAGATTATGTCCTTCAACTTGGCATTCAAGTTCCCATCCTCTGAGTAAATCTTGCTTTCCTAAAGTTTAAAAAATATGTTGAAAGCTAATTTTAGATTGGGAAGGGTAATAAAAAAGAGAGAGAGAGAGAGAATCCCAGACTTCTCTGTGGCGCCACCTCAGTTAAAAATTATATGCAACTTTTAAATCTGAAGACTTTGAGATAAAAGGCACATTAATTTTCTTATGCCTAATTCATCTTCAGAGCTTTCTCAGAGTTACTTATATTCAGTATCAAGGCATAATATATGTCTGGCATATATACCGAGCTCTCAAATCTTATTTACCAATATGATAAAGTTTAAGACATGTTGCTAAATATATTTTATATTTAAATGGACTTGGTAAATTGCAAACACAGCATTGCAACATGGAGTGAAAGGCCAGTGGTAGTTTATCATATACCAACTAGTTCATCAGCTAGTTTATCAATACCAACCTTTTAAACAGAGCTTTTGATTCTTAAATGAACTCAGAGTTTTTTTTGTTTTTTGGTTTTTTGCTTTAAATTACAATCATTTAAACTTCATTATTACTTTCTCCCTTGTTATTCATGTAATTTTCTAGATGAATAGGTACAGTTTAAATGACTATTGTTTAATGGGCCCAGAACAAAGTGTGTGTGTGTGTTGCAGGGGGTGGGGTGGGGCATGGGAATGATAGGGAGGGAAGAGATTTTGGAGTATTTTCAAGATTATGCAGGCTGGAAGTAGTGCATTTTATTATTATTATTATTATTAGAGTATTGTTGACATACGGTATTATGTCAGTTTCAGGTATAAAGCATAGTGATTCGACATTTATATACCTTACAAAGTGATCACCACAATAAGCCTAGTTACCATCTGCCACTGTGCAGAGTCATTATGATATTACTGATGATATTCCCCATGCTGTGCATGACTTCCCCGTGACTTTTGGGAAGTAGTGCATTTTACATTAGTGTTAGTGCAATGCTCTGTGGCAGCTCAGCTCAGGATTCATTTATGTCTTTAAGCAGAGGCTAGGTGGGGGTCGGGGGGAGTATATGAGAGGAGCTGTTCAGAAATGCAGTGACTTGGAGAAGGGGCTCCTGAGCATATATGTGTCTGAAGTCACTGCTGCGCCCTGCTTATTTATCACTCCAAAGTATAATTTGTTTTTTCTCTATCGAGCTCATCTATTCCCAGGCCCTATTCAAGTCCTGCCTTCTCCACAGACACCACTGACTTCTTAGCTGTTCTTATTCCCCCCTTTTCTGAGTCAGAGGACGCCCCTAAAATGTTAGGGCTGAAAGGACCTCCGAGCTATCTCTCCAATCTGTCATTGTGTTGAAGGGAAACTTGGCACCCATTTGCGTGAAGTCTGTGGAACACGGCTCAGTCCTGTCTCGCAGTTTAATTGTTTTGTGTGGGTTAGGCTTGTTTCCTAGCTATATTTGGCTCTCTCTGAGGAAGGGACTAGGTCACACATTTCTTTTGTACATTTCATAAAAATAGTATGTGGTAGGTACTTAGAAAATTCCTGCAGCTCCGGTAGCACTTGCTGTGAAATGCTCTGGAAGGATAGATACTGATAGAGGCTTGTTTGTTTCAGCACAGACTAGAAACAGCCCGGATGGTCATCCAGAGGGGATAATTGAATATAGTGTGATATTTTCATATTGTGCAGCATTATATAGCTGTTAAGAGAAATGAATTATTTGTATAGCAACTGACCTTGGGGATGTCCTCAATATATTATTGTTCTTGCAAATAACAAGAAAGGAAAATAGTAAAATCCAACTTTGATTAACAGTGTAACTTCCTATATCTGGCTCTATATTTCTATATATTAGCAGGAACATGGGGAAAGATCTGGAAGGATGCTCATTAGCCTGTTAAGAGTGGTGGTGGGAAAGGTTCTTAAGTTTTTTCTTAACCTATTCTCTGTATTGTTGCAACAGGGGAAGATTAAAAACCAGCAAGAGGAAAAAGAAAACGCTTAGAGGTTTTCAAGCATTAGAAAGTCCCTTTCCTGTGATAATTCTTTCTAGTTTTAAAACTTTGCACAATTAAAAAAATGAGTTTGCCCTTCAATTAATTTTTAGAATTAGGAACTAAAGATAACATTGTACTTGGGTTAGGGTTTTTGCTTGTTTGTTTGAGCTTGTGACATGAAGATAAGTTTTTATTTTTCTTTCTCATGACATGAAGATACTTTTTTTTAAACAGAACCTAAACTATGAAGGTAGCACCAAAACCGAAAGCCCTGTAGCTCTGGTTTCTGTGGTGGGGTGGGGAGAGAAGAGCAGGTTGTGCAGATGCAGGATGCTAACTGACTTCAGAGCCCTAGGAACTTCCTGTCCCAGAGCTGAACAGAACAGAGTGCAACCGAGGGCCTTGCCTAAGTGGAAAAGTCAAGAAAGCAAGTGCTGCAGGGCTTCCGGTGCTCCCCCGCTGGCCGGGGTGGCTCTGCGCCAGGGCCTGCATCACACAGGGGAAGCTGGGGAGAGCCTTTCTGAATGTGGGCAGCAAGCCCGAGCTGCTGGCTCTTGCTGCAGAAAGGTGGACATAGTTCATTTACCTTTCAGATCCACGTCTTGGCCACCAGGAGAATGTGCTTTCTCACAACTGATGGACACTCTGTCCCCAGGACGTCTTCTCCTTGGACTGTTGTTGCAATCTCCTAAGTTGTATTGCTGTAGACTTTACTTCAGGTTCATCACACAATCTGTTTCCATAGTTATCATCCTAAAGCACAGCTCTTGGGTCACTTCCCTGCTCAAAAGCCTTGCATGGCTCCCAAATTCTGTAGAAGAGGGTCCACATTTCTTAGCCTGGCATTCAAAGCTTTCTATCCTATGATCCCTGTCAACTTCTGAGCTGACCTCACTTCCCTCATGCTTCAGCCAAATGAAATTGTTCCCTGTGCATGTCCCGTCTTCCCAGCTTCTGCTCATATTCTTCTGAGGTAGGAACACTCTCTTCCCTTTCATCCACCTCTGCCCAATTAAGTTCTCTCTGCTCTTCAACATCCAGATCAAAGGCTGCTTCTTTCAGGAGGCCACCTATGATTTCACTTTCTTCCCCATGTACTTCTCCTATGTATTTACCTTACACTCAAGTTGTGTTTACTCACACACTTCCTCTCACATCTTAGTGACTCCATCCAGGGAGCCACTGACCACAGCATCTCAGTGTCGGAATTTTTTATGCTTAGTAAATTTCGTACATTTAATTAGTCTTTGCTGGATTTTATTGAATACAGTTATCTGAAACTTACCAGATTAATCTTTAAAAAACATGTTTTGCATCTCTTATTGGCGGGGGTGCTGGCAGAGAAAAAGAAAATAGGAACTGGGTTGACGTCTCTGGAAGGAAATACGATGTGACCATTCTTTTCTGCAAATTTTCCCATTTTATGTTATTTAATATTTTTCAGCCTCTTGGACTCCTCTTTTCCTGCTGCCTTATCATTTCCTTGTGACATCTGTCACTGATTGCCCTCGCCATGACATGGGGTGGGGAAGTGGAGAAGATTCTTCCTGGAAGACTATATATACCAAGGGAATCCCTAATGTATTTGCATTCCCATGACTTCCCTGGTTTTGCGGGCAGCAGGGGACCCTCCAGTCATCTCAAATGGGGAGACTAATTGAGGTCCTGGTTGAGCTCCCACCTTCAGCGGGTGAGTGGTTTGAACAGCCAGAGGGGGGAAGGTGACTCAGTTTTGCACCTGGTTCCCTGTGGAGAGGTGGTGGGAGTTTACCCGCGATCTTCTTTTCCAAGGAATATATATGGAATTCAAAGAAAAAGAACTACAGAAAGGAGGGAGCAGGTTTAAAAGAAAACTATCACGGTCTTTGGAAAGACTTGGTTGGGCAAAAAGTGGCTTCCTGGTGTTTTGAAAGAATCGGGGTTCTAACAAATTTCAGACACAGCCAGTTGTGAGTTTGCCTAAATCATGAATGACTTCCTGTGACTGAGTTAGTCCACATGTCTCGTATGTGGCCCTTCCACCCTCCTCAGACACGGCGCGGAGCTGCCGCCTTCCTGATGAATGCCTTTTATGTCTGCACGCGGATTTTATTGTTGTTGTTTTTTTAAAGTTATTATTTTTTTAAACATATTTTTATTGATTTCAGAGAGAGGAAAGGAGAGGGAGAGAGAGAGAGAGAAACATCAATGATGAGAGAGTCACTGATCAGCTGTCTAGCCCGCAACCCGGGCATGTGCCCTGACCGGGAATCGAACCCCGATCGCCTGGATCCTAGGTCGACGCTCAACCGCTGAGCCACGCCCGGCTGGGCTTGTTGTTGTTTTTAAAGGACACTGGAATTGCTTTATTTAGCTTCCAATTTCTGAGATTCTCAAAAATTGTAATTACTATCAACTATAAGAAAATATTACTTTCTAAAAAAATATGTTTTTATTGATTTCAGAGAGAGGAAGGGAGAGAGAGAGAAACATCAGTGACGAGAGAGCCATTGATCGGCTGCCTCCTGCACAACCCCCACTGCGGATCCAGCCCGGAATCCGGGATGTGCCTGGACTGGGAATTGAAATGTGATCTCCTGGTTTGTAGGTTGATGCTCAACCACTGAGCCACGCCAGCTGGTCAAAATATTACTTTTTTTATAGCTCATTTTCTATTATATATATATTTTCAGGAATACTATTTTATTTTTGCCCTTATTATGATAAGGGTTGTACATCCCGAGCATTGATAAAAACCCATGTTTGTACAATACATCCTAAAATTGAGAACCACTTTCTGTGTCTGAATAGACACACAAAAAAAATTACTCTGAATACACTTATTGCCCTGTAAATTTTCTTCTGGTTGTGTACATTTTCCCCCCTACAAAGATCACTAGAATGACTTATATTGATTGACATTATTAAATCATCTTTCATATTTGAAACCACATGAATTCAATATGTTATAAGATACAGCTATACAAAGAATGTAAGCAAAACTAAGATAGGAAATAAAACATCTATAACAATTTTTCAGAACAGGAAACTTGTAGAAGTATATTGTTCTTTTCATTTAGCAAAAATTACAGGGATTTAAATATTCTGTATGAATTCACCTCTTGGATCCATTGTGCTCTTACTTAAATGAACCTTCTTTAAAAGTTAACTCCCAAGTGCTATTTAATTGACTTGGCTAAAGTTTAGATTTGATCTCAAACCATTTGAAACTAGACAGAGTGAAAAAAGATGTGGAGAGTTGGCAGCAGACCTCAGTCAAAATATGGCGTTTGGCAAAACATATCTGCCTTGTTTTCATTTGCTTTTCTCTTTATGGACGTGGCTTATTTTTGAAATACTGTGGTTTAAATTCAGTGATCAAGTGACAAGTCTGACAAAACAGAGCTCACTTCCACCGAGGTTCTGTAGGGGAAAAATGGAAGTGTGCCAGGAACGAAGGGAAGTAACCTCTGTTTCACCTGGAAACATTAGTGTCTCAGGGGCAGGAGATTTGAGCTCTATATAAAGAATGGAGGAAAGTGGCCAAGATGCTGAGCCAAGCTTGCATCCAGGAACAGAGCAACATCAGAGAACTGAAAACAGTATCTGTTGTTTCTACTCTACATATCCCTGTAAGTAGCCGTTGGGGAGCCCAGGTAAAGGAAGATCGGAAAGTTCTCGCCCGTGGTGCCTTGGGTTGTGGCGATGGCCTTCTCCTACATGGCCCTCCAGCTCCATCTCAGCCCCTCCAGCGTTCAGCGCACACCTTGGGCGGCTTCAGTGTTTGCATAAACTCTTGCTCAAGAGCCCAGTTCCTGTTTGCCCACATGATTAGGCTAAAATTCCTTCTGCCAGCTTAGTGCTCTCCCCACTCAGTTATTTACTTTTCTAACCTCTTCTTTTACTCTTCTCCATCAGGAAAGATTTATTCCAGTCTCAGTCTTCAAAGCCCAGTGCAACACCAACCTTCATCTTTCAGATAACACACCCACACCGAGCTCCCCTACTCTGAAAGATTGTAGCTGTTTGTTTTCTAACTTTTGGCAAGGTTGTTTTTTTGTTAGTTATTGTTAGAGATATGTACACATATGTAGTCACCATGTGGCATATATACACACACCCCTGCATGTGTGTGTGTATATATATATATAGAGTATATATATCGTGATATTTTTTTTTAGTGAGTCATGTAGTGTATAATATTTCTCTAGAAAACACATAGAAACTGAGGCTGAGTTGATGATCATGAATTATATATATTGATTCCTTCTTCATTGCATTGCATTGTATTAACATGACTCGTGAGAGAAAGTATGAAACTTCAAGAAGCAAGAAAACTCAGTTCTGGTCTCAGATCCTTTGACCTCTTCACAACATGGAATTAACCTCCTTATGAGCATCAGGAGATCATAAAGTAGCAGTATAACTGTACATGTTCGTGATAACCTTCAGTAGTAAAGTTATGACTTCACATCCCATCCAGTGGACATGAATATGTGGCACACTTTTTTTTTTTTCCCCCCAAATCTTTATTGATTTCAGAGAGAGGAAGGAAGAGGGGGAGAGAGATAGAAACATCAATGATGAGTCATTGATCAGCTGCCTCCTGCACGTCCCCCACTGGGGATTGAGCCCACAACCTGGGCATATGCCCTGACTGGGAATCGAACTGTGATCTCCTGGATCCTAGGTCGATGCTCAACCACTGAGCCATGCCCAGCCGGGCATGTGGCACACTTTGATTAGTCAAAGAAAGATGATATGTTATTCAGGTGAGTTGCTTTGATTTCGGTTTTATAAATTAGGACCCTAAGTACAGAGAGCTTGTGTGGTGTTTTTGAGTTTGTCCAGTGTAATAAAGGCCAAGTAAGGCTCAGTTTGATTTTTGCTCCCCTGCTTGTAAAAGCTTCTCTCCCAGTATGATGGTCCCCTGTGCTTCACAGGTGGTGTTCAATGGGTTATAATCCTAACTCGATTTATTTGCTCTGTGATTTGATAGGAGATCTCCCTAGATCCCTTGGTTTTCCTACTGTAAGATGGACACACACTTGACTGTGAAAGTTTTTAAGCTTCTTAATGCAAAGTCAGCACTAATCACTATTTTCATTGAGTGCACATTAGGCATCTGGCCCTGTACAAGGGGTGCTACATATGTTATGTAATTCCTTAAACACATCTTATAAAATAGCTATGATAACACCATTTTATAGATGAGAAAATAGTATCTCAGGTCAATCTTATACCATACATTAATCTCCTACTGTGGATGAAAAAGAGAAAGCTCTCAGGCCTGTGAAAATCAACACTGCCTCCAGATTTCAACTTAACTGATCATGTTGTTTCATCGCTTCCTTTTGCCTAACCTTTTCTGAGTGCCTGGGTTTCATTTTCCCTCATGGTAGCTATTCTTTGGTAAGGGTGGTAATGAGCAGCACTGTATTAAAGAGCAGAGAAATGTCCTAGGAAGAATTCAGGAAAGGAAGGTGCAACAAAGGATGTACATGTTCCCAAAATTGGATAATTGGTCTCTAGATAAATATAGTCAATGCCTACGTGTTATTTTCATTTTGGACAAGGTTAGATAATAAATTAATTTTTAAAATTTTCTGACTAAATATAGTTATTTTTTCATAATGTACAAAGAGTTGATGAATAGCTGCAGATAAGGAGGGTATTACTGATACTTGGGATTTTATGGTTTTTTTTCTGTTATTAATAATTGGAAATAACTGGAAATGTTACAGACATTGGCTCTGCAGCATAGTTTGTAGGAGATGTTTCAGACATGCAGTCCTGCATTAAAAAGTGTTTATGAGGATTCAGTATATTCTGTACAGTTCTTAAGGGAACCAGGTTTTGATTTTATGATTGTCATTATCTTTCTGTGATGGAGTGAACTTCTCCCCTAGTAAAGAGTGATCTATGTTCAGGAGGCGCCTAATGGCCCACTTGCAGCAGGTTGCACAGCAGGACCCACGTGAGTAGAGCTAACAAGTTTTGTCCGTTAAATTTAGTGACTTGAACAAATTTTCATTTTCCTTTTGTAAAAACACAAGCCCTGCCTTTTACAGAAACCAGTTGTTACTTAATGAAGTGTTTCAGCATGTTCATATAAGTTGATGGTTTCATATGGCCAGATTATCACTGCATCAGCTATTAGCTGCTAATAACATGCCCCCAGCTTGCTTTCATGACATGCTGGACTCAGAAGACTCGAGGATGGGCAGATGTTGTGGAATATCATTTTTCCCCTCTTGGCTATTGATTGATTCCCAACACCCACTCCCGATTAGAATGCAAGATGTTTTCTTTGATACTCGGAGTCTTTAATTACCCAATCAAATCAGAAAAAGATGAGCAACACACCGGGAATTTGGGACGCACAGCGAGAGCATGTTCTTGGACTTCTCACCGTTGACCGTAGTTGCAGATGCTCAGTGACAGCCTCGATCACTCTGCCTGTCTTCCAAAGCCAATGGATTAGTAAAGGACATGCAGCTCTGACAGGGAGGGTGAAGTGCACCGTACAAAGTTTTAGCAAAAATCAAAGCAGCGGTTTCATTAGGGGCTTTTGGAGGAGGGACTCACGACCTGATTGCAGGTGGGAGTGGATACTCTCCACAGGCGGCACTCTCTTCATAGAACCCACGGTGGGCTTTCCTCTTAAACTGTCGGGTGCACTTTTTAAAAGTGGGATTGAAAGAATAATTGAATCGGGTTTTGCAATGATGAAAATGATCCTTTAAAACAATACATTTTCTTAAGAACCTGGACCCTCAGGGATCAATAGGAAAGTTTTGGGGTTTTTTTTTCTTTTTTTTTCTTTTTGGTATGTAAATAGTGTGTATGTTTTCTTATTACTAAGAACTCTCTTAGAAGCTGAGTTTTTTAATGTCTCAAAGCGCATTCTCCTGCCACCTTACTTTTCCTTAATTACACACCCTGAACATTTACCCCTGTCTCCCAGGTGACAAATTACCATCTTGCTCCCCCTAGTGGAACTGTAACTCTACTGCAAAATTTGAGAAGACTAGTATGTGTTTGATTTAGCATCATATTTGTGGAAATTGGGTATTTTCTCAATTTGTTTTCAAAGGCGGGATAAAATTAAGAAATGTTGCATTGTGTGGGCTGATAGGGGATGTGCTGATAGAGAAACTGGTATTTTGCTGATAAATTTTCAGTTTCTCTTGTTAGCAAGGTTAGCTACATAATTTATAGTGGCTGCCAAATCCAAGGGGCCTCTCTGCTCTGCACTTCTCCATCTTAGAGGGTTCTGATTTCATCAGCCTTGTAGACGGTCACCTCTAGCAGACGACTGTCAACACTCCTGGCAAAGATGTTAGGGTGTGGATAGTTGGTGATGTTAAAACAGGACAGGTCGCGTCTGAATATTGGATCCCGCTTGTGCCATTGGTAAAGTAGGCCCAGGAAGGGAGATTCAGTCCCTTCTGAATCTCCACGAGGGACTGTGACGATATCCATAGCACCTGGCGATCGTTTCCAGTTTATAGCTGCTGACCGTGCTAAGAAAATGCTGAAAGGACTGCATACCTCTCTTAAGAGTTTAAATTTCTTTTTAAAATGGAATTTACTGGGGTGACATTAGTTAATAAAATTATATAGGTTTCAGGTGACTTAACACTGATATCTTGTTGGATTCTGCCTCTGCTTGTCATCTCGTGGTTATTGGGGTTTGTTATTTGTTTTCTCTTGGGCTTCACAGAGGCAGAAAAGTGCACACAGGCATTTGGCCAGCAGCACGGAGACATAGAGTTATGAAGCAGATAAACAAGATTCAGTATTTTTGTTGCAATCCTGAGTTTGTGTCTGACTCTGTTTTATGTGAAATATAGGCCTTGCCATGGGGCAGTTAGCCTGGAGACTTGGTCAGCGGGTAGTCAGCAAGCACGTGGAAGGAGCTCCTTGTTTCAACAGAGCAACCAGCTGACACTGAGCTAGGAGAACACTTGCATTCTCTTCAAGACTTCTTTCCCACAATTTAATTGTTGGCAATTTGAGAACATATCTCTGAATTGTATACCTTGGCAGGAAGGTGGCATTTTGGGCAAAAAGAGATACATCAGGCCCAGCCAGCATGGCTCAGCGGTTGAGCATCAACCTATGATCCAGGAGATTGTGGTTCAATTCCCAGACAGGGCACATGCCCGGGTTGTGGGTTCGATGCCCAGCAGGGGCTGTGCAGGAGGAAGCCGATCAATGACTCTCTTTCATCATTGATGTTTCTATCCCTCAATCTCCCTCTCCCTTCCTCTCTCTGATATCAATAAAAAATATATTTTAAAAAAAGAGAGAGATGTCTGTTTACTTGCTGGAAACTTTTATGGCACAGGGGAAAGCTGTGGAGTTCTTGGCATATTGAAATATTTATTTTCAGTTTTAACAGTTTTTATATAGTGTTTGCTCAAGGAATGTTACTATATCCCACTGACAGTAGTTATATTGGTCCCCTCATTGACAAGAAACTCCATTAAAACCTGTAAGAAAGGCAGCTGGATGGTAAAAAAGAAAGTTTACAGAAACAATAAGACTTGGATTCTGACATAGATAGCACAGGGAGAGGTTGGGGCAGGTGATGCTGAAGATTTTACCCTTGGCCAATGTTCACCAGTTCCTTAGAATTAAGCAGGCATTTATTAAAAATCTAAATTCACAGGCCCGCACCCTGGATATACTAAATCAGAATCTCTAGGGAAAGGATCTGGGAATATTGTTTTGTGGTTTTTTTAAAAAAAAATATCTTTATTGATTTCAGAGAGAGGAAGAGGGAGGGAGAGAGAGAGAGAAACATCTCATCATTGATTGGTTGCCTCCTGCACGCCCCCAACTGGGGATTGAGCCCACAACCCAGGCATGTGCCCTGACCGGGAATCAAACTGCAATCTCCTGGATCCTAGGTCAATGCTGAACCACTGAGTCATGCCCAGCACAATATTCTCCAGGTCAGAATAAACTGATGAACAAAATAGATCCAGAGACAAAGAAGCTTGGAACAGACTGAGGAATCTCAGAGGGAAAGGGGGAGTGGGTGGCTGGGGGAGTGGGGGGTGGGGGGGTGGGGAGAGATTAACCAAAGAATTTATATCTATATGCACATAATCCCTGGACACACACAATTGTGAGGTGAAGGCTTGGGGGGGATGAGTACAGGGTGGAAGGGGTCAGGGGGGAAAACAAGGGAGACATCTGTAATGCTTTCAACAATAAAGATAAATTTTTAAAAGAGACAAAAAGAAAAAAAAAAGAAGAAAGAAAGAAAACGTATTATTTGTGTAGGGTTATATGGCTACAGAGGGGTTTTCCCATATAGTATCTCATTTGTCCCCAATAACGGTCCTGTGAGGGCTGGGCAGCGAAGATCGAGCTCGCCCCCAGGTTGTGCAGGGGAAGCGAGCTCCGCACGTAGCCGGCAGGCAGGGGGGCTGGCTCTGCACAGGAATCTTCACCATCTGGGGCAAGCCCAGCCCCAGCCCCAGGCCCACCACGTTTCCTCTCGTACCCCACACTCTGGTCACCGGGTTGATGGCAGCGTTTCCAACACATCAGGCTCTTTGTGTGTCCATACCTCTGCGTGCCCTCATTCCTCGGCCTGGAACGCCCTTCCCTCCCTGTGTGCAAGCTCGTGTTCATTAGGGGGCCTTCCTGAAGCTTTTCTGGACGTTCTCCACACCCCACCTGCCACCCGAGCAGAGCTGGCTTCCCTTTCAGCCGTGTCTCCATCACACTTATAGATCCTACTATGTGCTGCGTCCTGTGTGATGTAGGCGAGGCCAGTGGGAAGCGCTCGGTAACGCCCTGCCTTCCTGCTCCTTACGCACCACGATGCCACATCCTTTGGACAGGCGGTGGGTTGTAATCGTGTTTAAAATACTCAGTGCTCGTTGGCTGAAGCTATGGGAAGTGTCCAGCAACGGTTTCAAAGGTTTTCCAAACATTGACAAAGACGTGTTCAGGGGGCCAGCAACATGGCCATTAATGTCCCCTAGGCATGGAATGGTGTGAGGACACCCCGTGAGAGGTGGCAGGGCCACGGGGGACTCAGGCACAAAACCACCGATTTGGTCGTTTCCGTGATGGGGAAGTTAAGGGCCTGTCAAGGGCAATTTCAACTGTGGGTGATTTTCATGTTATACTCACAGCCCCAAGTGAGATGTGACTGTCTGCGATGGCCTTCAGGTCGTATTGCAGTTGTTTCTTTATGCACATAGCCCCCCACTAGACTTCTAGCGGGGGTGGGTCTGAGCCACAGTCTTTGTCTGCCAGCTGATCATTGTTGAATCAACTTTTGGGGAACCTGTTTTCTAGCCATCTGTCTCTGAATGCAATGAAATGTATTTAATTATAGTTGTAATTCAGATTCTCCTGTGTTTACAGCCCCCACTGGTCCAAGCCATCTTCAGCGGTGACCCGGAGGAGATACGGATGCTCATCCACAAGACCGAAGATGTGAACGCTCTGGTAGGTGATGCCGTGGTTTTAGCTGCTTGGGCCTCTTCACCTTTTCTGTGCTGTGGACCTCGCTGGTACCTGGTGACAGCTCAGGACTGCTTCTCAGAATTCTGTTTTTAAACCCATAAGATAAAATGTATAGGGTTGGAAAGGAAAGATATTGAAATACAGTTATCAAAACATTAAAAATAAAATTTGCGATATAATAATAGATGTGCTTCTTTAGCAACACATTTAAATAGCACGATACAGCAGAAGATCTAACAATGACCTTAATTTAAAAATAGCAGTGAGCGTGATCAATCTTCTGCGTTGTTTGAAACTAATGTAGTGCAAACATACCTGTGATTGCTGCTGGTGGCCAAGTTACTGCTGGCACTCCTGAGGTTGGCTGCCTACATTCATAATGGAAGGAAATAGAAAATGTCCACTAGAAGTCAGTGAAAATAAAGGTGTAATATTTTTTATCTAGAACCCATGCTCTATAGCAGGGCTTGACCAATTATGGTATGCCACCTGTTTCTGTACAGACTACCAACTAAGGATGGTTTTTACTTTTTAAATGGCTAAAAATTGGAAAAGAATAATAATATTTAGTGACATGAACATTATATGAAACTCAAATTTCAGTGTCTATAAATAAAGCTTTGTCAGAACACAGCCATGTCAACTTTTGCACTGCAACAAGGAGTTGAGTAACTGTGATGGAGACTGTATGTGGCCCAAATAGCCAAAAATGTTTACTATCTGGCCCTTTCGAGGGACAGGTTGCTGACCTCTGCTGTTGTGTGTCCATGAACCTGGGATCTTGGATGAACTAGGCATCTGATGTGTACCTGAAATCATGTGTAATGTATGTGTGCACCTGTGGACATTTATATTTTTCCATGAAAGGGTCAAAACATTTCACCAAATTATTCAAAGGGTCTATGACCCCTAAAAGATTAAGAACCACTGTATTGGGAACATCTCCAAACAAATGGACCTGTGATGAAGAAAGAATTAGTCAATAATTTACCCTTTTAATAGCTTCCTAGACCTGGGTCGAACAAGCAATTATATGCAGTATGTGCTGCTAATTCTCTTAATGTAATTCAGTTCCCTACATGCTCCAGTCCATTGGGGAGAGGCTTTCTCTTTGAAGTCTCTAGTGTTAAGTAGAAACAGCAGAAAGAGTCGAGCACATTGTAGTGTAACGAAAGCTCTGCCACGGGGAGATGAATTCTGTCTGAGGTTGTATCCCTATCTGGTCGGCTGAATGCTTCATTCAGAAGGCGGGACATTGGGTGTGACCATTGTTCTGTGGCTGTGCAGGTTGCTGTGGCTTTTTGAAAAAGCTTTTGGAAACCTCTCCCCTGGAAACAACGGGGCAGTGTTTTGTGGCATTTTTGCAAAGTAAGCACAGATGAGGCCAGGGCCAGACAACTCGAGAAGGCAGTTGGGCATTTGTCTAAGATCTGTGGGGTGTGACCTGTATTTCTGAGAGGGTCAAGGCAAACAGTGTTTTGACATCACTGGAATTTGCTCAGCATGTTTTGTGGCTGTGGCCCAAGACCAGGCAAGCCAAAGGCAAGGTTCCTATCTCTTCCTGATGATCACGAGCGAACAGAACTTTGGTTGTCTTACATACCAAGGAAGGTTGTGCTGGCCTCTGAATGGCCTCCGTTTCTCCTTAGGAAAGTGACAGTCGCTGGCTGATGGCGGTTAGGAGAGCTTAATCTTCGTTGTCGCTAAACTCTACTACTGGATTAGTCAGATAGGTTAACTACAGTAACACATAGACTCCTAAATGTAAATATGAGAGAAGTTTAGTTCTCTTATGAACACATTAGAGGGGTGGTTCCTTTCCACACAGGATCCCAGGTGTCAACATGTGGCTTCTGAGGTCACCCGAGGGGTTCGT
Organism: Miniopterus natalensis; assembly: GCF_054644295.1. NCBI lineage: Eukaryota > Metazoa > Chordata > Mammalia > Chiroptera > Miniopteridae > Miniopterus > Miniopterus natalensis. The sequence goes on from NC_142088.1 coordinate 25,796,819, forward strand.
CTCCAGGCTAGCCAGCCAGCGGGAGTGAAAGCATGGGAGCGAAGCCCGGGAGGGTTTTTATGAGTCACCTTGGAAGTGGCACAATCACTTCCACTGCCATCACCGCCACCGGAACTCGGGCGCTAGCAGCACCTACCCGCCAGCGAGGCTGACGATTAGCGCGGCTGTGTCCCAAAGAACTGGAGCAAACGGACGCCGGTGAACACCTCGGGTCTTCGAGAATGCTAGGGAACTCGAGCCGGAGCACTTTTCTGTGCCCTGCACTCTTCATTCATTGAACGGTTATTTACTGAGATGAGGCCCAGGGGTCCCCGGGGTACAGCCGTGAGGAAGCAGCTCTTTTCCGCATGGAGCTTGCACCGCGGCGGGGAAGTCAATGAAGAAGTCACACTGCTGTGCATTTGTGACGGGGAAAGTCCAGGGTGCTGCGGACGGGCCTGGGTTAATCACAAGGGACCGATGAAATGGTGTGTAAATGAGACCTAAGAGTTCTGTGCACTTTGCTTTTATTTGTAAGCCACTGGATGTGCGGCAGCAGGGCCGGGAGGGGGCCGGGAGGGGGAGGAGTGAATGAGCCAGTGAGCGGCTGAATGAAGGGATGAACAAACACGGGAGGGCCTGAGTTCCTTGGGTGGGCCGTGTGGCTCTCCAGGGTTCACAGCCCCTTTCCTCCACTCACACCTCTTTTTTTTTTTTTTAATTAAAAAATTTTTTTCAACTGCAGTTTACGTTCATTGTTGTTCTGTATTAGTTTCAGGTGTACAGCACAGTGGTTAGACAGTCTTGTAGTTCACAGAGTGGTGCCCCAATGCTTCAAGCACCCACCTGGCCCCGACATAGTCGTTATAACAGTACTGACCATATTCCTTATGCTCTACTTTACATGGCCACTCTCACCTCCTTAGGCTCCCTCTTCACACCCCCTTCTCCCTCCCTCAGGTGAGTCTGAAGGAGATGATTTGCTCCCCCACCCTGTTATTAGGAATGGTGTAGACGCTGAGCTGCCCTCTGAACATCAAGCTTTTCTTTCGCCAACACTCTCTAGGGATCAGTCGCGTGGGCTCTTTTGCTGAGTGTGGATTAGGTGGTTTAGGGGAAGTGGTAGTTAACCAAGGGACAGGGAGAAGACAAATATGGATCAGAAACCTCAGCCTGGAGATTCCTTTCAGGAGGGAAGAGAAGCTGCAAACCAGTACATTTAAATGTCAAGAAAGGGGAATTAATAGTAGAGGATCCTCCTGTGAGTGGGAACACAATGATCACCTTCTTTCCTTCTCAGCCTTTGCTTTTTTCTATCCCTGTTTATTTACTTAATTTTTCTTGTCTGGCCTAGGTTCTGATTTGGGGGGCCTTTCTTTTCCTTTTACACCTCTCTGTGTCTTTTGATGGGTTGCATGTTATTTGGTGTAAGCACCCTTTGATTAATGGAATCAGATATAGAAAGCAGTCTCATTCAGGTTTGCCTCTTTGTGTTTCTCCAGACTTGATTTCCCACTAATAGTATTCACGAACCCTATGCTTTAGCCAAATCAGATTGCTCAACCCATTGGTATTTATTCTGTTCTCACTTCTCCCCTGTTCCAGTCCCTCCTGCCCTTGCTTTCTTCCTTAGGTTGTCCTAATTTCACTTCCTTTCTGCTTCCTTTTCTGCCACCTTGCCAGCTCAGCCAAAGAAACCCAACTCTTCTCTCAACCCCCATAGCTCTTTGTATCACACTGGTCACGTCACTTGAATTATTTATATGTTTTACTTTTGAGTCACTGTGTGCTTGTTGACATGGCCACTATGTCATTTATTCTCATTTTCTCAGTCTCCCAGTCCAGTCTTTGCAACACATGTTGAGTGAATGACTAAAGCTTGCTTTGGTACTTATGTTGAGCCAATTTGTGGTAACCTATTTTTCGTTTCTGCCAAAGAAAACAAGTTGTCTCATAGTGTGTGGCTTAGTGTCCCTCAGGTCACAGTTGTAGGATTGAAAGTTCTCTTTGTAAGACTGGCAGTCTGTAGATGGATTTGAGAAGCCACTGAAGGATCAGGAAGGGCACTCTGAGTCTTTTTTTATAGTTTCTCTGGCCAGTAGCATGCCAGAACCTGGAAATGTGGGAAGACAGTGGTATGCTCGGAGAAATCCATTTAAGTTGACCCAGATGTGGCTGATAACTAGAAAGATTTTAGGAGGCTTCAACAGACTAACCAAATTGAGCTCAAGATAGAACATCTGAATTAAAAATGAATGCAGAGATTCTGAAAACCAAAATTTGAACTCAGTAAAGGCATTTTTTGGATTATGCTTTGACAAAATGACATTAACAGTTTTACTGTGCTACTGTGGGAGAGGGGCAGAGACAAATTGGTGCCTGTCAGTGGCGAGTGGTGAGGATGGGGGGAGGGGCAGAGGGGGGACCAGGCCGTGTGAGGAATGGTTGATGTTTTAGCCTTGGAAAGGACAGGAGAATGTTCCCAAATAGTTCAAACACTGTCAAGTCAAAATGGAACTAAACTTAATCATTTTGTCATGTGGTGGTAAGCTATAGAAAATAAGATTTCAGCTCAAAATATAAAAAATAACTTAATAGACAGAGTTGTCTAAAGAAGTAATGAGTTGACTTGACAAGTAATAAGCTCCCTGAAAGACTACTAGGCTCTGGGTTCTCAAGGTGACTGATAGTTGTACATATGGCCCTACTCTCCTAACTTGTGCCCTTGGCCAACGTTGCTAATGGATCATGACTTTTTTTCCTTTGACTTGTAAAGACCAAAATTTCTTCTCAGTACATCACTATTAAATTGGATTTGGCCTGTAAATTGAAATGTTTTTTCTATGCCTGGCCTAGGTGATGTTTAAAGTCTGTTACAACTGTGAAAGACTATAATTACAAGATTTGTAAGTCTCATATGATAGCAAACCCATGATGTTCATTTCTTTTTTAAAGCATCACTACCAGATATGAACACACACACACATGCCCACCACCCAAATAAAATGAACAATAATTATACCAAATAAAATGAACAATAATTCCTCAATATCATCTAATACCCAGTGTATATTGAACTTTATTTTGTTCTAATAGTCTCAAAAATGGTTTTTACACTTGGGTTGTTCCCAAGTTGATTATTTTAATCCATCTATTTTGTCAAGCTCTTAATATTTATTATTTAACAATAGGATTTGGCCCAAATATATTGGCATATTTTGCTTACTTTCTCCAATTCCAGGATGGGAAGGGATGATATGTGAATATAATAGAATAAATTTTGAGGTAACAGCTAAGCTTATGTTGGCAAAGAACTTATAGCGGAGAAAAGAGGGAAACAGGCATTAAAGATGCAGTTCTAGACTCTGGCCATTAATTCAGGTGCTAGCCTCTGATCCAAGTGAGAAAGAAGAAACTGTATCAACATTGTATAATGAAGGGACTTTTCAAAAAACAAGATAAATTATCCACAGTAAACTCGTAATTTGTTCTTGTGTGCACGTGTCTCAGAATGATGAGCACAGTGAGTGTAGTAAACATTCATCACCATGCATAGTTACGGATGTTCTTGTGATGAGAACTTTAGAGATCTGCTCTCTTCGCAATGTTCAAATATGCGATACAGTATTATCAACTATAGTCACCATGCTGTATATTATTATATCCTCACAACTTATTTATAACTAGAAATTTGCACTATTTCTTTAAAAATAGAATATTTATTTTATTTTTTTCCTTTACCATTTATCCCCTCTATGCCTTCTTCTGCCTCCACCTCCCCCTACAACCACCACAGTGTTGTCCATGTCCATGAGTTCTCGCTCTCTCTTTTTCGTCTTTTTTGCTCAATCCCTCCTACCAAGTAAAAATAGAATATATTTTTGAATCCACCCAGAAGGGTGCAGTATGACTTTACCTAAAGAACCTGAAGTGATAAGTGTAATGTCTTCTCTAAATTTTTCTCAGCTTCATTCTGCCAGGTCAAATTCCCTGAACATTAGAAATACAAACAGTGTAGCTCAGCCTTTGAAGCTTCCAGATTTCTTGTGTATTTTCACTCACTGGTGTATATTTTACTTTTTTTTCTTTTTTAATAAAGAATTTGACAGGAATAAAGACCTGGGATGTTTTGTTAGTTTGGGGACCTAGGTGGCCAGTGGGTGTGACGACCTGCTGAACTCTCACTCAGTGTTGCCACACCGGAATGCAGGCACGGTGTGGCCCAGACTTAAGTTTTAAAGAGAAAATACAGGAAATCTCTAAATTGTTAAATGTTGGTTCCAAAAAAAAAAAAAAAAAAAAGTCCAACATTGTTCAGGCCAAAGAAAATACATCTGTGGGCCAAAGTCGGCCCGCAGGCCACCGTTTTGCTAACTGTGGATGAGATCAGCAAGTGTTCAGCAGTTAAGGTTGCTCCGGCCACTTGCATCTGGAAATCTAAAGTGTGCGCCTGAAGCCGGGGACTCAGTTTTCCAGAGCGATCAGTGGCCTGTGTTCTTCAAGCGCTGGCAGCACTTCTGCCTCAGTGGCTCCCGGGGCAGGTTGGTGGTCCCTTCATTGCTCTCCGAGGGGTGCTTTTTATCGTGAGGGCGGGTGCCTGGTCTCTCAGCACGTGCCGGGCATGGTGTCACATCCCCTGCTCCTTGCTGGACCACTGCCCAGGATGTGGGGCTGTGGTTTGGAGGCCATGACCTGTGTCCTGTAGATAATGATTCCCGGACTGCAGATGGCACTTAGCAGGCTGCAGCAGTGCGGCTGCACGGCCAGCTAGAGTGCGTGGAGGCAGGCTGGTTAGCGTCATTCCTGAGTGCCCTCCGCAGGCGCTCAGCAGCTTGCGGCCTCATGTCTCTAGCACTGGCCTTGGAGGTTGGAGGAGCAGCCTTGCAAAGCTATACAGTTTGCACCCTCCAGATAGTAGAGACGAGTGTTTTGCAGCTATGGAAACTATATTCCAAATGTGAAGGCATTGGTATTATTTTGCAATCGTTGGGCCTTTTTGACAGCACAGAGAAAAACGTTGCCATAAAAAGATGTACTTTGTTAAGAACTTGAGAATGTAAACGGTTTTAGGATAAAAGGTATGTATGGACCTTTTTTTCATATTAGATATTAAATATTGGGAGGAGGGGCTGTAAATGTGCATAAATGAGCTCATTATTCTTAGAAGGAAGACCGGCAGTCTCTGACATAGTATGTGACAGACTTTTGTGACATAGGAAATGCTCTGAGCACAAAAAATGTATTTATGTACTATTGCTCTGAGGCAACCTCATGTACATTCATTCATTCACCAAATGTTTATTAAATACTTGCTGGAAGTGTAGCACTGCAGCTGATGCCCCAGGTACTTCTTCATACATTTTTTAAAAAAATTTTATTATTGTTTAAAATATTACAGCTGTCCCTTTTTCTCCCCAATGACCCGTTCCACCCTATTCCTTCCCCCTCCCCTGTCCCTCTCCCCACCATTGTCCATGTCCTTGGGTTGTGTATATATGCACATAAATTCTTTGGTTACTCTCCCCCTCCACCCACCCGCCCTCCTCCATCCCTCTGACATTCATCAGTCTCATCTGTGCTTCGATGTCATTGAATCTGTTCCGTTCATCAGTTTATTAAGTTCCTTAGATTCACGTATAAGCGAGATCATGTGATATTTGTCTTTCGCTGCCTGGCTTATTTCCCTTAGCATAATATTCTCCAGGTCCATCCATACTGTCCCAAAGGGTACGAGATCCTTCTTCTTTACAGCTGCGTAGTATTCCATGTGTGTAAATGCCCCACAGCTTTTTATCCACTCACATACTGATGGGCACTTGGGCTGTTTCCAGATCTGAGCTATTGTAAACTGTGCTGCTATGAACATCAGGCTGCATATATCCTTTCTGATGAATGTTTCAGGATTCTTAGGATACATTCCTAGGAGTGGGATCACTGGGTCAATTCTTCATACATTTTCTTAGTCAATGGCTAGGCAGCATTGTCCGTTACTGGCTATTTCTCAGGGAGCCCCAATATGTAGGAACCCCTAAGGAAATAGGATCTGCAGTTACAGGCTCAAGATTTTCCATTTGGAAGAAATCTGGAGCTGTCTGATACCCTTCCTCCTAATCTTTCAGGAATTGATGGTAGTGGGCTTTCTTTTTAAAAAATCTTTTTGTTTTATTATGAATATTTTCAAACAAAGAACAACTGTGAACCCACCACTGAGGTGGAACAAATGTTAACACCTTGCCATATTTACTTAAAATAAAATTTTATAGATGTAGAGCTTTCCCCAATATAAACACATGGTCCATGTGTCATTCATGTCTTTGCATAAATACCACCTTATCTGGGACACCTTCCCTGATTTTCTTGTATATATAATAGCCCCCTCCATCAGCCTCTAACCTCTTCTGGCTAGCACTTTTCACCAGCTAACATACAGGGTGTTTGTTTGTCTTCTGTGTGTCTCTCTCCACTAGCATGTCAGTTGTGTGAAAGCTGGGATGTGGCTTTGTTCCCACGGCATCACCCCTATTTCCAGTGGGGCTGGCACAAAACAGGAACCAGTGAACAGAGCTGAAGCCTCTATAGGCTTCCTGAGCCATCACCTCCCTCCCTGCCTCTCTCCTCAGAGATGTTTCATATACCCTCTCACCCTTGTCGTTAAATACTCTGATTTTATTTATACCTTGAAATCTATATGTATGTGTTGTGTACATATGTGCCGAAATAATAGATGGTGTTGTGTATCTTTAAGAACATTACGTATGTCAACTGTTTCTATCCTCTGTAACTGGCTTTTTCTCACTCAACATTATGTATTCGAGATTTATTTGTATGAATACATGAACATTTACTTCACATATTTCATATTCCTACAATGTATCTTCTAGGAGTTTATCACAGTGGGTCTGTTCTTGGCCAGAGCCTTTTAACCACAGGTATATCACTCTTCTTTTTCAGGGACTCTCTGGGTCTGACCTATGGTAGCAATTGTACCAATCCTAGAAATGGGTTAGAAAAGTGGTTAAGATGGTACATTTTATGGTATGTGTATTTTTCCAGAATTAAAAAATTTAAAAACTTATCAAATTGTACACTTTGAAAAAATAAATTAGAAGGGGGACCAAATCAGAATGCTCAATAAGGATTGCATTCTTTGTAAATATAAAAACGTGGTAAATGGTATTTTTAGAGAGTGAATTTTACCCAACACCAGTGAATACATTTATTTATAAAATCCTTTTTTCCAAGGAATTGTAATGTAGTTCTTGGTACCTTAGAAGATAGAATTCCCTCAAAGAAGACATACAGGTGGCCAACAGGCTGAAAAGATGCTTAACATCCCTAATCACCAGGGAAGTGCAAATCAAAACCACAATGAGGTGTCACCTCACACCTGTTAGGATGGCTGTCATAAAGACAGGAGACAGGAAGCGTGGGTAAGGATGTGGAGAGAAGGGAACCCTTGTGCACTGTTCATGGGAATGTAAATTGGTGCAGTCACTATGGAAAACAGTATGGAGCTTCCTCAAAAAAAAAAAAAAAAAAGAACTACCATATGATTCAGCAATTCCACTTCTGGGTATTTATCTGAAGAAAGCAAAGACACTAACTCCAAAAGATGGAAGCACCCCATGTTCCTGATAGCATTTTCACAGTGGCCAGCTGTGAGAAACTAGGTGTCCATGGGTGTATGAGTGGGCAAAGAAAATGTATGTGTATGCAAGGGAATATTCTCTCCGGCCATGGAAAGAAGGGAATCCTGTTTGCAACAATATGGATGGACCTAGAGATTATTACACTAAGACAGAGAAAGACAGATTTCATATGCTGTCATTTATATGTGGAATCAAGATGAAAAGGTAAATATGTGAGGTGAAAGAAGTGTTAACTCCATGGGGGAATCTTCTCACAGCATATATGTATATCAAATCATGTTGTATACTTTAAGCACCTTACAGTTTTATTTGTCAATTATAGCTCAGTAAAGCTGGGGGTGGGGCGGGAAGAAAATAGAATTCCCTCAGAGATCAATCATATTTCAATATAGAGTTCATCCTTATTACAAAATCTTTAATGATTTTTCTCTTAAGGAGGAAAACTGGACAACAAATATATTGAGTTGCCCTAAAATGACAGTCAGAGTTCTTGGCTTTTGACAAGATTCATTTTACCCCCCATAATTTTGAATAATGACTCAGTAGCCCTTGGCTAAATGTGAAACTGTTCTAGAAAGATCCCATGACTGACCCTGTTTTGCATTTTGCTCATATGAATTCATCGGGGCTGTACAATGAATATCTTGTTTCTAGAGATATGGTCAGACTTTAGTTAGCTATTTAGCAATTTCAAAACAGGTCATGTTACTCATTTCCTAACTTTAATTGGTGTATTTCCTCAAACCTTATTAAACTTGAATATTGAAAGACCATATGTAAAACACATGTGGCAGTTAAATTAACTATATAATCATTGCTGTGTCACTTCTATCAAACCAGCAGACGTTTATTGAGCGTCTACCGTGTTCCTGGCACTGTGCCAGGGGCTGGGGCCGTAAGTTGAATAGGACTGGGTTCCTGGGTTCCGGGACATGTAACCCGGTGGCTGGGACAGATATTTAATCAGCCTATCAAAGGAAATGGTCAGTGTTACCATAGAAATAGAAATGCTGTCCTTGTACACGGTGTGGCCAGGACCCTCAGCCGCAGCGGCAGGAAGCACTCGGGGGGGTGCGGGGTGGGGATGGTTGGGCAAATGTACAGTGACACGTATCCACCATTAGAGTATCAAACAGAATAGTTTCACCGCCCCAAAACCCCTCTGTGCTCTGCCTGTTCATCTCTGCCTCGTGTTTTACTGAATTTTACATATAACCTAAGTAAGAACAGTTTGCCTGCCATGCCGAAGCAGCTCCAGCTAGACTGCCCCCCAAAGCCCTCGCAGGCCACCCTGGACGCACCGCTGACGGCATTGACTCCTCCGGCCACCCTCCGCGAGAGCGGCTGTGTTCAGCACAAATGCCCAGAGTGCATGCCAGGGCCCGTGGCATTCGATTCTGCAGTTTCAAAACCAATGAATGCGACGCATGTGCTCACGACCAACTTGTTGGTCACTGCCCTCCCTCTCCCATTGCGCTTGACAACCCTCATCTTTATAGAGAGGCTGGAAGTCCCTGAACAGAACCGCCTCTGTGCTCCTGAGGGTTGGGGGGTCGCCTGTGCTCCAGATGTCTGATTATAGTACAAACAGACCTATTTGCTTTTAGAGAAGCAAATGTTTTCTGTGTTCAACTGAGCTTGTGAAATTTCATTAAGAAGCTAATCATTAGCCCTGATTAAGTAAACACTGGATGTTTGGCATGAATATTTTAACTTCCTATTTCCAAGCTGGCTCAGCCTTCTCAAGGTTACTGGTTGTCAGCTGGGACCAATAATTTTTCAGTCACCTGTGCAGTTTTTATTCCATCATCAGAAAATCCTGCCCCTCCCCCCCTTCACCTGGGGAAGAAAGCCAAGGCTCTCCCAGAGCCCCAGGCATGAAGCTGGTTCTCTAATGCTCATTAGAGGACTTTTCTGCCTCAATTTAAATAGGGGATCTCTTGGCTGCCTACCCAGTAAAGGACAAGACACTAAATTCTGCTTTCTAATTCAACTTGAAATTGCTGCCATTTTCTATCCTTTTATATTTGCCCTTATAAACATTTTAGGTTTAACAAAGATCACACTTCTTTTTACTGACATTCAAAAATTCTGAAGGCAGGTTAATATTAAGCTTTTATCTTCAAATATAGGAAAGAGCAAAAGAGATAAAGATGCGCAAAGCTTAAAGCAGTTACTGCCAGGAACTGAGATGTTAATGTCACCATAGACACAATGAATTGGGGTGGTATTAGAAAGATTTTCTCTGGGAAACAATACATTATGGCATTTTCCAAAGTGTGTTTCTCAGAGTCCAGAACAAATGGAGAGGAAAAAAGAGGTTTTGTGGCTAAATTAAATTGGGAAATAGTTCTGCCAATTTCCCTGTGTTTTCATGATTTACAATGCATGTTGACGTATTAACGATTCTGAGAATTCCTGCCATAAGAAAGTGTGTTCAAGTTCTTTGAACACAGTGTTTTCCAAAGCCATTTAGCTTTGAATACCTATCTTTTTAAAATTTATTTTAATCTAATACCTAGTACTGTCCCTCAAAACCAGTGGAATATACTTACACTTTGGGACATAACTGTTCTAGAATGAGAGTCTCTGGAATGGTCTGTGGCAGTAGTTCTTGAACTTGCGTGTGCATCAGAATCCTGGAGGTTGTCTCAGTACAGGTTGCTGGGCCTCACCCCCACAGTTTCTGTGTTGGGAGGTGCAGGATGGGGCCTGATAACCTGTATTTCTAATATGTTTCCAAGCTATGCTAATGCTGCTGGTTGGGGACCACACTTTGAGAACTACTAGTCTGTGGTCAAGCTGGAAGGAAATGAAAATTCCAAGGAGGTGGGGGTAGGGGTGTTGTAACTGGTGCACTGATATACAGTGTGCAAGTTAACATACTCATTCAGCAGGTGCTGATTGAACCTGCTGTATACCAGGCACCGTGCTAGGCCCTGAGGATGCAGCAGTGGTAGACACAGGCCTGGTCTTGGCCTTTGGAAGCTTATAGTGTAGTGAAAAGACAGTCAGTTAACAGGGAAAGGAAGTGAGTCAATAGTCCATGTAAACTGAGAAGACTGCTGTGATCCTGAACAAAGGTGGCCAGGAAAGAGCCCTCTGGGCTGGTAGCAACATTTAAGCTGAGACTGGCCATGAGCAATGGGAGGCCATAAAAGATGGGGTTCATGTTGCAGTCCAGGTAGACACAAGCAAAGGGCCTGAGGGGCTTGGAGGGAAGGGAGTGACAAGTTGCAGGAATTGAAAGAAGGCCAGTGAACTGGAGGACAGTGAGTGAGAGAGAGAAAGGGGAAGAAAAGGAGGTTGGAGGGGAGATAAGGAAGGGCCAGGTCATCACAGCTGAGGGAAGAGTTTCAGGTTCAACCTGAATGCAAAAGGTTCTGGTGAATATTTTAAAGAGTGTTGTGTGAGGAAGGATTGTGAGGGGAGGAATAGAAGCTGTGAGACCAGCAGGAAGACCATACCTGGAGCTGGGGTGGAAATGATGAGTTTGGAGTTGGGCTATAGCTGTGGTCAGGGCTGCTGTGCACTCAGGAGCTCTAGGGGGCATCACTCACTTGTAGCCGCTGGAGGTGGAGAGACTTGGATTGCTTCCAGGTGTATCACAGAGGTAGATCAGGAGGTAGATCACACAGGGTTTGATGAGGGATTAAATGTGAGGGGCAAGTGGCCGGTGTGGCCCAGTGGTTGAGTGTCAACCCATGAACCAAGAGGTAACGGTTCGATTCCCAGTCAGGGCACGTGCCTGGGTTGTGGACTTGATCCCCAGTAGGGGACGTGCAGAAGTAGTTGATCAGTATTTCTCTCTCATCACTGATGTTTCTCTCTCTCTCTCTCTCTCCATTCCTCTCTCTGAAATCAATAAAAACATATTTAAAAAATTATTTTAAAAAAATATACAAAAAAATGTGAGGAGCAAGGAAGAGGGAGGTGCCAAGAATGACCCCTGGGCTCCTGGCTTGAGCAGCAGAGATGGGGAAGAGATGTAGGAAGAGGAGGAGGGGGAGACAGTTCATTTCTGAGAGAGGGGACAGAACTAAGAGCTACTTCTCCGGGGATAGTGAAGTCACCATAGCCACCATTATCCTTCAAATATAGTAATTGGCTGTTTGCTGATACACAAAATAAATGGTGCTGGGATTTAATAAATACTCCTATTAGAGAGTAGCCTTATATATCGTAGATCAATGACTACATGATTGCCCTGAATTAGAAAACAAATAAGGCCATTTAATACTAAACATAATGTTGCCTTTCTCTAATAATTCAGAGAGCTCTTCGGAATCTCACAGAGACTGCTACTATTGCTGTGTAACAAACCACCCCACAGTGCAGTCTCATAAAACAGCCATTGTGTTATACTCATGGATTTTGTGGGTTAGGAATTAAGACCGGGCAGAGTGGGATAACTTTTCTCTGTTCCATGATGTTTGGGCTCAGCTGCAAAGACTTGTCAGCTTGGAGGGGCTGGAGTCACCTGGAGATGTCTTCACTCATGTGTCTGGGGTTGATGCTGGCTGTTGGCCTGAACACATACACAGAGCCTCTCCACATGGCCATGGCCTGGGATTCCTCGCAGATGGCACCTACAGGGTAGCTGGATTTCTAACTTGGCAGCTCAGGACTCCAAAGGTGAATCATTGCAAAGATCTTGAATCTCTAAATTACATGGGACAGGTAACTAAATTCATGTTCTGCTTAATAGGATACTAGATAAGAAAGAGATTGCTGTGCTCAGCATGCTGCTGCGGGGGTAATTTGACTTGTAGGGAGGAAGAGCCTGTAAAGGGAAAAAGCTGGCTGTTTTGCATGAAACTAAATGACAAGGATACTCTCCTTTTGACCGTGAGCCAGTCATGTGGTAACAGGTATTTTTCCAGTCTTTTCCACTTGCCCAGCCCTGAGAAGTGAAGCAACTGAGCATGGTTCATGCTTATGGGATAATATAAGGATGTTCATAAACTAGGACATATAAGAACAGGTTTGAATTATTTATAAAACGTTACCTGGACACAGATTTCCCAAGACCTCTATTCTGAGATCTCTCTGGGCGGGCTTCACCACGAAGTAGCAAAGCACAGTGCTTCCATTAGTGTAGAAATCATTCTTTTTTTGTTAAATTTAATAGGGTGACATTGTTTAATAAGATTATATATGTTTCAAGTGTACATTTCTTTTTTTTTTTTTTTCAAGTGTACACTTCTATGATTCATGATCTTCATATTGCACTGTGTGCCCACCATCCAAAGTCCAATCATCTTCTGTCACCACATGTTTGACCCCCTTTGCCCTTTACTATCCTCAACCCGCTTCCCTCTGGCAGCCACCAGACTGCTGTCTGTGTCTATGAGCTTTTGTTTGTTTGTCTTGTTTGTTCATTTGTTGCTTTATGTTGTATATCTCACATTTGAGGGAAATCACATGGTTCTTATAGAAATTATTATTTTTAAAAATATGTCTTTATGGATTTCAGATAGAGGAAGGGAGAGGTAGAGAGAGACAGAAACATCAATGAGAGAGTCATTGATCGGCTGCCTCCTGCATGCCCCCTCCTAGGGGTTGAGTCTGCAACCCGGGCATGTGCCCTCACCCAGAGTCGAACCCTTATCTCCTGGATCTGCTGAGCCACGCCGGCTGGGCTAGAAATTATTCTTGGTGTGGATTTTGAGTAGGCCTTGATGATTGGAAGATACCAGTCTGAGTTGGATGTTCCAGCCCTAAGTAAGATCCTTGATCTAAGGCAGTAGATTTCTAAAAGGGGAGCATAGGCATCCCAGGAAATGTGCAAGATCACTAATTGGAAGCAATAGATTACCTACTTCTATTTCTTAAAAACATTTTAATGTATATTTTTGTGTGCATCTTACAGATGTTAAATATGATAACATAGTAGTGAGTGTATAAAATTGTGAATGATTAGTTAAATAAATGTTTTTGTGCTCAAAAAGTTGCTTTTTTCTGGTGGGGTGCTGCTTGAAGGCATTTCTTATCACATTTATACCTTGTAGCTAATGCTTTTCAAACTTTATTATGCATACAAATGACCTAGAGAAACTTGATTTTCCACAGCTCAATGCAAGAAGGATTAGAATTTGGGGAATCGGTTCACACTATTTTTTTTTCCTCACCTGAAAAAATATTTTTAATTGCTTTTTAGAGAGAGAAAGAGAAGTGGGGGGGGGGGGGGGGGCAGAGGCATCAATTGGTTACCTCCTGTACAAGCCCTGGCTGGGGATAGAACCTCAGCCTTGGCATGTGTCCTAACCCGGATTCAAAACACAACCTTTTGGTGCATGGGATGATGCTCCAACCAACTGAGCCACCCAGCCAGGGCGCGGTTCACACTATTTAAGGTTGGAAGAGACTGATTTATAAACTTAAATGCCATATTTATTACTTTCCAAAAGCTTGAAAACCAGACCTATCATTTATGCTTGTTATGCTTTTATCCTTGGAAAAAGTAATTTCTCTCAGGGTAGAAAACATCAGAAAAGAATTGGCTTAATGAACCTTAAATTGAAAAGATAATTAAAGTTGGAGGAATCATGCTACCTGTTGTCAAACTATACTACAGGGCCATTGTAATCAAAACAGCATGGAGACTTGACTTTGGGTGGTGAACACACAATGCAGTATACAGTTGAAGTATTACAGAATTATATACTTAAAACCTATATAATTTTATTAACCAATGTCACCCCACTAAATGCAATTAACAAACAAACAAACAAACCCCCAGCATGGTACTGGCATAAAAACAGGTAAATAGATCAATGGAACAGAATAGAGAGCCCAGAAATAAACCATGCATTTATCATCAATTAATATTTGACAAAGGAGGCAAGAAAATACAATGGGCAAAGATAGTCTAGCCAATAAATGGTGTATGTTCATTGCAGCGCTATTTACAATAGCCAAAACTTGGAAGCAGCCCAAATGCCGTCAGTAGATGAGTGGATAAAAAGCTGTCGTACATTTACACCATGGAATACTACTGGGCCATAAAAAAGAAGGAAATCTTACCTTTTGTGACAGCACTGATGGACCTGGAGAGAATTATGCTAAGTGAAATAAGCCAATCAGAGAAAGACAAATACCACATGATTTCACTTATATGTGGAATCTAATGAACAAAATAAACTAACAAAACAGAAACAGGCTCATAGATACAGAGAGCTGTCAGAGGGTGGGGTGTTGGGGGGCTGTGTGAAAAAGGTGAAGGAATTAAGCAAAAAAAAAAAAAGAAAACACAGACTGTATAGTGATTATAGGAGGGAAAGGGGGGTGGGGGAGGTAGAAGAGGGTAAAGGGATAAAGGTTGATGGAAGGAGACTTGACTCTGGGTGGTGAACACACAATATGATACACAGAAGATGCATTATAGAGCTGTGCACTTGAAACCTGGATAATTTTATTAACCAATGTCACCCCAATAAATTCAATTTAAAAAAGAAAAGAAAATTTTTGGTCCATAAAGAATATTTGCAAGAAGCCAATTTAGCTTATTGGTAGGTTGATCTTGGGATGCAGCATAGAATAGGCTAAAAGGCGAGTTCTGGTGGCCAGACTGCCTGGGTTCCAGCTGTACAAGTGGTACTGTCACCTTGGGCTGGGTAATTCATCTCTGTGTCTCTGTTTCCCCATCTGTAAAATGGGGATACTCACAGTTCCTACATGCTCTGAACATAATTCATGGGAAATGCTTAGATTAGGGACTGACACATGTTATGAGTCTAACCAGTGTTGGTGGTTCTTCTCTATTCTAAGGATGTTTCTTTCTAAAAAATTTAATTTTTCTCTAGACATATTGTTATCAGGTAACATCTTCTTTTCAATATTCCTCAATTTCATTGGGTGCCTTTGTCATTTCAGTCTTTTCAACTCAATTGTAATAGAACAGGGATTCTTACTCCTTTATCTTTGTATCCTGGAACCTATTACAATGCCTAGTTTTTACGAACCACATAACAGTTTATGGCATTACGTGTGTCTCAGAGCATGTCTTTGGGTTGCAGTTTATTTGGTCCAAACTATTGCTTTTGGCCAAAGGCATGAGCATACTTAGAAAGAAAAGTACAGATCCCAGTTGTCAATTGGGAAGCTTTGGGAGTCCAGCAGGCAGAGGCAGTGTGTAAAGAAAGTGTTGGGATGGGGGCGGGGAGCTGTGCTAAACTGGAGCATGCATACCCCAATAAAGAAATTCCAATTTTAGATGTTAAAAAACCACTGTGCCAGCTAAACAGAAGATCTCTGGGAAGACTTGGGATGTAATTTTTGAGCCCTGATATAATTAGCTATAGATTAAAATTTACAAATATATGTTTGTTGCTTCTACTGAAGTATGAACTTAAGGCAAGATCAGCGTCATTTCTCTTTGTCTCAGATCCCTTTCCCAGGCCCATTGTAAAAATTACTAAAAAATCCTTCTGTCCCTTTCATAAAACGAGTCAAATCATTTACATTATCACTGTGTCATTTGAAGTGTATTTTCTAAAATAAGTTCAAGTTTAGCCCAGCCGGGCGTGGCTCAGCGGTTGAGCGTGAACCTAGGATCCAGGCGATCGTGGTTCGATTCCCAGTCAGGGCACATGCCCGGTTGTGGACTTGATCAATGACTCTGTCATCATTGATGAGAGATGATGTTTCTACCTCTCTCTCCCTCTCCTTTCCTCTCTCTGAAATCAATAAAGATATATTTAAAAAATAAAATAAAATGAGTTCAAGTTTAAATGCTGCCACATGTAAATAGAGGCTCATAGTTACTATTAAACTACTTCATCGGTTGGGTTTTAGGGTGAATGGTTCCTGATGCTGCAGATGGCAGCAGCTTCTCATCAGCAATGCTTCCACAGCTTGTATTTTATGGTGGAGTCCTCAGGCAAAAACTCCAGCAGTTGGCTGATTTGCCCATTGTCTTTTAGACATAGAGCTACATTTTCTGAGCTTCTGTAGTGTTCGGGGCTCTTCTTATGTTTGGCCTCCTGGTTATCAATCTCTGCTCGCCCACAGGAAGTGAGATACTACATTGTGTGGCCTAGTCACTGTGGTCCATTCTCACTCCAGCTTTCTTTTGCCCCAGTAATTACCAGTGGTCGTGGCAGCAATTATAGTTTGTTCACCAAAGATGAAAGGCTTTTCTGGCCAGGTAACACCTCCCACATGCTGAGCATATTTTTATTTCTTTCATCTGGTCCTGCGCATCTCCAGTCACAGCCCCTACGCGAGAGGATGTTTATCTGGCCCTTGGACACATTTTCCCTCCTCCTGTTTGGATGGTGCCATCTTGATTACTCTGGAATTTAGATGAGACTGGGTGGGACACCTTATCCTTCCCCATCTCTGTCCCCACCCCATCTTCTTTCCCTATTTCCACCAACTAGTGGGAATGGGCTGTCGGGGAAAGAGTAAAAACCAGATTAAATGATCCTGGGCAACATTTGTTGAGTGCTAACCATATGCTAGGTTTTATTAGCATCATTTCATTTCATCTCACAAATCCCCAGGAGGTAGGGATTATCATTATTCCCATTTTACAGACAAAGAAATGGAGGTTTATAGGAGAGTCTTGTAACTTTCCCGAGGTCAACGTGGCTTTAGGGGGCAGGGCCGGGATTTGAATCTGGTCCTCTGTCTCCAGAGCCCACTAGGTTGCACTGCCATGGTCAAGGTGGCTAAAATCCAAGGCAGAATCAACTAAGTGCAAAGTCCGGGGAGGACTTTGGAGAGCCGCTGCTGGGAGGGCCTTTGGGAGATGAGGCTGCGCCTTCTAAAGTAAGACATCTTAGGGCTGGAGAAGATGGAGCAGGCGGTTCTGATTAAGAGGCAGGCCTGGCTGAGTTGAGGCCTGGAGTCAGGAAAGCCAGTGTCCTGGGGCTGGGAGGGGTCCCTTGGCAGAGGGTGGGTTTGACAGGTATGGAGGGGTAGGGGAGAGCTGCAGGAAAGGGATCAGTGGGAGGTGCAAGAATCCTATTAGAGGAAGACTGTGCCCCCCCTCCCGTTGAAAGTGAACTGAGATCTCCCAGCCAGGGGAGGGGATTCATGACCACACATGCTCAGTGTGGAGGCCAAGCCTGCCTTTCTTTCTTCCACTAAAAAGACAGTGCTGTGGGGAGGGGCTCTCCTGAGAGCTGCTCTTCAGCTGGGGGAACATGACCTGCCTGACCCCACAGTGTGGCCTGGAGAACAGAGGGAAAGGCTCCTGTATCAGGCCTGCCTGGGACCTCCAGCAGCACAACAGCTGTGCTCCCCTCCTCCCACTTCAGCCCTCTCCTCCCCACACCCTTCACCTTGTGCTGCCAGAGAGGGGTCCTGCTACCAAGGCACAGCTGGTGGCTTCAGAGGCCAGCCCTCCAGTGACCTGAGGTGTGTAGAAAGTTCTCACTCAGCCAGATTGGAAATAAAGTCCTTTCTTACCCTCTGAATAAAAACTTCTTCGGGAACCCTTGGTCGTAGCCACATGACATTGGCTGATTTGGATGTGAGTCCTCTAGCACATTTTTTGGAAATCCATCCCTCTGGGAAATTCTTGAGGGACTGAGAAAAAATTAAATACCACCTCTGACCCTGCTTCCTTGTTGTTGTTGTTGTTGGTAATCCTCACCCAAGGATATTTTTTCCATTGAAATTTTTTTTCCCCCCAGAGAGAGTGGAAGGGAGGGGTGGGAAGGAGGGAGAGGCATCGATGTGAGAGAGCCACATTGACTGGTTGCCTCCCTCATGCACCTTGACTGGGGCCGGGGGTCGAGCCTGCAACCGAGGTACGTGCTCTTGAACCTGGGACCCTTCAGCCTGTGGGTTGACGCTCTAACCCCTGAGCAAACCGGCTAGGGCATTCACAAACTTCTTTTAATTCCCCACCTTAAAGCCAAGCATCTTTCTTATTTGCCTCTTGTTTGACTTAAATCTATTACTTGTCTTCCGCTTTTTTCCTCATGTGAATTGAAATCTCTCCAAGGTACCTATTTTGTGTTCAGAGTTTCTTTAGACATCTCGCTTCTAGTGATCTCTGTTTGTTATCACACGAAGCTTGTTGGGCCTAAGTTGTCAGTTATTTCCCTGCTTCTTTGATATTAATGGGAGTTTGGACTGATGATTGGAACTTCTGTGTTTCACCACAGGAAGGCTTTGCAGGGCTTGTTTTCTTAATATTGCTCCATCTGTCTGTCTTGGTATGTAAGATATTTATATGTAGGGAGGGATGTTTGTCTTAGCGCACGACAGATACTTATAATGAAGATTAGATCATGCACTTCTGAGAGTCTCTAAAGCATGTAATAAACAATTCTTAATCTTTAAAACAAAGGCTTGGGGCACCCCCTCAGTCTGCACAGTATTTTTAGCTGCCAGAATAAACTCTCTGCCCATGTCAAGCTCACTTCTCGTGTATATACTCCAAGTTCCTTATTTTCTTTCATCTGCTTCTTTGGTAAACAGACGGCAAAAACTTCCTCTGCCTGATCTCTCTCTGACACACTGCAAATTTAGCTCAGACGCCAACTGGCTGTGTGTGTCTTTGGCTATTCATAGAAAGGAAAGGTTTATCTTCCTTCCTTCTGGAGAAACCTGGGTCTTTTCCTGGATCCTAATCTGCAAAGGTGCTGTTTGTAATTGGAGGTACAGGGTAATGGAAAAATCTCTCTTTTTTTGATACTTGAACAATCTGTTAAAAATGACTCCAGTGTGTGTTGATCTTACTGTGCCTGCTTTTTGAAGTAGTTTCTCCTCTGGTGTTCATGGGTGGTGCAAAGACCCACGGGACCACTCATCAGTGTTGGTTATCACAGTGAGTCCACTTGGGCGACAGATGGAAGTGCATGCCACTGGCACAGAGCGCTTAGCTTGGCTACTCTGCCTGAACACTACTAGAGTCCTGGCCTGGTCCAGGTTTCTAATTTTGATCCAGAAACTACCCTTAGGTCAGTATTAAGATACAGATTGGAAGCCAGGAACCTAATTCTTTGACATGTTTGCTGTGTTGGGCAAGTCATGTAACCTAATCCAAGTGCTCAGATTCCCTCTCATTTAAATGATGATATTAAGACTTAACAACAAGGTTCTGAAAGATGTGCTTCTCCTGAAGGGGATGTTATGCTATTCAAGTAGTAGAATAGATAAAAAGGTATTTTAAAAAAAAATTAAGAACATTCCATAATTATGCGGTAGGCTTTGTTTCTTCTTCTAGACCCCCTAGGGGTATCGCTGGCCTAGAATCTATTTTTACTGTATTATTACTAGTATTCTCTTTCCCCTTCTATCATTGTATCTCCTACTCTTTGTCTAGCTTATGACAAAGTAGAGTGGCCTTAAACTGAGGCAGAGGGTGAACTGCAAAGTGCTGGGTACTTTCACCTGATTGAGCATGGGGATGACTGTGGCTCTGTGAGTCACCCTTGGTCCGGTACATCACTCAGGTTCCCGCTAGAGAGCAGGTTTGAGCAACCCTTGGTCCATAATAGACATGCATGGATGTACTGGACGCTACAGGAAACTTTTAAATGCATATTAATAGGGACACTGGGATTTACAATCAAGAATTTTTACAATATGATCTCATGTAACACACCCATTTTATACTATAAAAACTTTAGTTTGAACTAGCCATGTCATAAAAGGGGCCACAAAATTGGCAAGGCCAGTCATATAATAACAGGCCAACAGATTTAGATACTAGGGTGTTCTTGGCTTTATTTGAGGCCAGATTCTCAAACAGTGCACTAACTTTGCTTCAGGTTAAATGAAGTCATAATTTGGGTTGGGTTAGTCCTTGTTGAAATCACTTAGGTGAGGTTTAATTTGTTGAACCAAACCCTGGAACCAGTTTAATTCATAGAAGAACATATAATTATATAACTTTTATCCCAAGACTCAAGAGAAATTTTTTGGTAGCTATAGTGGTGATTCAAAGGACATATGGGGCTAAAATTGAAAGCACTTGTAGAGATCTCAACAGAAGAAACAGAAATAGAAAATATTTGCGGAAGTCTGGTCTTGGTTATTTTTATAATTCATCACTAGTAAATATACTGGATTCTCAAATAAGCAAGTGTGTTTTCAAATATTGAATCTTTTTTTTACAGAAAGGTAATATAGCTATAAGAGGGTGAATCATGGTTGTATATCTTACTGAATTTTCCAAGGCATACCTTTATTTTATATAGAATAGTTGCATGACTGCTTGATTCCCACTTACCTATAGTAATTACCTGCGCATACATTGACAACATAAATTCCCAGCTAATGCAGACTCCTCTTTTTATCCACTTAAAAGTTAGTCCATCCCTTCATAAAATCTACTTACCAGACCTCCTAACAAATAGAGTGGTTTGAAAATCATTTCTTGTCATGTGTGGCCCCTGCTTGCCATCTGTTTGAGATATCAGTGAGTCATGAAATGCCTAAAAGCACTAGTCTGACAGAGCAGAGGGCTTGAACTGTCAGAAAATAGAATAATCTTCTTGGGCTAATCAGATTGTTAGGTGGGTTGTGTAATCAAGTAATCACAGGAATGATGATTAAAATTAATAGTGAATCCACGAATCTCTGGAAACTAAAATGCATGCTAGTTTTATGAGAAACCTCAAAGACAGCATACAGACTAGTTACCGCTGTTACGGAGCAACCAATGGAAGTTTGTGGAAGAGACCATGCATGCAGACCAGCTTGCTTTGGCCAGTTTCTACTGAGCACCTAGTGTGTTGTTACTCTAGGGATAAGCTGGAGTAAGACCTAGTCTTTATCCTATGAGTTCTCGGTGTTGAAGTCACACGATTATCTATGCTGATGGCAGTAATGGCTCTGCGTGGAGCACTTGCTGTGCAGGGGTCAAGCCTCATGTCTGCCTAGGGCTTTGTTTACTTGAATTATCTTGAATTTTCATATTTGTTTTCTAAGGTAGATATTATTATCTCCAATGTGCCAATGGGGAAGTATTATATTCCCCTGCATGTGATTATACTGCCTCTTGGCACAATATGTTAGATATCTTGCCAAGGACTTGGACGGAGTCTGACTGGTGAAGGTCGAAGCTTGGCTCTGCTGTGTACTTATGGGGTCTGGAGGAAATTTCTCAACTTACTTGAGCCACAGATTTTCATCTATAAAACATAACTAGTAATGTCTGCCTCAGCTCTCAGGTTCGCTATCAGCATCCTCAGAAAGGCCTTACTTCACCCCTCGAAGGAATTTTATTCCCATCTTCCCAGTTACTCGATCCCATTGTCCTGTATTATTTTTGTTATAGTGATAATTACCATCTGGAATGATCTTAGTGTCATTTGTTTACATGACTGTTGTTGGTCCCCCACTTGAATGTAAGTTTCATGAAGTCAGGGATTGGGCCTTTCATGGTTACCCTTCTGTCCCCAGAAACTGGTTTTTGGCACATAGTAGGTAATCAGTAAGTATTCCATGAATGGGGGTCTAAGCAACAGTTAATGGAGATAGAAAGGAGAAAGTAACCATACTCATGTTTAATGTCCTTGTGAGCAATTCCAGAAAGAAAATAAATCATTGAAAGCTTTGAACTATGCTGTTAAGGTAGGTAGAAAGGCTCGGATTTGTTTTTAGCCATTACGGAAGGTTTGAAAATAAATTCAGATTCATCACCCAGTGAATGATGGTCCGTTCTTGACCTGAGCTGGTCTTTCATAAAAGGAGCAGTGAGGCCATCACAACAGGGACACAGAAAATGGGATCTTTTGTACATGTGACTGTGGGAGATGCTGAGGGAAATGTTTAACCAGAACTCACCTGAGTAGGCGTCTCTTCCCACACGCATTAACCTCAGAGAGGGTGACTTGTCTTACTATGCCTACAAAAGGCACCTCCAGGCACCACTGACTTGTTTATTTTTGCCATTGTTTCAGGATTCTGAGAAGCGGACTCCACTCCACGTGGCCGCGTTTCTGGGAGATGCAGAGATCATTGAACTCCTGATTCTTTCAGGTAAATACCAGCTGTACTTAAAGTCAACTGCAGATGAAAATTTAAATTTTATTACATTGACTACTATAATGAACCCAAACAAAATGTCTTTATTGTGCTCATGGAAGTTTATATGATCAGCGATTTTGCCAGTAGATGTGTAAAACAGTGCAAGAAGTGGTTCTTATTGAAAAATGACATCTCCAGTAAAACTTACATATTCCTTTGAAAAACGGATTCCTGACTATCTAATCAGGCCCAGTATTGTATTTGAATTCAGCATATTTGCATATCTTTATAAAGGAACAAACAAGAAAACCGGTTCCTTAAAGCCTATATGAACAAACACAAATGTGTGTGTATTTACACGTATTTGAATTGCATAAAAGCCTACAACTCTGTAAAGTATTTTATTTTCTAAAAATTGGAAGCAAATATGGCAAACACATGTTAAATCTGATTTACGTGTGCACTGGTTTTTGTGATATCATTCTCTTTATTTTTCTATGGACTTTAAATATTTTATCTGATTTTAAAATGCCAATGCTTTCATGTTTGGAAACCTGTATGCTTGGTACATCTCACCAAACAGGTTTCTAAAGTCAGTATGTGCTTTCTGCCATGAGTATTTGCCAGACAAGTCCCCGGAATGAATCTGAGCACATGTATGCGTCTTCGTGTGGATCGCATGCAGACTGGCTAGCTTTCTTCCTCCTTCCTTTTATTTAGGAAGATTAAAGCCTAGAGGAAATGCCTCTGCCCACAGACTGCAAAAGGCCTCTTCTAAGGTTTGGCCTTTGTTCGTAGTAACAAAGAGAAACTGTAGAACCCAAAGTAAGCTCCACCAGGGTAGGAGCTGATACAGGTGTTTAAGCAGATGTGAAGAACGTTGTGGGAAGGAAACTGGAATTGTGCTGGGATACACAAGGAAGATTCACATTGCCCTCTTTTTGTTGTGTTCATCTTCTGGAGGTGGGATTTCCCAGGAAACAAGTGTTCTGTGCCTTACAACATGTGCGCCCTATGCTCCTGACAGTTGCGTAGAGATCAGGTTATATTTTCTATGGCGTTCCTTGTGTTCTTGAGAGCTGGCCTTCCTTCTGACAGTTCTAAAGCTATTCCAAGGCTGCATGCCAAACAAACATGCATTGTTTGGTGCTGGCACAGGCTATGGCTAAGAGCTAGCACACACCTGGCCAGTTGCCCCAGCAGTGGAATCTTGGCCCATGGAAAATAGTAGGCAGAAATCAGTGGGGCTGTAAAATGAAGAATTTTGTGGTATGATACCTAATGGTCCCAACTAGCTATACTCACCATCCAAATACTGTATTAAGAGACATGTCAGAGTCTCAGAGTCATGTTAGGGTCATGAATGTGCGAATTCAGAACTTTGTCTTAGACCACCAGCTTTGGTTTTTGTTTATGTGTGTTTCCACATCTGAAAGGAAGATTGTAGTTCTGCAGCATGAAGGTGACCCATCTGTTTCCCTCAGGTGTCTAGGAGTTGGTGACTGAGAAACTTGGCTTCACATCACCTTCACATGACGTGGAGTCCACCAGCCGCTCTTAAGTGTGGCTCATTCAGTAGAGCCAGGAGAAGCTGTTCCATATATCTTGATCTGTATACCTCTTTGGTCTTAGAATTACTAAGCTGTTAGCCTCTCTAGTGTAATTTTGGGTGGCACATGCCATGGAATCTGTTCCCCCTCCAACTCCCGCTGCCATCAAATTAGAAAGATTTAGGGTATGAGAGAGCATTGGGAAAGTTCTTTAGAAATTTTACCCAACCGTGGAAGCTTAGATAAACGCTTGGGATTCACACGGCTGTAATTTTCCTTTAGAAGTCCTGTAACCAATTTGTATATTGTAGTCCTAAAGAAATATCACTGTAAGAGCATGATGATTTCATCTCTGAGCTTACATCTGGCAGCTGACCCTTTAGGGAATCCAACCAAACTGTTTTCCAACTTAATAATGAATGAGGTGCTAATGATTCCCATGTTGGACAAATAATTTGGCCTTGCCAGAATAGCCCATTACAGCTGTGTTTTCTATTGTTGTATTAACTTACAGAGTGGAGTGCAACCCAACCCTGCTTAATTCCTACCGACATTATCTCCTATTCGCCAGGCGGATGGAGTCCCGAATGCCTCTGAGCAGACAGGGGAATTTAGGCCTTGCGAAATTCCTCTTCCTGTCACTGCCAGACCGGATTCTGGCTTTATTTCTCCACACCTGACTCTAGCTTCTGTTTGGGAGTTGGCCTTGTCAGGCTTAATTCAGAGAGAAGGTCAAGAGCTTGCTTTTTCCCAGAGATGTGTGAATGAGATCAACATGAACCAGTTAGTGGATAGGGTTAAGAGACAAGGGTTGAGCACAGGAAGCGGAGCACACAGAAAAATGACCACAGTGACAATAGCTTGTAGAGAAACTCTGGGATGCACAAGAGTTAGAGCCTTGGGCTGAAGGAAGAAAACTGGAAGGACCCTACTTCTAACATGGGAGTGTTTGTGAGGTATAAGTACTAATTTAAAAAAATAATAAATTTATTTGAATGTAGGCCACCAAACAAGTGGTGTTCCTATAAAAGTATTTCCTGTGACTTTTCAAAATGTGATTTCCACTCCCAGTGAAAATTGCCTCCTGAGCCATGGCAGGTCATTCTTTTGATTCTCTTATGCATAACAAGCATTCATCCCCAAAGGTTGGATTTGTTTATTTATTTTCCCCCCAGGGGCAAAAGGGGTGATTAAATCAGGCAGTCCTGCTTTTGGCCCCCGGTGTGGTGTGATTATAAAGGGATGAGCCATTATCTGGTAGGTAAGTAAACTGGCTCCAAAGGCAAATCCAAGGGGAGTTCTAAAAATGTTCTGAGTAATTGCCACATACATGGAATTATCATGCATGCTTCCAAGGTCATTGCTTTGAAGGGCACCGCTCCCGGACTGTGACCGTGATAAGATTTGGTTTGTTTGGTAAAAACAAGAGTAACTCTGATCTCATGATATTATATTATAATCGTATTTCATGTGACCTTTTGTTTATATTTATTTCTGCAATTAAGCCAAGCTTTGGCTAAGTCAGCCTTAAGAATCAGTTATTCTCTTTGACCTATAAGATTTTTCAGTCAGCTAGTCCTCCCTTTTCTTTGTGCTACTTTTCCCTAGACAACAGGGCTAAGAGAACAGAAATCTTGCCTCTGGAAAAGATGCCCAGAGTTCTCGTTACTCCTGATCTCTGAAAATAAAATCAGGTGTTCATAGGAATGAGATGAAAAACATGCTTAACTTGTAATCAGGGTTTATGCCTGACAGCTCTTAGTTGGGTCTTTGTTTCTAAAGAATCGGTATAGCCTAGCACTTTCTTTCTTTTTAGTATTTAAGCTTTAAAATGTCCTTGGGTAAAATGCATTTGCCTTTAAATCATTAGTCATGCAGACCCCGTGTCCTTCAGTGCACAATGGCTCCTGACAGGCAGGTAAATAACATGAAGCTTCCTTTAGGAAAATCAGTTATAAATATTCAGCCATCTGACGCCTCCCTGTGACATGTAAACAAGGCTGGGATGTGTTCGGGGAAGGGGTGAGGAAGGCAGTGGCAGGGGTGACGCTGATGGAGTGCTGCTTGGTCCCCGTTCAGAGAGCTCTGCTTTTGTCGTAATGATTCTGTTGTTGGGGAGAGGAGGCTTTCCTGGCAGCTGCCCCTTCAATCTTCTGGAGGAGGGGGAGCGGCGAGATGGGGACTTCAACAGTGACCTGCGAGGAGCCACTTCCTAGTCATTGTCTTCCAATAACTCAGGCTGCAGGGAAACAATGCCGTGTTGTTTGTCACCCGCGGGGGCGTGCTGCTCTATGAGCTCAGCAAGCTCGGGGCCATTTTTCTCTTTGAAAGAATTTTAATATTAAAAACCACATTGGGATCTGCATCAAACTGAAAGTTTTCAGAACATATAAATAATAATACTAATAGCAGTGCAATGTAAATGTCTAACTATAACTTATAAGGAAAAACAATAATAGAAAAATGAGGGACATAGGCAAAGAATCTGAACAAGCAGTTTTCAGAGAATGAATTATAAATGGCCAGGAAACAAACATATTAGAAGATACCCAACCTCGCTATTAAACAGGAAAGCCCCCAAATGAGATACCATTTTCTTCTAATCAGATCTGCAGTATTTTCAATGACCAGCAGTGTGAAGTGTTGGTGAGGATGTGGGGAAACCAAGCAATCTTACTCACTGTGTGGGTGAGCAGGCTGGCACACTTTGGAAGGTTGAGGCTATGTATTAAAACCAAAAGTATGCATCACTTATGACACACAAAGGCCATTTCTAACACTCTATCCTAGACCAACGCTTGCACATTTGCATATGGAGTCATTTTATGGATGTTCATAGCAGCATTGTTTGCATAGTGAAATACTAGAAACAACTGAACTACCTATCAATAGAGAGAATGTCTTAAAAATGTTGGAGTACATCTGGCAATGAAAACCATCAACATAGAAAATACATTTTTGAGTGAAACAAAGGGATTCAGAGTGTTATTACAATACGATACAATATATGTAAAAACATGCTTAGGAAACAATGCTATAGATTTTTAAAAATTATTGTGTAACATTTAAAATATACCAAAAGAATATCATACTACTCAGCTTAGTTTTCTCCTTTTTCTAAGGATACACATATTTGCATATGAAGGCCTGAAAGAAACTGGAAGCCCCCCCAACACCCCCCACCCCTGCCCCAGAGCTGCCTGCCTGCTCTCTATCTATAAGTCTGTCTCTAGTTTGCTCAGTAGTTCAGTTTGTTCATTAAATTCTACATATGAGTGAAACCATGTGGTACTGGTCTTTCTCTGACCAGAGCAGGAGTTTTCTTCAGGCACTGGGGAGAGTGCAGCACTGGGGATGGTAGTCAAGGGGACTTTACCTAAATCTGTAATGATCCATGTTTTAAAGAAGAATTCATCCAAAGAAATAAAAATAAGAATTCGTGTATTACTTGCATGATCAAAACATGAAGTAGAACAGGTCTGTTGCTGTTCGTTGTGATAGGCAAATGTTCATAGCTCCCGGTCAAGCCAGCTCAGTTGAGGAGATATTGCTGAATCTCTCTTTTAACTAGAAATCATCCTCCAGTTGGCAGCTCTTAATATTAGGTCTGGCCTGGGCTTAGAACTGTGCCGTGGCAGATGCCCCCGGTCCCTATCCCTTCATCCCCGACTGCTCCAGTAATAGTTAGCAAGCAATTATATGGTGCTTACTGTGTGCCTGGAAGTGCTCTCAGGGCTTTTGTGGTATATCCTTCTAGACTGTCCGGTGTTTTTTACAAAAATGCACTCATTCCCTATGTAATGTTTTAGTATTTGTTTTTTTGCGTAACAGTAGTATGTGAGCATCTCTCAACATTGTTAGGCGTTCCTATAAAGCATCACAGCTGTGCTCTTCCTCTCACGCCAGCGTTGCTTCCAGTATTTTACTTTATGATACCCTTTCATAAAGCATGCTTGAAGATTAGTCTTACTAGTCCCTGATACCTATTTCCTTTAGAAACATGTTGTAGAGCATTCTAATGCATACACACAAAGACAGAATTGGTTGTATGCAGTGGGGGTGGGGAGGGAGGGAGAGGGAAAGAGGAGAAGGGGGGAGAGGAAAGAGAGGGAGGTTGAAGGTAAAACTCTGACATGCAGTGGCAAAAGCAGGTAGACTCGGGTCTGGGCATGTGCTACCCACGTGCGCCTTGGCCTTGTCAGCATCCTGGTAGGCTGGCTGGTGAGGGAGCTACTGGGATGAGATGCTGAGATTCCGAAAGTGGTGAGAGCAAAATGACATTTGGGGAGTCAACATAAAATTCCCTAAGATTCTAGACCTCTGCCACGTGTGGGTAGGCATGGCTTCCTTGGTCCAGCCTTTCCTGGGGGAACTTACCTTGCCTCTGTTCTACAGCTGGGGGTCTGCCTTTGGGTTCAGCCGCAGTGATTGTGGAGAGAGGAGAGCATGAGAAAAAAGTTAGGACACTAGCATGTAACACATCCTTAACTGAAAAATTTCTTTTCAGATTGGACTGTACAACCAACAGCATCTTGCTGTTACTCTCTTACTCCCCTAGTGTACACCTTGGGAAACCCTGGAGGGCACTGTATGGCTGGGCCACTTTATATAGAAAGGGTGGAAGTGTCATTTTCATATCAAGGGCCACTAACAGAGAAAAAAAATAGTGTAAAAAAAGCAACTTAACCCCCCCCCCCCATTTTATTAAGAAACATAAAACTTTAACTGTGTTAGCTTTCTTAAAAACATTGTATTAGTAAATATTTCAAATATACAGAAAAGTGTGGAAAAATATAATTAATACCCATGTCCACCCAGCTTTATGAAGTCAAAGTTTCCATATTTGCATTGTATCTTTTTTTAAAGGAAATAAAACATTGAAGACATAGTTGCAGCCCATTGGCTGTGGAATTGCTGGGTGGTAGGGTGCACATTGCCAACTTTACTAGGTAGAATCAAATTGCTTCCAGAAGGGGCTTATACCAATTCACACACCCACCATCTGTATTTAAGTCTTCCTGTTGCTCCATACTCTTACTAACTCTTGGCATTGTCATCCTTTATAATTTTCACCAATTTGATGGATGTGAAATGGTATGTTAGTGTTGCTTTCATTTGCCTCTCCCTGGTGAATTTTTTAAAACTTCCTGAATTATTTTATTTTACAACTAGTGCATTTTGTCATTCAAAACATCCAACTTTTTTCCAATTATAGTTTACATTCAATATTATTCTGTATTGGTTTCAGGTTTACAGCACAGTGGTTAGACAATCATATTGATATTTAAAGTACCCACCTGGCACCGTACGTAGTTATTACAATATTATTGACGATTTTCCTTTTCCTGCAAAACAGTCATCCCCATGACTATTTTGTGACTACCAATTGGTACTTCTTGTTTTTCTTTTAAATATTTTATTTTTTATTTTTCAAGGGGTAGATGGAGGTGGAAGAGGCCATAGAGGGGATAAATGGTGATGGAAAAAAGTAAAGCAAAAAAATTTCTTTTTCCAACTACAGTTTATGTACAATATTGTATTAGTTTCAGGTGTACTTCTTAATCCCTTCACCTTTTCCACCTAGTCCCTCCCTAATGAATTTTGAGAAGTATCTTTTTATAGGTGTCTAACTATTCGGGTTCCTTCCTCTTATATTAGCTTTTTAAGTTTATACACAGACAACACAAATTTACTCTGTCAAGGACAATGAATATAATAAAATATTTATTTCTTTTTCATATTATAACCCGTGTTTGGAGGTAGGGGGAGAAAAGTGTGACAGAAAGACTATGCCTCTCACTTCCATGAGTCGTAGATTGAGAGCTGAATGAGGCATTGGAGGGGATTTGGAAATAAGAACTGCTAATATTTTTCTGGTGCTCTGCAATTTACACAGCACCTTCCAATTCATTTTATTCTCCAAGCACCCAGTGAAGTGGGTCGAGGGCTATTACTATTGTGTGCTTGTTAGCTCATTTTACAGATCGGTGGCTCTTGGTCACTGGGCCTGTACGTAAGTGCGGGACTCAAACCTGGTCTTCTGCCCAGGGATTCCACTGCCCTCGTTCATTTCCCTCCAGAGCGTTTGGCCCAGGGCTTCCTGCTGCTGGGGAGGGAGATGCCTGCTCCCTTTAATTCTTAGCAGGCCCAAAGTGATTTTACTTGGTCCTTACTGATGTAAGGGGCTTGCACTGTCTCAGGTAAGCTGCCTGGATGGAGTTAGTAGAATTAGGATTTAAATAATTTTCAGCTTAATAAACTAAGCAACAATTTTATCAGTGGCTGTCAACCTTGACAGCATATTATAATAGCCTCGGGAGCTTTTAAAGTACACTGGGGCCTGGCCCCATCTCAAACCAGTGATGTTAGAATGCGGGAGGGGAGAGGAGGCAGTCTGCCTCTTTGTTTTAGGGATTATTATGTTCTTGTTGTCCCTAATTAATATTGTTGATGGTCATTCTTCAGTTAAAGAGAAAAAAAATTATGTACCTTCTATGAGTTGTTATTTCCTTTTAGCTGATGTCTTGAACTAAATTGCTAGCTCACTTTTACCCATGAAAATATCTTGCTGTCTTTAAAACACACACACACACACACACACACACACACACACACACACACACACACACACACAAGGATTCTATTTTTTAAGCTGTCAGCTGGCCTTGGCCTTGGCCTTGGCCTCGCAGAGATTAGTCAGCCCCGCTTCCACTTGGCCCAGGTTCACATCCGGGTCCCAGAGGCACCTCCGCCGCCTTCCCCTCCCCCGCCTCCCTTTCTAGTTGCTTCGGTTCATCTCTCCACTGCCCTTCCTCACGAGCTTCCTTCTTGTTGTCCTGAAGCTAAAACAGTCTCGTGTTCCTGCATCGACACAGATCCCTATATTCACTCCTCCTCTTCCTCTTAGGGGCCCTTTTCTAAAACTTTCTATTTCTGATCAGAAGATTGATTGAAACCCTGAACCCCCCCAAAAGGAGCTGAGATGGGGTGTTTTTATCATTCAGTTGTAGACTTGGAGGGCTTGTATGCGTGGGGATTTGTGAGGGGCCACGGAAGGAGGGCAGGGTCTGTTTTCCCTGAATCCGTTCATATGGAGCTTCTCCTCCCTGGTGAGGTGGCTCCAGAGACGACCATTAGGCACATCTGTGAGTGTGAGCTGATTCTGGCTCGTGTGTGAACCCGTCTGCCCATCCCTCGTGTGAGGGAGCCATGAGCAGCCTACTTAGGCTTTATGTTGTGCCGTCCAGTAGCTCTGTGAAAGCTGGCTTATTCCTACCGAAATATCTGGCTAGTCTCAGAGAAAGAATTGGGATTCCTGGATAAAGCAGATTTCTGCTAATCCTCTCAGCCCAGATGAAATCTCATCAGAACTCAGCTTTACAAGATTTGTTTGAAAGTTGACTGGCCTCTAGTACACATTCATTGGAAGGCTGCTCATCGCTGACAGCTTGCCAACAAGGGTGCTATGGGCCCTGCGAGAGAAATATACTTAATGACTAAAAATAAAATAATAGATCTGCTTATATATTTTATATTCAGGAACACACACACACACACACACACACACTCGAAAAGTTTTTTATTTTTCAGAACATACATCTCCGTAGACCTGGAGACTCTCAGTTTTCTCACCGCTGTGTCTCCCACCCAGTGAGATGCTGCATTTCTCATCTAGTCTTTACCCAATTCTGTGACATTCTCAGTTCTTCATCTTGCTCCTTCTGCTCTACGGGGTGTCTCCTCCTGTGTAGTTGCCAGAAAGCACATGACTGATACAAAGGAAAAACAAAACGAAACGTGGTGATCGTACCAGGCAGATGAGAGTGCGAGGGACAGGATCTGACGTAACGTGAGCAGAACTCCCCTGACTGCGCCATGCCTCTAACCTGTGCCGTTTGGTTCCAGGAGCTCGCGTAAACGCCAAGGACAACATGTGGCTGACCCCACTGCACCGGGCTGTTGCCTCCAGAAGTGAGGTGAGTGACTATCTTATTTGATCTAGCACCGTCAGTCCCTACATAGAGAAAAACTCTTTCTGCTGAATTAGGGGTTCTCACTGGTGAGCAAAAGGCTTTTACTTCTAATGCAAAAGGGTTACCAGCATTGAACAACTGTTTTTTTGAGTACCCCCTGCATGCCAGGCATGGCTGGGGGTGACGGGGTAGTCCGAGATCGGCAGCATGGGCCTTGATGTCAGTGAGTTCTCGATCTGGAGGGGGAGGTAAACAGGTAAGCTGATCAGTACAGCACCAGAACTGAGTCAGAGGAGGAAGCAGCCAGCCGTCTTCCAAGAAGAGATGCCACTTGAGCCAGGTCTTAGAGGATGAGTAGGGACTTACCAGGCCAGGAGGAGGAGGGACGGTACTGGAACCTGGGGTGAGGAGGAAGATAAGCCTGATAGTAGGACCTGGGTTAAGTGGTAGAGGGCTGGGTGTCCTCTGAGCACCGGGAAGTGGTCAGAGCAGAGATAAGCGTGAACAGGACAGGATTGGGAACCTTGTGAGGTGAGTTGGAAAGTAAGCCAGTGGGTGAATGTTGATGCTGTTATCTGAGAAGACAGAGGCGGAGGACCAGGGGGTGGGAAGCTTATCAGTTCTGTGTGAACAAGTGAGTTTGGCAAACACATGTCTGGAATGTAAGCCCATGAGGGCAGAGACCTGTGTTATGTTCCCTGGTGTATCTCAAGCCTGGTACATTGTAGATGCTCAAGAAGAATTTATTTGAATGCTGGAAATTCAAGTGAAAATGGTTAATTGATTACTATTATTTATACAGATCTAGAGCTTAGGAACAGAGAGTGATCATTGAAACCATGGCAAGTGTTTCCGCTGGTCCAGAGAAAGTGTAAGGGTCAAGAAGAGAAAACCAATGTGGGGAAGGGGTGGCAGGAACCCTGGTGAATGTGAACGTTGGCCTGGTCAAGAAAGGGATGCCCACAATGCAGGGATCCAAAAGGCTCTAACCTCGGAGGTACTTGGCATTGGATAACTAGTCTTTGTAGCTGGCTTTACCAAAGGACGTTTCTCCTCTGCTCCTGGAGAGGTGATGTTCTCCAGGTACACCTAGGAGCTAGGGGTGTCGCTGAGAATGCACACACCAGTGTTGCAGGCGTCGATGGCTGGCAGTTGGCAACTGTCTGGAAACCGCACAGTGTACTTGGTAGATGACTGCCTAGTGCTCACAGTCTTCCTTGCTGTGCTGTGTGATTTGGGTAGGTTTTATTTTTTTAAATTTATTTTTATTTTATTTTTGTTCAAAATATTACAAATGTCCCTTTTTCTCTCCAATGACCCATTCCATCCTGTCCCATCCCCCTCCCCAGTCCCTCTCCACACCATTGTCCATGTCCTTGGGTTGTGCATATATGCATATAAGTTCTTTGGTTACTCTCTCCCCCACCACCCACCCGCCCTCCTCCATCCCTCTGACATTCGTCAGTCTGATCCATGCTTCCATGTCATTGATCTGTTCTGTCCATCAGTTTATTAAGTTCTTTAGATTCCGAAACATGTAAGTGAGATCATGTGATGTTTGTCTTTCTCTGCCTGGCTCATTTTGCTCAGCATAATATTCTCCAGGTCCCTCCATACTGGGTAGTTTTTAATAAGAGGTTGGTTGTATTCTCTTTCCAAATAGCCCACGTGGAAGGAGGGACGCATATGACCCTAACTTGCCTGGCTTGGACCCTGGGGAATCTTCTTATGGTCCCACAATCTTCTTATGATCCCACATTTCATTTCTTTTTAAAAAATATATATATATTTTTTATTGATTTTAGAGAGGAAGGGAGAGAGAGAGAGAAACATCGATGAGAGAGTCACTGATCGGCTGCCTCCTGCACGCCCCCTACCGGGCATCGAGCCCGAAACCCAGGCATGTGCCCTGACCAGAAATCAAACCTCGGTCTCCTGGGTCATAGGTTGATGCTCAACCATTGAGCCATGCTGGCTGGGCCACATTTTCATTTATTTTACCTGGGAAAGCAGGTACGATGGGCTGCTTGACTTCATACAACCAGCTTTGTGAGACCAGCTCCTTCACAGAGGAGTTTTTCTCGGTCTTTTAAAACCTGTTCATCTTTGGTAAAATTAAAAATAAAATAAAAATTAAGTATCTTTTGAACAGTATGGGTTTGTTTCCTCTTTTAACAAGAACCAGATCTTTTTAGTTTAGGAAGACATTTACTAAGCACCTCCTACATGCCTGGCATTGTGCTTGCTGGTAGAGCTACAACAACAGAAAAGACACATGGCCCCTGTGCTTAGGAAGCATGTAGTCTGGTGGGACAGAAAGGCACAAAAGCAAGTGACTTTGGTACTATGTGATCTTCACCTTTTTTAGCTAGACTAGTGGCAAAGACTTCAGTCCTCAAAACATCTATCCTCCATCAACCATCAGCTTACCTTTTTACGTTATCTTTGTTATGTTTGAATTCAGTCAACTCCAAGATGGATCAGCCTTCCTATCTGGGGAAGGCATTTGCTGTTTCTCTAAAGAACCAGCTCCCTCTGCAGGTTTTCTGTGGGGGGAAAATCCCTTGCAGGTACCTCTTGCCAGGAAGGAATTAAAATGCAAACAGGACCTGAGTTGTAAATAATCAGGGTCATTTATAAGCTTGTGCAAGAAGATGTCTTCATACTAATATCTTTCACAGTAGATTGAAAAGTTTACTATGAAAATTGGAGTGTCTGTAACCATTGTTAGAACTAACTGAGGGCCTCTTAGCTCCAAAGCACATCACCCTGAGTGTAAGAAGTCCAGATTTAGGAAATTCAGATTTCCCTTTTTTGAAGTTGATCATGTTGCCATTACTCCATGACTCCCCTAAATCATAGCTGGGGAAGGGAAGCAGGCTTTAGGGGGAAAGACCAGGGAAGGTTCGGGCTGATAATTTGGCTGTTAGCACTTGCCAAAGGGGATATGTGCGTTCAACATGAGCACTGGCACATCTGTCTATTGCTTAGATCCACAAGCAAAGCTATTACATGAATATGTATTAACAATCATTCCTTCGTTGAAAGGCTTGTAAACTCTATCCTGTCCTTGAAGTCCCTGTGCTTCTAAAATGCAGGTAATGGATCTCTCAGGGTTCAGCGTTGAATCGGGGAAGCAGAACCACCATGGGAGTTAGAGAATATGATATTTATTATAGGAATTAGACCGCGCACAATTGTACGAGCTGCTGTCACCTTGGTTTCTGTGGGGTCCGGAAGTCACTGTGGTCCAGTAGGGTCTGCAGTTAATGAGAAAATCTGGATGTGAAGTGGGGGAGAACAGGGACAAACGGGAACCCCTGCCTGCCTCTAAAACTGCCTCACCCTCGTGGGTGTGGGTGACTTGTAGAAGGATCTGGATGCTTCGCCTCTGGACTCTCCCATGCCTGGCCCAGGCCTGGCAGACACTGAGGAAGCTGTGGCAATATCACCTGGTACTGCCCTGTGCCAACGCGGTGATCCAGCGGGCCAGTGACGTCGTGCACGAGCTGCAGCAGCACCCACCAGCCAGCGCGTCAGCCAGGCCGCGGCTTCACCTGTGCCTTCCCAGATTCATGCCCATGAGTCTTGTGGCCAACCCTGAGCAGAACCGTGCAGGGAGGGAACTCTGGGAAATGTAGTTCGACTTGGCTAACTGGACACAATATAAAGCGACCATTGAAATTGTTACTCTGTTTTAATGAAAAAGATCTTCTAGACAGTAAGTTCCTTAAAATTAGTGCCATGTACATTGCTTATCATTGTATTTCTAGCAACCAGCCTGCTCAGTACACAGTTATTTCTGAGCAATTCATGAAAGACTGGGGATTCATGTTAACTTCAGCTCCGTGAAGATGCTTTTCTGTACAGCTGCTGTCGTGCAACTGGTATACCCCACAGAGAGTGCTGGAGATAACCATCTTCCACGCATGCAAGGTGAACTGACTTGGAGTGCCCACTAGAACTTGCAAAATCAGGATGAGTTTCGAAATCACATGCAACACCCATATCAGTGTAAGTCCAAGATATCAGTCAGCACAAGTCAAAATTCCTGAGCCTTCTCTCCATCTAGGCAAGTTTTATGTTCAGATTTCTGTGCCTGGAAAAATAATGTGTATTGCTGAATTCATTTCCTGAGGCTGTTATAACAATAGGAGTATCAGGTCATAATCTTGCTGAAACGTCCACCCCTGCCTGAATTATGAAAGCTCCCCTGCAGACAAGGAAGCAGATCGAGACATGGCCATAGCCCTTAAAATCGTGCAGCATAGGTTGGGTTCTGGAGATAAACCTTCAGGGGTGGCTTGGTGCTGACCAGGCAGTATTGTGTGCTCCCTTCTAGGCCCAGTCCCATATCCTACTTCCACCTCTACCCCTCCCCATCTGGAATTCCCGGGAAGGAAACAGCCAAACAGATTCATCAGAGCCAAACAGCATTGTCTCCTGTTGATGCCCTAAGGGCTTCGCTCATCCCCCTCTTTACTTCCAAGGCTGTGAAGAAATGGATGCTCTCTTACCAAAATATTAGGGAAACATATTTTGCAATTCTAGATAATGTAGATGAGCAAGATTTGGGGCTTCCAGGGAGAATTTTCTGAGCTGTTGTAGATTATTTCATATTGTTTCCTCTGTTTAATTTGTTCTTGTTACATTTTTGTTTTTCTTTCTTGGAAAAGAGCAGCTGTAGGGGAAAGGAATTAAATGCTTGCAAACCTGGAGTGTTTAACACATGTTTATTGAAGCCCACTGGATGGAAGGCACTGTTAAATGTGCTAGAGGGGCCCTGAGGGGGTACAAAGGGAGCTTCTGGGACACAGTGTTTAGGGCAGACGGCCAGCACACAGCCTGTGGCCTGCATGCAAATACAGCTAGCTGGCGTTTCACACATGCCTTTTCTTCTATAATGAACTGATATAGCACAGAGGAGAATTGATGGACTTTACAGTTTCCTGTTCTGGAGGCTATCCTTTGGATAGAAAAGTTAAAAATGGTTGTATCCTGTCTTTGGAGTGTAGCATCGAGGATGTTGTGTGCAAATATCTATTGCCGTGATGAACACTTATTGAGCACTTGCTGTATGCTAGACAGTATGCTAAACACTTATTGTGCATGATTCTGTTTTAACCTCCGAGCCACTCTTTGAGATTGATACTGTGATTAAGCCTAATTTAGGAAACGTGACCTCGGAGAGGAACCTAAGGTGGCAGTAAGTTGAGGAGAGTATAACTAGAGAACCTGCTCTCTTAACCACAGTGCCCTACTGCTTACTTTCAACCATCTGAGCCCCCTTATTGATAGTGTTCCAGCCAATAAAATGGGTCTGTTCCTGTGTCCATGCAGACAGACGTCCCAATGGGTATAAAGGTGTTTCCCAGAGTTGAGTAAGATAAGAATTTTATAGCTTAAATGTTAAAAACTCATGTTTTCCTCTTCCTTCTAAAAAAAAAATTGTTATTATTGTGGGCTAAATGACAGTAGACAGGAGAATTGGAAAAATTATATGAGAGACTAGAATATTATTGCCTTCCTTAAATTATCTTTATAATTATAAAACGATAACCACATAGAGAATATAGCTCATACCTGGAATGGGAAGAAAGTAAGCATTTTATGACCTTTTTGAATAGAAATGAGTCGTACTCAGACTTAGTGTGCAGTCAGGTCATCTGGATGCTCGTTAAAAGTGCCTGTTCTAGCACCTCACCCCAGTGATGAAGCCTGTGGGTGGGCCCAGAAATCTGTATTTTGAAAAGAGGATTCTGATGCATGTGGTCTACGTACCACACTTTGAGACCCAAGATTGAAGACTGAGGACAATTTAATATCTGGCCTTCCCAATGTTTGAAGCTAGCGCTTCTTGAATAGTTTCTTTTGAATTTTTCATATCCCACAGTCTCCAGTGAAAACCCCCTTTATACTACTAGTTCTTAGAATAATCGTCCTCAATAATAATTATAATAATAAAGGGTGAGTTTAATTTAATAATGGGTACTTTTTAGAGGAATCATCTGATTAATTGAACAAATTAGTTCGGCTCCAATTTATAGAATTCTTACAGAATATGAAATTGCTCTAAGTAGTAGGGGGTGAAAGCCCCAATGATTTTAGTAATAGAGTAAATGCCTTCAGGACTTGCGTGCAGCCTCAGGGACAGCAGCGCATGGTAAATGCCTTGTTAATACTTGCATATTATTACTTAGTTTGCTAATGATTATACTAATATATTTATTCTACCCAAATTTATTGAATATACACTGTGTGCAAGGCATCTGCCAGGTTTTGTAAAGAGCCCAGAAAATTGTATAAGGCTCACACCCTGGTCTAAAGCAACTTGGCAGTTTATAAAATTGACGTTGCCTGTGCCTGCAAGGACTCTGGAGTCATAAACAATTACTTTTCCATGAGTAATTTTTGACCACTTAAATACAATGCACATCTAAGAGTAAAAAAACAAATATTAGAGGTGACAGTGTTTAGGACGCATGCTTCCTATTTCTTCTCATCTTTTCCATGTGCCACAGTGTATGTCTCTACTTTTTGTTACAGGGCTGGAGCGGCCTTTTGTAAAAAGGGAAAGTCATAAAAAATAGAAATAAAGCGACTGCAAATGCCATCTCCAATTCCTTCCCGTGTGACATCCTATGACAGTCCCTTCCTGTGTCTATTAGTACTTATATAGGACAGCCTGCTATGGAGTGGAACCAACAGGCCCAAGATCCTAACGCTGAGTGTTTGCTGACTGAAACCTCCTTTCAGGGGAAATGCCAGAATCTTCACACTTTCTGGTTCATTAAAAAAGAAAGAAAGGCTTTGAGGAATCACCACTCACAGTGTGGCCTGAGTACTGGTCCAGAAGCTTTCGTTTACTTGCCGTGATAAGAGTGAGCATTCAGAACCTTTTAGGGCAATTTGATAGAGTAATTTCACGCCTCCCAAATTTAATAATAAAATAATTGAGTTTATAATTTGCGTCTTTATTTTTTCCATTTTATTATTCTACTTTTAATTGTATTTTACAAAAATATTGGCTCTTGATAGATTTGAAGTGATATAATTTTAAAAACTCGTCCTTTACCACAGATAGTTCGAGAAATATCATGCAAGTAACTTTTCTTGATTCAGAAAGTGTTCAACTTTTTTTCCCCTACATTAGTTTCTGTTTTACCTTCTAAATTTCTGTCAGAGCCAATATGTGATACAGGAAGAGAGACTTTTTTTTTTAAATTACAGAAATCATTAATTCCCTAAGTAGCCATAAAATTATGCCCTCTTAAAACTATGTTAAAGTGCTTCCAAGATTAAAATTTGTGAAATGTCCTTGTGTATTTTGTTTTGTTAGTCTATCCTGAATTTACATAATATTTAATGCAAAGCAAGAATCTGTACAAGTGCAATAAAATAATGCACAAGGCAAAGGTATTAAAGTAACAGTGTGTATTGTTATTTTGCTGTGAATGTATAAAAAGGATACTGTACCAGCTTTTACAGTACTGCTTTGAGATGATGATCTTCAATCTTTTTGGCCATATATCTGCAAAACTTTTTCAGCATGCATTTCAAGATGTGCATCTCATTTATTTATAAATTATATACTGGAAATACTATCATTAGCTAATATTTCAAGGCACAATATCCTTAGGGGGTGAGGCTTTTCATTTATCATAGTCTTACATAACCAAGGTAGATAATAGACTTCTGATGATTTTCCTCTGTTTTGGCCAAGCTCTTGTCAGATCTGATTAAATTTGTCATTACTTTTACCTTGTAATGTAGGTGATAGAAAGCTTTTACTAGGAGTAGAAGTGTCAGCTCTGTGACTTCCACATTATTTATATGGGTTCCTTGCATAAATCTTGCTTATTTTAGAATGCTTTTAGTTTAAGGGTACATATTACAGTCTGTAAATCGACTTGGCAGGCCCATCCCTGTCCCTTTGGGTGCACTCCAGGCTAATGAATGGAGCCAGGGCAAGGCCCACCCCCTCAGCACTGTGGAAGTCCCTCTCTTCCCTGAGGGCATCTCCAATACTGTGAGGCAAGATCCTCTATGGAGCTGACTGAGGGCACAGTGCCAACCCAGAAGTTAAATACCAGCTAAAATGCTTTCCTTTTTAAAGAAAATAAATATAAATGAAGGTTCCAATATTTTCTTCCCACATCATAACAGATTGTCTTGCATCTACATAAACCGTATTTATGAGACCAAAGATGATAAAAGTATTATTTTTCTAATTTTAATTTTAATGCTTCATTGTGATGTAGCTTTTCTTTATTTTTTGTGTACCCATCTAGTTTTTAGGATAGATCCTGGGTAATGTTTTCCTCAGTCTTCCATAGTTCTAGTAGGTAAGCATAACATATACATGTTTGGCTCTGAAATAGGTTCAAGGAATATTTAGTAATCATTACTTTATTATTCATCTTGCTGAGGATGGGTGGCTTATATCTTTCCCCCCCTTTTTGATAATCTTAAGTTGTTTGGATGAGCCCTATGAGCTCATTACCCTTTATTTATAGCATCTGAATGAACTCACACTATTTATTTAAACTATAGTCTCTAATTAGCAAAGTTAATTTCTCTTTGCTCTCATTCTACTAAGTTAGCCATTCATCTCAACATGTTCCTACTACTGATTCACAGAACATTCTTTTTATTTCATCATTGATGTCCCTGGTAAAAGTACTAATTTTGAGAGTTTGAATTATCTGCTATCTGGAGGCATTTTTATATACTTGCAAGATCAAGCAGATTGGACAGTCCAGGCCTGTGGGGATTAGGGTGGACAAAGGTGAGCTCTTAGTCCATGAGGGGTGGCAGGAATGTGGGACTGATGCTTTTCATTGGCTCATTGATGACACATTGTTAAGCTGTCCATAAAGAAGCCCCATTAACTACTCCAAAGGGTGTCCCTGGAAATAAACAGAAACAACCAACAGCTGTATCATTCCCTTGATTGAACAGAACAGTGTCTTCAATCCTGGCTGCATAACCAAGTCCCCAGGGAGCTTCAGAGAAATTCTGAGGCCATATAGATTCTCTGGAGTGGGGCCAGGCATCTGTATTTTTAAGGCTCCCCAGGTGATTTCATTGCACAACTCAAGTAGAGGTATAGTTCAAGAGGCTAACAAGCTGATTAGGTCCTCAGAAGGAAAATAAAAAGTGGGAGGCTCAGTAAAGGAGAAGGAACTCAATAGTAGGAAAAAAAATGACCCCACTGCAATGTGGAAAAGGTTGGAAAAACAAAAGTCTGTAACTTCTAGTTGAGGTAGTAACAGACATCCTCTCTGCTTGACTGCTTATTGATCACAGAGTGAGAGCTAAGATGTTGGCTGAGAGAACTAAAGAGTTATAAATTGATCCAAGAATGTCTGAAGGGCTTTGAGGCCATTGGCTTTGGAAGAGGGAGACTTATTGACAAACACCTCTAACCTCAGTTGATCTTTGGGGGCCTTTTGGCCGATGGATATTTCACCCTGATGTGCACACTTGCACATGCATGCTCTCTTTTCACTAAAAATACCTGATACCTTATAAGGAAGCCTTATCCTTAGAAGGTTTATTTGGTTTTGGAGATGTGCCAGGGCTTTTGGCCTAACAAAGAAATGTAGAGTGAAAACCTGTTTTAATCTGTGCCACTCTTGATCTTAATGACTCATTACTTTCTTGTCACAGAAGAATATCCATCTGAAGCCAGCTTGTGAGGGGAGGGAGCCTTCCCTTTCCGTAGCTCCAGGGTCTGGTGTAACATCTTACACCCGAGTATTGATCGAGCATTTGTCAGTGACCCGTGCAAACTCTGCTTTGGTTGTAGGAAGCAGTGCAAGTATTGATTAAGCACTCAGCTGATGTTAATGCAAGAGACAAGAACTGGCAGACCCCCCTCCACGTAGCAGCAGCCAATAAGGCTGTCAGGTGTGCAGAAGTGATCATTCCCCTGCTGAGCAGCGTCAATGTCTCCGACCGAGGGGGCCGCACAGCCTTGCACCACGCCGCTCTCAACGGCCATGTGGAGGTGGGTGTCCTTATCGTTGGCAACCAGAATCCTCCCTATGGGCTCTCTTAGCCCCAAGTGGGACCTAATATTACTTCTGAGACTTTTATAGAACGTGATGATAATATTTGTATGCAAAACTATTTTTAAATTTAAAGCCACAATGAACTGAAAAAGTAGCCGTCACTTCAGTCTTTTTCTCCGATGCCTGTGCCACAGGGTTGGCTGTGATGTCATCTTCTTACTTTGTTTGAACTCCGGATCTCCAACCTGCCTTGACACTATTTTTGGCTCAGATCACTTGCAGGTGGTAAGGGACCCTCACCATTACACGGTGTATGCTTGATTTCATTATTGGTTATCTTTCAGATGGTCAATTTACTCTTGGCCAAAGGGGCAAACATCAATGCATTTGACAAGAAGGACCGGCGCGCTCTGCACTGGGCAGCATACATGGGTAAGGATGCCATGAACGGAAAGCAGAGTGCATGAAACCTTCATTAAAGAAGCGCTGGGTCTCTCACTGACCATATAGGTTTTTTCTTGGGCAAGTCTGACTTCTTTTCAATCTTGGGATTCAATTGGATTAAGATTTGGTCCATTTTACTGGCACTCCAGGAACCCTGTAGTTGGGCAGTTGCTTTGCCAGAGATTTACTTTTCCTATAAGGAGGAGGAAGGATGAATCGTGGCCTGGACCTCACTGAATATATTTCAATCTGGATTGAAAAGCTGCACAAATTGTGCTTATTTTACCTTGTTGTGGAAGCAAGATAAAGTGTTTAAAAAGAAAGAGGACTGGCTAGTGAAGGAAGGACATAAATTCTATTTGTCTTTTTTTATTTATAAATATTTTTGAAAGAAACAAAAAGGAAGGATGGATGGACAGCCCTCTGGCTACTGTGTAGGTTGAGGTGACCAGAGTCACTGTGGATTTTCCTGTTTGTCCACTGCTAGCAAAGCTGGGGCTTGCCGTCCTTGCTTCTGCCAGCTTGACTGGCGGAGATGGGACAAGAAACGACATTTCTATATTTTTCCTTTTCACTTTTGTTGGCCCAAATACCACTGAGAAATGATAGACCATATAGAGTTTATTCCCAGTGTAGTCCCGTGGGAAATGAAGATCCTTCCTTTTGTTTCTCATTGGAGAACATCCTGCAATTGGAAGAGCAGACAAGATTCTATCAGCACCAAGTTATAAACAGCCTGAGTGCCCATCCACAGGAGATCGTGCTGGTAAATTATGGGAGATCTACACAATGGGACGCTGTGCAGTAACTACAGTGATGATGTCATCAGTATTTATTAACATGGGAAGACTCTCTGATGTGTTAAGTGAAAACAGGTCATAACACAGTATAAATAATACGATCCCCATTTAAAAAAATCTATACAATAAAAACAACCTGGGATATATTATAGACTGAAATGTTAACTGATTATCTCCAGGGATTGATGATTGTGGATGATTTCGGTTTCCTTTGACTACCTTTTGGCTTTTTCTGAATCTTTTTAAAGAAGCATACAGGCTTTTTATCTCATAAAACACACACACATTAATTGTGGGGAGAAAGAAGAGAGTGGGCTGGATCAGGGATGACATAAGTTATGCGCTACTGGATCTGAATGAACCTTTGGGCTTAAAAAAACAGACTCTTAAGATTTTGTAAGCATTTTCCTTTTTAAGGTGACGTGGAGTTCTGGGCTGGCTGAAGTGGATTGGCCGTCTGCATGGTCCTTGCAGGACTGGAGCCCTGAATGTTTGCCAGGCCGATCTTCAGGCAGAACACATACTAAGCTAGTGTGAGATGGACTCAAAGAACCTGGGCTTCCAAGTTTGTTCTTTGCTGATGTGCAGAACATTAGTGTAGAATTGCTTTAAAGAAGTAAAGTCATCATTTTGTGTGTCATCAGGATTCAAATAGGAAAAAACATAGTTGACTATCTTTAGGAAATAAAAGACAAAACCAGGACAAAAGATAGCACCACTTAAGCTTAAGATAGCACCACTAGTAACTGAAAATATTTTTTTCTATATACAAGGCTTGGGGGGAAAGAGTCAAATTTTAATTAAACAAGCCAAGACCAAACTCTCTGCCTCTCTCTCTCTCTCAAACACACACACACACACACACACACACACACACACACACACACACGTATGCACGCACACACGCTCCTGTTTTTTCACACACAGAAGACACTGCACACACATTTTAGACTCAAGAGTCAGTACTCATCTCTACCCTTCAGTTATCAACCATGTTTACAGCAAGGACCCTGAAGTATCGAACCATCTTGAGTCACAAAATAAAGGTTAAATACATTCATCATATTGTATGTAGTGCGATAGGGAACAAAGGAAAATATTCTCAAAAATATGCCAATAAGTGTTGAAACTAGATGGGTTTTCTGTTTAGCCAATAATTCATGAGACTACTTTTAAGTTGAACCATCTGAAATTGCCATTTCTGTGGGCAAAAAACACAACAACAGAAAATTGGTCAAACAGCAGCAATTTCGTATAATTTAAAAATTAATCTGGAGTCATCTAATTAACTGATTTTTCCCCACTAGTTTTTCCAAACCAAGTTGCCATTGTTGAGCTTTTCAGCAAGGAATAGCAGTTGGTTTCAAAAACATTGCTTTCATTTTAACATAATGTTTTTAAGGCTGTGGTACTAACATATTATAGGATTTGGTTCTTATTTATTTGCAAGCAGGCATCTATCTCTTCTACTAGATCTTGAAGAGAAGGCTCACGTGAATCATCTATTTCCCCCCCACAGCATTTACATAAAGCCTGGCACATAGTAGGTACTCACAAAGTATTTGTTGAATATTTTCATGAAGCAGCTTTTTATAAATAGCTCAGCAAAATACCGGTGGCAATAAAAG
Source organism: Miniopterus natalensis (assembly GCF_054644295.1). NCBI lineage: Eukaryota > Metazoa > Chordata > Mammalia > Chiroptera > Miniopteridae > Miniopterus > Miniopterus natalensis. The sequence goes on from NC_142088.1 coordinate 25,841,792, forward strand.
GTAACAGTGATAATTTAGGTGCACTGAATCATCAAATTGTCCTGTAAAGGTTAACGATGTTTTCTGCTGCTTGCTTTGTGAAGGCCACCTGGACGTTGTGGCACTGCTCATTAACCACGGCGCAGAAGTGACGTGTAAGGATAAGAAGGGTTACACCCCCCTGCACGCTGCAGCCTCCAACGGACAGATCAGTGTTGTCAAACATCTCCTGAATCTGGGGGTGGAGGTGAGCTACGATTCATGCATCACCCCAAGGTGTATTTGGGGGCTTTCTGTTGTTCTGAAGTGAAATCCTATGTATTTGTGGGTTTTCTTTTGTTCTGAAATTAAATCCTGTTTGCATTTTATTTTTCAATGTTTATTTATTGATTTGAGAGAGAGAGGAAAGGGAGGGGAGAAAGGGAGAGAGAGAAACATTGAAACATTGATTTGTTGTTCCACCCTTTTATCTACATCTATTCATTGGTTGATTCCTGTATGTGCCCTGACCGGGGATCAAACCCACAGCTTAGGCATATGGGGACAATGCTCTAACCAGTCATTTTTCAAAGCCTGGCCAGGATTCCTCACCCCACCTTCAGAATCTGGCCTTCTAAATTGTGGCTTACAAGCCTAAATGAGCAGGGACAAACAGCAGAAGTGTCCAGTGCTGAGCTGGAGAAGTCAGCCCAACCTTCAGGTAGCAGAACAGGAGCAGCGGTGAGTCTCTGGAACATCCCTGTCTCTGGAGGAAAGGAAACCAAGTGACAGTACTGAGACCATGATGGTGAAACCCAGCAGTCGGGGCAGCAAGAAAGAGCTATGGCCTAAGCACCCAGGACAGCCTCACGGCCCCGCTACAGAACGAGGCCTTGTGAGGTGTCAGACGGCAGAGCCAAACCCAGAGTGGCTTCTGAGCCCAGCTTCTGAGTTGTGGCTCCACAGCACCTCCCTGCGCGTCTCCCACCCCTTTCGCTTCAAGTTCACTGTTGAGTCCCAGGCTGCTTTCTCGCTCCCCTGATTCAGTTCTCCTCTGGCTTTTCCAGACAGCTGTGCCCTTCACTTTTGAATCCCTTCCGTAGTCCCAAACTCTTTCTCCACAAGTTGAAACCTCTCACTTACTTGTCCTCCCCAGTTCACTTTTTGTCACGTTCGGTCTTTGCTGATCTTCATCTCTAGTGACAAGCATTTGCAGGGTGACCACAATGGCAGGAGTCAGCACTGAATAATTATGTCAACAGGTGGACATTTCCTTTCTCTGGCATAGCCATTAGGCTTTTTGTGGAAAATGGGGTAAATTGGCTCCAGTGATTTTAATCACCCGTTTTGGACTCATTCGCAGATCGATGAAATCAACGTCTACGGAAACACGGCGCTTCACCTGGCCTGCTACAACGGGCAGGACGCTGTGGTCAACGAGCTGACGGACTACGGTGCTAACGTGAACCAGCCCAACAACGGCGGCTTCACCCCCCTGCACTTCGCTGCTGCCTCCACGCACGGTGCTTTGTGTCTTGAGCTGTTAGTAAACAACGGGGCGGATGTTAACATCCAGGTATGACACCCTTCGTTTCTCGCTCTCAGTGTTAAACACCTTTGCATCGCACCTCTATCTGAGCAAAATCAATTGCTGTAAATGGTGTCATGTTTGCCACACAATGATTTGTAACCCTGAGGACCTCGACTCCCACAGCCCCCTCCTGTATTGGGATGCGATAGAAACTGAACGGCATTGTTTCTGCAGGAGTGACTGTCCAGCTGGAAGGCACTGAGCTTCTAGCCATGTGTCCTTGGTAGCCCAGTGAATGTTCCAGAGGAAATAAGGGATCTCACGGATGTTGATTTGGTTTAGATTCTGATACTGAAGTGAATGCTGAGCTGATAGGGCAGAGCTGCTGCGTGATTTCCGGTCTGTTCCCAGCCCTGGCATGGCCCTCCAAGGTGTTTCTCAAATGCCTTCCTATAGTCAACCCCAGATAGTGGCTTCAGTGACTTAACATTGACCTGGTCCTAATGGTGAGCCCTTTATTCAGCAAACTTACTGAGGGCTACCTACTGCCCCGTTTGGTACTAAAGGAGTCCTCCAAGATGAGAGGTGATCTCCAATCTTCAAACTTGGAAGATTGAAATCAGTTGAGATGAGGAGAGGTAGAAAGAATTTGAGAGTAGGTATTCTAGATAGACCAGCATGAGCAAAGGGGTTGGGAGTTCTGGATAGGAAAAGCTCTGGACAAACTTTAGGAAACTAGTCAGTTTCTTATAACAGATAACCAGGGGGAACTTATGCATGCAGTCCTCATGATCCTGATTTACATCACTTGAATGCATTTTGATTATAGCAGAATATCTTATCCTGCACCAGGTGAATTCCTCTCAAGCACAAAGCAATCCTGAAGCCAGGTTCCAGTGTATTCTGCCTCTGTTTTTGAAAAATTATTTTTAAGATTTAATCTCAAGAATATTGGATCAATCTATTTTCATGATTTTCTCTATTCACTATTAAAATCTTTCAATATTTTTCTTGTAATTTCTAATTGTGGGGAAATATGGAACAAATTTTCAGAATAGCAATTTTTACTGCTTGAATAGAGTATAAGTCATGTGAAAGGAAAGAGCCAAGAACAAGCTGAAATGTGACCTGAGGAAGGAAGAGGGCTTATTTACTGGCTAAGGACTTTGAGCTTACATAGGCTGTGAGGGCCATTAATATTAGAGAGGTTGTATGATCAGAACTGAGCATTAGAAACAGTAATCTGGCCATAGAGACACCAGAGACAGAAAATATAAAGGAAAAAAGAAGACTACACAAAATTTCAAACTTTTATATGATTAAAGAAAAAACAACAAAAGAAATAAAAAACAGAACAAAAACCCTAACATACACTTGAAAGAGGGAAAACTCAGGTAAGTTTTTCTGCAATATATATGATAAGAATAGAATTAATATGCTCAATATATAAGAGCTCATAAAAATCAATAAGAAAAAGTTTGATAACCTACTCAAAAATATGGGCTAAGGCAGATCACAAGAGAGAGCATGCAATATCCATTAAACCTATGAAAAATATTCAGTATCACTAGAAAATTAGAAAAAATGCAAACTAATACATAAATAATACTAATACATAAATAGTGTATAATACACTAATACACACCAATGTTTCTCTCTCCCCCAACCCCTCTCTAAAATCAGTAATGAAAAAAGAAGAGTTAGAGAAGAAAGGAAGGAAATGGAGGGGAATGTAGTGTCTTCCTGAATGTGGAAAGCAGGTAATAACAAAAAAGTAGAATAGATGAAGAGAATTTCAGAGTTCTAGATCTTGTAAGTGGAGACCCTCCAAGGTCCTAAGATGAACATCTTTGGTGATATTGAAAAGTAGGAACTGGAGTCCAAGGTGGGAGAGTCATCTTGTGGGATTGAAGTTAGAGAGGATGGTGTTGAGAGGCAGGAGGCTGGCAGGTGGCCAAATCCTCAATGTCCCTAGACTTGTGGACATTGTCATCCTAGTGTCTGAGGGACATCCTTAAAGCCTCCAAAGAAAGAAAAGTTATTGAAGTTAAATAAAGTAGCTCTCTTCACCAACCTTCATTTCATTAACTCGCAGGGTTTTCTATCACCTATGTAAAACTTGCCGACGAATGCTCTCAGGGTGCTTGATCCCGAGGTTAGAAGGCCCTTTTCTGACAACCTACCTGCTTCTCCCAGTTAACTGACAGGGGTCAGTTCAGGTTGGATAGGGGCTTCAGCTGTATGTGGTGCATCGGTTCATGGCAGCCTTCGCTTCCCCGTAAAATGGATCTGGAAAGCACAGTTACTTCGTTTTAATATTTAACTTTTCCTGTGGACTGCTAATCATCAGTAGAATATAGGAAATAGCATTTTTAAAATCTGAGACTTGGGTTTATGTGTTTTTTAATCTATGTAAATGGTATTTTGAGTCAACTCTAGTCTTCTCCCTCAGTCTCCCTATATCTACTTGGCCTACATCCTCTTGATTTCCTAATTTTCTAGAATCTTCCTTTGCCATTCCAGATGGCCTCTGGATACACAGGTCATCTAACATTTCCGTAGAGCCATTCTGTCTGACTCTGGAGGTAGCTTTCTAATTGAAGTTGTTATCTCTCTTTACCACGTTGCTCCGTGGAGTTTGAAAGTGTTTGTAGATTGCAAGACAGTTTATATTTGTTTAGACATTCTAAAGTTTGAGGGAAATTGCATATTGAAATGTAGCCAACACCCACCCACATGTTCACTTTGTTTTCCTCTATCCTCACAAAACACTAAAAGCAGTGTCTTCATGGGCAATGACAAGATAATTGAAAGAAGAGGAAGGATATGTGTCCTGTGTGCATTTTACAATCTCTCATTTTGCTTAGATTGACCATGACTTTGACCTTGTAATATTAGTTTATTTGTGACAAATAATGACGACATAATACTTCATACAATAATCCATTGAAGGTTCACTTTATTTTACAAACAGGAAGAGCATGAGAAAGCATAAAATAATATTTCTTCTACATTACAGACCACATTGTAATTTCTGCAGCTTCTCGAGGCTCTCTTTGGGAAGCATTCAAAATGGTAAAAGCACTAAACACATAGCCACGCCAGATATGCCAGGTTGCCTATCTCCTGGTCACTACCATTCAGCCTGCCCGTGGTCTCAGTTCTTTTCTGTCTGTGGGCCCTTAGATCATTCAGCCCCAAGAGAGGCTGCATGTGAAGCCCATCACACATCTACTGAAGTGGGCCTGCTCCTCTTTTTATATGTACCAGGACCAAATCATAGAATTAGGCCTGTTTTGTAGAGGTTGAAGGTGAAACTGGAGTAGGCAGTGAGAGGGACATGGCACTTGGAACTTTGGAGAGCATGTGGGAAGGAAAGGAGAGGAATGAATGAATGAGCCAACTATGTATCATCTCCCGCCTTTAGAACCATTAAAAAAAAAAAAAAAAAAGGCCTGTGTATGACCTTTTTGCAAACCGGGGTTTTATATTGCTCTTCCATTGAATTAGAAATCCCTTTTGAGCCCTAGCCAGGTGCTCAGTGGTTAGAGCGTCGGACTGCGGACTGAAGGGTCCTGGTTCCATTTGTTTCTCTCTCTTTCTCTCTTCCACTCTCTCTGAAAAGCAATGGAAAAAGTATCCTTGGGTGAGTACTAAAGGAAAAAAAGCACTTTTGAGTTTCTGACTATATCTGGACCCCCCTCTCCCCCAGGGGACCTTAGTGTTAGACTCTGGAGGCACCATTGCCTTTTCGTAGGGCCACTGAGCTAGTGACTCCCGGAGGCAGCATACCACAGAGGACACAGTGCCGCCAGGTTCCCGAGGAGGGAAATGTCTGTAAGTGCAGGGAAGGTTTTGTGAGATGTTGGAGGATGCGGAAGGAAGGCATGAGGCCTGGAAGAAAAGAAGGAAGGGATTTCCGAGAAAACTCATGGTTGAGAAAATTGGAACATTCCATTAGGCCAAGGATTCATCTTCCTTGGATGATGTTGAATTCCGTCCTGAAAGAGTACTAATATTTGTCATACATATTCTTAATCCCCATTATTTCTTCACAATTTATGACTGAACTATGAATCAGTAAAAGAGCTTTTTGCTTAATTAAATAAATCCTCAAAATAACAAATTTTCCAAGTCCTAAATCTGATGAGAAAATGCATCTAGAAATTGGAAGGAGACTAGAAATTAAGAATAAAATTTATAAAAGCAAAGCTTTGAATAAACAGAGGAACTGAACACATCCTCTCTTTTGAGAACGCAGGGAATAGTTTATCTTTGAAGTTCTCAGAACAGCGGCAGCGAAGGCAAGTCATCCCCCCCCACCCTGTGTGAAAAAGTCTCAGGCACATATGAAACTTATGAGGATCCCTCGTTTCAACCTGAACATCCTGAGTTCTAACTTGTAAGGCTGGATGCAAAGTATTGTCCTTTTGACCTTCGTTAGTGTTCAATGCTTTTGGACATGATGAATTCCTTTTACATCTATACCATGTGAACAAAACTGCCCCAAATGACTGCCATGACACTGGTAATGCTTCCTGCCCCCCCCCCCCCCCAATATTTATTTATGAGAAAAAAAATAATCAGCAGTGGCCTGGACGAAGTGTTAGATGCACCCAGGCAGCCATCTGCAAGGATAAATCTGAAATAAGCATCACCACTGACCATGACACTGTCCTTTGAATTTTACCTGACTTTGGTCATCCTGTTTATTTGTCCCTTTACCAAAGACACACACACTCCAAGAGAGAAGAAGGGTGCGGTGCTTGCTGTCCCTGAAATGGGACCGGCTTTGTAAACTACACACTGTAGAAGCCGGTTACTTCTGCTTTGGCTCACTGGCTGCAGTTTGGTTAGTGACTGCCAGGTTGGGGGTTACTCCTTGGAAAAGCCTCTAAGCTATTTTCTAGGCGTGGAAAAGTGCTAAGTTAAATATTTATAAAGATATTGTCTAAATACTGAAATATTTATGGCTTTATCTATTTAACGAAACGCTAGTTATGTTTTCATATTAAATTTAAGAGAAAATATTGGAGCAAAAGTTAAAGAAATAGCACCACCTAGGGACAAGTTGATGTCAGCTCTGCAATTTCTGTTTTCTCTCTCCTTGAGTCTTAGACAGTCATCACTTTTTTATTGGAGGGGCGTATGTTTTATGTCCTATCCCAAGTAGTTCCAGAGTCTCAGTCCTTTAAACTGCCAGCACTCCCACAGGCAGGACGCAGGCTCGGGGGTCAGAGAGCTTCCAGGGGCCCTCCTCCGCTGTGGGCCCATGGTCAGCCACGGCCGCCGTCATCATCTTGGTTGCTGCTGCTTTTCCCCTAAAAGCACCATTTCAGTAAACCTCCCAGTTTACTTTCAGCTTTCTCAGCCTTTTCTGATTCAGGTTATAATGATATAAGATGGAGAAAAGATCCTATGAGCTCTTGTTTGCCGCCTGCCCGAGAACCTTTCGCTGAGATGCAGTTCCCGCTCTGGTTCTCTCTTCCTTCGGCACAGACTGAGCACAATGCCTTTCTTCTTTCTCAGGGATAGACTCATATGATAAAAATTCTCTGTCAAAGCTTTGTGGTTTTATAAGCTATTCCAGCCCCAGTCTAAAGCAGTGTGCTGTGCCAGTTACAAATGGGGCTCCCCTTACCCCAGTTCTGACTCAGTGGGCCTGGGTTTGGGCACAGAATTCACATTTATAACAAGAAGCCCTGTGATTAGGTGCAGGTAAGTCCCTCGTTCACTCTGAGAAACACTTGCTTAAGTAATTATTTGTTTTCCACTGTAGAATTTTTTAAACAAAGAGCCATTTTAAAGCACAAGTATATGAGTTGCATAACAAAAATGAACTTGCACTTTAGAAACCACATATTTCAACCTCAGACTTAAGAAAAATGTTTCTCCTGAGCCTTAGAAAAATAACAATTACATACTTTTTTTCTTACAATACTCGAATGAAAGAATACATTCTATTGAGGATACCTTTGGTCTGAAATGACAGTCATATTTTTGGGGGTATTACTATTTTAAGAAGAAATTCTGTAAAAGACTATTTCTTCTTTTAAAGTTTATCTTTATTGTTGAAAGTATTACAGATGTCCCCCCTTCCCCCCCATTGATCCCCTCCCCCCGAATCTGCCCTCCCTCCAGGCCTTCTCCACACTCTTGCCTGTGTCCATGGGTTACGCATATATGCTTATGAGCTCTTTGATTAATCTCTCCCCATCCACTCCCCCACCCCCACCTTCCCTCTGAGACCCCTCAGTCTGTTCCATGCTTCTATGTCTCTGGATCTACTTTGTTCATCAGTTTATTTTGTTCATTAGATTCCACATATGAGTGAGATCATGTGATACTTGTCTTTCTCTGCCTGGCTTATTTCACTTAGCATAATACTCTCCAGGTCCCTCCATGCTGTCCCAAAGGTAAGAGATCCTTCTTCTTTACAGCTGCGTAGTATTCCATGGTGTAAATGCCTCACAGCTTTTTACCCACTCATCTACTGATGGGCTCTTGGGCTGTTTCCAGATCTGAGCTATTGTGAATTGCCCTGCTATGAACCTAGGGGTGCATAAGTTCTTTCTGATTGGTGTTTCGGGTTTCTTAATTGTGTAGGACTTCAGTATTTGGTATACTGATGATCAGTATATAGATTCTAGACATTTTTTATGTTTTGGCTTAATCTGTGTCAGGAAGTTCCATCACTTATATCTTGAATAATAAAGAGATGTATAAATTCAGTACACATTTCCAGGTGATCGTTAAAATGGCAGTTTGCTAGACAGCTGAATGCCTTAATGCTGTGATTTCTAATGAGTTCAGTGAAGCAGCGTTTCTCTTTTGCAACAATCGGAAGTGCTGTTTTCCTCTGGAGTTAGAGTGGGAATGGTGGAGGATTCTAGGTCAGCTCTGAGAGCTGCAGTGACTTACAGCAGTTTGGTCACCATCAGGTCAAACAGGGCCAAGCAAGTTAACACATTGTCTTTTTTCATGTACTATGGACAAAAGTTGAAAAAAATTCCTTGGAGGAAACTTTCTTCATCAGTAGGTTACCGGAGATGAAAAAAAGTTTGGGATGATTTCTTCAGTTTGAAACAAGGTGGTTTAAAAATTGTTAGTATAACTAGAAACATTGCATTTCTTCTCTAAAATATTGACTTCTCTAGGCTTCTTCACAATGTGATGTTATGCAGTAACTTGAGATATAATATATACTTTATCTTTTGATTTCTAAATCATCTTTTACGTCTTGTGAATTTTTTATCATATTAAAAAAAATTTTAATTGATGTTTTCAGGACATTGCGAGCAGTATCCACAGGGATGTTTCAGACATGGTGTGCCTGGTCCATTGTTTCTCTCTCCCTTCCTTTTTAGAGTAAAGATGGCAAAAGTCCCCTGCACATGACAGCTGTCCATGGGAGGTTCACACGGTCACAGACCCTCATTCAGAATGGTAAGAGATTCTTCCACAGTGTCACTATTTGGGCAGTTTTCTGGTCTGATGAATTTGGCTGCCTGTCATCTGAACGTGAAAGATGAGGCTCTGTTTTAGATTTTATTAAGTTCGGATTTACAGTTTCCTTTGATGTACTTTGCTAAAAGCTCTTGCTCAGACATCACATCACCATCCTGCTTAGGAGTGACGATATACAGCAACCAAGTTTCTCAGTCCATTCCCAGCCCGTCAAAGAACGTGTGAGTTTTGAAACTAGAAATGATATGCATGCTCAGGCTCAAGGTCCTGCGCTTTTCGCCCGGAAGCGAATAAAAATAAGTATTGTACATTTCCTAGCAGGAAATCGGAATTATTTAAAAAGTTTAGAATTCACCATCGTTCCCTAAGTTAAAACTCATTGGGCTACTTGGGCAAAGGTAGGAAAAAATTAGGTGATTCAGAAGAAAGGCAGGTAAGAACGTGATATAAAGAATCATAACAATCAGATGCTTGATAGAGAACTTGGACAGTCACATGATCTAGTAATTTTCCAGGCTCACAACAACAGTGTACTTGAACCAGTGAGCTGTCCCTGCAGCCAGAGTACTGGGGAATGTCGCTTCACATCGTGGGTGGTGGCTGGCACCTGTGAGTAGATTCACCTTGACATTACAAGTCTGTTATTTTAGCAAATGTTAGAGACAATTGAAAAAAAAAAACAACCAACAGGTTTCGCCCAGATTTTATGCTGACGTTCCAGGTGATTCCAGCAGTTCCTAAACTATCTTTAGTTGACCCACATTTCTCCTTCACAAAATTCTGGCATCAGTCAGTTTCCTTGGACCTATTTTTCTCTCATCTGTAAGGACTTTAGATGACATGCACTTGAATTATTAGTGACACTAAGTTATATTGTAGGCACTCAGGTCATAAAACCAAACAGTCATTTGACATTTGGATGGAAGACCAGCCAGTGAAATTATGCTTAGAAAGCAGAATATCTGCAGCAAAGCAAATGGAATTTATAAGCATTTCAGTGAAACTGGAAGGGGGGGGGATCCTAATCAGTTCCTGGTGAGTCAAGGAAGGTAAAATGAAAATTAACTGCACAACACTCATTCTTTCTAATTAGAAAATGTGGTGTGCCTTTGACGTTCACTTTATTGAAAGGACCACTTTAATTGTTTCATTTTATTGGGTGTGATCAAGGGGAGGTGGCAAGGAACCTAGTGTCTCTCTTTTGGTCAATGTCCTTACCCTACTGTATTTCTCAGTTTCTCTGTTTTTCAGAAACAATGTCCCCTGCCTTTAAAATAAACAAAACTAGGGAGAAATTTGGTATATATATTTTTTAATTTAATGTGAATTTAATCAGTGGGCCTTACCTCTGGCATAAAAAGCTTTGTTCCCTGTTAAAGCAATTTCAAGCTCCAGTGACCAGACCAGAGAGAGATCAATTTTTCACCTTGTAAGCACTCCCTTCCTCAGGTCCATCCTGTGGGCTAGAGGACACAGGCCATCTCCTTTGAATCATGTTATGCTAGTGTGCTTATAGCAGTCACTCCAGCAAGGGAAGGGGGTTGCTGGCTGCTTTAACCTCTCCAGAAGCCATCCCTGTGGACCTGAAGACTTCCATGTCCTCTCTGGACATTCTTGCTAGACTTTTGAGTTGACATGAGACCTGAAAGTGACCCCGTCTCTTGTCCTCTGTGATCATGGAGCTTTGTTTCAGAGCCTATCTCATTCTTGGCTGGCCTGGCATCTTGCTTATTGGTTGGATGGGGTCCAGGGCTCTCAAATGATGGGGATATAGTGGCTCTAATATATAGCCCGTTCTATGTAATTACAAAGCTAACATTGGTTGAGTGTTCACACTCTATCAGGCCCTTGGCTAAGCATTGCACATAAATCCTTTCAACCACCTCATAAGAAAGAAGTATTGTTATATTTACATTTCAGAGATGGGGAAATTGAGGCAGAAAGTGTGTGACTTTTGTTGGGATATGTGGGAGGTATGTTAAGGCACAGAGATTGGAACTGAGGCAGTCTAACATCAGAGACTGGATTTTTAACTACTAATGTGTTTTCTGGATAAACAATAGCATACTAAAAAATTTTTTTTAACTTGAATTGTATTTACTCCAGGAGTCACTTATATTTGGAATAGAGTTGTCCCTTTGAAAGGATGATCTTGAATTCTCTTCTCAGCTGAGAATTCTTTGCATTCATTACACACGTGAGAACTGGGAGTTCTTCCATTTGACATTTTAAAAAACTCCCTTAGGGAGAATAGGAAGCTCTTTCCTTCCCTCCTGTTTGTTGGCTTCCTTCTGGGAAAAATACAGGGGCTCACACCACAGGGCCCGGTGTCCACCCTCCAGAGTGGGTCACTGCGCAACAGGACCCGGAATGCCAGTCCCATGTGGGGCCAGGGGCGGGCTCCCCAAACCAGTGAACATGCTGCTGAGGAACATTCTCTGTGTTTGTTTATTTGTTTTGTTAAATCACTCTGGTGTTTGGACTTTGTGTGGCATTTTTCTGCCCCTCTGCTCTCTAGTCAGGGCTATTAGTTCTTCATAATAATTTTGTTTTTCCAGAATTATTCAGCTTTGGTAAGACAAACATTAAACACACACACACACACACACACACACACACAAACCTCTTTAATTTTTTTAGTTAGCAGGACTGCCTTTGCTGTTCAGTCACACCCTTATCTGAAGCTGTGTTGTCACAGCCAGAGCGGGAAGGAACTGAGCAGAAACACCACGTGGTAACAGGAGGCATTTGATCCAGACATTTGCACCAGGCAGCTGCTGGGATGCTGTTCAGTAGGTTACAAAAGTTCAAAAATGATGTTTTCTTCCAGAAGCTTTATAAATAAATAGAGTTTGAAGAAGAAGAGTCAAGTGATAGGTTATGATGATTTATTGTGAGATTTTTGACCTTTTGGCTTACAGTTCTTCTGAGGCAGCTTAGTGAGATGACCAGTCTTGCTTATGCAGTGAAAAACTAACTTCAGATGAAGGCTTAGGCCGTGCTGCATAAACGCTCCCTCTGACATGCTCTGCACACGTCTGAATTCACAGATATGTATTTTCCTCACTATTGTCAGTGACAGATTACCAATATTTGACTTGCAACCTTTAAATGAATAGTGAAGGTACTTAATTTGCATTCCAAAAAACCTTAAAGGTTTTCAGGTAAAAATGGAAAGGTTTGGGTAAATGTAAAATGAAAATTCATTCATCTAGAGGTTCTATTTTAATATAAAACATTTATGAATAACAAACACCCATTCTGTCTTTTACTTTTCCACTGTTATGTTTTCTTGAAATGTATTTTATTATTTTTAAATTTTTAAAAAATTTTAAATACATTTTTTCTTATTTCGGAGAGAGGAAAAGAAAGGGAGGGAGACATAGAAACATCAGATTGGCTGCCCGCTGCGTAAGCCCGCAACCCGGGCATGTGCCCTGACCAGGAATCGAACCCTGACCTCCTGGTTCATAGGTCGACTCTCAACCATTGAGTCACGCTGGCCTGGCTTTATTTTATTTTTTGAAATGTATTTTAAATGACAATAAAAGTATATGTGGAAGTTATCTATATATTTTTTGCAGTTTTAAATTGACTTATTAAATGATAGTACAATAGCAAGAAGAAACTTTATCAATTCAGCCTCTCTTTTCCATCCTTTTCAATTTTTTTTTCACTCTTCTTTTCCTCTACCCAATTTTTGGCATGTTTGAGGCTGATAAATATGGCAGTCCTAACATTTGTTAAGAAAGGTTTGCTGGCTTTTGGCTGGGAAGGACCAGGAGTGATTTAGTGTGTTTTCAGGGTAAAGGCTTCTCTGAAGTCTGGGGGGCTGCCTCCCACATCTCCCCGGCTCAGCTCCGTGAGTAGACCTTTCAGGCCGACCACTGTAGGCAGTTCTTAGACAGGTGCGTGTACCAGGATTGCTCTGAGGTATCCATGGAGACACGGTGGCTGCCTGTCCCCAAGGTTACATCACATCATAAAAATGATTGATCTAAGTTGGATGCTTCTAAATTCGGATAAGTAAACAATCTGTTGAGTCCCTGGAAGATCATAACTAATTTTTTTAAATTATTTTTCCTGATTATAAAATTAGTATATGCTCACTGTCAAATAAAATTAAATCATTAAAGAGATTGCCCATGATATTCACCGATGTGTTTCCCCAACTCCATCCCAAGAATTTCTATTGACAATTTGGTGAAACTCCAGATTTTTCTATGTATTTAAGAATGTATATATAAAGATATGTAATCATTACTTTTACTTTTATAGAAATGATTCTAGTCTATTTTAAAGTATACAATTCAGTGGATTTTAGTATTTTCACACAGTTTTGCCACCATCACCACTATCTAATTCCAGATCATTTCATCACCCCCAAAAGAAACCTCATAGCCATTAGCAGTCACTCCCCATTCCTCCCTCTCCTTGATTCCTCCTTATTTATTGATTTTCAAGGGCTTTTAAAATCTTTGGGAGATTACCCGGTTATTCACTTATCAGTAATACATGTTGCAGATATTTTCACATGTCAGTTTCTTTATTGCCAGGGTGTGGGTAAAGCCTTTCTAACTACAACTTAAAATCTAAGTACAATAAAAGACTGATACATTACAAAAATAATTTTTTTAGAGTAAAACACCAAAGACAAATGAAAATCCAGAGGGAAAATATTTGCAACATGTATTACTGATAAATGGGTAATCTCCCAGATGTTTTAAGAGCCCTTGAAAATCAAGGGATAAAAGAACCCCCTTACACACACACACACACACACACACACACACACACACACACACACATTTAGAAATATGGGCAAAAGTCAATAACAAATAGTTCAGAGAGAAAGATAAACAAATGGTTCTTCCATATGTGAAAAGATGCTCAACTTTCTTGATAAGAGAAATTCAAGTGAAAACTACACTAAGATGCCAGTTCTCACCCATCACATTGCAGATACTCATAAGCTTGACAAGGCTGTGGGGTAAAGGCACACATACATTGCTGCTATAATTGCAAAATTGCACAGGGCGTAAAGAGGGAAATTTAGCAAATCTAACAAAACCACATATTCATTTACCCTTTGACCTAGAAATCCCCTTCCTAGGAATTTACTTGGGAAGAGATACCCAATAAATATGAAACAATATATGCATGAGGTTGTTGACTGTAGCATTCTTGATAACAGCAAAAATAATATTTACAACCTAAGTGCTCATCCATACGTGACTGGTGCAGTGAACTGGTACGAATCCATGCAATGGAAACTAAAGCTGTACAAAGATGAGGAAGATCTCCAAGAAGTGACCTGTAAAAGCAACTTCCAGGATACGTTGTTAAGTGAAAAGAAAAAGAGAAGGTGTGAAAGAGTGTGTGCTTACTTTTGCAGAGAAATGCGGGAAGCATAAACCAAAACTAGTGAAGATGATTACTACAGGATGTGGTTGAGGATGACATGGAAGGGATAGAAATGACAGTGAGGCTTTTTAAAAATCAAATTTTGACTTTTGAAATGTGCACTAAGTACATTCACATTGTTGTGTAATCATCCATATGGAGAACTTTTTCATTGTCGCAAACTAAAACTCTGTAACCATCACAAGCAACTGAAATGTGCATCACCCAGTAATGGAGTAACTTGACCTGATGTGTCTGCTGAGGAGATGGAGGGGGAAGCGTGCATCATCTCCGGGGTATTCTTGCCAAAATGTTTAGCCTGAATCTAGTAATAAGGAAATAATCAGGCAATTCCAGAATGTAACATTCTACAGGACTCCTGTCTTGGCCTCCAAAAGTATCAGTGACATGAGAAACTAAAAAATAAATAAAAGGCCAAAAGATTGCTTTAGATTAAAGGAAACTAAAGAGATGACAACCAAATGCTATCAGAATTTTTTATTGGATCCTGGATATATTTTTTAAAAGGTTGCTTTTAAGCACATTTTTGGGACAATTTGAGAAATTGGAATATGCATTGCATATAACATAAAATTATTGTATCAATGTTACATTTCTTGGGTATAATGATGGAATTATGGTTATGTAGGAGAGTGTCCTTGTTTTAGGGTTGAAATGTCATATGTCTAATTATATTTACATATATATAAAAAGAGGAGAGAAAGAAATGTAGGAAAATAAAAAGTTGGGGGAAAAGGCAAAAACTGAAAATACGAAGAAAATATATTATTATGGGCTGTAGATGGTTAATGTGATAGTCTTTATAAATATATTTCAGTTCATAGTTTATGCTTTTACTCATTTTACTCATCATATTTTAAATTAGATAATCAAACTACATAAAATATTTGCCTGAACTCTATTTCCCTTGGTTTTTATGCTTTGGTATAAGTTTTACATAGGTCTTTAGTTCAGCAGGTAAAATTAAAAATGAATATGTCTTCAGAATTACATTTAATGGAATTTGATTGCATTGTTCCTTCAGAGCAAGAATCTAATTGTGAGGTTTTAGGTCCTTGAATACAATATGGAAAGATTTTTCAAAAGCATGTCTGATAGACTTCTTTCTATGCAGATTTAATAATACTCGTACTTCAGAAGGAGAAGCATTCTTATACTTCGGAGTAGAGAGTCGAAAAGAAATCAGCATGTGATCAACATGAGTGACTAGCATAAAATGCACTATCTGATCAACCTGAATCCTTATATTATCCTGTATTAAAAAACCTTTTCCAGGAGGTGAAATCGACTGTGTGGATAAAGATGGCAACACTCCTCTCCATGTGGCTGCAAGATACGGTCATGAGCTTCTGATTAACACCCTGATAACCAGCGGAGCTGACACAGCCAAGTAGGTCACTGCAGAACTACGGGGGAATAATTGCCACGTGTGGAAACACTGCCAAAGGGATTCTGACATGCAGCAGATAGTCCCATTTATCCAGGTTAAGGTGGATCGGTACCATTATGCTAAAGCCAAATTAAATATGAAACTAAATTAAGTGACTTTTAACGACAGATATAAGGAGGAATCAAATATATTTTTTAGCCACATCAGTAAGAGGCCTATTCTAGTGGTTTTAATGAAGGAGACTTGAACTTTATTCCTCACTCTGCTTTGTAATCTTCTGTTCTTTCCCATGTTCAATGTCAGTTAAGCAGGAAAAATAAGTCATAAGTGGGCAAATTTAGAATTTATTCAGGATGCTTGCTTAATTTTAATTATATAATTATAGGGTACAATTGAGTAAATATGCTATGTAGGGAAGGGGACCTGACTTTATTTTACACTTCAGTTCAACATGAATATATAAAGCATCGGTACCAGTCTCTCACAATGCTGGGTGCTATTGGAAGTTTCAGAAGTAAGTTACGTGGTTGCTACCTTCAAGGAGGCCATAATTGTGTTGGAGAACCAAGGCCTACCTAAGACAAAGAACCATGCCAGATGGTATATAATAAAGTTCTAAATGAAACAGGACTTAAGTGGCAAGATGTTTGGTGTGGACAATATGCCATAGAGTGTGGACAGGAAGGAGAGAGCTCCAGTGTGGCCAAAGTTTTCAGAAAAGCCTCTGGGGAAGGTGAGGTTTAGGTAAGCAGAGGGTGGCAGACACCCTAAGCAGAGTGGGAAGTAGGAACAAAAGATGAAAAGAGTACAATTCTGGGAAGAGTTTGGGCCTGACAGAGTGTGTGTGATGATGCCATGCTCTGCCTAGAGGTGGTATCATGTCCCGGGTTGGGGGCCTAGGCTTTCACGGGCACTACCCAGGCTCCAGCCCAAGCTATTTTGCTTGTGAGCTGTGTGCCCTTGAGCCCATTGCTCAATCTCTCTGTGCTTTGGTTTCCTTGTTTGAAAAATGGGAGTAATAATAGTACTTACCCATTGGTTTGTTATGAGGATTACAGGAGGCTCAATTACTAGTACAGCTCTCTGGAATAGGTTAAGTTCTGTATGAATTATATAAATACATTTGCTAAGGTTATGAAACAAGATAATCCCTGTTAAAAGCTCTTTGAACATTGCCTAGCACAAAATAAGCTATCAGTAAATGTTAACTGTTATTTTATTACTTAGTAATGTGTAGTGGAACCAAATTAAAGAGGGCCTTAGATGCCTGAATAAAGAGTTTAGCCTTGATCTCAGAGACTGTGGGTAACAGTAGCTAAATTTTCAGGTGAAGAACAGTATGAGGGCATTGTTCATATGAGGAATTTTATTTTATTTGACACTTTGGTACAACAGAATTGAAAGTCTTGCTTGAGAATGAGCCAAAATGTAAATGGCCCAGGCAGGTGTGGTGGGTTTCAGTGGCCTTCTGGGCTCTAGTCGAGTGGTAGAGAAAAGATCAAGAGCAAATGACCGTGGTTTATGAGGTTTGTTATGACAGTCACTAGGAACATTGACTCTGGATTCTGCAAAAGAGGGGACAATTCAGCAAAAGGAAGGATGGATAGCAGTTTGCCAGGTGGACAGAAAGATAGAGGGGGGAGCAAGGAAGGATCTTCCAGAAAGAGGGAACAGTAGTTACAAAGGCATAAGCGTGTGAAGGGTTGAAAGCGGGTTCCTAAGGCTGGATTATCTGCTGGGGGGGGGGGGGGGAGGGAGAAATGAAGGGGATAAGCAGGAAGAGCCACATCTTGAAGGACCTAAGGGGAAAATATCAAATGGAGGGGGAGGAGAGTTGGAGAAGATTAACTTTGCTAAAGGCCTCCCCAGAAAATCACTGTTCTCTGGACTCCTTGTAGATCTATGTAGGCTAGCTGATTAACGGGGAGAAAAGTAGGTCTTTCCTTCTGTACATAAGTAAACAAACACATAACATTTATGAAATAACCCATTTATTTATTTATTTAATTTATATATTAGTTTTTAATCCTCAGCTGAGGATATGCTGTTTTATTATTTTTATTTTTATTTTTATTTTTATTTTGGACAGAGAGGAGGGGAGAGGGAGAGAGGGAAAGAAAAACATCAATCGGTTGTTTCCCATATGCACCCCAACCAGGGATCGAACCTGCAACCTAGGTGTGTGCCCTGACTGGGAATCAAACCTGCCACTTTTTGGTGCATGGGACGACGTTCCAACCAACTGAGCCACACAGGCCAGGGCATAACCCATTTTCATTCATAAACAGTATGGCCAAGTGTATTTTAAAAGATCTCTATATGGCCCTAGCTGGTTTGACTCAGTGGTCAGAGCATGGGCCCATGGACTAAAGGGTCCCGGGTTCAATTCCAGCCAAGGGCATGTACCTCGGTTGTAAGCTTGATCCCCGGCCCTGGTCAAGGCATGTGTGGGAGGCAACCAGTCCATGTGTCTCTCTCACATTGATGTTTCTCTTTCTCTCTCTCTCCCTCTCTCTCTCCACCTTCCACTCTCTCTGAAAAGCAATGAAAAAATATCCTTGGGTGAAGATTAAAAAAAAAGATCTCTATACAACAAGTTTTATGGTCATTACTTTCTTATGAGTTTATTTGAATTTTATTCTCAGGCCTTGATCGAATGACCTTTGTTGTTCTCCTTTGCTTCTCTGAACTCTTAAGTCAGAGCACTTTCTGCAGCTTGATTCAGCACTCATGTAACTTTACGTGGAGTCAGAGCCCTTTGGTTTTTCTTTAACTTTTTCAAGTTTGGGGCACTTGTCTCTAGGGTTTTAATTTCTTTTCTACCTGAAAAATTATGCTCTCACTTCTTTTTCTGTCTTAACTGTGGCAGAATTAGGGATATTGTAGTTATGCAGTTAACTGTTCTGACATTCATTTATTCACTAAATGGTTGTTGAAGGCCTGTTAAGTGTCTCCCACTGTGTGAGGTCCTGGGGTTACAGAGGTCCCTGACCTCTTGGAGGCAAGAATTAAAAAAGTAGTTATAATCATGTGTGCTAAGTGTAGTGCCAGAACAATTGCCAGGTGCCACTGGGATATTCAGGGGAATGTATCTGGGACACAGCAGAGCCAGGGACTTAAATTATTTTTATTTAATGTTACTTGAATCTGTATAAACCTAAGACTAGATAGAAACTCCTTAGGCTTTTGACTCTAATATATCAATAAATCCAAATAAATTACAAAACACATACAAAAAACATTCACTTGAACTGCACAGGCTGTTGAGCAATATTCATAGGTGCTTCCCCATGACAGGCGCCATTCTGAAGGGTGACATCTGTCACAGTAACACTGTGGACTAAGTGCTAGGACTATTACCATCTTACAGGTAAAGTAGATGAGGCACAGAGAGGTTCAGTTACCTGCCCAAGGTCACAGAGCTAGTGAAGGGTGGAAATGTGCCTCCATCCTGGCTTTCTGGATTTGGAGCTCACGAGGCTTGCTGTCTCTCCAGGAATGAATGATGTGATAGTCCATGTTTCACCAAAATTAAAGTACCATTTGTATGTATTCTGGTCCTGGAGGCTATGGTGCTGACTCCTTAGAGTTTAGTACATGCTACAGGAGTGGAGGTTTTGCAGTGGCTTAAACAAAGTGGTGGGACAGTGGACTTGTCACACAGCACAAACTATTGCCTAATTTTGTGCATTCAGAAGGCCCACTGTATGCATTTTCATTGGCCTGCCGTAGGTTCAGACATCATTTATCTATTAAGTCCACCTTTATTTTTTTTCTGATTGCCCCCTGCCACTTAAAGTAGTACTGCACTGCAGCAATGGGATCCTAAATACAAGCCCAGGCGCTGGATTTGCAGAGGGATGTAGTGATAAGGTGGCGGTTCAGATGAAACAGGCTATGCTTTTGTGCTAATTGCTTTAACTTATCATCAAAAGGAAAAGACAGTTTTAAAAATTTTTGTAGAGAGCTCTTGAAAGCCCAAGGATATTTTCAATGACCCTCAGAGATGCACTGAGTCTGAGAAAGGCTATGAGAAGCAGAGGGGAAAGGTAAGAGAGTTTCAGGTAGAGGGACCCGCATGTGCAAAAGCCTGGGGCAGGTCAGAGCCTCCAGGAAGAATGGACAGAAGTTCACTGAGATTCCAGAATTCATGTAGGTTAAGCAACAGCCAGATCCAGGAGGGGCCTTGTAAACCACATTAGTGTTTGCACTTGATTCAAAAGAAACAACTGAAAATGCCTGTAGGTTGCTGACAGCAAGGACCAGGCTTCATTGTTGTCACTTATACCCAAATACTATAACTTTAGGGGTGCGTGGATAAATACTTAAATGACATAAATAAAATTAATAAGAAATTGATTTTTTGATTTGGGTTGATCAGTAGAATAAGAACCATAAAATAATTTGATGATCAAAAATCATCAAATGTTTTTGTCTCATTTGCTCAATAGGGAGAACTACACCAATGCCATCTACCCTGGGAGAGTCATGAGATGGGTATAGTAAAGGATTTGAAACATAGAAAGACAGTAGAAATGCTAGATCATCACAATTCCTTAAAAGAAGCTTTTAAGGAACCACACACCTGATTTTAAGGAAGTACAACCTGATTACAACTTCAAAACTCAAAGACTGCTGATTATCCAACTAAGCTAATAATAATTGCAAGGACAATAATAATACTAACATGTATGATAATCGCTTACCAAGGGTCAGGCCCTCTACTTAGCATCTTGTGTACATTATCTCTAATTAATCCTTACAGTTGCTTGATAAAGTCAACATTGTTGTTATCTTTATTTTCTGGATAAGGGAACTATTATGTAGATCAAATAGGTAGCAAGTAGCAAAACTAAACTCAAACTAAAGTTTCTGACCCTGTTGCCTTAACCACAGTGTTCAGCTTAAGAGAAAGTTCTAGAAAAGACTAGATGTGGGAAGGAACAGTCATGTCTCTCTGGTACCAAGGCAAATGCTTAGAAGAGCTGATATTCTAATGGTGCAGAAGTCCTTTTCTCACCCCTGATAGCTGTCTACAAATTATTCTGACCTCATTTATCCTGAAATAACTGGATAGGAGACACCAGCTAACAGCTAAATTTGAAATAGCTTATATAAATATGTTCCATTAATTTTATGACTGGTCAGATAAATGTAGCGGTTTATTGGAATTGGTCTCCTCTTTCCTGTAATTTATGCATTGTTAAGTTTAGTGTTATCTGACATCTTTAGTTCTTGATCTTCCTAGATGTATACCTGATGATGTAAGAGTTATCCTTCTTATTTGACTTATAAGACAGTTAAACCCTAGTTTTCTTGCTAAAGGTTTTACTATCCTTCCTTTATAAGCAGTCTTATTTTATAATAATAAAGGAGTAATTTTATTTTGTGATGCACGAATCATTTCTGAAGTGATTCAGAAATTCTGAATTCTACTTTTACGTTCTCTCCAATCTTGGCCTAATATTTAGTTTTCATATTTGAACCATAGAAGCATATTCAAGTTCAAATTCCAATGGAACTTGAGTCTAAATTAATATGTTTTCAAAACCTACACTGAGGTAGTGACTTTTTGTTAACTGTGGAATGAAAAATATATATACCAAACAGAATTTTTGCTAGACCTTTTAGAGTAGTTCTCCCTCCCTTATCTTCTCAGGTTTATAAGAAACAGAAAAAATAAAATCATGATGAATTATCTAAAGACAATGGTTAAGTGATACAGTTGATTAGAAGTATTGATAATGACGATTATAGACTGTGTTATAATACTATTGCTCTCATATTATCACTTGTACTTTTTCTGTTTTCCTGATTGGTTTCTTATAGAGTTTGATGCTATTTTCACTAATTCATTTGCTTGTATTATTTTATATAAATATATTTTTCTGTATCTTTATATCTTGTTATAGATGATATATGTTATATATTGTGCATATGTATACACATGTGTATGTATATATATTATGTATATAATATATAACATACAATTTTAATATGCTTATATTTTAACATTTCATATATATAAGGAATGAGGAAGGCTCAAGGAAACCTCGAGCAATCCTTCCCTTGATTTCAGGCATATTTTTTCAGGAACTTGAAACAATCCTAGAAAATATTCTATCCATTTTCCTCTTGCAAATGTCCAGAGATATTTAATCATATGTTTTTGCTTCAACTGCCCAAAATAAATAAAGTTGTTAGCTAAAATCTCATTAGCTTAAAGCTCCATTTAGTAAGAAGCATTTAAAACATGCTATACATTAAAAGAAATTGCTCTGTTTTACTGGCATCAAGAGGGAGCAATATAAATAGCAGCTCAAACAGAGAAGCTTCTCCCCCATCCTCCAAAACATTCTTCCTTTTCAGGAGCATTAAGGTTGTCACTGATGCAATTGCTTTTCAGAATTTTTTTTAGTAAATGATGAGAGAGGCAATTACAAGCAGTTCTGCGCATGACACTGCCCAGAAGACTGGCAAATTGCATCTCTTGATGGATGCCAGCTATTATATACACTGGGCTGGAAATCTCCATATAGGGAAAAGAAAAGGAACAGAGGGAAGACTGAACAAAAACACTAATAAAAGAAAGACGTTTTCATGGAAAGAGAGAGGTGGTTAGTTGCTGGCAGCCTCAGATTTTGCAGAACACTGAATACCTTGAAATATCTGTGAATGTGTATGGTGGACACATTCACACACATCATAATAATTTTTGAGATAGCAAATAATGGTCATGTATCCAAAACTTAACAAATTCAAATCATATGTGTTTTTTATGAAGTGTAGAATAATAAAGTGGGCCACTTTGTACAGAGAAGAAGCTTAGGTAATTTATCCTGCAGGTGAAAATAGACGCACTTGCTTGTGTTATGCAGAGGATTTACAAAATCTGAGATCTATTATTTGAATATAATGAGATGTTATGAGAAATGATCACTAACATTATAAATGCTTATAAGTACACAGGAATCTACAATTCGGCACACGGCTTTGGGTCCTTGTTCGAGGAGAGATGGTGGGCGAGAGGAGGATTGATTCTGAAGGCACAAGGCGCTGCCCTCAGAAGGCTGCCTGGCCCTTAAGGGAGCATCCTGGGCACTGTTATGGTGGGGGATCTGTCTACAAAGTGCTTTTCTAGATTCTTTCTATACCACTGTTAGGGAAAATATGCTAGATTTATGAAAGAGATGCAAGATAGTGTTTATTACTCCCAGCTGCGTTTTTGTGGCTGGCATCCTGATGTGGGTCGATGTGCCATATGAAAGTCTGTTAGGAAGATGAAGTTTTACCTGCAAAAGGTAAACAGTTTTTATTCTCATTTTTATTTATTTTTAATAACACACCCATTATTAACTTTCACCAAAGTGCTTGGCACATAATAGGTGAATAATAAATATTTATGTATTAATTCAAGGAATTCAGTGGGTCGAGAGAGAATTTGTCTTATCTTTAGCACTTAGTATAGTATCTCATACTTAGAAAGTGTTGAATACATGGATTAATTAATTAATGAGATATTAAATTTCTAACCTGAAAGAAAAAATAAAAGGAAATTAATTTTAAATGTAAAGAGTCAAGTAATGTTTATGTGAAACACTTTCTTTAAAATATCCATCCCTATTGTTATGGTCTTTTACTTCTGATTTAGGTCCATGACTTTATGATTTTAAGGTAGAAAATGACTGCATAATTATTTCTCCAGTGGAAGAATTACAGTTATTTAAGCCAAGAATCCCTTAACGAGGCATTGTGGATTTAATTTTCATCAGAGAACTTTTAGAATGGTAATTGTCCTTCTGCATGTAGCTTGAGATCTGTTACCGTGAGCTGCTCTGTTTTTTTCCTCCTCAGGTGTGGAATCCATAGCATGTTCCCTTTACATTTAGCAGCCCTAAATGCTCACTCTGACTGCTGCAGAAAGCTGTTATCGTCAGGTAAGTAACTCCATTACCACCCACGAGGCTTAATGTGTCCTGTAAGTGAGCCACGTGGCTTCAGGTGTCTGGTCAGTGAGTGGCTGCCTGTGATTCATGTCATTCATTACCTGCTCTGGGGACAGCTCCCAGCAGTCCTTGGTGTTGTCGCTGTTGGAATGTCAGTATTCCTGCCTCTGAATGGGAGTCTTGTCTGTTTATCAAGTTAAAGCTTGGGTGATCCAGAGTGAGAGACAGGCAGGGATGGCCATAGCTTACAGAAAATTTGTTTGTCATAATGGAGAAAACATCTTGGAAGCTTAAAATGGTGGCTTAGCATTTAATATTTTTTAACAAAGGAAAGAGGCCAAATCCCCACATTTTGACAGTAGAAAATATCATGTTACCTTTCTACTCCATGGGCTCTGAAAAATCACTATGGTTGATTTCCTCCAATTAGATTTAATTTTTATATTTTTAATGTGAGCCTGTTTGAAACCAAGAAATTTCTCCTGGTTTGGAGCTTTGCTAATCTTTCTTATCACTGCTTCCACCAACCTCCATGTATTAAGAAGTTCCTGGCTTTCAAGGGTGATAGCTGCAAAGCAAAGATTGTTTATGAATTAATTCAACCGATATTCCAGAGGCATTTTTCCCCCTTTAAGTACTTTACCTGTGGTTGATTCTGCTTTCACTGCTTTTGGCACGTTTAAAAATGATCTCTGCATGAAAGCACGTTTCCCAAATCTTAAGCCAACTGAAAGCTGATAATACATTAAGAAAATATCTGTTCCAGCAT
Organism: Miniopterus natalensis; assembly: GCF_054644295.1. Classification (NCBI taxonomy): domain Eukaryota; kingdom Metazoa; phylum Chordata; class Mammalia; order Chiroptera; family Miniopteridae; genus Miniopterus; species Miniopterus natalensis. The sequence continues at coordinate 25,866,277 of NC_142088.1, forward strand.
GTTAAGATTACTTCTTTACCTCCCATGTTTTCTCCATGTGTTCTGTCTGCCTATCTATTGCCCTACTTATCTCAAATTGGCTTCATAAATTTCTTTCCTGGGATTGAAATGTGGGGCTGTGGTTCACCCAGAGCTGAATGAGAATAAATCCTTCTTGACTTCACGGTTCTTCCTGTAAAATTGCCAAGCTTGAGCAGTTACCATTCGTTTCCATGACAACCTCTTTCTGACTACAGTTGCTTGCATTCTGGTTTTTCTACTAACTGATTTTTCTGTCTCTGCAATGTTTCTTGTGGTTTAACTAGGACAAAAGTATAGCATAGTATCCTTGTTTAGTAATGAGCACGTGCTGTCTGCAGGCTTTGAAATAGACACCCCAGATAAGTTTGGAAGAACGTGCCTTCATGCTGCTGCTGCAGGAGGGTGAGTAGTTAGCAATTTGAGTTATTTTCATTTATAATTACTAACTCATTTTAGTTGACTTAAGTTGTCTGTGATTCAAAGGCAATTTCTTTAGTAAAATGGATAAGAATCATTTCTACCAACACCAACTATCACTATATTGCATTTCCAGATTTACTCGCATTGTTATTCCAAAGAAAAATTTTAGCCCATCTCTTATAGAAAATAGTTTTTCTTTTGTTTTATTCTCTCTTTTTACTTTACGTTCTTCCCATTTTTTTTTTTTAAAATTGTAGATTTTCACCCTATAGAAGATGCATCTACTTGGTACTCACTGCACTGAAAGAAATTAATTTGAGATTTGTTCTTAAGTTTTTCCTTTTTGTTGCTGGTAGGTGGGTGATGATTAGGGGAATCCACGGTGGAATTAATTCGTGTTCATTTATAGGCATTTTTCCAAAACTTATTTCAGAACTGATTTTTAGGTCTTTATAAATGTTAAATGTGAACAATGGTTAAGAAAACCCAAAAGATAAGAAAGAAGTGATTTAATTCTTGCCTTTTTCTTTAAGTTGTAAAAAGAATTTTTCATCAGGTACTCTTTTTTTATACCAGTGGTTAGATTATGGCTCTGATCAATATATTGTTGATATATGACTTACACACATTAACCAAACGTGGCCTTTCTCAAATGGCTTTGTTTTGGTAAGATGTTGGTTCTTAATAAATTTCCTAGTCCTTAAGGACCAGCAACATTTCTCCATTTATCTCTATATCAGAAGTGGATTGACTATGAAGGTTTAGGGCCCCTTATTTTCATGGTTCCCTTCTGAAGTCATATTTAGTTTTATATTAATAATTTGGTATAATTTTTTTAAAGAACCTCCTCCCCACCTCATTCCCCCAGATCACATGAGCTTCATGAGATGCACAGCTGGGATCTGTCTCTGCCCTCGATCCTTTGGCTTTATTCAGAAAGGACAGGTGCCTTCTATCAGCTGGCATGCTACACCAACACAGAGTGGTCTCAGAAAGTTCTTATGTTTACGAAGGAAACAGCTAGTTCTTTTAGAAAGGTGGCTGTAAAGAGCGATGTGGGGTAAGGAGAGCCCTGCTCAGGTTTATCATTAATGAGCTCACTTTTCTTAAATGATAATAAAACAGTAAATCCTAGGCCACTTCTTAGCATTCTAAGTTTAGAACAATGATGGATGATTGTCTCCTTTGATGCTCACATTTTAAAAAATCAGAATTGTATAGAAATCGACAACACACCATTCTGAATTCATGTATTAGAATTAATGTTTAGCTACATGCCCTTCAATAGGAAAATTCACTTCAGTGGGTCCTCTGCTCTCTACTAAACATGATTTATTGCTTCTGCGAATAACAAAGAAGCTTTGGAAGATCACTGTGCTCCATTACATCATTTTCGGCCTTGGTTGTGCACATTCATTTACCTAGATTACAAAGACAGGGAAATGCAGCTGTTTTATTTTCCATTAAGGAGAGTCTGGGTTGAAAAGGTTATCATGGTGAATCCATTCTGCTATGATATAATGTGGTGCTCATCCACTCTGGCTCATTGTTTAAAGGTGACATAAAACTCTAGGTTTAAAGGGTTGTTTCATAAACTCTTCATGGTTTTGAAAGAGAATTTTAGGATAAATGATTTAACCATCACTGAAGGGCTTAATCATGTAATAATCATTAAGATCTATAGTTATGGAATTGAAAATGTTTCATCAAGCTCTTTCATGTATTGATTTTTTTTAGCTTTGAAAAAGTAATTTTAGGATCTTTAGACCCTTCATACGGCATTGCTCTAATATGTTTAGATTATTTTTGTGTTAGCAGAATTTAAAGCTGGATATATCGTTTCATCTCTCCCTGCACTCTGCAGAACACAGCTCTTTCTGAAGAGAGCCCGCAATTCACCTCTACCACCTTAATGATGTTTTCCCTGTCTTTCTAGTAATGTGGAATGTATAAAACTCTTGCAGAGCAGTGGAGCGGATTTCCATAAAAAGGACAAGTGTGGGAGGTATGTAAACAGGGAACTCTGCTTCAAGTGCCTAAATAAAAGAAGCAGGGAGCAGTCCATCTGGAGATCACGTGATGTTGAAATGGTAAACAGGGGAGCTAGCTGGGGAGATCCCATCCTCAGAAGGAAATCCCTTGTAGTGAAACCCTAGCAAAGCAGGCGCTAGCCACAGGAAAGCATCTCCCAGCTTCTGTTTAGAGGTGCCAATTGTCTGTCTTCTTCTTCTAATTTTTAAAAATCCTCTACGTGGATAGAGTTTAGAAACTTCTGTTTGCAGCAGAGCAGAGCAGTTTAGCCCTCCTGAGCCAGAATGTGGTCACATGATCTAGAGCATTTTCTTATATTTATTGAACATTTCATCTTGGGACAAATCTTTAGACATATTTAAAGCATTAAACACACACACCACCACCACTACCACCACCACCAGTAGTGGGTCATGGAACTTTTCTTACCTTATTGGTCCTTTACATGGCTAAATCATGCCATTATACTATCACAATACATGGATATAAATTTTTTAATTAAATTAAGTTTTTATTTATTTTTTCCATAACTTCTCTCTCGCCCTCCTCTCCACATGCACCCTGGATCTTAGAGTTGCTACCGATTTCTTCTCTTATCAACCAACATAGAACATCTCCTATTCATCTTCCAGATTTATGTCGTGACACCCCCCTGCCCCTCTGACAGCTGCCCCTCCCCTCTGCTCCCCTTGCCCCCCCGCTCCATGACTGCAGCATCTACCACACTGTTCCAGTGGACTCTGCCTCCTGCCTCTCTCCTCACCTGACTATGGGTCTCTTGAGGACAAGGACTGGGCTTCATTTTCTGTTTAGCTCCAGGCTCTGCCACATACCTAATAATTTTCAGTCTAATTAATAAAAACACAAGCAAACCTCAGGCCATTTAGTTGGGATTCAATAATGGGCTCATCTAGGGGAGAGAGAGATACTCCATAAAGGTAGATTGGGACCAGCTTGGGAAGGTCTTCAACTTCAGACTAAGGAATCAAGGCTTTTTGTTCAGTGGAGAGAACCAAAGTTTTGGGACAGGATTGTCATATGTGGGTATTGGACCTTAGAAGACCTAGTTCTTCATTCTTAACAACTAGAAATTCAATGGAAGTTTGAGTCAAGATAGGCTAATAGGGATGGTACTGCAATATCCCATGTAAGCAGTAATGTAGACCTGAGTCAGGGTAGGCATGAGGAAGGGAAAGAAAGAATAGACTGGCAGGTGGATGGTCTTGTCTGAAGCCTCTGTTTTTGTAGCCTCAGTTGCAATTTACAAAGTCAAAGGAAGGCCTATCCCTTGGCCTCCACACTGTGGGAGAGGAAGAGCTTTCCACGCCCATAGGAATACTGCAGTCAGTGCTAGTGCTGCTGATGGGTCTCTTCTTCAGACTGAATGAAGTTAATAAATTGCTGTTTGTTTTCCAGGACCCCTTTGCACTATGCAGCTGCAAATTGTCACTTCCACTGTATTGAGACACTAGTGACCACGGGGGCCAATGTTAATGAAACAGATGACTGGGGACGGACAGCTTTGCACTACGCTGCTGCTTCAGACATGGATAGAAAGTAAAGACAGCCTGTTCCCGTTTCCTCTGGGGGGAGGGCCGGGAGGGGCAGGGTTGGCTGATTTTCTTCATTCTGCCTCAAGGAAACTGTCACTGAAGAATCTGTCTTACCCAGACCCAAAGGAGTTGGAAATGCTTCACCCCTATCCCCAGTTCCCCCATTCTGCTCACTTTACGTGTGATTATTACATGTCACCGCACAATTACTTCTCTGATTTTTGGGTTGAATGCCAAGTGGAGCTGTCAAGACGAGGTTTTCAGTTCATTGTAAAATCTGTTATAATTTATTTTGTCATATGCTGCAGTTTTCATTATCACCACTTAAATGCTTCATTTGCTGGAAAACTTACATTTGCTAATATGTATGTCATATGTCAAAAATACCCATCTATGCGTAATCCTGGGAGCCTTCAAATGCAGTGTCAGTATGTGTAAAATAGGCACTGTTGTTCCAAGCCTGGGTGTGAATGCTCTTTCAGGAGCCAGTGGGAAGGAAGTTGTTGCCCTGGACACGTTTGGATTCTGGGTGGCTAGGATGGAAAGCAGAATTGAGTGAACCAGTTCAAGGGGAAAGCATAGGAGAGGTGTCCATGATTTATGAGATTGTTTTCAAAGACAAGGACCAGGGCCTCCTTCATAGGAATAGTTCTTAGTGACCTTCTCTTGAAAGCTATTGAGCCTGCTGCCTCATGCTGTGGAATTGATCCTAGGTCAGTGCTATCTCCTTTTCTTACAGAGCAGTGGCTTCTAGACAGTGACTCACAGTAAGAAGTACATTGTATATCATGGCCCAGCACATGCAGTCACATGTATATGTTTTATGTATGTTAAATGGAAACAGAAATTTTATAAAGCCGTATTTACTTTTACTATGCATAATGCATTCCATGTTCTTTCTTTTCATTAAAAGATTAGTGATTGCAACCCACTAAATTGATTTTATAGTTCAGTGATGGATTATGAGCCATATTTCCATAGTTTGGAAAACACTACTTTCCCCCCCTTCATGTTTAATATAATATTGGCAAGTCAGATGTAGTATACATAGCCATGCAGGTTATTAACTCAACAAACATTTATTGAGTATCTACTATGTGCCAGGCTCTATGCTATTCACTTGGAATAGAATCAGGGAACAAGTATACTTCATCTGTTAAGAGCTGGAAAAGGAATCCTGGATGATGAAGAATTGCTTTGGCAGACAAGGGGTGATTAGGACCCCATTCCTGGATAAGTGAGGTGAATTGGTGAGGAGGCAGCAAAGAAAGTGGTAGGAGTCAGAGAAGTTTAAGCTAAATTACCTCTTTTTAACTTGGAGTGTTTAGTATATTTATGGAAGGGTAGACAGCTTGGTTGATGTCTTAATTGCTGATACCTGGATGGAAGTTTTAGGAAAGTCACATTCTCAGTTGGATTCCTTGGGAGAAAATGGATTTCCTGCATAGTGCTGGAGAGAACCATGTATAATATATATCTTCATTGAAAACTCAACAGTGCTTATCTCTTTTGGGTTGTGGGGGAATCATTGATATTTAAATTGCACCAAAATCATTAGAAACTTTGCCATTAAAAAATTAATTGTAATTTTTTTCTTTTCCTTACGCTGAGAAGTAAAACTACATTGGGAAACGCCCATGAAAATTCAGAAGAACTTGAAAGAGCCAGAGATTTGAAGGAGAAGGAAGCTGCATTGTAAGTTACGTCTCAGCTTAAGCACAGGTGCAGCTACGATGCTCTGTCACTTCTCTGAGTTGCCATGTGGGCCAGCCTTACTATTTTTTTTTTTTTAAATGTATCTTTATTGATTTCAGAGAGAGGAAGGGAGAGGGAGAGAGAGAAACATCAATGATGAGAGAGTCACCGATCGGCTGCCTCCTGCACGCCCCCAACTGGGGATCGAGCCCTCAACCCGGGCATGTGCCCCAACCGGGAATCGAACCCCGATCACCTGGATCCTAGGCTGATGCTCAGCCGCTGAGCCATGCCTGGCCGGGCCAGCCTTACTATTTTGGGGTTTCTCTTGGGATCTTGAGAAAGTGATGTGGGCTTGTCTTTAATGAAGAAGAAACTGTCTTTTAATACATCCTTTAATTATGCTATTTTCACCCAGGGTACTCTTTCTGAAATTGTCAGCTTTGACATGTCCATCACTGTGATTGATCAGCAGGTTTGGGAACCAGGTGTGACTCAAATATCATTTCTGACTCTGCCATGTATCATGTGCCTCCGGCGACACATTGAAATTCCTCTTAGGGCCTTAGGCTCTCCTTTTATGACCCGCAAATGATTACTTAGTGGATTCAGTAAATAAATGTTTTGAGATTTCTGTGTGAAATACACCTGAAATACACTTTCCTCTTCATCCCCCAAACACACACATCAACTTAAAAACAGGCCCCTGCTCCCTGCAGCCAGCTGCTCTTGTCCCCCCCATCCCACCTGCTTAGCTATTGCTGTGATAGGGGTGGGAGGGACTGCCACCACCCAGGGGTGTTGATTCATGGGAAGCCCTAACGCTTCATCCTATGCAAGCCCTTCCTGCACTACAAGTCACAGTGACAAGCGTGTGCTGCCCAGCGTGGTGACCAGCACATAGCTGGCATTCAGTAAGTATTTGTTGAATAAATGAACAAACGAATGAATGGTGCCCACACTTTGTGTCTTGGGACCCAGTGGCTATAGGGCCCTAAGAGGCTGCACACACACAGTCCCTCTCCGGTTGTCAGAGGAACCAGTTTCTCTGTGATCTGAATGCTGTGACCCACTCTAGGGTCTTCCTACCGCCCACTAGGCTCTCCTCTGGTGTCCAAACCATGGAATATAGTTAGAAATTGTGTATAGAAATTAGAAGGATATAGTTAGAGAGTATGGCTCTGGTGCAGGTTGTGGGGCATAACGTTCCTGGGGCGGGGACATGAAACACAGTTGAGTAAAGCAGAATGGCCGAGGCTTTACTCTGCTACTCCAAAATTAAACTAATCACATTAAAGACCGTGGAATTTTAAGCCACCTCAGCAAATGCTCCAGTCTCCTGTGAAATGCAAGCTTGCCCTGGGCCAGAGCAGTCCTCTTATAGCTGGTGGAGAGGGAAGGGGCAGGAGAGGCAGGGGAAGGCGAGGACCCGTCGCCTGAGAGATCTTTTGTGCAAAGAGAGGCTACTCCCCTTATCCAAATACACCCCTGACCTAATGTGCATATCCCGATGCTGCAGCTGAGGTGCCAAAATTGCTAGCCAGGCCCTGGGAGGAGAAAAGATAAGCATTTCCAGTTAAGTCGTGTTATTCACTGACCCTTGGAGAACAATGTGGGGACTGTTCCGAATTCTATACGACTGCTGTTATTTCTAATAGCGCTGTGGGCAGTGTAGGTCGGGTGTATTCTAGATTAAATAACTCTTTGGGAGCAATTCCAAGTGTTTTCCAAATTACATACTAAATTTGTCAACAGATCTTTAGAATATAATCCTTCCAGAAGCTGGGGCTTGTGTGTCCACTAGCATGCCGTTCCTATTGAATGATTTTATTTAAAGAGCCAACTTCGGTTTAAAAGGAGTCACACCTGGAATCCTGCCCATGGGCATTTAATTACCAAAACTAGAAAGGACTTCCTTATAAGGCATAAATCACCAAAGGCAGTGTGATATCAGGGCTCCAGTAATAGTTTGACTTATTATGGATCAGTCATGTGCCATGGAGGTATTTGGTTTTAAAAATTTATGTCTTTCATCACTTTTTCTAGAAATTAAAACACCATTTTAAACTGTTGCTATGTGCGATTTGTTTTCTCTTTTTGCCTTTTGCCAAAAGATAGGTAAATGTCATTTTCAAGTTTTTGTGTAAACTACAGAAGTTTTCCATTGGAAGTTCTTATTTAAAGTACAGGCTTATATTTAGAATCTTACCATTTTTATTTGATATGAAATTGAATCAGCTTGGTTTTGTGAAGAAATTGTTTGTCCCACTGCCACAAAAATAAAAATCGAGATGACGGAGTAAGTGGTGTTGCCGACTGACACCCCTTTCCCCAGCAGTAGGCCCTGAACAGAATGTACATCCTCAGGGACTTGTGTCCTGGGGCTCTGGGCCCTGGGAAAGCTGGAGCCACACACTGTCCTCTAACCTATTCCAAAGATTGAGGCTTTTTTAGATGAATCACAACTTTGTCATTAAAGCCTTTTAAAATGTATTATTTATTATTTGTTTTAGTCTGAATTCCTAATGGTGCAGTTTGAGCCTTTTGTTTCATTTTGTGGTTCCCGAATTACGCTTTTAAAACGGTCACCCATTCCTTTAATCCTTTTATTGTTTAGGCTCCTCTTGGTTTCTTTGTTATTGTTTTCTTATGCTTCTTAACTTTCGTTTTCCAGCCTTTTGGTCTCAGCGTCTCCAATGGCAAGGTTACAAATAAACCCCCTCTGTGAGGCTTACCCTGCTGCCAGGGCCTGGCCGCTTCTTTATTACAGTTGAGACTTTGTCTTTTGAACATGGGGCTCTGACGCTTATTAGTCAGTGACCCTGATGACAGAGAGGATGAGAAGAACTTAATTACCCTCTTGTTGCTAAAGGCTTTCCTGAATTCTAGAATGGCAATTTTAAGCTGAAATAAAGGAAGCTGCAGAAAACACACCTCTACACGCCTTCCAGGACATACATCCTCACTGCTGTAGGATTTTTAAAGAAAGACTTAAACTCACAAAGGGTGGAGCATTCATAATTGGAGGAAATTTACATTCATTATCTCTTTTGGTCCAGAGATATTTTCTAAAACAACCTCATCTTTATTCTTACAGATGCCTAGAGTTTCTGCTTCAAAATGATGCAGATCCGTCCATCCGGGACAAGGAAGGGTACAACAGCATACATTACGCGGCTGCCTATGGCCACAGACAGTGTCTGGAACTGGTGAGTTGTTTAATCCTGTTCTGCTTTCTCTAACACGCACACACATGAAACCTGAAAATGCTGGTTTTAATGCCTCAGTAAATGACCGTACTGCCTAGTTAGGTGCCCAATAGAAGTCACCTTGAAGATATTCTGTGTGATTAACTTGTTTAACTTTACGATATGTAGGTCTCTTTGTTCCTTTTCTGCCCATCCTCTCTTAGAAATGACTGGCAGTTAATTCTTTCCTACATTAATTTGGGCTGAGCATGTTGGACCTGTGTTACGGACACAGTCTGTATTTTAAAAATCATTTGGATGTATCAAATAAGCTCAGTTTATATTTCTGGAGGCACACTCAGCACCCCAATATTCAGTAACAGTGTTGTAAGGTGATTTACTTAATCATGAGGCATATTGGTTTGTTATGGTCCTACATTGGTAGTTTAGGGAAAGAAATTGGCCAAGGGCAAGAACATCAGAATTGACTGGAGTTTCCAAACCACTGAGTGTTTCAAACCTACAGTGAGCAAGGAACAGCGTGGGGTATGGAGAGACACAAACTCAAATGCCCACAGGGACCAGACATGTAAAGGAGTGAAGGAGCCCAGGTATAGAATAGGGAGTGGTGGGGATTGTGGCAAATGGAGAGCACATGTTCTGTCTGAAGGGAGAAGCAGCTAGTCAGCTCCAGCTGACTGAGACCCGATAGGAATGCATACCTGGGGTTACTAGACCTCCAGTGTTTCAAGAGGAGGTAGAAGTCTAGACTTTTAATGTGAAATTTCCTGTTTTGAAAACCGTGGGTGGGCCAGGAAGAAAAATGTGGATTTGTGGCTGAGTTCTCTCTGCTGGCCACCACTTACCATCTACTGAGCATCACCCTTGGGTCAGCTTCCCCAGACACATGGGCTATCCCAGCCTCACTATTTCTGGTCCGATAATAGGGGCCACCTTTACTGACTAGACTCCAGCTCTTTTACTTATCCCTTTAAAAGGAGAAGTCCTGCTTTTCAGAGTTATTTGGAGGTGTGTTTGGGGAAACACTTGCACAACTGCACAGTCTACTGAGAAAGGCATGAGGCAGAAAGGAAGTGAGCAGTGACGTCCGTGCCTACATAGAAATGACTAAATGATGCCCCAGCTCGTTCCTTTACCTTCGGTTTTGTTGCTTATTTCAAATGGTTCCAATTAGGGTCATTCTTACTCTATTTCTTTTAACTATGAATAAGGTCACACAGTTTGGAAGTAAAAAGGTGATTATTCTAGTGGGTTTTTGTGTGGCATTTATTGGTGAATTGTACCTACCTTCATCATTCTTGAATACTTTGAAGCCTTCTCTCCTGTGGTTCTTGTGGATGCTAAGTATTTCTTTGTTTGACCTTGGGGTGGCATTTCTCCCTTCTAATTTTGATTCCATCACAGTTCTTCCAGTTACTGTGGTCATATAACAAATCACCCCAAGAGTTAGTGGCTTAAAACAACAATAATCATGTATTAGCTCTCACTGTTTCTATCGATCAAGAACTCAGGAGTGGCTTAGCTGAGTAGCTCTAGTAAAAGGTAGCTCTATAATCTATAATCTTATGATATTATAGTCAGACAGTGGCTGAGGCTGGCGTGATCTCAAAGGCTTCCTCACTCACATGTCAATCATCTGGGTCGGAAGATTCAAACAGCTGACTTTCCTTGGGCCTCTCTCTCTGTCTCTATGTGGTTTCTTTATTTGGTTTTCTATAGCTTGGTGGTTTCAGAGTAGCTGGGTATCTTCCATGGTGGCTCAGGGATCCAAAGGCATGTGTCCCAGGAGAGAGCGAGAGTGAGATGGAGAGCGAGAACAAGTGAGAGAAAGAGACCATATCACTTTCAATGATTGATCTAGCCTTGAAGTTCACACAGGGTCACTCCAGCTGTATCCGTCCAGGGAGGTGAAGTAGACTCCACCTTTCAAAGGGAGAATTGTCAAAGAATTTGTGGACATATTTTAAAAACACCCAGTTTCATAGGAACAGGGAGAAAGCCAGTGATTTGACAGCCTTCTATAAGATACATTGTTATACAGAATCACAAATGGCAATGGGACAATCCCTAATCTTATTGACAGCAAACCAAAACCACAGGGGCATTAACTGGTTTGTCCAAAGTCATAGCTCTGGTCAGTGGAAGAAGCAGGACCATGAATCAGGAATCCTGATTTAAAAAAATATTTACCACACCACTCTGCCTTCCATTGCAGGTTAAAGCTCCACCACCCCTCAAGGCTTTTCCACATAGAGCAAAATCTTGTAGGAATTGGTTAAAATATAAGGCAATATCACTTTTGCCTTCTAATACCAGCATTGCTGTGGAAGTTGATCTAGACCTCTCAGCAAATAAGACTTAGTGTTTAGATTTCACATAAGAAAGGCTCCTCACAAAGTGTGTGTGTGTGTGTGTGTGTGTGTGTGTTCAGGTATTAATCAGTGACGGAGCTACTGTAACTACCTATTATGAGCCTGCATCCCAAAATGTACTCGAGACACAGTTGCTTTTAATTAGTTTTCTCTATGAAAACTATATGTCATAATTGGACATATCAACTTTTATTACAAAGTTTATTATTATAGTCTTAAATACTTGTGCTGCTTTACAGTACTTTGATAAGTTATCTTTAATCCCACAGTATAGTAACTACGAGAATGATTGTCCTGTAACACCTTCTTTCTATGTAAATAATATATTGCACATTATTTTTATTTTTCAGGAAAGTCATTTCAGGGCCCTATGTCTGTTAGCCAATGAAAAGGTTTTTTGTCCACAAGAAGGTTTCACAAGTCCAGTTAATAATGAAATTACCCCTTTGATTAGATCAACACTTGCCCTGTGTGATTTACAAAGAGATGATTATTCTTGGCACTCAGGTGTGGGTGGGAGGAGGCTGGTATTAATTGAACATAATTTGCACTGTCAGCTGAAAAGGACCAGATTATCAGTATAAATTGGTAGAAATGTCACCATTATTTGCTTTCATAAAAGAACCTTAGTGGGCCATTTACAACAGGGAGAGGATAGAAATTATCCTCTCGTTTTCCTGAATCATTGAAGTTATGTAGAAAGTTCTATGTATTTCCATTTTGAAATGTATCCTAAAATTCCTCTTGAGTGTAGTTCAACTAAGCAAAGATCCTGAGCAAGCTATAAACATTCCTGCACCCTGAACCCTCCTACTAAAACCAAACACCACCCTGGGCTCTGTCCTGGGAGTGGCATCATAGCGCCAGACCATTGTAGTCATCTTATCCCCACTGCTGGCTCGCCTAGCTGGGGACGGATTTGGGAGAGGGTGGGACCACCACCAACGGCATTTATTGTGTGTTCATCACACACCAGGAATTTAGCATACGTTATGCCATTTAATTACTTTTTCTTTCCGTTTTATTGAGAAATACTTGACATACAGCACTGTCTATGTTTCAGGTGTATAGCATAAAGACTTGACTTACATATATGGTGAAATGATTACCACAGTAAGTTTAGTTAGCATTCATTATCTTATATGGATAGGAAAAGAAAAATAATTTTCCCCTTGTGAGATGAATAAGGCCTGTTCTTGATATAAGAAGTGGGTTTTTCTGGCGGCACCTTTTCTAATTTTACTCTCTCTCTCTAGGACCACGTTAGGAAAGCAAACTAATTCACCAGTATGCACTAGAAGGTACACTTCTAAGACCCATCACTGCCGCGCCAGTTTTCTCCCTCATCTCACCACAGAAACACCCCTGTCCTCTGAGGGCTCAGACTTTTAACAAAGTGGTTCTGACTCTGTGCTGAGTGTGAGAGTAAGGCCAGTGAAAGACATGTTTTTGGTCCTCTGGATAGCTTATGGGAGCCTCTGAGCAGGAATTATGCAGGGAGACCTTTGTTTTTCTGTTTGTTTTTTTTAAATTTATCTTTATCGTTGAAAGTATAACCGTGCCCCCTGCCCCCCCAGAGACCTTTCTGTATGTCATGTTCTAGCCTGTTTCTGGCCTGTGGAAGGACTAGAGAGGATGAATGAGTGTTCGTGGCCTCTGAGCCTTTCTTACCCAGCCAGGGCCTTTGTCCTTTGGGAAGTGGAGTAGGATGCAACAGGATGGTTGGCCATTAGAGACACCTGATTTGTGAGGTTGGTAAAAATGTGTCTTTTGCCTCTCTTCCCACCTAGTGGAGCAATTACTGTGATTACGCATATCATTAAATACGTATCATTAATTTTGATGCATATTTTATTTGACTGTGACATTTAGCTTGGTGTGTGTTTACTTGGCATTCATGGTTTGTGGGTCCTGTCTGTGATCATAAGCTTAGAATTTATAAACCGTATTTTGTGTTCAGCCTGTTTTGCTATAATAAAAAAAAGGAACAGACATTATTTCAGTTGTTTTCACTCTATTTTCCTAATATAAACACATACTGAATTTGTTCCATAAGCACCAAACTTCTAGAAAGTAGTGTGAACCCCTCGGCCTTGATAGAAGAGCCAAGGTTCAGAATTCTGCCAAGTCTGCTTGCTTAGGCCAATGCTCTCGGCTGAACTTGATCAAAGATATATATACTACTGCGTGTGCAAGCAAAAATCTGCCCACAAATGTATGCCGAGAGCTGTGATCAGTTATATTCAATTGTGCACAAAATGTCAAAGCAGATGGAGGAGAGTTGGCTCATACGGCATCTTGTCTGAACAGAACTTATGTTTCAGTGGTAGAAGGGAGTTGGCAAAGAAGAGCTCTCTGCCTCCCTGTTCCTTTATCTGGACTGTGTTCTTACTGACTCTGAAGAGAACAGAGAATCATGCTTCTATTTGGAATTTGTGTGTTTATACGGGCATACTATATTGCTTTTACAATATTAAAGATTTGTCTGTGAACATAAAGATTTTTGTGGTTTTGTTATTGAAATGGAAAAATGTATGTGCCAATTACATAAATTGCCTACAGAAATTGAGAGCGATTGTTTGAAAACTCCAGGCTTCTGATTAAATTCAGTCCAAGATTTTGCCATGCCAGGTCACTGGGAATTTGGCTGCTTCCCTCTGGCCTTCTCCCGCTGTTCTGAGCTAACTTGAACTTCAACTGTGAGAGTATGTGGGGGTGACAGATGCCCTTGCATGTATATTCTAGGAGTTTCTGAGATTCTCTGAAGAAAGACAGAAGGCAACTATATTTTGAGCAAATGAACACTGAAATTATGCTACTTTCAAGTAAACTACTCAATGTTTTGGGTTGTTTCTTGTGTTTATCACAGGACTTTAAGAAACCATTACTCCTTGGGTCTGTCTCTGATGTACTTATATTAGCTATGTCTAATTAAGCATTTTAAGGCTAAGAATGCAGAGTATAGGAAAGTTTTAAAAAGAAGAGCTACTAAATAGTCACCTGCAGACAAGAAGATGAAAAACCAGCAAACTTGAACCCTAACCTCAAGCAAGCCTTTGATGGCTTTTTCCTATCCCCAGAGGTACTGCTAAGAGAAGGACTTGGGGGTGTCCATGACCTCCTAGCAGGCGAACTTCCAGTGAGCAGTGGAAACCTCAACAATGCTGGTCTTGTTTTTTCTTTGCTTTAATTCAACCGAGACATAAAATCTTATGGGAAACTCTCATTAAGGGAAGGAGTAGAGGGGTGGGCATATACTTTGATGCTGCTGGCAGCCTACTCACTGCTATGAATGTAAATATAAGCCCACAAATTTTGAATCAGGCTTTGTATGTGAGTCTATGTTCAGAACAATAGAATAGACAATATTTTATGACAAAATTTTCTCATGATTTCTTTGTAGTATAACAGATAAAAAATATATATTTTGGCTTTACCATGAATGAATTTGGCAGCTGATGAAAGAACATTAATGGAATGTATTACAACAAGCAATTTCAGTTTCACCTTTAGTTGAGGGGTCAGGAGAGTGGAGCCATTGCCCCTACCTTTCAAAGTGAGATGCTAGTGTGTCAACCCCCGGCCCCCTTACCCATTTAGGAAGCTCGATGTCAGAGGGCAGGTTTCTTTGGAGACAGCTCTGCTGTGAATCCCAGCCCTGCTGCCCTCCTCACAGTGCAGGGGGCAGGGATGCTTTCTCCTGATCCCAAGCTCCACGAGAGAAGTTTTGAGGAGATTGTTCAGATATCTGATCCATGTCTCATGCAATTTAGGGAGTCGAGTGGACTGGCTTGTGATAAATCTGAAGACTGAATGGCTCTGTCCAGAGCTTGCTTGCCAGAAGTTAAATAAAAAAAGATCTGTGTTTGAGAAATATTCTACCCTCACCAGTGAAGGGTCAAAAGTGTATGTTTCCCAATGTCCAAATGTAATCCAAGGGCCAGAGCTGGCCTGGAGTTCTGGGTCCTTCTCAAGGGGGGCTGCCTAGAAGGGTGCGGAGACCCAGGATGCTGGTGGGGAGAGGAGAATGTATGTGAGCAGCAGGCAAGTGCATATACCCAGGCAAGGGAACTGCAGGCGACAGCCCCAGCCATAGGGGATCCTGGAGAATCTAAGTAAGCATCCCAGAGGGACTTTTTTTTTTTTTTTTTTTTTTAAATATATCTTTATTGATTTAAGAGAGAGGAAAGGAGAGGGAGAGGGAGAGATAGAAACATCCATGATGTCATTGATCGGCTGCCTCCTGCACGCCCCCGGCTGGGGATCGAGCCTGCAACCCGGGCATGTGCCCTGACCGGGAATCGAACCCCGATCGCCTGGATCCTAGGTCGACGCTCAACAGCTGAGCCATGCCCGGCTGGGCAAGGGACTTTTTTTAAACATCTGACCTGGTCAAAAATTTCATTGCAGGAAGGGTGCCAGTCAGTGAGACCGTTGTCCCTGTCCCCTCTGTGTCCCCCTTCCCCTCTCCCCTTCAGTCCTGGAGGAAGCAGAGGCACCCAGAGAGGGGAAGGGAGGAGGAGCCCTAGGCTGGGGACCGGGGGGCGGGGGGGCCTTTGGGATGGCAGAGAGAAGCTTCAGCGTTACAGAGTTTGTGATTACTAAGGTAGAATAGACATACTAGTCACTGACCTGACAACCAAAGAGCCCAGAGGCCCTTTTATTACTTGTTGGAGATTTGGTGTGAGGTGGCAGGGAAAGAAGTAGCCTCGGAGAGGAGACTGGGGCCGGGATAGGGCAGGAGAGCAGCCTGACTGTGTGATGATCCCCGCGACTCACTAGTTCAAGGAGCGTGTCCTAAATATGTATGCACTAGACAGCAGAGCTGCAGTATGTGGGGAACAAAGCTGACATAGAGAGATTCACAGCTATAGTTGGGGACTTTAGCCCCTCTCTCTCCACAACTGATAGACCAACTAGACAGAAAATCATCAAGCATATAGAAAAACTCAATAATATCATCAACCAGGAGAATCTAATTGACATTTATAGAACACTTCACCCAATAACAACAGAATATGTATTTTTTTAAGTGCCCATGGAACATTCACTAAAATATCCTGAACCACACGATAAACCTTAACATTTTTGAAATCATATGTAGCGTATTCTCCCGCCACAGTGTACTAAAACTAGAAATCAGTACCAGAGAGATAGCAGGAAAACCTCCAATACTTGGATATTAAATAAGAGACATCTAAATAATCCATGGGTCAGAGAACATCTCCAGGGCACCCCCCCCCCCTCAAAATACATTGAACTGAACGGAAATGAAAATACAACACATTTAGGGAAACAATTAATGCCAAAAAATTTATTGCACAAAATGCTTACATTAGAAAAGAAGAAAAACCTCAATTCTATAATCTAAGCTTCCATCTCAAGAATGTAGAAAAAGAGCAAAATGAAACTAAAATAAGCAGAAAAAGGAATTAGTAGAGAAAGGAGCAGAAATACATAGAATGGAAAAAAGAAAAACACAGGAGAGAATCAATGACACAAAGATCTGGTTCTTTGAAAAGATCAATAAGTTGGCAAACCTCTACTAAGACTGATAAAAAAGAAGACAAAATAAATTTCTAATATCAAGAATGAAACAGGCTGCCACTACAGACCTTGCAGACCTCAAAAGGGTAATGAAGGAGTGCTATGAATAGCTCTACACACATACATTTGACAACTTAGGTGAAACGGAGCAATTCATCAAAAAAACACATACCATCACAACTTGCCTGATGTGAAGTATATTATTTTAATAGCCTTATAACTATTTGGGAAATTGAATTTTAGAAACTCTCCCAAAAGAAATCTCCAGCTGCAGATTATCACACTGGAGAATTCTACCAAATATTAAAGGAGAATTGAAACTAATTTTATGCAATCTCTTCTGAAAATGGAAGAGGAGGGAACACTTTCCAATTCATTTATAAAGCTAAAACCCTGATACCAAAACCAGACAGTACAAAAAGAGAAATATAAACTAGTATCTCTCATAAATGTAGATGCAAAAATCCTTAAACTATTAACAAATAAAATTCTGTAATATATACAAAGAATTCTATACCATGACCAAATGGAATTATGACAGGGAAAGCCTATTTTGATATTCAAAAATCAATCAGTGTAATTCACCATATTAACAAACTAATGAAGAAAATCTACCTGGTTATGTCAAACAATGCAGGAAGAACTTTTGACAAAATTAAACACCCACTCAAGATTTTAAAAACCCAAAAACCTTCAGAAAAATGGGAAAAGAGGGGAACTTCCTCAATTTGATGAAAAGCATAGAACAACTTGAAAAAGAACAGCTAACATTGTACTTAATGGTGAAAGACCAAAGGCTTTCCCCTAAAATAAGGAATATGGTAAGGATGTCTGCTTTCACCACATCTTATTAAACATTGTGCTGGAAATTCTACAACAGTAACAGGCAAGAAAAGGAAATAAAAGGCATAAAGATCAGAAAGAAAAGAAATGAAACTTTCTCCATTTGCACAGTACAGGATTGTTTACATAGGAAATCCCAAGGAATCAAGAAAAACCTCTAGAATTTATAGGTGAGTTCAGAAAGGTTGCAGGATACAAGATAAACATATAAAAACCAATTGCATTTTTACATATTAGAAACAAGCATGTAGACATCAAGTTAAAAATACATTATTTACAACTGCCAAAAAATGAAATATGAGACTTGTATGCTGAAAACTACAAAATGCTGATGAAAGAAATCAAGGAAGACTAAAGAATGGAGAGCCATTCTGAACTTCATGGCACCTAAGTTCATGGAACTTTGATCAACTTGTCATTGGACCCTCATTTCTTAAAAGAATCCCTTAAACAAAACAAAACCCTAATTCTCCTTCAAGGCCTTTTCTCATGGGGGAGAATTTAACAATCATTCCCGTTTTTAATAAAGTCATAATAATGAACATTTATTGCAAGCAGGTTGGGCTAGGCCCTGTGCCTGCATCATCTCATTTAATCCGCACAGCAACACTAATGGAGTAACTCCTATTTTTATCCATACTTCACATGTGACTATTCTAAAGTACCAAGAGATTGAATAACTGGCCCTGGGTCATGCAGCTGGTATAATGTAGAACCAGGACTCAAACCCATGCTTATCTGACTCTGAAGTCCAAGCTTTGAACCATATGCTCTACTGGACTGGCAAACTCCAGGCTTTGAAGGACAAAGCTGTCTCAGAGCACCTGCATTTCACAGCATCCGAGACTGACATCCAACCAAGATAGCACTGAGACAAGCAGCCTGTAGGCTTTGTCAAAGGGAAGCAGGAGAACCTTGGACAATACCAGTGACAGTTATGTCTGTGTCGTCCGTTTCTTTGGAAAGCCTTGTCTTGACTGGCAGTCTGTATTTTCTGTTTCTGTCAGGAGAGCAGAACCACCTTATAGCATTAAGCACCCAGTGAGGGGTAAAACAGTCCTAGGTGCAGTTTTCAAGTACATCCCATTTGCAATCTTTAGCACTAACCCCTGGACTTCGGCACATATTTTTATAAAAGGACCCTTGAACCCAGCCTTCATCCTGGAATCTCTGTTCAGTATCTTTGTAACAGCTGCTGTCAGCATGGCCTCACTCCCCTTATTGATAACAGCTGCCAGGGATAACCACTTCCAGTGGGGGGGGGGTTGGGAGGAGGAGTGACTTCCCAGCAAGATTGTTTCTCCAAAGATTCTTTATCTTGAGCAGCTGCCAAGGATGCATCACTTGGGAAATCTAGACCTGTCCTCATGATAATCACTCCCGTCTTGACCCCCATTCAGTGAGGGAAAGTGTAGCGGCCTGAGCATTTTCCATTCAGAATAAGAGCCCACATACACACCTGCGCCTCCAGGTCATGAGGTGATGGTACAAAGAACAAAGAGCCTTTCTAAGATTCCAGAGGGTAGAGCTCAGCCATCTGTAACAGCTGAAAGGGATATATAGCAAAACCAAATTGCTCAGCAGTAACTGAGATTTGCTTTCTTGTATGAGCAGATCCCTATAACCTAAGTGGTAACATCACTGCATTTAAATTTTCTGGGCCATTCGGCACTTGGCAAAGTAATTTTGTTGATATTAAACAACAAAATATACTTGGTCACTGGGAAGGCAATTTAATATAAAGTGACAACTTCATAGCACTTTTTTCCCCTCAGAAAAATCTATAATTTCCCAAACGTGTGTTTTACTTCACACATACAAACTCATTTTTTTAATTACGCAAAGATTTTTCAGTTTGTAGCAACCTTCTTTGGGTCTCAAATTCCTCATGTTGATATGAGACTAACTGTAGTAAGAAATAACCTGAAGTAATCATTTCAGACAAGCAGTATGTTTTTGGTGTCATTCTCTCTTAAAATATATATTTTAAATGAAAGGAATATTACAATAAAGATGATACTTAGTATTTCCTCTGTACTGACTGGTCTTTTAAAGGCTCTACTGGTATTAGCAGTTGGTGAGGTTGGAGATCAGGGTCAGCGTATTGCCTCTTACAAGATCACAAACTTTATTAGTTTTCCTTATCAGTCATATGAGTTGTATAAGCAAGAACATCCTTTGTGAGTTTACAGTGAAAAATCCAACTACTCAGAGGACCAGGGGATTCATGTCATTTGCTACAGCTATGTTCACTTCTAAATAGTAGGCTCAATTTTATAAACTGAATGAAGATCAGAAGTTTTCTTCCTGAATATAGAATTAAAATCAAAGGAACTGAGTAAGTCAATGAGCTCGAGCTCTAGTGACCTAACATCTCTCCTGCTCAATACCTAGTGCCTTGTCAATCAGAATATCCTTGGCAACCTGTCCAGGAGTTCTCTTCCCTAGGCAGGGTTGGAGAAACCCTTATCATTGGTGCTATTTTTCCTTGATTCCATGGAAACCAACCTTGTAGTCCATTGGGACAACTTCTATGATGTGACTTCTCTTACATTAGCTACCTTTAGGATGGCTACCTTCTGGAGATACAGAGTGAATTATAGGGCACTGTGCTGGGACCCATGACTGACATAGAAACATGTTAGACATGGACATTACTTGCAAGAAGATTATCATCTAGTATGGGAGATAAAACATGTGCAATATAAATATTGGCTCAAAATGTCACTCATATTTTCTAGTTCTCTATAGAGTAATAATAGGATTAAAATAACCACCCCCAAATTATTTCTCTGGTGCTGTTCCCTCCTATTCTGCCAAAGCTTTGGCTTCAATTCCTTCTGAAGAGGTTTGGTTGTGTTTCCCATGCACTCAATGCAATTCTCTTGGCTACCACAGGACACTCACTATTTCCCTCTTCTCCTGCTCTTGCTTGCTCTGGTGGTATCTCTGATTATTGTTAACATCCAAAAAAGCTGGTAGGTCACAGGAGTCTAGTAAAGATGCTGCTCCCTCACACCCACCAATGGCAGTGCAGAGGCTGCCAGTGGCTGTGCCCAGTGTGTGGAGCCTACACTCCACCTCTCCCACTGACTATCCTTAGATCTCCATACCACGTGGTGATGTTGAAAATTCAAGAACCCACATCACACGGGCCTGAATTGGAATGCCAGCTCTGCCATTACCTACCTGCAAGGTTTTTAAGCATTTTACTTCACTTCTGTAAACTTCCATATCATGCCTAATCTATCAAGTTGTTCTGAGGATTAAATGGAATGATGTAAGTAAAGAGTCTAGCAATCTGGCATATCATAGGTATAAGTAGAGCTATTGTTGTATATTTATTTAATGTATCTTGATTGCCCCTATCTCCTGGGCACTGGGCTATATGCCAGGTCTAAAAAGATGGAGAAGTTTCTGTATCTGGGAGCTTACTGTCCAGTAATGGGAATCAGCATGTAATTAAATAACTATAATAAAGGACTACAGTTGCTCTGTTAGAATTCTGGACTTCTCTTATTCTTATCATTCATTATCCAAGATAAAATATGATGTCCCAGAAGAGAGATACAGGTGACATGCTATGAGAGAGCTAAGGGGACAGAACGTCCCATTTTGGGTTCAGTGGTTAATGGGATGTAGTGACACTCACCAGCCTGATGTGTTTTCTGTTTGTCTTTGGAGTTCTTGTTTCATCACCCCACCATTTGTGTGAATGAAGAGTAGGAGACCAAACCTGAAATGAGTGATGGAGGATGCATGTGGATGTTTGGACTTGCTTTGATAAATTGACCAACATCTCATTTTCAATATGTCAGAGAGCCTGTTTTCATGATGGTCTCTTTCTTTTTGGTGATATTTGCATCATCCACTAAATAGGAAAGTTGTAACTGACATAGCACATTGGAGTAAAAGGAAAATGGATGCTGTATGTCAACTTGTGCTCCTGAATCCCATCACCATCTGGGATCAGCCATTCATAAAAGATTAAATGTGAGGCAGGCCCACATCTGAAGACATGTGTGTCAGTCTCTCCCATCTGTTTTAATTTTGCTTAAACTAATAACGGTTTTCTTTACCCACTTACTTGAATCTGTGCTGATTCTTTTAATGTTCATCAGCCAGAAATAGTCTATGGTGCTTAGCCAGTGTTTCAGAATCTCACTAAGATTAGCTTTAATTGAACCAGTAGAAAAAAATTTTAAAGCTGTATATTTTATTGTCAGGGCTAGAATCACTAAAATGTTATTGATACTTAGAGCAGGAAATTTATACTATAATTTAACATTAAAAATGGTATCTGAGGAGACATATATTTTGGTCTGCACAGTTTTTGTGGGGACTAAGAGCAGTACAGCAAAATGTCCTTCTGAAAGCAGGATACTTTTCTGTTGCATAATTTTTTTTGGTATTCAAATCTATTATCTCCTTTGTTCTCTTTTTATGCATTTTAAAATTCATATTGCCATGTCCCTCGGCTTCTAAATTGCTCCCCAGCCTAGCCCTAAATAAAATACCTCTTGCCCTAGGCAAATAAATTTACCTTGTACTGAGGAAAAAAGTAAATTAACATGATGATAATATAATTCCGGGTAATTTGGGGATATCATTTTAATGAAAATTATAGCTGATTAAAAGAGGTAACTTTTAAACTTAAGAATTGCTCTCAGAAGTCACCATGGAAACATGAGGCCAGTATTGTTGTTTTTTCTGGTAATACACAAAGAACTGTATATGCTCAGCAAGTAGAATTGATCAAATGTAACATCTATGACCCTGAATATTTTACAGGCTTGACTACCTGTCACCATTTCAATATGCCTGTCACTTAATGCAATCAAGTGTTTTGCAGTGCAAAACTTCAACTGAATTAGCTCTCAGATGATTACTTTTGTTGATAGGTATGTGGATAATGGATGGGGGACTGAGTACATTTTAAATAGTTTGAAACCAAGGAGACCAGCTGCCTTTTTGTCTTAGATGCCAACTTATAGTGGTGTTTAGGCCCCAGAGTTATATAAAGACTCTCTAATAATCAAAGCCTTTATAGATACCACCTTATTAATAAACGAATAAAGCCCTTGGAGAGAAATTAAGCCAACTGACATAAAATCTAGACTTCTTTAAATTTCATTAAAATTATTTATTATTCCTTCTCATCTTGTATGATGTTCCTTCTCTGTTTAAAAAGACCTTAATTTGCAGAACACAGAGCAATAACAATTCAATGCTGGGGGGGGGGAACCTAAAAAGGTTCACATTCTAAATGTCAAGAGAATACATGTCTGAATCCCCCAATTTTGCTCTATAGAATATAAAAGAAACCTTTAAAACCAGTAAGAAAAAGATAGGCAAGCCAACAGAAAAATGGGCAAAGGATTTGATCAGGCACTTCTCCAAAAAGGATATCCAATAAACATAGGAAAAGTTGCTCAACTTCATTAGTTATCAGGAAAATGCAAATTAGAACCACAATATGTTTATTAGTGTTCTATTGCTGCAATAACGAATTACCCCAAATTTAGTAGTTTAAAATAACACCAGTGTATTATCTTACAGTTCTGTAGGTTAGAAGTCCAATACACTGTCCTAAAATCAAGGCATCGATAACAACGTGCCTTTTCTGGAGGCTCTAGGGAAGAATCCATTTCCCTCCCTTTCCAGTTCTAGAGGCTGCCCTCATTCCTCAGTTTGCCCCCTCTCTCCATTTTCAAAGCCAGCACTGTTGCATCTCTCTGACTCTTTTTCCATCAACAATACAACTGTGTGTGAGCATAGCCCGTAAAGTTTCTCCACTTTTAAGAACTCACGTGATTAGATTAGGCCCACCCAGATAATCCAGGATAATCTCCCAGCCTCAAGGTCTATAACCTTAATCCACCGCAGATTCCCTGTTGCCATGTAAGGTACTATATTCAAAGGTTCTGGGAATTAGAATATGGACATCTTTGGGTGACCATTATTGTTTCTACCACAATATGTTACAACTTCATATTCACCAAAATGGCCAGTGAAAAAGAAAATACTGTGTTTTGGTAAGGATGTGGAACAAGTATAACTGTCATACACTACTGCTGAGAGTAAAACCATTTTGTCTAAAAAAGACTTTTTTGGTAGTGGGAGGCACCTTTTTGAAAGAGATCTTTCACAGATTATAGAATGCTGTATTGACAACTTTTTTATTTCAGTACTTTAATAATGTCACTCTATCGTCTTTTGGCTTGCATAATTTCTGATGGAAATCTATAATTCTTTGTTCCTCTGAATGTAATGTTTCTTTTTTCCTCTGGCTGTCTTCAAGATTTTATCTTTATCTGTGGGATAACAGTAGCTCAGCTAGCATATATGTGAGTGTGTTACTGCCTCCCTCTCCACTTTGGTATTTATTCTGCTTGAAGTTCCCTTGAAGTTTCTTGATCTCTTTTTGAATTTGGAAAATTTTTCAAATATTTTGCTGGCTCAGTTTCCCTTCATTTTCTAGGACTCCAGTTATACATATGTTAGACTGTTAGCCCCACAGGTCTTGATTTTTTTTTTTTAACTCTTTTTCTCTCTGTGTTTCCACTTGGATCTTTTCTATTGCCCTATCTTTAAGTTCACTGATTCTTTCTTCCATAGTATTTAGTCTGCAGATGAATCTGTTGAAGGAATTCTTTATCTCTGATATTATAATTTTTTTTCTAGTATTTCCATTTAACTCTCTTTTAAGTTCTCTCTGCTGAAATTCTCTATTTGTTTCTACATATTTTATACCTTTTCCACTTTAACATGTTGATCTTAGGTATTTTAAAGTCCACGCTTGATACTTCTACCATATGAATCATCTGTTGTTGAATCATTTTGTATTACTTTATCTCTTGAATATTCTTGGGGTTTTTTTCTTGCTTTTTTGTATCTTTCATAATTTTTGAATTAATGATTGGTGTTGAGTGTGGAAGAATAGTAGAGACTGTGGTAAATAATATTCACAGCTGGAAATGGGTAGGATGCTTTCTCAGTGTAGGCATGTGTCAGTCTAATGAAGAGCTGAGCTAGGTTTAAGTTTTGTTGTTGCCATGGTTATCCTCAGTACACCAGAGGCTTCAAATTCCTCTGGATGGCCTGCTGTTACCTTGGGCTTAAAGTGGAAACTGAGGTGCCAAGTGTTTTTCTCAGTGTTCCTGCTTCACTCTCACCTTTCAGCAGTCCCTGCATGCCTCCTCTATAGAAGTAGTTCCTTTCCATGCTCTTGGTTCCTTCTCAGCAGTAGGTGGTTGTTGCTTGTTGCTTGATGCTATGCTTATTGTGGGGATAAGAGAAGGACTTTTCAAATTGTTGGTAATGCTGTTTCTTGGTCTGTGAACTGGTTACGTAGAATTCTTGCCACTGGAGTGATTCCTCTGGGTCAAAGTATTATGTTTCAGTTAAGCTGAAATTAATTACTACCTGCTAGTGTCTTAGCTCAGAAAGAGAAAAACCCTGAGAGAATGAGAAATAGGACAGGTAAATTTTGTTCTGTGAGGGAGACTTGAGCAAAGGCCAGTGTTAGAGCACTCAGTACTCTTCCATTTTCCCAGGTCTGTCTACCACAGGTGATGCTACCTGGACCCATATCTTTTTCATATTCTATGGTCTCAAAACATCTATCACAATAGCATCCATACAGAAAGTATTCTGTAATGGTGCTTTAACCAAAGAGTTACAGGGACTGTTATTTTAAAAGAGCTCTGTGCTCATTGGCAAACTGTCATAAAGCAAACAGGAATTTCCCCATGTTAACAATGTGGAACTGGAAGTAGCTAGTGAACAAGATCAGTTACCTGCTGCCCACATAATTTATTTCTCACTATTGACATTTCAAGACAGCCTCATTATGACTGAGTGGTAGATACAGGGATTTTCTTATTTTGTACTCACACAGGAATTTCATTATCTTTTGCTTAACTCTCTAGACTTTAATTTTAAGAGGATGTGTTTCTTTTCAATGATGATACTTATTAGTGTTTTATGTGGCTTTGCCTTTGAACCTGAAATGTTTGCTGACTTTTTTTTTTTAGGTGGAGTTGTCACCTCTTGCTTTGATATGCATAAGTTCAGTCATTTGAGTTTCCCTAGGATCATAGCAAAAGCAAACATTTTCTCTCAATTCTTTGTTCACCATAAAATTTAGGTAAATGTATGCATCTCATATATTGTAGGAATTTTTGTGCTTCACTTAGGCCAACATCAGGTACCTTTTATTATCACCTGCCAGAGAATTTCATTGAATGTATACATTGTATGCAACTTTGGACATTGATTTTCATCATATTATATTTTGGAGTCTTTTCAAGGTTTGAGCCTTATATATTCAATATTTCCTAACTGGCCTGTTTGTCACCTGATAATCTATTCTCCACTTTTGTCCTTTCCTTCTATCCTTATATTGCCAGAATATAAGGATATGTATACCATGGAAAATAGAATTTGAGGAGTCTTTTGATAAACTAGTTCTTGAGTAACATGTTCACATGTTACCCATTAGCAATATGTTATACAGCCAGCTCTATAAGTAGGTAATACTGGGTGAGATTTTGATCTGATTAGTATCTATGACTAGTTATTTATACTTTTCCAGCATAAATACTCAGGGTCAATATTTAAAGGATAGCCTATAGGTAAAACTGGATTATAATTAGGGAATGAAATAGAAAGACAAAAATGGTATAGCTACCTTATTTCAGGCCTTTTCTGATTGTAAAAATAATATGTGCTGAATTGTAGAAATTTGGTAACATCAAAGAAATATACAAAGAAAATTGAAATCCCCTATAACCTCACCATCCACAGATAACACCACCTGTTTAAATTTTGATCTACTTCTTTCCAGTCTTTTTTCTCATGTGTATGCAGATACATGCATGGGTGTGTGTTTGGTATGTTGGAGTAGCTTTTTAACTACTCAACATCTTCAAAACAATAACAACAACAAAATAGGAAATCATTTTTAAAAAGAATTAACTGCCCTAGCCAGTTTGGCTCAGTGGTTAAAGTGCAGGCCCATGGACTGAAGGGTCCCGGGTTCAATCCTGGCCAAGGCCACGTACCTCGGTTGCAGGCTTGATCCCTGGCCCTGGTTGGAGTGTATATGGAGGCAACCAATCGATGTGTTTCTCTCACATCGATGTTTCTCAATCTCTCTCTCTCTCTGAAAAGCAATGGAAAAAATATCCTCGGGTGAGGATTTAAAAAAAATAAAAAGGAATTAACTTAGTTTCTTACTCAGGAGTGGGGCAGTCAGGCAACAATTTAATTTTTAAACTTCAGCATAAAGACTATTTTATGTAGAATTTGGCTAAGGAGACAAATTGGGGCCATCTGGTTTTAATCCCCCTTTTACCAACTGAGCCGAGTGGTTCACCTTCTCTTCAGTCTTCACTTCCTGTGCTATTTGGCAGAGCTGTACACACCCTGGCATGATTACCAAAATAAATTAATCTTTCTTAAGTCTGCTTATAATTAATAACTCCTGACAGGACGTGAGTCTTCTATAGGGTTGGAATCCTTCCTAATTTTCTCTAAGATAAGTAATTCGATGCTAAGGACTGATAAGACTCTTTCCTCTGAGTATCTGCCAAACAGCCTGCATCTGAAATGTGGGTAAGATAATTAAAATCTGAAAATGGCTGGAGGTTTTTTCACGTGTCACAACATTGAAGAAATTTATTCTACCCCATCCCCCAAACCCAACACTTTCCCAAACAAGAAAAGATTTAAAGTGGATCAAAAATTTCTATACCGTCTGTCATTTAGATGGTTTGGTTAACATCTGTTTTCTATTTTATTCTTTGTTCAACTGACAAATTTTGTGTGCAAATTAAATGTGAAGGTTGGGTTTCTCACTAGCTATGAATACTATCGAGGTGATGATTACACTTTTCTCTGGAACTTGGTCTATATGCCAATGGAATCATGTTTGCTAAACTCCTTTATAAGAATATATTGGGACATTTCTATCATAGGGCTTCTCTTTGATAGCTTGTCTGACTATTATGAAAGTCTGCTTCAGAAGTCTATACTGCCCCGGTAATAATGCTTTCCTAAGGGTCAAAGGAAATATTTTTCTTTTATCTGCTTTTATTTCATTTCCTTAGAGCAAGATTTTTCAACCTTGGTGCTATTGACATTTTGAACAAGATAATTCTTTGTTTGTGGAGGCACTATTGTGTGCATTGTACGATGCTTAGTAGCCTTGCTGTTCTCTACCTACCAATTCCTCCCCCACCCCCAGGTTTTGAGAATCAAAAATCTTTCCACACACTGCCAGATGTTCCCTGGAGTTTATAATCCCCTTGTTGAGAACCTCTGGCCTACAGAATAGTACTAACATCTCAGTGGTGACAATATAATAGGTAAACCTTTATTCATTGGTGAGATATAACTGGGATTCCAAGCTAGTAGTATTGTTTATTCATCTCTTCTACAAAGTTGCTATTAAGTAATTCAGAAGGCACAAGTAGAGAGCAGTTGAAGGAACACAGATTCTGATTTAACCAAGCTGGTTCCTCCTAGTAGCTGGATTTGGTAGAAGCTTATAGTTTTGAAAAGGTTGGGTCTTACTCTTTGTAAGGAGGCAGATGAGTAATTTCACATGTAGAGTCATTCATCCCAGGGGCTCAGTTCTGCTTCTGAGAGTGCTATGTATGCTCTGTCAGAGCCCAGGCACAGCTAGGGATAACCAAGGTTTATTTATACAGCTTTCATTAGTCAAGAACTTTCAAAAAATAACCTGGTGACTTGCCAACAGACGTAGGCTCAAATTTAATTGACCCAAAGTAGCTATAATTATTTAGAGAGAAAGGTTTAATTGCAAAAAAGGATATTGCAGCCTGGCTGGCATGGCTCAGCAGTTGAGCATTGACCTAGGATCCAGGAGATCATGGTTCGATTCCCAGTCAGGGCACATGCCCGGGTTGCAGGCTCGATCCCCAGTAGGGGGCGTGCAGGATGCAGCTGATCAGTGACTCTCTCATCATTGATGTTTCTATCTCTCTCTTCCTCTCCCTCCCTCTCTCTGAAATCAATAAAGATATATTTAAAAAAAAAAAAGGATATTGCAAATTTGGGATGAGGGAGAAGTAGAATGCTTCGTTATTGGTGGTCAAGGAGTGCCCTGGCCAAGATAGGCCACTGGACTTGTTTGGAAGGAAGAGTAGTATATGTTAGAATAGAGGTACCACAGGAATCTTCTTTCTTTGATTAAAATTACTGCTAGGGTCAAATTCTTAAAGGTAAGAAGTCAGAAAGGCATGTGATTATTCTAAGACATATATATGGCATGAAAAACATAAGGCGTATTTAATGTAAAAATATGAAAGTTAAATAAGCAGTAAAATGTTCCCTTGACAGCACAGAATTTAAATATTAGAGCCTGGTTGTGTGGATGCTACGGGAGGCTAGACAAGAATGCTTTGCTGCCTTGCACTTATTTAGAAACCCCCATTACCCTCTGTAGTAGTGTCCCATGGACTTGTAAAGGTTATGGGAAAATACTTGGCGCATGAATTATTAGAAGATGACAAATCTTTAATGACTAGATACATGAAAATAGGTCTATTTAGGAAAGCACAATATAAAAAAATTAATTATGTCACAATTTTCAGGAAATCTATAAAAAATATTCATTCAGATAGCTAAAAGTAAGGTTTAAGATTTAACTTCTTAAAGGACTGGCAAAAACGATTTCAACAAAGAAATTGTGTGGGTTGGTTTGTTTGTTTTCTCTGAGAATCAGATATTTTAAGTTCCAGAAGGCATATGTTTAGTTATTCAAAAATTTACTTATTAAATGTCAACTGTAATTGAAAAATAAATTAAAAAAAAAAATTTCACTGAAGTCAATCTTAAATTCTTACCTCTTACCCTCTTACCCTTCCTTAGAGTCCCTTTTGGAAAAGATCCTTCTCTGCTAAGGTCCTATGACACATGCTGAGTATCTTTCATTGCCACAAACATGTGGCACTAGTCTTCTAAGATGAGAAATTCTTTCTTCATTAATTTGTAGTGGTTATTATTAAGTGGACAAAGCACTTAATTACTTAAGTGATCACTCTGAGCCCAGTGTGTGTATTTTCCAAGAACAGTTAAGGCTAACTGAGTAGACAGTTAGATACCATAATATTTTGTGTTCACTCATGTTTGTAGACCATTGCATTTTGGTTATCATCTTAAAATAGCAATTTGGATACTTTATTTACCAACTGGAGATAAATGTTTAAAGAAAATTTTAGTAGTCTTCTAGAGACTAGTAGTTATAAATACTTTTTTTTAAATAGAAAGGCTAACTTTTTATTCATTTTCTTGCAAGTTGAAATTCATTTTTATTAAACTAGTGGAAAAGACCAGGTTTTGTCTATTTGTTTTGGTTGAAACATGAATCAATTTGTATTTTATTTCACTTACTAAGGATGAGCACAGTAAAGCTTTGAAAAGTTGTAACAGTACACGATTCATTTTAGAAAATATGCTTCTTACTAAGAAAAGAATTTAAGGGCAAGTACACTACTGCAGCTGGGCATGAAAGAACAGCTGGAGATGCCATGGAGCTATTTTTAGTGAAGGAGAGACAAGTTTCTTGCTCTGTTTGAGGGTTCAGTAACTGGCTCCTTGGAGATCAACTGCTTTGATGAGCCTTGCAGATATAAAAATCAGAGACAGGAGTGGATAGTGTTGGAAACGATAAACTAAGACCCAGTGAAGTGTATCTTCAAGCATCGCACCTCAAGTGGCCCCCCAAAATTAGTTAAATTACCAAAAAGAGTTTGCCAACTATAAATCAGAAGCCTTAATATTCTACTTTTTGCAACTTATCAGGATATCATTATGAATATTCCTAAAGATTCAGCCATACATTCATAGCTGTTAATATCAATAATAGTAATAATATCTAGAAGGGGAGAAAGTTAAATTATTGAGACATTATTACACCAATTCATTGGGATGCTGTGTAGTTAGTTATTCAAGTGGCATGGCAAAAGAATATTCAGTGTATGCAAAAATGTTCACTACACGTTAATCACAAAAAGAAGAGTTATAATATAATACGTACATCATGATTTATGTGTATTTATGGCCTTTTCTTTGCCTAGGAGGGCTCATAGTAAAATGTTAACTAATTATCTGGCTGTACCCATTGTGGATTAGAGTCCATGTTATTTTCTTTCTTTCTTCCTTTTTTTTGCCTGTTTTTTAAAGAGTGGTTTACAATCATCTCATTTTTTTTGTGTTTTTTTTTTTTTAAAAATATATCTTTATTGATTTCAGAGAGAGGAAAGGAGAGGGAGAGAGAGAGAGATAGAAACATCAATGATGAGCGAGTCATTGATCGAGCCTGCAACCCGGGCATGTGCCCTGACCGGGAATCGAACCTTGATCGCCTGGATCCCAGGTCAATGCTCAACCACTGAGCCAAGCCCAGCCAGGCACAATCATCTCATGTTTTTAAAAAAATTACTGCATTAAAACAAATTTATTGAATAACTTCTCTGGGCCAGATACAGTTATAGCCAGGCAGTGTATTAAATAATGCATGCATCCCTGAATATATCTTACTTAGAAGTTATATTTTATTTAACTTAAAAAAAAAAAATAGAACTTATATTTTAAAAGTCCAGGGGAAGAAAAGTTGTCAAAACTTAAACTAAGTTCATTTTAAAGGAAAATGAAGCTCATCAGAGTGTCCAGTAGTGCTTAGAAGAGGAAGCCTCCTGGCCTGCCTTTAGCCAGAGGAAACATAACCAGCACCCGAACGCCCACCCCGTTCTCGCTCCCTGGTACCAACAGTGCTTTTAGGCTGCCTGCCAGGGAGCGTGAACGGAGGGGCAAATAAACACGCTGCAGGTGGGACTATCTCAGAATTATGGGGCAGGATTCAGATGGCAGTAACCGCACTACCGTGGCAAGGACAGCACAGCAGTGCAGCTTCTTGACTGCAATCGAGGAGGGCAGGTTTAATGAAGACAGCGTGGTCAGCGTGTGGAAAGGGTAAGAAGAGGGCCTGTCTGTGCCGCAGGGTCAGGAGAGGACGGCGTGGAAACAGCGCAGCATCGGCCTGTGCAACTCCACTCACAAAGGCCCTGTGCCTTCCTGCTGCCTAAGTGGGGAAGCGGGACAGAAAAAGAAAACAGAAAAAAACACCCAAGTTATGTTTTAAGCTGTGTATCTGTTGGTGAAATTATTGGAACCTTTGATACATTTTTTGGCACTTTAATAAAATCCACCATTAATATTTAATTCTAATAACTTTGAGTTAGTTTTTCCAATCCGGCACTCTCCCTGAGCTGGAAACTTTTTTTTCAAAGCTATTTCAGCAAATACATGCTGAAATTAAGCTATATTTAATATTTTTTTGCTTAGACATAAAACTTCCTTTTTGTACCTTTTTTTTTTTATGGCATAGCAAGGAATTTGTAGAAGCTATTTACAAATTGATGGGTTACTTTAATATTTTAAAACCAGGTGAAGTCTCAGTCTGTGCTTTGGGGTGTTTGTGCATTTATCAGGATCATGTCACTTTTCAGGCATATACTTAAAATTGATCCTCATAAATAAATGCAAAGCGCCCGCCCAAGGAAAACATTCATTATGGGCCAGACTTTAAAACTGGATTATGCAATTGGAAGCTGCAGGCGTTGGTGTGGAATTTAGCACTTACTGAGTTTATCAACCATTTGGGCAATTTCAGACTAATTTGGTATTTTAAGAGAAATCCTTACAAAACACACCTTTTTACGGTGATAACATAGAGAAATCTCCCAATATTTTTTATGCAGTTATGTTTATTGCCATTTTTATTAGTTAATAAAATTCTAAAGGCATCCTGCTAGTTTTGATTTTGTTCCTTTCAGATAAGCTTTCTTGATATTAATCTTTTGATCACTGACCCCTTGACTTAAACAAAAACCGAAATCACACTTCTATTACAATTACTTTTACTTTTGACACTTTTATTTGTGAATAGATCATGCTTCTATAACTTTCAACAATCTAATTTATCTTGAAATGAGTGCTTTCAGTCTCTAATATATTCCTAACTAATTCAAACACTAAATTAGAGAATAAATGATACTGTATGTGTCCTCAAAGGAAAAAAACAACAGTCTAACTTTGGCAACTGCACTTTTGTGCAGCAAAGGAAGGTAGCTTGGACCCATCAGTTTTGAGCTAACAGCGTCAGTACCGATTTTCTAAATATAACTGAGTTTTTTTAGCTGCCTTTCTGCTGCACACTGACATGTTTGAAATCCCACATTTTAAACATTAAAACAGAACTGCATTTGAATTAGATTTTCCCAGAGTTTTTAGAGAGTGCATGAAAAGTATTTTTAAACGTGGCCCTTTTTGAATAAAGCCTTGTTAAAACCAGAGCAATGTCATTCTGATAGATAATTGGGAGCAACAGGGAAACTTTACAGGCGTATAGATTTCTTTTAAATTGCTCTTCTGAGTGACAGAGTTACACAGCGTTTTAAGGTTTTCTTTCATTAATAGGAATAAGGTAGTAGGATAAGTGCATGGATAACATGAAACTTAATTTTAGTCAAGTTTCACCTGTCTTCTTAAATCCCTTATTGGGGCTATTAGCAAGCAAGGAGACTGGTCACTGTGAGAACTCCGAGAACCTTCGTGATATGCTTTATCAAATTAAGTGCCCCTGCCTCTCGCACCTTCTGTTCAAAGAGCTAATTAACAGCTAGAAGGAAAAGACAAACAACAGATGGGGAAGGAGGCATAGACACCCCCAAATTGGTGAAAGACCCTCTGAATACCAGGGTTGAGATGGCTCCGTTTGCATCCTGGTGGCCTAAATCCCCAAAATGTTGTGTGTTTTAAATGATGGACGCTCTTTGCTGAAGATCCTTTATTCCTGCCATCAGCTGAACACGACTAACATAGAATTGCTGGGTCTGTGAAACTAAAAGGGTTTAGGACCTGATTTCCAAACTAATTAAAATTTATGAGTTATCCATGGGCTTTGTGGGCTTGTGACACAAATTATATTTTGTATTGTGGTGGGGGGTAGGAAGCAGGGTGCTTCCCCAGGAGACTGGAAGTTATTTACAAATGTGCTCTGGAGGCTGGGAAGTCATTTTTAATTATGTTTTTGTGGGGTTATTTTGTTTTGTTTTGGAAGTGGAAGGGGAAGCTGTGGAATGGGAACATGAAATTGGAAGAAACAGGAATTAAGTCCTATGGACGCTATGCTTCCTTCTTTCCCGTGAATGCTGGCTGCTCTGTAAGGAAGGGTGGATATTCCCTGTTCAATAACAGCAAAAGGACAAGATAACAGGAGTCTGAGTGGGGTGGGTGGATGGCCTAACACCTCCTAGAAAGTGAATCCAGGAGGCCAGATTGGCCAAAATGCCACCTGCAAACTAGCTCCCAGCAACCCCTTCAACTAAGGAAAGGCATACTTATCAGGGTAGAGTGTGGCTAAGGTGGGTCTGCAGTAGAAAGACCCTTAGAAGAAACCATTTTTTAAATTGACACACACACATATAAGAAAATGGGCTTTGGAGTATCATAGTTGCATCACATTATTTTTTATTGTTTTATCTTTTCAAAATCTGAAAACATTTTTCTGTTTTCTGTATCAATAAAATAACTATGGCATAACAGTCATCTTACATAAATGAAAACATGATTTAATGAAATGAAGTTTTATGAGCTCTGAGAGAAACAATTCTTTGAATTATCTTATTTAGCTTAAATGAAATTACTGTGCCCTTGTTTTCAATCATAAATGATCTGTGCTTTCTTGTGTATTTCATTTTCTTCTGCAGTGAGATTTACTTCTGAAGTAAGGTGAAATGGGGGAGGGGAGAGAGGTCTGCCTCTTGGGCTGTAGGTGATCTGAGATTTAAGTCCTGTAGGCATCTGGCTGGGGTAAGGTTCCCTTCATTTCTGTTAGGGAGTCGAAATAGGGAAGGAGGCCAGAAAGGGAGAAGAGATGCTACACTGTCAGATCTCCCCGAACTGTGCTGAATGAACTGAGCACTCTAAGGCAAACCTCACCTCTTAGAATGGAGGCAAGAAGTGGAGCAATGTTGGTATCTGGCAGCTCCTGTTGGTTCCTGGGAGACAGATGAGCAAGTGCAGACCATAAGGCCTTCAACGCATATGAAAAGTTCTTGGCCATTACCATCATTCTCTGCATAAAGTAGACACATGAAGAAGGGAGAAGAGCCCATTTCTGAGTCTCAGAGCCTGAGAAGAGTTCACTGGAAATCCAGTGGGATTGATATTCTAATCTTGGGATAGCATAGCTCTGTGCCCTGTATCTGCACAAATCCCTTTGGAAAGAAAGGAAGGCCCCTTCTCAGGTTCTCTCAATGTTCCCATGAAAAGAGTCGGCTGTGGAACAATGGGGCAGGGGGAAGAGAGAGTGATAGGCGTTTCCAAAGGATATTTAAGACTTTTAGGTCTTGCATTAACTGGAGCTGATGGGTGATGTCAAAGTATATACTTCTTAAAAAATTTAAACAAGACTCTCATACAAAGAGAGGAGGGATGTGTGTTAAAGATTGTTTTAGGTAATGATGGACTTTGTGATATGCTAAACTTTATTCAAGAAGCACTTGAGGCATAGAGCATTTATAGGAGCTTTGATGAAGTAATATTCTAATAAGATTGCTGGGTTAGATATAAAACTGGTTAACATCCTAAAGGGCCATAAGCTGTAACCTCTGGACTTACCTTTTCTACCACACAGAAATACTATGGGTCTCTGCTGGAAACAAACCTACAAGTTAATGTGTAAATTCATAGAGACTGAGTCCTTAATTAACATTATACTAAAACATTAATCCTTGGATGGAGTTATTAAAACAATGCTCAGTATGATTTTAAAAGGACACAGAATTATCCTCGTTGTATTATTTACAAATTTTGGCTCATTTTTCCTAACAGTAGGGAATCCATAAATATAAAATACTTCTTGATATTTATCCCTCTTGTTCTTTTTCCTAAAGTTATGTTACCCATGTATGATAATGGTTGATTAGCAGACCTTTTGCTTTTGTCTTCTCCCCTGCCCCTTCACACACACACGTGTGCATAATACAGGGATCCAAAGAGAAAAACAGAATAAAAGAGAATCAGGTGACTCTTCCACTGATAGAGTACACTATGTTGAACTCATTGCTGAAGCAGAAGGGAGAACTTAACTCCTGAATTACTCTGCAAAATTCAGGAGGTAAACAGGTGTGGTCAAGGCTAAATCCTTTCCTATGAATATCAAGGAAATAGCCAAGGTTTTTTTTGTTGTATTGAAATTTCCTTTTAACAGTTGTTGCCAGATCCAAGAGGACCTGCAGCACTCATAATCACATCCTCGGTAGATATATTAAGGGTCCCCAAGGCATACTTTGCTGGTATCAGCAACCAAGGCATACACTTTGTATCTGGAATTTGCTGATGGCTACAGCCTCTTTGTGTTCCCTCAGAGATTTTCATAGTGACCCTTTTCAGCTATTTCTCTAGTTTATCCTGTCTCCAAGACACGAACATTCCTTTCCTCTTCTGGCTCAACACTCACACAAAAGAATGAAGCCAGATTCAGTGTCCCCTCCCTAATCAGTTTTGGCTTCCTC
Organism: Miniopterus natalensis; assembly: GCF_054644295.1. NCBI lineage: Eukaryota > Metazoa > Chordata > Mammalia > Chiroptera > Miniopteridae > Miniopterus > Miniopterus natalensis. The sequence goes on from NC_142088.1 coordinate 25,902,576, forward strand.
TAGACTTGATCAGTCCTTGTGTTTTCAGCGACCATGGTGCCTTAACCCCAAAGATAGTGACTTATTTCTTCAGAGTCAGTACCCTCCCTCATCTGGAGTGCCTGTGGCAAGAGGGGAAGAATCATAGTATTCTCCTGTTTCAGAAACATATAGCCTTGCTTTTTCTGGACTGATTTAGGTATCTACCACCAGAAAATGTGTCTAGAATTCTTTTACTAGTATCTCTCCTTCTTTGTAGTATTGGTCCATTGGTCATATCAAAATTTAATTTGCTATTAGTCTTCTTTAGTACCTTATGACAGAGGAACAGAGGGTCCCCTCATGATGAGTTATATGATTCATAACAGCAAACTGACGTGGTTTAGAAAGACACTTATCCTAGAGCATTTTTCAGTTAAAAAACCATGTTCTGTGAAAGGTCAGGTTTGTTTATTTGTTTGCTTTGCTGGTGGGTTGGTTGGTTATTTTTTCAATGTAGCAATGAATATGTTTTCAGATTGTTGTAAAGGGAAAAATCCACGTACAATATAAGATACTAATGTGTTTGATAGTTCCGCACTGTCAAAACAGGTAAGAAAATATGTTACCACTCTGTAGTTAATTCCACTAATGCTCTCTCACTCATTTATCAGATTTAAATTAAATTCAACAAACATTTATTGACTGCATGCTACATGGTACAGGTAGTCCCTACCCCTAAGGAATTTGCAGTTTAATGTCCATGAAGAAATGCGTGCAGCCAACAGTAATACTGACCAGAATGGTATTAAATTCTGGCTGGATACCATGTAAAATATAGCTAAAGGGACCTTGGAAATCATCTAGCTCAACCCTCTCACTTTTAAACAGAAATTTATCTTATTCTTTACTAGAATAATCTATATTTGTTGTAGAAAGTTTGGAAGATGTAGAAAAGTGGAAACAAATCAAACACCAAAGCCTGCCACCCTAAAGTAATCATTATTAACCTTTTGGTGTATTTCCTTCTAGTCTCCTCATATATTTTATTTTTCACACATATATGATAATACTAAATAAATTTTGTACATTGATTTCCCCCCCCATAAAATATGAAAATTAAGAACTCTTGGTAAACACATATTAATTTAAATAATGTTCAATTATTGGGTCAATCATAACTTAGACATTCTTCTACTATTTAGATTATTTACACTATTTTACTATTAAATGGCTTTAGGCTTAACACTTTCTCAGGATAGAGTCCCTGAAGTAGGTTTATGGGTCAAAGTGTGTGAACATTTAAAAAACATATTTCTATTGTCTTTTTTTAGAGAGAGAGGAAGGGAGAGGGAGGAAAAGAAACATCTATGTGAGAGCGAAACATCGATTGACTGTCTCCTGCACACCCCCTATTGGGGATCAAACCCATAACCTGGGCATGTGCCCTGGAGGAAATCCAACTGGCAGCCTTTCAGTGCACGGGATGACACCCAACCAACTGAGCCACACCGGCCAGGGCTAAAATATATGACCATTTTTCAGGTTCTTGCAAGATATCTTTGAACACTATGCATTTTGTATCTTGTATTTGGCTTTATCTTCACAGCAGGTTTCATTAGCCTTCCTTATACATACTACAGGCTCTTCTGCCTTTTAATTGGCAAGGAAATTACCAGGAACTGACTATACACTGGAGGGAGGAGATAAGCAGAGCAATCAATATCAGCTCCCAAGAAGAAAGGGAAACTTAATCTAGCTAAGCTTCTAGTAGCACCGTCCTTAATTCATATTATCTCCTTTTAAAGTTGCATAGACCTTGATTTACACAAGTGTAGAAAGTTAATGATTCCTGTCTTATGGAATTGTGGGGGGAGGCAGAAATTAGATTAGGTTCATACATTTCTAGAAACCACTGAGTTTCTGGTAATTGTTGTTAATAACAATTTCAAGCAAGACAGCTTCTTCTAATAGCTGTGAACGGATGTGAGCAGAGTCATGAGCAACAACAGACAGTCACTGCTGTGACTGATGAGGCATCCTGGAGAAGCTAGTTTATTTGGGGGAGGCCCAAAGGCCTGGGGTCCATTGAGGTCCAGTGTGGCCTGGAACATCTTAGCAATTCTGAGACTGAAAGGCCTGTGGGACCTCCCCCTCCCCCCGAGCTCTATCCCAGGCCCCTGAGAGCGTCTGCATGGAGTGTATTGACACAGGCTAGGTGGTCTGAAACTTCTGCAGACCCAGCACTCCCTTGAGGACTGAGCCAGAGCCAGCTCTCAGCACAGTGGACTCGGGAGTGGCCTTGAGGTTGCCCACATAGCATTTCATTCTCAAGCACAGACAAGTGGAATGTGAAATAGAATTTCTTACAGAGGTTCCAGCTTTCCAGGGGGCCCTGGCCTGCCTCCAACCTTTCACAGACTTGAAGACTTATAAATGTCCTCTTAGTCCTCACTGCTAAAATATAAATAAATCCATTTTTCAACCTTTTCTTAGAGCACCTCCTTTACGTGGTCCCCATGGGTATTTTCTGATTGGTTTTCTAGCTCCTCCTCTCTCTCCTAACTTGTGGAAATGAGCTGTGTAGCCAGAGTCTAACCATCGCCAAGGGGGGGGGGGGGGGGGGGGAGGCAGGCAGGCGAGGGTTACCTCACAGGCCCACAGGCTGCACATTTCTGTTTTTACAGTCTGAGCTTGGGTTTCTAGTTCAAGTGTAATATTTATGTTTCCTGACAGTTTTGGACAAGATTACTGTGGGTTTTTTTTAACCCAGCAGCCAGTTGGATTACCACTGAGTTTATATTTATCCTTGATTTTGTTATCACAGATTCACTTTGTAGAGAAAGCCTTAAACTTAAACTTGTCCTTCTGTTATCTTTGCTGCTTTTAAATCCAAGACCTCGCGATGTTCTTTGTGTGAGCCCACTAATCCTGCGGAAACACCCTCCAGAATCAGAAAAATGTCCTCTAACTTGTAATAATCTCAAATGCAATCATTTTCTCAGGCCCCTAGAATCACAGAGAATACAATCCCCATCTCCTCCTCCCTCCCCATTGAAGCAGAGAGTGCACATTTCACTAATAAAACAGTTTAAAAGTCTGCTTGCTCTCATCCTAGCTTCCTTTCTCTCAGTCACTTCTGGGGCCCATCATTATTTGTCAGTGGGAGGTTGGAAATGGCTTTAATCCCAACCCTTCTGGTTTTTCACCCAGGAACACCTTGGCAAATGCAAGGTTGTAGGAGGCTGCGAGGGAAGAGAGAGGGTCGAGCAGTGCTACACTCCCCATATAAACTTCATAAATGATTGGTCAATTGGGAAAAGAAGCAATTCTGGGATTTGGGAGATGACAAGGAATAGGATTAAGTCATCTAGATAAAGGCTTTATTAAAGTAGCCATTTTAACAGATTGTTTAGGCAGAGGACCAAGTCAATCCTCGGAATGAGTGCAGGTTTTTATTGTACCAATAGAAGCCTGTGGTGACATACTGGACGTGTACGTTAGATTCGTGAGTGTAATTCAGTGTGAAAACTAGTGTGTGAATGAATGGGTTGGGTAAATGGTGATGATAAACCTGAGGATATATTAACTGGAAGTAGTCTTAAAAGAGAGAAAGTTATATAGTTAGTCTGCTTTAGATTATGCATATCAAATTGTAGTTTTTGATTTATAACTACAAGCTTTATAGGCACCACTCATTGCTTTTTTCAGTGCTGCTTCTTGGCGTGTATTCTTAGCTCTAACTGCGTTTCAAAAGCACCACTGCATTTCTGATTTTGACAAGGTCGGCCGAGGCTGAGCTCTGCACAGCAGTGCTCTCTTGCAGTAATGCCGCCGACCGCGAGCTGAGCTGCGCGTTTGCACGGGGGCCAGGCTCTCTCTGGCCCCCGAACTCCCTCCCGAGATGCTTATGCAGAGGGCAGTGTCTGCACAGGGCTGCGGATCTGCTTCATCCCCTGGACTTGATATGTTTAGGATGAAATTTTAAGTTAGAAAGAAAAGTGAAGTCTAAATGTAATTCAGTTTTGAATGACTTGCAAATGGTTTTTCTCCCCACTTTTTCACACTGTCTTCCTAACGAAAAGACTCACTGAGGGAAGAGGGGCACCCAGAGGAGCTAGATTCCCATTAACGCCTCCTGTGCTTGCTGTGTAACTAAGACGGGTACTCACCACTCCTTAGGAAGTGAAGGCAATCTCAAAGAAAAGAAAATTGTTGAAATTAGAGACGTAAAAGGACCCACATACTTAAAAACCAAAACCAAAATATCTCCTTGTTTTCTACGCTCACCCCTGCTGCTTTTTTGGAAACCTCAGGGGAAAGTTGCAGCTTATTAGTTGCCAGGAAGGCGTTGCTGTGTGGGGTAGTAAGGGGCCCTGATCTGTCCTCTACAGGGTGTGTGAACTTGAGTAGATCACTTAATGGATTACTTGAGGATAGATTGAGGTGATCCATGAAGGCCCCTAGTAGAATGCTTGGCTCATAGTAAATGCTTAATAACTTCTGGCCGTTGTCAGTGAGAACCTTCATCATCATCACTTATCACCACCACCTTCGTATCACGGTAATCGTGGCTGCCCCGGCCACCTCACCATAATCACCTTACTCTCCTGGTTTTTCTCCTGCCCCTCTGTGTCCTCACAGCCCCACATGCAGATTCCCTTCCTCTCCAAACCCTTAAACACCAGGGGCCCGGAGGCCTATGCCCTGTACCCCTTTCCCTTCTCTCGTTACACATTCCCCAGGACAGTCTCATCCACGGGGGGGCTTCATGTATCCGCACTGCTGATGACTCCCAGATCCATTACTCTAGCCCACATCTCCCTTCTAGGCTTCACTGGACATCTGTCCACTGCACATCTCCTCTTGAATGTTCCACAACACCCAACACATCTTTCTTTCCCCTGATCTCTGTTTTCTCTTTGTTTCTTACCTTAGAGGAGGCATCACCATTCACCCTGTTACCAGAGCTAGAAAACAGGGTATCATCCTTGACTCTACCCTTTTCCCCTTCCTCCACAGCTCAATGAATGAATGTGAACATTACACCTCCTAGGCTATAAGTTTCATGTGGTTAGGGCCCATTATAGAACTGAAAATGTCAGTGCCTAGCACAGTGCTCCAAAAATAATTACTGAATGAATGAATGAAGGAGTGAATGAAACTCCTGACTACACCCACCAACTTCCACTTCCACGGCCTCTTCTGCAGTTTAGACCCCCATCAGTTCTTACCAACTTAATAATTCACAGGTCAGAAGCCCCATAGTTGAAATATCCTCACTGATCTCCCTGCTTCTAGGGTGCATTCCCCACCCCCAGCAGCACCGGGGTTCATTTTCCGCACTGCAACCAGGGTGATTTTTATGAATTCCAAGAATCTGATGAGGATCATGCCTCTTCCCTGCTTGAAAGCACTTCAGCGACTCTGAATGATTATCCCTATTTAATGCCCTGGTCCACAACTGCTGTCCCAGCACAATTATCAGTCTTAAAAATATCCTGGATTGCACAGTAACGGTATGATCACCCTATAGCTAACCTACCCTCTGCTTACGTTCCAGCCTCGTTGCTCCTCACTTTTCCCTCGCCCCTGGGTGCTCTTCTTGCCTTACTGAAGTTAACGCCTTTCCAATTCGTTGCACCCACTGCTCTCACACTGTCTTCCTTCTGCCTGGAATTTCTCTTGTCTCCTTGCCGGGCTGACTCCTACCATCCAGGTCTCAGCCCAGACCTTCCTTTACAGAGGAGTCTTCTCTGACTCCCAAGGCTATGTCAGGTATCTGTTTGTGCTCCCGTAGCATTTTGTGTGCTAGCTCCTGCCTCCCTGTTTTCATTACCTGTTAACTTCAGTGGTTCCCCACTAGTTTCTAAGCTCTTCTCTTGGGTCGATGACCATGTATGTTCACTGACAGTTGAATCTGGATGCCTATCCCAGAGTCCTGAACAGGGATTCTCCGTGAATATTTGGTGAGTGGTTGAAATAAAACATCACATGCTATTTGTATGATCAGAGTATATGTGTGGAAAATCATACTCCACAGCAAACCTGGGAACATGCCTAATTTGTGGCTATAAACAATATATTGTCTTCTTACCTCTGTTCATCGTGTTTGTGATAATGGTGGAAACAGTTCTGTGTTTCTTTGATTAAAAGTTCATTCCAGGACCAGATTTGGAGTTGGTGCACACTGTCAGTTCCAGGAAGTCTTGCAGGTGGTGATGTTGTAAAACAAAGCAAAGAACTAGCCTTTTCAAGCAGTTAAAGCTACTTTTATTTCCACTATATAAGGCAGACTGGTTTTAAAGTTATTTGCTTTGAAGTTAAAATTAAATTTTTTCTCATTATTCCAACATACCCTAGGTTGTTTAAGTGCCATATTCTGTTCTCACACTAATGAAACAAACATAAAATGTCTCTTACTTCCAATTTCATTTTTTGTGTTGTATTATCTGAAAACTTGAAATTGTGTGCCTTTAGGTGGTAAGTTTTACACTGTTATTTGATCTACTAAAGGATCCAAACATTTTGTTCCACATGTACTGACTAGAAAAGAGTTTTGGACCTATCTGGGGGGGTCTGTGGACATCATTTATTGAATGAAAAAGAAGGTCAATAGCTTTTTTTTCCCAAATAGAAAGAGCTTCAGTGCTTTTCTGATTATGAAAACTACACACTCACTGCAAAAAATCAGGATAGATAAAAAAGAAAATAAAAATCATATATAATCCCACATTCAGGTTATTGTGTTAAACGTTTTAGGGCATGTGTTTCCAGGCTTTTTTTCTGCATTTATAGTCATGCCAGTGCAATTTTTAAAAATGGAAATGGTATAATTCCACAAATATGGCTTTTCCCCTTGACAAGTTTGAGATTTTCAGGGAGAAAAATGGATAAAGCGGATTTTAGGAAGTTTTGCTTCCTAGTGTATTGAGTGGTCTCATTTCCCCTCATCCGCATGGCTATTTACTTTTTTCCTATTTTTTTCATATAAACAGTGCTTTGATTAATTGCTCCTAGCAGAGTCACCGATAGCCTCCATGTTGCTAAACTCAGTGGTCAATTATCAGGCCTCATTTTACTTGAGCTATCAGGACTTTTGACATGACTACTCATCCTCTCATTGAAACTCCCTCTTCACGTGGTTTCCACAACCCCATGCTCTCCTGGTGTCCCTTCTAGTTCACCTGCTCAGTCTAAGTCTCCTTGCTGGCTCCACCTCATCTCTCCAGCTCTTAATGTTGGGTGCCCCTGGATTCAGTCTTTCATCTCATCCAATTTTATAGCTTTCAGTACCCTGAATTCCATACCCAACAGTTGCCTGGTCAACATGTACCTTTGGATGTTCTGAAAACATCTCAAATTTAACATTTCCAAAACTGAACTTCTGGTCTTTCCCACTACATCTACTCCACTCAGCCTTCTCCATCTCAGTTCTAGAACCTTCATCCTTCCATTTGCTTAGGACAGAATTCTAGGAGGCATTCCTGACTTATTTATTTCTCCTTCTTTCACATTCAGTCCGTCAGCAAATCCAGTTTATTCTATCTCCAAAATAACCACAATCCAACTGCTTCTCTCCATCTCTACTGCTTTCCACTGCTCCAAGACACTGATTTCACTCTTGGATGTTGCCCCAGCTCATCAGTGGTCTCTGTGCCCTCCCTAAAAGTTAGAACATGTCACCCCTCTGCTCAAAACCCTCCAGTGAAATTCCATCTCACCCAAGATAAAAGTAAAAATTCTTACAACCCAGAAGGCTCTTTATGACACCCCCACCCCCCGCACTACCACCATCTCTCTGATTTCTTTTTCTGTCATTCTCACTCTTGCTCACTTTGCTTCAGCCTCCTTGATGTTCTTAAGCACACCTGTTCCTAAGGGACTTGGCAGTTGCTGGCCCCTTGGAATGCTCTTCTCCCAGCTATCCACAAGTTTCTCCCATTGTCCTCAAGACTTCGCTGTGTCATCTGCTCAGTAAGACCTTCTCTGGTTCACCCTATTTTAAGTTGCAAACTGACCTCCCCTCCAGCCCTCCAAACTCTCCCTTTCTGTTTTATTTTTCTCCATAGCACCTACCATTTTCTAATTAACTACAAAACTTCTTTCTTTTATTGTCTGCCCACTCCCTATGAGAAAAATGGATTTTTAAAATATTTATTATTGAATCCTCAGTGCATGGGACAGTGTCTGAGAACATTGGTGATCACTTATTAAATATCTGTTGAATGAATAAATTTCTTTATACATGCATCATTGTGCACTGTGTAATTATTTATTGGAAATTAATTCCTGGGGTTAAAGGTATGCACAAATTGCCTAGAAATGTCTTAATAATTTGTTTTTCCGCCAGGACTCCCTGAGAATCTTTTTCCTGATACCCTCGCCAACATTGTGCCCTGGTCACACTATCCTTTCTGTTCCTCGAACTCACCATGTTCGTCCCCTCTTCATGGGTTTGCACTGACTACTCCCTCCTCCCAGAACCCTCTCTTGCCACAGCTTCACTTGGTGTAATTCTTCTTTTTATTCAGGTCTGACTTTAACCGAGAGGCCTTCCCTGACCATCGGCTGTAAAGTAACTTCCCAGTCACTCTGAACTCATCTCACTGTTTCATTTTCGTTATAGCATTTATCAACACCAGATATTTTTTATTTGTGAATTTGTCTGGATTTCTTTTCTACAGTGTAAGCTCCATGAGGACAGGAGCTTCTTGCGTCTTTTACAACATTATCTCCAGTAAATGTGTGTTTGATAATGGAATAAACTAGGCATTGTAATTTCTTCATTACTACCATCTGGACTTAACATGCATTATTTTTCTGGATTGGTGAGGCTGAGCACCTCTTGAAGCATGAAAGCCTTTTTAAAAAAACCAAATACTAAGACAGTCTAGAAGTTGAAATACTGTGTTTTGCTATATCCCATTGCTTATATTGCTGATAAGTTGCATAATTTCGTAAGTTTCTGACACTTCTTTCCTCCTTTATGCTAACACTAATATCCATAAAGTAGGATTTCTTTTGCAAACTGCACTTATGTACTGTTGTTTTCCTTTCATCTCCACAGCTTCTGGAAAGAACCAACAGTGGTTTTGAAGAATCCGATTCCGGTGCTACCAAGAGTCCGCTCCACTTAGCTGTAAGTGAGATGCTGTGGGCAACTTTGCTTGTTACAGAAGGAACCTAAACGTTCCTAAAACTAGGCCACTCTTAAAATGGAAGCATAGTAATGCAGAAATAACTAATAATGAAAACAGCGCGTGGGCGAAGGCTCAGGCCGTGAGGAGAAAGACTGCTTTAAGTTCCAATCCCAGCTGCAGCCACTGGGACACATGAGGCCAGTGAAATCAGGTTAAAAATATGCATAAATCTTTGTTCTTAGAGATGGATTTGGAATGGAAAAGGTGGATGGATAGTGGGATACTACTGTAAAGTTTTTGTAAAAAAATTTATACCAGTTAGCTTTTAGTATTGGTTGCTCTAAAGGTTGCTCCCTGAAATGTCTGCCCAACCTTCCATGGGCTGTGTCTGGAGAAGTTACCCCAAAGCTGAGCTGCCCCTACAGAGGCTTATTTGAAAGGTTTTCTCAGATAGAATCCTGATGCCCTTTGAAGGTGGGGTTGATTGCATCGCCAGGCCTACTGCTAATCTGAGGAGAGACTTTCTTAGCTTCCAGAAATTCTATCATCTCTCATTCATTTTAAAAAAATTATTGTTTCGTGCTTATTGTATGCCAGGTGCTCTGCTAAGCTCTATGGGTTTCCAGTCATATAAAGACAAGGGCTACAATATCACTGGCGACAGTTGGGTTTGGTGGCTCTGCAGCCGGCTGGGGTCTGGGAAGTACATAGAGAGAGGGGGTCCCAGCCACCACTCTTCTCATTAGCAGCTCACCTGGACATGGTTTCCCCACCTGTAAACTAAAAGCAGTGAGCTAGTTAAGGATCCCCAAACCTTTCCTGTTTGTTAATTTATTTAGTTGCTTGTTGTATGATCTCGCGTCTCCGCTCTCCACCCACTGTGTGGGGAGAATTGCTGTACCTCTCTCCCAGGGCCGATGCGGGGATGGCGTGAGGTAATGCACGTAGAGCACTTAGAGCAGCGCCTGGCACGCGTGCGGTCACCCAGCCTCATCGTCACTGTCATTAACATGAAGATCGTTCTTTCATTTGGCATATACTGACTGTGAATGTATTAAGCACGGTTCCAGGAGCTGGAGACGTTGCACTAAACAAAACCCAGGCTCTGTCCTGGTGCAGTTTCCAGTCTGGGAGAGACAATAGGCAAGTGATTGTGGCAGGACAGATGGCAGTAAGTACTGCGTGTGCTACAATCGGGATCAGTGAGGCAGAGAGCATCGAGGTGGCAGACAGGGTGCTATTTTATGTAGCACAGAATCTCACATTTGAACGGATACCTTAGGGGTACCCATGTTGATATCTGACAGAAGAGTGTTCTAGGCAGAGGTGCCAAGGGGAGAGCATGCTTGGCAGGTTAGCGGAGAGCAAGAAAACCGCTGTGGCTGGAGGAGAGCCGAGGGGATGAGGCCTGGCATGTGGTGGAGGGGCAGGGAGCGGTGCAAGGGCTTCGGCACATCACAGAGGGCCTCATACTCCGTTTAAGAACTTTGACTTGTACTCTGCGCAAAATAGGAAACCTTTTGGAGAAGTTTGAGGAGACAGATGATACGATATAACTTCTGTTTTTAAAGTGCGTTGAGTTTAAATTATAAAAGAGCAAAAGCAGAAGGAAGACAACCAGGCAAACAGTGATGATGATGACTTTGACCAGGGTGATGGCAGTGGGTTATTTCTCAAACTATTTTATTCTTGCCTCTAAATGCTAACTAATCCTTTTAAAAAATATTATTTGCTTCAAGAACTCCACAAGGACGCTCATCAGCCTCTCCAGGGGCCTCTGTAGCAATTAACTTGATAAAAACCCAAGGCACATTATTTCTTAGGTGGAAGCATTCTAGCAATGAAATGGAACCAGATGCCCTCAGACCTTGAGTGCCACAAGATACCTGACCTGCCTAGAGTTACCATTTCCTGGCTGAGTGATTCAAGTCTCCAGGGTGATCAGCCCAGTGAATTTCATAAGCATTTTCAACCACTTGAAAAAATTAAATCAAGAAGCAGGGCTATGCAAATGAAGGGCTCCAGCTGTCGAGATTTCCAGATGGACCCATTGTTTAATGGATTCTTTGGAGATCCCAAATTCTTTCTCCTCTTGCCCTCAGTTCCAGTCTAAAAAGTTCAAAGAAATTAATCATGTTTTAAAAATATTTGTTACCTAATGAGATTTAAGGAATTTTCAAAAACAAATTTAAAAAATGTTTGCTCCTTCCAGCAAAGGCTTAAACAGGGTTGTCTACTGAAAGCAAAAATATTACATGCTTTTTGAACCAGCATATTTGTTCTTCGTGTGTTACTTCCTCTTTAGTTTTTTCAGAAATTATTTGTGGAATTACTACAAAACACCTGGTTTAAGATGGGAATAGAAAAATATGACAGTTTTCATCATGTACTCCTGACACGAGGAAGTTCTCCTTTCCTGGCTATTTGCATCTCTTTCAAAGAGTTTCAAGTTTTATTGTATACTTTTTAAAATACACTCCGAAAGCCATATAACTGCCTAAAGACAGAATCTTGCATTTAACCCTAAAAGAGAATTCCATAGGGTTAAGCTATGAAGTGTGAAAGTAAATGAAAGTTCTTGTACAATCAAAGTTACCTTTATTATTCTCCTTGTATTGCCCTTGAAGTTTAGTACATAATTGTATGTCTTTAATTCTGTATTGTAATTCATATGCATACTAAAATTCAAGAGCTCTCATGGCACACATAAACTAATTACTAAAATACTGTGGCACATCAAAAAATATATTTCTTGCCCATCTGACCAAAAAATAGGTATAATTTTGATTCATTTGGACTGGTCGGCTATTGTTGTGTTGGCTGTTGTTATTTTTTTATTTGACAATTTAAGGGAAAAGAGACCAATGCCCCTGACTAAATAGTTAGGTATTGCATGTTTTAGACATTTTTGTGGCACACCTTTTGAAAATTGCGGAACTAGACTAAAGGAAGAAACAAGAAGGATTCTACAGATATACCTGGACTTTCAACAATTCTGTCTCTAAGAGAATTTTCAAGCACCTGGTATAGAAGAAAATGTGGATTGGAATTCTGAAGCTTTTCTAATCACCAGCAGGGTTCACTCCATTTTGTTTTGATATTAAGCCTCTTTGACTCTGACACATGCCAATGGATTTGTTTTTTGTTGTGAAGTTTAAAGGGGTCTTTTAGAGGAGGTAGGTTCTTAAGTCAGCAACTAAGTGCCCTGTGATGAGACTGCTGTTCTGAGGTGCCGATGCCTTCACACCAGCTTCCTTCCCAATATTGTGCTTTGTACATGTGCATGCAGTTTTTAAGTTACTGGTTCTATTTCCTTAGGCTGTCCTGATGACAGAAATTAAAATGTTCACTATTTTTGTCATAATAGTAACTGGCACTGAAGGAAACACCGTTTACAAATAGCATCTAGAATCTGCTGTTATCTATGTGGAGTCATTTCCCTTTGGTGTAAAGTCAGAATTTCTACACAAGCTGAATTAGTTGCTACCATTACAATTTAAAATGAGAGGAAGTGTTATGCAAAGTCAGTTTTCAAATACGCCACAGACTCAAGTCCAAGGGGAGATCAACTGATTTACAACTCTCATGTAGATGCTCCTGTTACCACAGCCGCTTAAAATCACCTATGGCCTGAGTTGGTAGTGGCTGAGGCTAGGTGATGGGTACGTGGGAATTCATTGCCCTATCCTATCTTCTTTGTATAGTTGGACATGTCCTATAATAAAAAATTAAAGAAACATATACCTTTTGGCCCCTTTGCACCCTTTCCATAGGAGCTCGTGAAAGGGCTGCAGCCCAGGCTCTGGGGTCTGAGTGGTCCCAGCTCCACCACGCAAGGCTGTGTGACCACGGAGGGCTGGGTAATGGCTCTGCCCTTCTGTGTCCTCGTAGGTAAAATGTGGCTAACAATAGTGCCCAAACCATGGGTTGCTGTGACAATTAAATAAGTGCTACATATAGATTATTGTAAAGTCTAGTAAAATAATTAGGAAACAATACGTTTTGAGTAGTATTTATTTCCTGGGGTATTTTTTTTGCTTTGTTTTGCTTTTTATTGAGTTATAATTGACATGTAGCGTTGTGTTAGTTTCAGGTATGCAGCATGGTGATTTGATATTTGTATATACTGCAAAATGATTACCACAGTAAGTCTGTTAACATCCATCACCACACATAGTTGCAACATTTTTTTCTTGTGATGAGAACTCTTTACTACCTTTGTTTTTAATATTATGTATTTAAAATTTTGTAAAAAGTGCTATGAAGATAGAATAAACTAGGATCAGTGTGGTGGACAGTGGGAGTGTGTTGAGATGGAGGCTGCTCTGGGAAGCCTCCAGGTAAGGTGCTATTTGAAGCAGAAGCACCAGGAAAGCCATGTGTCTCTCTGGGGAAGAGCTTTGCAGACAGAGGAAACAAAGTTCAGATGCAATGGCCCAGAGGCGGAAATGCATGTATTTAACCATAGTGGGGGATAGTGTGGCTAGAACAGAGTAAGTGAGGGGATGTGCTGATGATCTGGGTCGAGGGAGGCCAAAGCCTAAGGGCCTGAATGGTCATGGAGAGTTTTGAAATTTATTATCAATGAGGGAAGAGGCCATAGGCTAGTTTTCATCGAGGAGTGATATGTCTAACTCGGGTGTTAGAAGATTTCATCTGATGGCTGTGTCAGCAGTAGATTGTAGGGGGGAAAATGATGGAAAGGGAAGCTTTTGCCATCATCCTGGAAAAAGAGGATCATGGTATAGTGAGAACTGGATAGATTCTGGGTATATTTTAAAGAAAGAATAGAGGTGATCATGGCTCGCAACTAGAGGCAGATGATCATGGCCTTGAGAGCTGCTACCAGTCATACAGTGCCTGTGTGTGAATTAGAAAAGGGAGATGGGTAGATATTTTCCTGCCAGGTGCTTGAGAACTTGATGACATCTCTGTATGGTCAGCAAAAGGTATCCCCTCCTCTCAGAAGACACATCGCTGTACCAGGGCCTGGCAGGGTCGGTGAGGGGGAGTGAAGGTGGAGAGAGGCTGTTGTTCAGCACTCGCTTGCCCTGATGTCCCAGAGCCCTGGTGCAGGACTGCAACCCTGGGATTAAGGGGAAAGGTAAAGATGACTCCCAAGTTTTGGGCCTGAGCAACTATAAGAATAGAGTTGTCACTCACTGACATGGGAAGGCTGCAGGTGGAGCAAGTTTTGGGAGCGAAAATAAGAATATGGTCTGGGCCCGGTCGGCATGGCTCAGTGGTTGAGCATCGACCTAGGATCTAGGAGATCGAAGTTCGAATCCGGATCAGGGCACATGCCCAGATTGTGGCTCGATCCCCAGTAGAGGGTGTGCAGGAGGTGGCCGATAAATGACTCATTGATGTTTCCATCTCTCTCTCTCCCTCTCCCTTCCTCTCGCTGGAATCAGTAAAGACATTTAAAAAAAAAAAAGGAATATGGTCTGGGACATGTTAGGCTTAAGATACATATTAGACATTCAAGTGGAAATACCAACAGGCAATTGAATGTACAGGTGTAGAAATAAAAGAAGTTGGAACTCGGATATAAATTTTGGATTCATTAGCATATGAGTTTATGTTATACATATTATATATATATATTTATATATATGTTTAATGTACAACGTAATAACATAATCATTCACAAAAAGTAATGTAATGGGAAAGTTTTAAAACAACTGTCAGTCCTCTTAATTTCTCTAATCTCTGTTATTGTTTTAAACATATACTCAGAGGAAAAAATTCAAACGATTTAAAAAAGAAAAGGTGAAAAAAGTCCATATGTTCATTATCTCTCATTTGTAGAGGTTGTTTCTCTTGTAATCTGAAATTTGCTATAAATACAGAAGTATACATATATATAAATATGTGTATCTCTGGATATGCTTTTTGTATAAATGAAGTCATGCTATATGTACTGTTGCAACTTAGTTTTTTGGATTTTTTAAAAAATAGCTTTTGTCAAATTGCTCTCCACAAATGTCACACCAATCTATATTCCCACCAACAGAGAGTAAGATTGCTTTTTTCGCTGTTCTTAACTAATACTGGACATGACCAAACTTAACTATTGGCAATCAGGTAGTCAAAAAATAGTACCATAAAAATATACATAATTTTTTCATAAGTTCACTGACCTTTTATATTTCTTTTTATTTGAGCTGCCTTTTTATGCCCTTTGCACATTTTCTAGTTTTTAAAAATGTTTTGTAAAATCTCTTTTATATTAAAGAAATTAGCCTTTTTCCATACTAAGCCTTTTTTCAGATAAATTATGCCTTGAGTAATCACTGCAGGGCAGGCGACAAAAGAGGGGACTTTGGCTGCTGAAGGCCCTCGGGACAGGCTTTTCCTCTCTCCCCCTCTATTTCCCTTCCTCCTCCTGTTTCCTTCTCCCCACATTCTTATAACCTTTTCTTTATTTCAGTGCCCTTTGTCTTATGTGTACATATACATTTTTTTACCTCATAGATTTAATAAAAATCATCTCTCAGACTTTTGATTTTGTTTTTTAGTAGCATAAAGGCTCTTAACATAGTGTAGGACCTCATAATAAATCCAAACGTGGTGCTGGTACATAGACTATATTTCCATACTTTTTTTTATGTTTTCCTTATAATCACGAAGTAAAGGAGAGAGGAGGAAACATCCACAATGCACAGGATGCTATGCACAGCCTGCGCAATTTCATCTCTTCTCATCTTCCCTGGGAGGCACCTTTTATTGCTCTCATTTTGTAGGTGAGGAAATAAACTAAGTGAAATTAGGAAACTCACTCAGGGTCACATGGTTAGAAATTAAAATGTTGAACTGTAACTGTATGCCTCTGTTGTATTACGAACACCACACGTTTTTTGTAACTTTTTTCTCCAGGTTGAACAGGAAAGTCTCCTGAAAAACATATTCTGATCATGTCAATGTGTTTAGACTGAACAGACAAAATAATATATTAATTAATTCAGCTACCAGTCTCTATTAGATTAGTAGGTCAACAGATATAAGAATACATTAGTACATTTAGTGCCTTTGGGGCAGATTATTTGGCAAAAGAGAGAGGACATGAAGGAATTCATACATAACTGAGTTTCATGCATTATGATTTTTCAGTCTAACTTTGGTTTTCTGTGTTTTCAGAATTATCCCAAGTGTCTTTCTGATATGCTCTTTGGGGTGGCCTCTCTCCGTGACCTTGGAGGCCCAGCCCCTCTTTTGGATGGTTGTGGGATTTGAGGCGGGCGAGCATTTGTGTTGTTGGTTTCTTCTTTGCAGGCCTACAATGGGCATCATCAAGCCTTGGAAGTCCTTCTGCAGTCACTGGTGGACCTGGACATCAGGGATGAGAAAGGCCGCACTGCTCTGGACCTGGCTGCCTTTAAGGGACACACGGAATGTGTGGAAGCTCTTATCAACCAGGGTGCATCTATCTTGGTGAAAGACAATGTGACAAAAAGAACCCCACTTCACGCCTCAGGTGGGTCTTGTCAAGAGCCTAGTTACCCTAGTTTTGCGGCCCACTTGTAAGTCTGAGTAAAAGGTTAGCAGCATCTTTTGTTGTTGTTGGTAATCCTCACCTGAGGATATTTTTTCCATTGATTTTTAGAGAGAGTGGAAGGGAAAGAGAGAGAGAGAGAAACATCAGTGTGAGAGAGACACATCTATTGGTTGCCTCCCACATGCCAGGGATTGAACCAGCAACCCAGGTATGTGCCCTTGACCGGAAATCAAACCTGCTCCCCTTGGTCCACAGGCTGACACTCAAACCACTGCTCAGGGCAGAATCTCCTTTTATCCTGATTTTTAAATAGGGTTTCTTTCTACATCAGACATGCCCACTCTTCCAAAATGCTTAATATCCACTTTGAGATGATTGGTGTTCTCTGGCCAAGCGAGCTCTGGCCATCTTCTTTAAAGACTTTATTTTTTAGATCAATTCTAGGTTCACAGAAAAAATTGAGAGGATGGTTCAGAGATTTTCCATATATCTCCTGCTCCCCCCACACCCACGCATAGCCTCTCCCATTATCAACATCCCCCCAGAGTAGTACATATGTCTCACCCCAAGCCTGTAGTTTACATTAGGGCTCACTCTTGGTGTTGTACATTCTATGAATTTGAACAAATGTATAATGACATGTGTACATTATTGTAGAATCATATAGGGTACAGTACTATAAATCCAGCTCTAAAATCCTCCATGCTCCATCTATCATCTTCTTAACTCAAAAGAGCGTTCAGAACCTTTGGCCAATAGCCATCACAAACTTTCGGAAAAAAAGGGCAAGGCCTGATGTGATCTTTGGATAAGTTACATAGAACAAAATCACAGCATTTTAAAAAATAAAATTCATGATGTTTCATAAAAGGGACAGTCAGACAGCAAACTAATCAGTATACCATTCTGCTAGCATAAATGATGCTTCTTAGTTTTTGCTCTGATTCTTGATGCATCAAGTGTAAAAATAGAGACTCTTAAAAAGTGCATGTATATATCAAAAAGTAAGTAATTTGCCTTTTCTGGATTTTTCTCTAATATACATAAAATAGAACTGTATCAGGACACTGCTAGACATATATACAGATAGAAAGGTAATGTGGAGAGTCTCTAGCTCAGCTAAGGCATAAATTTCTTTTCGGTCAGAATTCAATGATATTTACCTTTGATCAGGATAGTAAACATTGTCCTATAATGAGAAATAACTGTCATAAACCATTAAATGAGTGTGTTGAGGAAGCATAGGAGTGAAGATGCTTTTCAGAAGACTTACTGATCTTGTTACTTGGGAGAATTTTCTCAGAATGTTAGGCTTTGTAGAAGTATTTCTACCCACATCCCTGAATTTCCAAACCACTGAAGGAAAACAATATGGAAATAGAAAAAAACACAAACCATGGCTGTTGCCTAATTACCTGGAAATAATTATTCCTGGAAAAACACTTTAGCCATGAGATCAGCAGTGGTTGGTTAAATTGTAAATTCTTATTTTCTATCACATTTAGTCTTTTTGGTATTATTATAAAGTTTGATATTCTAGACATCCTTGGTATTATTCTAAAGTTCAAATTTCTTTCTTTTTAATATTGGTTGCCTATCATTAAGGCAAGCATCCTGCTTTCGTTATCAGGTACTTCCTGTTTTCATTGTGGAAGATCGCTCTTGTAAACAAGTAAACAATGAAAAAATAATCGTCACTCCTTCGCCGTTGCGTAGGTGATGGTCCAATGGAGCCCCCTCGTGGTCAAGAAGACTCCCTCCTTGTGGCTCTCCCTCAAGTCCTTGGGTTAATAACAGGCTGTCATTTGACTGTTCTCCACAAAATGTCCGCAGTGTGGAAGCTTTAGCCTGTGCTCTGAGGATCTGCTGATCCAGAATCGTTTCCAACACATTTGAAAGGCCAGCTTACTTTGTTTTTTACAGATCCTGGGAATACTGTGAGGAGCAAGAGTGGGTACGAGAGGTTTTGGTACAGTCAACTGCAATGACAGTTGTGGTCGTTGAGCAACATGAAAAATTTCACCGATCGTGAGAGAGAGGCTGGGCTAGTCTGAGACAAAGCTGGACTGGGCCGGGCACAGCTAGGGAGATGTCCGCATCTTTCTGCTAGCAGGCAATCGGGGGAAATGTAGTGGGTGGGAAGCCAACAAGAATTCTAGTTTGGCTACACTTTTCCAGTAAGGGGGACTTATATTTACCTGAGGGCTATTAGCTCAGTTCAAAAAGCTGCAGTACCCCTCCTCCCCACACACACACACACACTGCTGTAGATATTGGTTTGCTCTCCAACACAGTGGGTGAGTGATATGAACTTGGATTATTTTTTTCCTTTTCCTGTTTAGCCAAAAATCAAATATCCTTGGAACTATTATGATTATGAGCATGTAAGGAATGTCAGGTCGATATAGAAAGAGGCATCAAACCTCCCCTGTACCTCCCTCCACTTTATGAACCCATTGCCTGTAATATTTAGCTGTCAGTCCTCTGCTAATCATTTCCTTTTAAGGATACATTAAACTACTTAAAAATAGTAGTTACCAGTGGTAACAGATTTTATGTGCTGTTTCAAACAAACAAACAAAAACCAACAGCAACAACAATGCATTGCCTGCATCCCAGTCCCCAAAATTTCCTCCTGAGACACATAAATGGGATATTGTTGAGAATGAGCTGGATACAGCGGTCTACAAAATGTGGGCATTATTCCTGTGCTTAATTTGAGTGGTTTCGATGAATGGGAGCTAATTCTAATATGTATTGTCCCTGAAAATTGTGTCAGTTGTTAAATTAGCATTCTCTCATGACTGGCATGCAATAAAAAGGACTGTAAAATGGTGCAGCTCTTAGAAGAGCCTTCATTAACCTAGCATAGCTGCATCTATTCCCTTCCCTCTCCACTGCCATAACGAAGTAAATGCAGTGTATTCTGTAGTGTTCTCATTGTTCAGAGAGGAGAGAGGTCACGTTTGGAAATGTAAACATTGCTCTTTCTCTTCCTGCTCCCCCGGCAGAAAGCCATGTCTGTTGTAAGGCTGTGGGTTGCACTCAACAAGCTGGAGAAAGTAGCTTACCTGCCCCCTGCCCCCCATCGTCATCCTGGGAGGTTGGCTTCGGCAGCGCCCAGAGCATCCACTCCTAAAAGCGGCTTCGTGCCTGACGTGCACACGGCACGTCCATGTAGCGCACCCTAGCCAGCCAAGGCCAACAGCAGTGTCCTGGCTGCATGTCCTGCCCATTTTCAGCCCCCACTGCGACCGCTGGGTGATGAGGGGTGAGGACCAGGCAGCACCTGGGAAGCGGCTGGAAGACCTCCACAGGGGAAGAGAGGGGAGGGCAGGGGACGGAGGGATCCAGGGGTGTGAGGCCAATGGCGTGCTCCCCCCCAGCATGTTTGAGACTCTGCCAGGCAGAGAAACAATTGGCTGTAGTTTGAGGAACTTGGGGACAGAGGTGCAGCCGCAGGCAGCAGGTCTACTCAGTCAATCAATGAGCAGTGAGTCGATGGCTTCTGTACATCTTGCCGCCTTGAGGGTTTGCTTTAAGTCACCGCTAATCAATCAGAACTGTTACTTGAATGTCTACTCCGAATGTACAATGACCAGGGGGGAAAAGAGCAGAACCTGTTTGCTTTCTTCCTCCCCCCTTCTTTCCCTTCCTCCCCTTCCCTCCCCTCCTCTCTACTCCTCCCATCCTATTACTGCTCCCCTCTTCTTCCTCCTCTCCCTTCTTCTGCCCCTTCTTCCTTATTATTTTTTAAATTTTTTTAATTTAAAATATCACAGATGTCCCTTTTTCTCCTGCTTGACCCCTTTCACCCCTCCCCCCCTCCCCAGCCCCTCACCACACCATTGTCTGTGTCCTTGGGTTATGCACATATGCATATAAATTCTTTGGTTAACCTCCCCCACCCCCCTCCTTCCCTCTAAGATCCATCAGTCTGATCCATGCTTCCATGTCATTGAATCTGTTCTGTTCATCGTTTATTAAGTTCTTTAGATTCCACGTATAAGCGAGATCATGTGATGTTTGTCTTCCTCTGCCTGGCTTATTTCCCTTAGCATAATACTCTCCAGGTCCATCCATACTGTCCCCAAGGGTAGGAGATCCTTCTTTATTACAGCTGCATAGTATTCCATGGTGTAAATGTTCCACGGCTTTTTATCCACTCATCTACTGATGGGTTTGGTGCTCTCTTCCTTCTTAAAAAGGTCTGAAGGCAGGCTGGACACAGGGTTATGTAGTGTTGGGTGGCTCCCTCAGAGAAACAAAAAAGATAACTGGAAATTGGGGAGAAATTATCAATCCCATTCAAGCAGATTAAAAACAAAAGGACATCCCTTTTAAGGGACATTAACCCTCAGTACACGAACCAGGGGAAAGTCGGGTGAGGCCCAGAGCGCCCGGGGAGGAGGGCAGGAGGAGACGGGTAAGGTGAAGGCCGCGGCACGAGCCCCCAGCTCGAACGCCTGGAAACCTGGCGACGGCGGCAGCTGGAAACCGACGCTTTGAAGTCCAAGTGGATTTCACTTTGGAAGGCTGTGTGTAATCGTGCTGAGCTGTTAAAAGAATGTCTGTTGTTTTCTTTTTCAGTAATTAATGGTCACACGCTGTGTTTGCGGCTGTTACTAGAAATTGCAGACAACCCCGAAGTGGTTGACGTGACAGATGCCAAAGGACAGTAAGTACTTCCCGCTCGGCCTGGGGTGGACGTTGCAGTCACGGCGGGTAATGGGCCGATTTAGAAGCTAGGAGGGCTGACTTTTGGGTTGGGAGGTATGTGTTTGGGTGAAATTGGTTGCATGAGAACCCTGGAATAACGAGGTGCCCTGGTGCTAGAGCATATCCGAGAAAAGTATGCAGGCTGTGTGTGTGTCTTGATGAAAATGAGCCAACTTTTCATGTCTGTGGCCATGTATCCTGGCCTTTTAAAAATAGTTCTCCTTTCTCCTTCTTTCTATCCATTTTACCCTCTTTTGAAGCTGCTACATTCCCATTTTAATGTTAATAATGGCAACGGCTTCGAGAAGTTACCTCAATCATGGGTCTGTTTTTCCAAAGCCCTTTCCATCTGTTAGCCTGTGCCTACACCCAGTCTCCTCTGACAAGCAGGAAATGCAGAGCAAACAGCGCTGGGGACTCACACCAGACACATGCGTCAGTGTTGCAGTCAGACCCAGGACGTCCCCTCCTGGATTCCAGCGCTTTGTTCTTTCCTCTATATTTGTCAGACTTTTCAGTAAGGCAGTGAAGCTTTGTTCAAATGAAATATTGAGCAAATGCCAACATAGAAAACTATGAAAGTAGACCTACTCTGGTAGAAGCAAGAGGGTCTCCTACATGCATGCACTCCCTACTCAATTGATATTTAGAAATGCTATGTACTTTTGAAAATTATGGGATTCCACTGACACCATTCCACATGGCCATTAAACACCAGAGGTAGCTTGTTCCAAGTAGCATAGAGTAAGTTGGGGGCACTAAAAATATCAAGCAACTGTCAAGAAGGGGGGGTGGGGAAAGGGGGGAAAGGGAAAGAGGCAGGGAGGGAGGCAGGGAGGCAGGGAGGGAGGGAGGAGATCCTCCCACTGGAAGTAATGAATTTTTTTTTTTTAAATCTTCTTCTAAAAAGCCTAATTTATCTCTCTCCCTAGAACCCCACTGATGCTTGCGGTAGCATATGGACACATCGATGCTGTTTCATTGTTACTTGAAAAGGAAGCAAATGTAGATGCGGTTGACATCATGGGATGTACAGCTTTACACAGAGGGGTATGTATGTCTTCCTCAGCTATAGTCAAGCAATTTAGTAATGAGCGTGTTTCCTCTTTACTTTTCCATATGAATGTTTAGTAGAAAGATTGATTCCTAAGAAAACCAATTAACCTCAGTCAGTCTAAAAGAAATTCCAAGTCTTTTGCAAAAGTAAAATAATGGCAGATATTCTTAGATCCTGCTCTTGAGATTTCATGTTAGATTGTGATCATAGATACAGGACCTCCTACTGTTGGTAGAATTGGTTCTGCTTTCTGATTACAAATACGTGCACATCATAGAAAACCTGCAAAAGGGTTTTTTTTGTGTGTGTTTTTTCAAAGCACAGAGAAGAAAATTACAATTGCCAGTAAACCTACCTTTTGGAGATAACCATTTTTTGGTTTATATACCCAATTTTTTTTTTTCTGTATATAGGTTTATTTAAAAAATTTCTTTAAAGAGAATACTAAAGATACTATTTGGAACCTACTTTTTTCTTTTAAAATATCAAGAACCTTTATCCATGTCAGTAAATATTTTCCTGCCCCATCATTGTTAATGGTCCATTGTGAGCAGGTGTCATAATTTATTCCAGTGATTGCTTAGTTTTGAGTAGTCATGCTATTTCTAATTCTCACCTGAAATATGTATCCTGCTGAAATATGTATCCTGTGGATAGTTCTTTATACACATCTGCTCAGTTGTTTTTTAAAGCATGTTGAGGAAATGAAATCAAACAAAAGCAGAAATAAAAGTGCTACTTGGGCTGGTGCTGAACACCATGGTCAATGAAAAGAAGAGGAACTCTAAGTGCTCAAAGTCATAATCATAGTTCTTATATTTGGGTACTTTCCATGGGCCATGCAACAGGCTGGGGCCTTTACGTATCTTATTAGTCCCCACAACAACCTGTGGGGTCATTATTACTGTTCCCATTTACAGGTAAATGAAATGAGACAGAGAGGTGACTCGACCTCTCCATGTTTTACCGGGGGAAGCCAGGATTTAACTCACATCTTCCTGGTTCTAAAGCTGATGTTTTCTACTATATCATGATACCTTTCATGGGTATGTTTGGAGAGTCAAGAGATGTTTCCAAAATGCTGATGTTCACATGGCCTTTTCTGATATGAACTTTGCTGGGGGGTTCTGCCTCTCTCCTCTGAAGTAGGGCAGAGTTTATTTCCCGTAAGGCCCAGGCATTTATGTCCTCTTAATCTGGGTGCAGCTCACTTAGTCACCTGTTTCACTTCCTGAGTCTTCTGCCCTTCTGACATTTGTTTTGTGTTTTTACTTGTCGTTTATCAGATTATGACAGGACATGAGGAATGCGTGCAAATGCTGCTAGAACAAGAAGTGTCGATTCTCTGTAAAGATTCCAGAGGGAGGACACCCTTGCATTATGCAGCTGCGCGTGGTCACGCCACATGGCTGAGCGAGCTGCTCCAGATGGCACTTTCTGAGGAAGACTGTTCTTTCAAAGATAACCAAGGCTACACACCACTGCACTGGGCGTGTTATAATGGTGAGTTGATTGTTGTTTGACTGATTACAGGAGGTTTCCTATGAACCCAGCACCACTGTGATCTCAATGGAGGTGAAAACATAGCATAATGCTGTAAACCTGGATTTCCAATCACCCAAGATAACTTTTGCTTTTATGGCTACCATACCTTAATGGAATAAAAATTCACTTTTTGTTAATTAGTAACATATAACTACTAATCAGAACTTCCTATGAACTGAATAACCAGTTTTAATCAAGGTTTCTGATCTACATCATATAACCAGGGATCATACAATGAATTAAAATAAGGCAGCTAAAACCAAAATATATATATGATGTAATAACCTGTCACTATTGACTGCTAGTCAGGCTGCTAGATGAATGATTTGTCTTTTGGCATTTCTCTTTTTTATCACATTTCCCCTATTTATTTTGTTGCATTTGTAATTCAGAAGACTTAAAACTTTTTATTTCACTTATTTGAGTAAAAAAGAAATGCATATTAATCATAACATTTCAAAAAGATTGATGTGTCTAAGGTAAAATTAAATCTCCATGTAATTTGGTGTGTACCTTTAATACTTTTCCCTTGAGAATATAAATAAATACAAGTATGTGTGTCTGATTTTTTTTCTACTAGAATCAGATAACAACTATTATTCTATAACTTTTTTTTTTTGCTGTTGCTTTCTTAACATACTGTCCAGTGGTGAGGCCAAGGTGTAATCGCCACCAGAACAAGAAGGTATCTTCAGACAGAAAAACGAAGCAGGCAACTCCATGGAATATAACAGGAGTTATTACAGGGTGATCTCCTTACAGGGATCTAGGGCCAGAGTGGACAGATGACACCACACTCTGTGCAGATTATTCTCCGCTAGCAGACCCCTAGTAGAGTGCTTTTTTTTATAGTCTAACTGAGGTACTAATGGTTGACAAGACTAAGGGACAAAGAATGCAGTTAAAGAATGCAGTAGCGCCTGGGGCCATACCTCCTGGTGGTCTTGTGATGGAGGAGGGTTTATCATCGATACTATCGCCAGTTTAATATTTATCCCAGTTGTCATGACATCCTGGCCGTTACTAACAAAAATATTTATGGTGCATTTTATGGAACACAGATAATCATCAACTGGAAGGCTCTGATATGCTTGCTAGGGAGAGGGAGGTTGACCAAAGGTCACAGCATAAAGGAAATCGGGACACAGAGTCAGTTTTGTCTACTTCTCCGCACATTCTACTGCAGATATTCTTACAAGTTATTATGTGTCGTATTGATTGATCTTGGTGTATTTCAGAGCAAATAAATACAGATGTGTGTATATATCAGAATTTATTATTTATTCAACCAGGTTCCTATTGATGGACATTCAGATTTTTTTCAGCCTTTTTCTTGTTACAGTGCTGCAGTGTGTATATTCATGTTATTATGTACCTTAAATTCTGTCAGATAAGTTTCCAGAAATGAAATTATTGATAAGGGGACATGTATGTTTTCTAATTTGATAAATTATACCATGTTACTTTACAAAAAGGATATAATTTATTACCCCTGCAAACATGTATAAAATTTACTATTTCCCCAAGCCTTTGCTAGCCCAGGATAATAGCATCTTTTTCAATTTTGTGACTTTGGAGAGCAAAAAATGTTATCTCATTATCTTGGTTTGTGTTTCCCTGTATAATAGTGCATTTATTTATTTGTATTTCCTCTTCTGGAAATAACCGTTTCCATCTATTGCTTTTTTTTTTTTTTTAATGAGTTTTATCTTTTCTCATACCTTTGTTGGAGCACCTTGTCGTAGAGATATGAATCCTCTGTGTGTGTTCTGTGTGTTGCAAATATTTTCTCTCAGTCTATCATTTAACTTTGTTCCTAGTTTATGATGTTATTTTCCATGCAGAAATTTTTTCTGTGTAGTTGAATCTGTCATGTTTTTATTTTATGGGATCTAGGTTTCCAGTCTTGCTTAAGGTCTCCCACCCCTAAGTTTATATGAATATTTTCCCATTTATTTCCCACTCTGCATCTACAATTTTATTTTTCTATTTCCAATTCTTGTATTAAAATATTCACTCAGAAACTTTGATTACTAGGTCCAGAAAGATTTTCAGGGTGCTCTAATTTAAGAGATTTCCTTTCATTTTTGTTATAGCCCTCTTTTTTCATTGGCTCTTGACCTCAGTAAGGGCCAAATTTTCTACTTGCTCAACTTGGTTGTCCCCTCTGCCCCTGGAGAATTGTGTTTTTTTAACCTACTAATGAGTGAAGGCTTCCTAACTCCCATCTAGGTCAAGCTCTGAGATCTCTCTGGCAGGAAGGGGAAGATGCAGTAAGGATGTTGGTCATAATGGCAGGTGGCAAACCCACCAGACCACATTCCCTCCCCTGAAGTGTGTGTGTCGGGGGGGGGGGGGGGGGGGCAAGTCTTTGTTCCTAGGCCCCTCCAGGTGCAAGCAGGGGAAAAGGAGCAGTCCTCTCCTAAGCAATTCCGGTGCAGTATTCTTCCAGGTCTGAGCTTCAAGCTCCCATCTTCCCAGAATCCTTTTCACTGAGCACTTTGAAATATTGAAAGTCATTCAAGAATCCCCAGACCTATCTACACAAACCCTTAGATTGGGATTCATATAGTCCCAAGGAGTGGTATGTGTAGACGCTTCCTAAGCTAAATCCCCTGGGGGGATTCCTACTAACAGAGGGTTGGATATAGTTGGAGAGCTAAACAGTATAACTTGCATAAAGCTAGGGGGTTTTTATATTCATTACTTCATTGATTTTTTAATCCTCTTAAAAGCAGTTTCACTTTTTATAGGTAAAAGAAAAGTTTGATTTGTGATTTAATACTTAAAATTGTCTGATCTACATCATTCTAAGGTAGATCAGGGAGAACTCTCACTAATTTAGCACTGAGTTCAGCCAAGAGGAGGTTCCAGGACAACAATCTGTATTCTAAAGCCAAATAACTTTGCCTTCTTGCCTGAGTAACTCCATCACTTCACATACTACATTCAGGTCCTGCAACAAGTAAGCTCCCATCATCCTGTGACATTGGTAGGGCAAGTATCCCTCATCTGCTTTTTTTATATATGTGTAATTGAAGCTTACAAATCCCAAGTGAGTTGCCTTAGATCACATAACACATAAGTTAACAGAGTTGAGGCCTTACTTAAATTCAGTTGATTTAGGAACTACTTGTCATTTTGTTGAAAATAATTCCTCACATTCATTCCTCTACTTATTTTTAAAAAAAATACTTATTGGGCACATATTAGTTGCCAGGAACTGGTCTTGGTGCCATTTTAAACACTTATACAGTATTTTACAGTCACAGCCTTTTCAGCTACATTATCTCAGATTCTGTTTTCTGTCAATCACATCTTTTCCCCTTCACTAAGGAACATAATTATAAGTGAACCTGTTCATATGGGTGAAAGGGAAATTTCCTGTTGTAAGTATGGTTAAGCATCTATCTACCAAGAGCTGAGCATAACATAAAATCTATTCTGCTTGCAAATGAGGTCTCCTTTTTATCTTTCTCTCTCTCTGCCAGACCATATGGACTTCATTGTTTTATTTGTTCATTATGTCTTGGAACACCTGTGAGCATAGTTAATAACATTTTGGCATTTTGTGTACTTTATTCCACGGAGAATGAGCATTCAGCCAATTCAGGAAAATTCATAAGCTAGAATTCAGTTCTTAATGACAAAAAAATTTGATTGTGTCGAACAAAATTTCTTTCTTGGAAACTTCCTAAATTCTTTTACTTCCTTGCAGGTAATGAAAACTGTATAGAGGTACTTTTGGAGCAAAAATGTTTCCGCAAATTTATTGGCAATCCCTTTACTCCACTGCACTGTGCAATGTAAGTAGGAAAGCTGGATGTTAATGGTGTTGCTTTAATTCTTTTAACAGCACATAGGGAAATTGCCTTTTAGGGAAGGAAAAAGCATTCCCATTACAGATAAAACCAATGTATTCCATTTTGCAACTAAAGACAAATAGGTCTGATAGCAAAGTGTGAGCCCTGACATTAATGATTTTCTGGGAGATTTTTGTCGAAGGCCATGGTTCCAAGGTGGCTACATGCCACCTTAGGGAAACTACATGAAGGGGTGGACTGAGGGGCATATTACACGCCATGTGAGAGTTCTTCAGATATATTTCACATCTGTCAGCCGAATTCTAAAAATAAGTTGGGGCTAGCAACAATATGCCTATGAATCCTTAGAAAGGCACTTTATATCTAGAAGACTTTTCATATATAGTAATTCTTTATCCTTCATACA
The DNA here is from genome assembly GCF_054644295.1 of Miniopterus natalensis. NCBI lineage: Eukaryota > Metazoa > Chordata > Mammalia > Chiroptera > Miniopteridae > Miniopterus > Miniopterus natalensis. The sequence continues at coordinate 25,930,726 of NC_142088.1, forward strand.
TTGTAAGGTTTTTTTTTCTTGGTAAATGTAATTTTTGCTCCAATCTCATAGTGTGAACCACTGTTCAGAGACTCCAATGACTTTAAGTCAGACTTCCATGGTCAGCCTCGTGGGCCATGGTCACCTGGGGCCTCTGTTCACCAGAGGATCATGTCACCGAGGCAACCATGGTCAGCCTTGGGGCCTAAGGCTTGGGAATGCTTTGTCTTTGCCTTGTCTCTGGGCTTCACGTGAAGTTGGGTCATTTGATTGCAAAGATATTGGAGGCATAAAGTGGATCAGTAAGGAAGGGATGAGGGATACAGAGTAGAAGTGATTTTAAATGTGAAGGAACCATGTCTTTTTCACTTTGGTATCCCCAAAACACCTAACGTAATGCTTGTACAGTGGTGCATTGAACTCCCTCCTGGATGCAGGGGTTCTGCAGAAATGAGTATGTGCCATTAGAACTGTTAAAGTGATAAAGAAGACAACTTAGGTGATACAAACAAACTTTATTTAACACTTTATGAAGCAGGCAGTGTCCACTCTCAAGAGTTCAGAGACCTGCAAAGCAGGGCGGAAGGCAGGGAGCTTTTGCAGGATAAAGAGGAGAGACTAAGGAAGGGAAGGAATAAGCATATCTGATTGGCTGGTGTTAACATCTTGCCTCTTTGCATTATCATAAGAACAGGGCAATCACCCTTGGAGCTGGGTGATCACAAATTGGTTACTAAATGGTCTGACTTTGGGGCAGGTGGAACGTTTACAGAAACATGAAACCTAAAAGGTAAGTTTTATTTTGGTGACATAATTTCCCAGGGTCAGAGTTGCCTGGCCTACCAAGGAAAAGTTAATGTAAGATCAATTTGACAATTCCCCTCCCCCCCTTTGATCAACCTTTGGTCCAGCAAGAGGTTTGATCAAAGATGGTGCTGCAAGTTATTCTCAGTTATCATTTTCTCTTTGGGTCTCAGTATGTATTTCACAGGAGATGGTGTCAAGTATTATCATTTCAGTTGGAGGGAAACTATTTGTTAGTTGGCTGATGGCTTAAACCCTTGAGAGAACACACAACAGACCAGGGAGATAATTATTATTAGTAGTAGTAGTAGTGGAAAAGAATTCCTAAGGCTTACAGGGTGCTCCTGAGCCAGGGGCCCCATGAACCAAACCGGCTAGAATCAAATAAGTTAAGAAATCCTAAAGAGGAGATACTTCTTTAAGCTAGTTGGCCTGTTCATGTATTTCATGTGTCTCCACACCCCCAGAACTTCTTATCCAGCAAGCCTGTTCCTGAGACACTGAGGCATTAGAAATCAGCAAGAAGTTTGTAACAGGCAAAACTACAGGATCACCAGCTTGTAGCAAATCCAGCAGTCATTTGCAGGTTGGATTAGCCCCTTTTGCAATGGCCTGAGATGTGTGAACAGTGGCTCTATCTTTTTAGGCCAGGGTGAGACAAACAGTAGACAAACTACTCGTGAAGATCTTTGTGGTGTAAAATTAGAAGGATGGACAGTGAGGGAAAGGGAAATGGAAAGAAATGTTCTCGCTGCTGGGAGGAAGCAGTATACTTCTATATCAGTTACTTCTCTTTCTGGTCGGTTTCGTTTTGAGGTCTCCAGTGTTTACACAGATGTCATGTGGAACCTCCTTCAGTTGTGAAATATGCACCCAAGGTTTGGCACCTTAATAATTCAGCAGGGGTGTCAGTGGTCAAGAGTGCTTGGTAGGGTGCTTTCCAGGAATCTCACTTTTGTAAAAGCATCAGAGAAAAACAATAACTGTCTAAAAATGACAAAAGACTTAATGTCCATGGTTAAAGATCTGCTGAGAGTTCATTATAGAAAATTTAGTTATTTCTGTGGCACACATTTTAAGATGACAAATGGAATTATGACTGACAACATTATACCAGGACATATCAGATTTTTAGGAATACAATTATCAGTATTATACAGTTTCTGGAAAACTTATATTAATAACCTGTACCCAAAGATTATCCTAGATCATGTGAACTTGAAAAACATTTGGGTTAGTTTCTACATTTCTGAGGGTATACTTGATTTATAAAAGAGATTCATTTTCTTTAAGCCAATTAAATGGAGCTCCTTACAAAATAATTTAGGCAGAAAAACCCCTGCATATTTATAACATACATATATAGACATACTTAAATATATAGACAGACACAAACAGAGATCTTATAGCTTTCATTTCAAAATTTTGGCCATGAGACAAATATGATGATGCAAACCCCGCTAGTTTATAAATGAACAGTTGGATCCAAATTGTGTTTCTGGTAGATGGAATAAGTCAAGGTTACCTACTCAGGTGATTATACTTTTTACTGATATTGATGGAGAACACTTTTAAGATTTTTTATTCTTCTGTTTCCAAGTAGCCTTTCCTTTTTTTTAATTCCTTCTAATAAAAATTACCTCCCTGAAGTTTGCATTTCAAAGAGATAGCACTTTGTTCCTAGAGAAAACACAGTAGAACATTTGTATCTCAAAGGCATGGGAAAAGAATGCAGTTCCTCCAGGAAGGACTTTTGATTCCTGAATTCAGAATTTTTACATGTACAGCCTTTTGAGATAAATAGGGGAGGTTTGGGGATAGGTAAAAAGGATCAATGGGCTTTTCTGTTCTTATAAAGACTTGATTTATAAGGCAAGGACAGTTTTTTTTTTTAATTCCTGAAAGAATTGGGTTGCAACCTGAATGATATCAAGGGGCTGTCATCCATCATTAACTTTAATTTGCTTCTTTATATTAGGAAGAAGATCTTTAACTAAGATAGAAATTAAAAAATTTCTGTGTTCTAAATTTTGAGCTGTTTGTCTTTGGAATCCCATCCCTCCACTTTCCCACCCCCCACCATGAGTACATAGCTTCAATTTAGCTTAGGGGAGAAGTCCTAGAAAATGTTCCTATCAGGCTCTGAATATTAGCTGCCAATTTGGCCAACTTCTGACCATTGAGCTACTTATAACAAAAAAAATCCCTTCAAATATCTTGTCAAGTTTTCAGCTGAGACAAATAGTAAATATTCCTGGCTATATTGAACAACCCCATGGATGCCAAAGCTTTCCCCAAAGAGAGTGGGAAAAAATGCTACCCTTCCAAGATCCAGAGCCACTCCCATAGATAAAAGAAGGAAGGACTATGCCAAACAAAAAGGCTGGAGCGAATGCATAGCATGGTGACTATAGTTAACAAGACTGTATTGTCATTTGTAAGTTACTAAGAGTAAATTTTAAAAGTCCTCAACACAGGAAAAAAAAAGTATAACTACATGTGGTGATGGATGTTAACTACACTTAATGTGGTGGTTATTTTGGAATATGTACAAATATCAAATTGTGTTGTACACCTGAAACTAATATAATTATGTTTCAATAAAAAAACACACAACCTGTTAAATTAAAAAATATATTAAGGCAGCAATAGCTGTTCCTGGGAGAGAAAGGGATAGATAAACAATGAGTACCTCAAAACTAAATTCACAAGAATTTGAATTCGGAAAGGAAGGGACAACCTGAAATTTCACCTTCCTCTCATGATCGGGCATGACTAAGATTGGGAAGAGCTGCTGATTCTGGTAAGAATTCTCACCTTTTGCCAGCTCCTGCCAGTTTTCCCAGGTCCCCTTCTGTAGGCTCCAAGTGAGTAAGCTTTAAAGTAGACTGCAGCCCCCGTAGCTACCAGAATTTGGCAGGGTTTTTCCAGTGATTTTAATTTCAATTTCCCCGTGGCTGTTTAGGGAATCCCTCAAAGTCTCATCAGCCCTGGGAGATGTTCATGTAGGGTTCCTCCTTTTAAGGTAGATATGGGGGTGTTGGAGTTGGTTTGAAAGATTTGCACAAAACCTTCAAGGACAGTCTTTGTTCCAGTGTCCTGGTGGATTGCAAGTGAGACAGTAATTTCTGGGCCAATGATGACCCCCTAGGAGGGTGCAACAGGGGAGACCCACGTATTGATTTAGGTTTCTGGGCTTGGAGCTATGGCAGCTGTAAGGCCACGATCTTTGGGAAGACTTTTATGGTCTTGTAGTCTCTGTGGAGTGGAAAAGTGATTCAGATAAAGGATTAGTAGACTGTAAGTACTTAGGTAAAGGAGGAAAGAGGCAGAGTAGTAAGAGTCATGTCAGTCTTACAGTCTTTTGTTTTAGGCACCTCTTGTATGTTTAATTTTTTAATAGCCTTTTGCAGTGAATCTTTCAATGAAGCTATTTTGGAATCTTGAAGCCTTTTGGAGGCTTGTGCATACCAATAAAATAGGTATCCCAGTCCGTTTGTTAATTTGGGAACCCTGGATTTCATGCGTACTTCTTAAATGAATACTCTTATCTAACTGGAGCAGCCCTCATAATGACCATTGTAATTGTAGGTTCTCTTAGTAAGATTTTGCCATTTTTACAGGCACCTACAGCTTCCGGGACCAAAGATCTTAGACTTAAAATAAGGTGTGCTGGAAGGTAGAAATCTCAATTCATTGAAACTTGAGAACATCATTACTAAGCTACTCCTAGAGTCTCTGAGAGCCAAATATATACCTGAGGGGAATGTGCCACTGGGCTGGAGATTTTATGGTGTTCTATAGTGTGCCTCATTACATGGACATTTTTTTGAGATTGGCAGGTGACCTAGTGTGAATCTAACCTGTTTCATGACCAACTTGTCCCAGCACAGGAGTCTTAGTCTAACAGCTTTTAAGTGCTCGACCCTTGCCCACCAATTTTTCGGCTTTGGCTTCCAATATTCCCATTAACAATAGATCTATTATTTCTCTCACAAGAAGAGTTTTTTATAGTGGCAGACACCCTAATGGCTTTTAATGATCCGGCTTGTGCCCACTTAGATTTTGATGTGCTGTTGGTCACAAATTGCATGTCTTAATTTATTCCTCAAAGTCCCTGTTAGTCTGTTAGCAGTAGCCACTGGCCATGGAGTCCCAGAATAACTGTCCTGGAACCTTTCCAGGAACTTTAATAAACCCCTTTCCTTTAACAGTTTGTATAAAATTTGTTTGGATCTGAGAGCTTCGCACAAGGGAGTGGAGCTCAAATGCAAGAGTGACTTACCCATGACCCTTGGTGAACTCAGAATTCAGAGGGTGCCTTCCCTGTGCTTCTTGTCCCACAGACCTTCAGAAGTCAGCCTCAGATCCTACCCTCATCACCAAAACTGTTAAAATGACCAAAGACAATTTAGGTGATATAAACCAATTTTAATACTTCTTAAAGCAGACTGTTCTCCAAAATCTTGAGAGTAGAGACTGCCTGCTTCAGGAACTGTTAAATAAAATGTGTTTGTATCACCTAAATTATCTCCTTTAAACATTTTAACAGACATAGACTACAGATTAAAAAATATATATCAGATTATTAAATATACGGTGCATAGGAAGATGGAATAGGAGGGGATATGTAATTTTTTAAGTAGTGAGATTTTTACATGTTAAACCCATTTTTGTTTTAGAATAAATGATCATGAGAGTTGTGCATCATTGCTACTTGGGGCCATAGATTCCAGTATTGTCAACTGTAGAGACGACAAAGGCAGGTAAGTGATCCTAAGATGGTATGCCTCTTTTCTTGATGAATCTTAGTCTCTGCTTTGTGGTTGCAGAGTAGCCACACATCTTTTTATTTCTTTTTAATTGAAAAAGTAATATATAAACATGGTTTTTAAAAATTAAATATTATAAAGGGCATATCATTAAAAGAAATTTTCCTCTTAGCCCAGAAGCCCCAGCCTCTTCTACTAAGGAAGCTACTTTAAATTGTTCTTTCCAAATTTTTAATATTCTCTCAAATATCTTCTGTACATAAGTGCAAACATATGTAAAAACATATATGCTTATATGCTTTATATGCAAATAGAGCATTCTATAGAAATGCTCTGCTTTTAGTATATCCTGGAGATCTTCCCAGATTAAAACCTTGAGATTTACCATATTCTTTTTAAAGCTGTAAATTACTCACTTGAATGGATATATTATGATTTAATCAGCTTGCCCTCTATGGGAGAATATTTAGGTTGTTTCCAGTATTTTACTGTTTCAAAGAGTGATGCAGTTCATATGGCCCAAGTGTATCTAGGAGATAACATCCTAGAAGTAGAATTACTTGGTTAAAAGGCCAATCGTTTTAAATTTTGACAAATAATGTCACGTTGTCCTCCCCAAAAAATCAATCATCCACTTTAGATGGTGTGGACTTTAAAAAAAACAACAAAAACCCAATTATCTACAAATTTGAGGTGTAATTTTGAAAGTATCCGTATCAAAGGGGGGAGAAAAGTCACTGGGGCTGAAGATTGGAGTGATCAGTAAAGATACCTTTCTCATGATCAGGGCCACCACCTATCCCCCACTTAGGTGACACTCCGTGTCCACTCCGAATGTTCTTCAGAGGGGTCCTGATCGCCACCTCTGTCAACTCAGAAGGTTTCAGTCCCTCATACGAAACCCTGCGTGTTTCTCCGGCACTGACAGAGCCGAGAGTGGGCTAACGTCGTACTTGTTTCACACGCAGGACACCGCTCCACGCGGCCGCCTTTGCTGACCACGTGGAGTGCCTGCAGCTGCTCCTGCGACACGGCGCCCAAGTGAACGCGGCCGACGACTCGGGGAGGACGGCGCTGATGACAGCGGCCCAGGGCGGGCGGGCCGGCGCCGCGGGTACGTGCTCAGGTCGATCCTGCCCGGGCCAGAGTCACGCAGAGTCAAGAAACCAGTTAGCCCGGGCCTGGGCCTGTCAGAGGACCCGCATCTCATTTAAAAGCCGCCTGCCTCCACTCGATAACTGTAGTCCGTCCCTGGACTGTCGCTGGGCCTTCCAGAGTGAGCCAGCCTTTCTGCAGCGAAATCTCTTGACGTTTAGAAACAAATATAACAACAGAATCATTTTATCTTTAACTGTAAAGACAATTAAAATGAATGCCTACTGACCTTAGATTTGGGTAGAACAGATGTGGCAATAATTTGTTCCTTTTTTGGTTAAAAACATTAAATATGATTATTTGAGCTGTACTAATTTAAATACGTTATTGTTCCTGTAGTAACCTGCAAAATGCATATAATTAGCATATAGCCTAAGAAGCTGTCTTTTGTTTCTTTCTATAGATATTCTGGTGAACAGTGCCCAGGCTGACCTGTCTGTGAGGGATCAAGACTCGAACACACCCTTACACTTGGCTTGTAGTAAAGTATGTAGATGAATTTGAAACACTCTTCTTTAGTGTTATAACGACAGTAATAATAATATCACTTAAATTCTATCTCAAAAGTACGTAGCACGGCTCTTAATTAAGATGAGCATTTCCCCAGGATGTTGTCAGCTCCAAGGGAATCGAAGGAGAACAGCAAAGGGTGACAAAGACATGCTTTCCATGGCATTTGCATTCTCGCTGCCATCTGTCTCGATGTTGCCACGGCATCTGTCTCCGTGGTTGTGATACCACATTTTGGTTTTAAACACGTTAGGACCTTAGATATATGGCTTCTATAATATGAGCAGTTCCAACTTGTTTTTGTTTTGCTTCATTTGAAGGCATTGTGATAACACAGCCAAAAAATACTCTCCTATGAGGCAAATAAAGGTGTTTGTGTACATTTCTAACCTCCCTTTTTTTCTGGCGCATAGTTCAATGGAAAGAATGCAGTTGGTTGTTTTAAAAAGTAGCATTGCGTTCACATGTAGTTCAGGATCCCTGCTTCAGTAAAAGATAAATGGTACATATGAATATATGATTTTACGAAAGTGGGATCATACTGTTTGTAACCTGCTTTTGTTAACGAATCATATGTTATGAATATCTTTCTTTTAGGCATTTTATGTTTTAGAAGATGTTGGTGTTCTGCCTTAGGAATGTGCCATCCTTTATTCAACACATCCCCTACTGTTAGACATTTGCTTGTTTTCAAATATAAGCTACTACAAATAATACTAATTGTGGAGAAAATTTTTTAGGGAGCCTTGTTCCTTTAAAATAAATTCCTAAATGTGAAATTATTGAGCCTGACGCTATGAACATTTTAAAGACCAAATTCCCCTGTAATGAAGTCACAGCTGTTAACACTCCACCAGTAGTATATCAGAGTGAAACCTCCATGGACGTTTCTAAAATTATATTTAAGGATCTCCCTTCTAAGGCATTATAGTATGATGCCAGGTGACACCAGTCATGGTGGTTTATTTTAAAATAGTTATAGCATTAAAGGTGTTACCTGTACCCAGTGGCACCAGCCCTCTCAGCTGTTCTTTTCATTAGTTGGATTTCCTCACTTCCTGTTCTGAGAAGCCCATGGAAACCACAAAAAGTGCTCAGTTTCATAAAGTTTGTTTCAAGGTGTAGTTTTCATAAGAGTAAGTGTGGTGCTTTTCAGACGTTATTGTGCCATTAAATCACCTGAGGATATTGTTAAAATTCAGCTTCTGATTTAGTAGGTCTGGAGTGGGGCCCGAGATTCAGCATCTCTAAGTCCCAGGTGATGCTGATGCTCCAGTCTCAGGGACTCAGGAAGCCATGACTCTTAACAGAGGGTAGGCCTGGAACCGTGAAAGCGTCTCTGATCAATTAAAAGTATGAACTGCCTGTTGTCATAAGATGCAGAGATAATTTCCCCTGGTCGAGGAAGAAATGAATAAGCTTTCTTGAAAAAGAATCCTTTCGCAATAGAAGGCAGTAAGTGATGAGTGATACAGATAATAGATGTAATGTGAATTCCAAGGATACCAGCACTGAAGTGGCTGGTAATTGAAGACTTGAGCAAGGAGATGGGACTTGACTTGTTTTAAAAAGTGATGCTGAAGGATACTTTTATTCCTACTCCCTGTTTACCAGCTGACCTAGTCTCAGTTTCAACTCTCTGGACATTAATTCTAAAAGTTACCCTAGAAATATTAATATTTCAGGTCATATTTATATTAACCAAGTTCTAGTGGAATTCATTCAGAATCTTGGAGAATCTAGGGCCCTTTGACTATTTTCTTTTTAGAACAAAAGAATTACTCAGACGGTGGCCTTATAAAATGTATATAGGCAGATGGCATTCATTTTCAATTTAAAGCATAATTAAGTGATTGTTCAGGAACTTCTCAATGTCTCCATCTTGTGCTTTTTATCTTTTTTTTTCTTTATTAGGGTCATGAAAAATGTGCCTTGTTAATACTTGACAAGATACAAGACGAGAGCCTTATTAATGCAAAAAATAATGCACTGCAGACGTAAGTGTGACAACTAAAGTTTGACTCAGACCCAAATTCAGTCATTGATTCAGCAAATATTAAGAGCTTGCTTTGTGCCAGGCTAGAGCTGGGAAACACAGTGGTGAAAAACAGACCTGGCTTCTCCTTCATGAAGTTTAGTCACAAACCAACAAATGCAGACCAAACGGGACATTTTTAGTTAGAATCTTTATTTTCATATGCCTTCATAGAAATTTGTGAGTTCTGTGTTTTTCTTTGCTGATATTTCTATGGTAATATTATACATTTAGTGGGTGGTTAGAAAATCTTATGGGCTGAGATATTTGGGCAGTGTTTATATAAATGTATTAGCATTATGTATTCTTATTGGAAGATGACAGTTTTATAAATTAGGCTCCAGAATATATGTGAAGAATTTCTAAGCTATTTGTCTTAATTATATTTTAATGTAATTCAGTGTCATCCTCAGTGTGAAAGATCTAAAAGCTGCTTCAGCCGTGGCCGGCTGGTTCAGTTCGTTGGAGCATCATCCTATACGCCAAAAGGCTATGGATTTGATTCCTGGTCAGGGCACATACCTAGGTTGTGGGTTCGATCCCCGGTCAGGGAGTGTACAGAAGGCAACAGGTCTTTCTCACGTTGATGTTTCTTTTTCTCTCCCCTCCTTCCTCTCTTTCTAAAATCAATTTAAAAAAACAACAACATATACTTGGGTGAGGATTAACTAACTAACTAAATAAAGAAATGCTTCTGTATTCTCTATTTTAGGAAATTACATATTTGTTTTAAGGGCAAAAGGATATGTGATTTTTTTTTTCATTAAAATTCTTAAGGAATATATAGCAGACTACAGTGGGTTTGACATTGTTCTTTAAGGTGTTCTAAATTCAATAAAGTATCATTTTTGTAATAAGAAGGTTTGAGATTATCTATATGGGTTATATTCAACAGTCATATTGATAAACTGTCTGAAACAGTGATTCAAATGCCCGAGTAGAAATCAAGGGTTAAGGAACCTTCTAGAAAACACACCAGAGTTCTTCATCCAGCTTTCTATTTACTGTCACTGGGATTGTTTGAGATGCAGAGTATTTGTAATATCTGCAGAGAAATCTGGGCCAGCGTGGAAGAACTGTTGGATCATTGGCACCTGGAAAAGATCTGGTCAACAAATCTCTCTTTTTTTTAAGTAAAAACATTCATATACTATTTATAGATTCTTAAGTACTTTCTTCCTTTTAACAACGAGGGCTACCCAAATGACACGTTCTTGAACAAATATGTATCACAGCTGGCGCTTGTTCTTTTTGCAGACCCCTCCACATTGCTGCACGCAATGGCCTGAAGGTCGTAGTGGAAGAGCTGCTGGCCAAAGGGGCCTGTGTCCTCGCGGTGGATGAAAACGGTAAGTGGAAGAAGTAAACAATTATGCAGGTACCTTCCCTATGCTGTGAAGCCAGAGGAAATGAGAAATATAGGAGCTAGTTAAAAAGGCAATAAGAATTCTCTCCCCCCTAGGAAGCTCCATGTGTGTGAGAAATCGAACAAGGATAATTTGTCCTGTCTGTCTTTGTAAAGCACAGTCTACTTGTAGCCCACCACTGCCTTCCATTTTGCATGTAATGTCAGCAGCTGGTCTCTAACTCCTCAGCGTGGTGAAAATATTTCAGACACACTGAAAAGCTTTCAAGTTGGCATTCACAGTTCTGACTGCATACGCTGAAGAGTTAGGAACTACACATCATTAGTGCATGCTCAAGGGCTCACATAAAAACCAGGTCTCTGTATTTCAGTTCATTCTGAGATCAAACCTTTTTTTTCTTTTGGAGGACAGATAAGAACGCATATTCCCAGTATGGATATTTGGGGAACGTGAATAAAAATTTTAAATTAATGCCTAGGCTTGAAACTTCTCTTGATATAATGTTCCTTTTTTAAATGAACTAACTCTTAACAGAAGCTTTCTATTCTACTTCCTAAGAAATTCTGAATACTAGAATTGTATGAAACTGCCATTTTGAGCACAATGCCTATGAACCTTCAGGAGCAAAAGAGGGACTTCTGGATATTTATGAATTAAGTAAATTTTTTAATGTGGCATTAATTGTGGCATTTAATTAAAGTATTATAATAAAATGTATTAACATGACTCAATTAACTGCTTATTACAGGTATTGGAATTAGCAGCTCATGCCTATTTCTCAGAAGTAAGCAGCCATATGACATCATTAGCTGACTCCTGTTAGTTTTGGTTTTGCAGCCCCATTTACCCTAGCATGTTCCCTCCTCTGTCCCCAACCTGACTCATCTAGGAGGCATAGAAACTTCTCTATTACTCCATCTCTTTGGTTTTCCTGCCTCACCTTCCCTCACCCTCTGATCACCATTATATACTTTCGGGTTGGCGTGCAGAGGCCCACAATGACCAAAGAGACCAGAATATATTAGTTTTGCGACTCTGGTGTAAGTCTGATACAACTGAGGCTCGTCCGGCCAATAATGACCTTGGGCCAGTGGAACTGTGGCTTGTCTTAGAGCTTAGCTGCATCCCGAAGACCTGGAAACATTTGGGGCAATTTAGTACAGCACTACAATCATATTTCCTTTACTAATCACAGACCTTTGTGGAATAGGGTGTTAAGATATCTGTCCATTCTTGTTTGTTTTTATACCAGAAAAGAAATACTGGGGCAGAGGATGGGGAAAGCAGAAATGAGGTCAAGTGCTGATAAACAAACAAAAATAAGTTAAGTTTTATTGAGCCAGTTTCTGTGAATAAATGAGTGAGTAATAGTAGGAACTTTGGCCAGCAAGGAGAACAGGGTAACCCGTTCAGGCCAGTAGAGTCAAGGTGGAATAAGGTAGTAATAATTGCATCAAAGAATACGTCTACTTCCCCACACACCTGTTTCATGCTTTGAGATAATTTTCCCTTCTGGATGGCACCCATCAAGTCTAAATAGTGGAGAATGGCACAACTCTATGTCAACCACATCTGCTACATTTAGGTTGGTAGTGTTGCTATTTTTAAAAAATTCTGTTAAGTTTCTTTTAAATGATAGTACACTTTTAATTACAAACAACCAGTGCCTTCCTGTGTCTGATCTACTCAAATGATTCCCTTTTCCTAGAACCAGTTAATCGCTGTATACTTTTTAGAAAGTATATATACATAAAGTGACAAAGCTGCGTGACTCACGTTTACAGACATCTGATGTTTAGTCTTTTCTAATGTGACACACGACTGCCTACAACGGAAAGTCATTGTTCTCAGAATGAGAGTGCTCTGGCCCCAGCCTGCGCGCATGGTGTGAGTGTGTGTGCCCTCCGTGGAAACCCTCCTGGTTGTCCTGTGGCCGTTTCTGTGGCATTGTGTCCCACCCCACCCCCTCGTGTTTCTGTTCACTAGAGGAAGGCTGGAATTCTGCCTAACTTTGGATAATAGGGTGCTTGTTGTCATGTAAGCTGAAGAAAGTCCCCCGAACCCTCCATAAAAAGTCCCCTGGAGCCTCACCCCTGGCATGACCCGAGAAGTAACCCGTTTGCCTGGCATGATCTCTAACGCAACATGCATCTCGGCGCGAGGCCGTGGGAGATGCACTGTGGACGCTCGCGCCCCCTGGGTTCCGGGACTAACCACTGCCTTGTCTGCATTTACGCCCAGGTCATACCCCGGCCCTGGCTTGCGCTCCTAACAAAGACGTGGCTGACTGCCTGGCCCTCATTTTGGCTACCATGATGCCTTTTTCTCCTTCCAGTACAATGACGGCTGTCAACTTGGTTTGTTTTAAAAAAGACAATTTGAACAGGACGACCCTCTCCAACCTGGGTAGCATGGTTAGCCTGTGCAGTAACAACGTAGGCTCGGAGGATGGGTACAATGAGAATGATTCCGATTCCGAAACGTTTTGACTTCAGACTGGACGAGTTTGTCCTTGATCAACCATGTTGGAGAAAGGGAAAGAAGCTTGAATTCCAGGTTTATGTTGTGTTTAAGTATTACCGTGGGCCCGAGCCGCCAGAAGCCGGTAGGGAAGGAATGAATCACACGGAGAGGGCAGCGAGGCTGTAGGACAAAGCATTCACACAGTGGGGCCCCAGTTTTGATTTGTTTCATGTTTTCCTTAGATCTAAGATACTCATGGGAAAGTCTACCTCTCATTTTAAGTAAGGAATTTAAAAAAATGCATTTAATTCTTTTTCTTTGGGGATAATGCACCGAGAGGGAACTGTTGTTCCCTAAAAAGTGGCTTTTTTTTTCATGTCAGAAATATATCAATGTGACATTCCCCAGGGAGGGGAAGAAAGGGGTAGATAGAAAATGCCTCTAACCTCTTCTCACTTTGATGTTTACTTCCTTACTAGAAGCCAAAGGTAAAAGAATTTATCGTCAGAAAGAATGCCTGTAATAATCTTTTTAAGGGAGTCCAGTTATTCATGTCCTCTCTATAGTAAGCACTTAAATATCCAGAACTTCTTTCTGAGGATATTTGTTAAGGTTGCCAGATGAAGGGGAAAAATTCATTGAAAACCGAACTTACTTTTTTTCATTTAAACACAAATATGGCACCCACTGCTCCCCATCACAAGTCTGTGACTTATTTTCACCCAAGTGATTGAATCCAAATCTGTCCAATAACCTTTCAAGTGAAAACTATATTGCACCAAAACTTTGAGACATACGAAAGTTTAATATGAAACTTCCCCTTTATTGGTTCGTCCTTAAATCAATAGTAACTTTTAAAAAACATCAAGACCATCAGCAGTGTTCATCAGCAGTAAAATGTTCGATGAGCTTCTCAGTCAAGGTCCTGCCAAGTGAGTGAAAGTGTGGTTGCAAAAGGGAACAAAGAAAGTAAATGCAGGTGGTAGAAATGGGTGATGTGGAAATTAAAGCCAATTGGTAGCTGCTTGATGATGACATCAACCTAGTGAATACTGTGTCTGCTCCCTCTGCCAAAGCTTCTAGGTCAAATGGACCCCGTTCCGCACCTGGAATAGCTGTACAAAAAGAAGAATGAGACTCTTTAAAAATTACTCACATACACGCGCGCACATAAGTGTATATATTTATGTCTGTATTTCATCAACCAGCTGAACACGAGGACCAAAATGCTTCAGTCTAAAATGGAAGACTTAAATGGTTTTTCTTCAAAATGAAAGTGAGAACTGAAGTAGCTTTTCTATGGAGTTAAAAATGTAACCTTTTTGTGTAACAGTCTTTGTTGTATTTTATATTTCTTATGACAGAGATGTCCGGTTGATGGCTTAACATTTGTAACTGATGATGTGTTGACCACGGCTTATTTTTTTGCCAGACTAGAAAAAAATGTTCATATACTTTTGATGTAAATGTGTTTATATTTATTTGAAATGAAACAAACACCGAGGAAGCGTCCTTTGTTCTCCCTTTTCATCGCTGTGTGTCTTACTTGGAACAACACAAAAGCAGAAGAGCACACAGGGCCCTCCCTGGGCTGGCCAGCAGCCCTGGGCCAAGACCAGCATTTCCTCTGCTAAGGTTTCCAGCCGATCCTCAGGATCTCTCACGTTGATTGGAGAGGGGGACAGCATCCATCGCTCAGCCCAGTCTGTGGCCAACTTAGAGCTTAGGAGACATTGGAGTCCTTATGCTCCTCTGCCAGATGAAAACTGAAGCATGTAGTGGATCATATGCACAGAAGTGGCCAAAAGAAAGGTTCAGAAATTATCCTAAAAGCACTGAAATTTCACATGGTCCCAGTAACCTCATTGGAAACTGTATCAGTGTGTGGACACGTGTACCAGGAGAAGAAATAAAAATCACCAGCTCATGCTACTTTCCACTTGAAGAAGAGACAGGAAGGAAACGCTGCATTTAGGCAAGTACTCTCCGACCGTTTTATAATCGGTTTCATTTCACCCTGGAAATTTCAGCTTCATAGTGTATGTGAGATATTTTTTAAAACAGTGTTTTATCATATCTGGATCAAATACAGATACTGTATTATATTTCTCATCTAACTGTAAGAGACTTTAATCTCACTCTTTTACTCTGCTGGATTTAATTAAAAACTCACGTTGGGTTCTTCACAAATGAGAACTTGTTCTGAGGACTCATAGAATTGGTATTAATTTTACTGAAATTTTTCAATGCCACCAATATTGTATTCTAATGTCCCTCCTTCCTTTGTCCCTTTTGTTTAGAGAAGATGAATTTTTAAAGTAGATAAATTGCTAATGAGTAATAATGACCTTCTCAATACCAAAACACTGAAAATAAGAGAGATCCAACGCTGAGAAGCACGATCTACTGCGGTGTCTTTTTCTAGAAGTGAATGGAAATCTTGCTCCGTTGGCGTTTAAAGCAGGAAAAGAAACATCTGCTTTAATGGCAAACAAGGGACTTGGTCACAAAGCAGCGCCAGCCCTGCGACATCATCTCCATGGAGCTGCGTTAGACTTCCCCCCTCTTTTCCTGATAGAAAGGACAGAGGGGCAAAATGAAATCATGCTTTCTCTGAACTGTTCCCTGAATCAGTCTCTCCTCTTTCTCCCTCCCCACAAGGCCAAATTTTTCCTTTAGGAAATGACATTAAAACCTCTGAGTTCTGTGTTTTTCAAGTACATCTTATAGAAATAAAATTAGATTTGCAACACAGCTTTCTAAGGAAAAAAAAAAAAAAAAAGCAAACCCAGAAAACATTGTGCTTTTCATTGAGTCTCAGTTGTTTCGTGCTTCTACTTAAATGTGTTATTTTTAGCCTGTATTTTAACCACAGCCACAGGGATCACGTTTCATTGCACTTAGCCTCTTCGCCGCTGTCTGCCTATCCTTGGTAAATACATTACTATCTCCAGATTGCCTAAAATCTGCTATGATTCTACAGTAAATAGCTCAGGGGATTTCTATGTATCACTACTAAAAGGGCACCATAGTATGTTTTGGTACTTTAGGCAGTAAACAGCTGCTTGACTTACTATTTTATTATTAAATTAGAACAGGAACATCAAATGGATTCGCTGCACTAGTTATTCTTTGTACTGTTGAGCAACTTGGTTTGCTTATTTGTTGCGTTGGTTGAAGAACTCATCCCTTTTTTTTGTCTTGTAATATGAAGTTAGAGTGCCTTTTTATATTTGTATATTCTGAAAATGTTCTGTGAAATGTTTTGTATTTTTTTTCATTTGAGTGTTATCAGAGCAATATAATACCAGTGAGTTTTCATTTCAGCCTTTCTTTGAATGTATAAAGTGTCTTTTTTCCAATTTCCCCTTTTACCTGCTTTGAAATGGAAATGGAAATGCCGAAGTTTTCTCTAGGAGTTATGTTTGATTTTTGCAGTGCTAAAATGCTTTCTTCTTACAAAACTGTAAACCATAGGTCAGGTCAGTATTATAGGGGAAACACGTTTCAAGATAGTGACAATCTGAGTGTGTGTACAAATGTAATTCTATGCGTTTCTTATGCAGTGAACTAAAAGCTCAATGCAAATATCTTTTGTTTGGTAGTTCGTCTACATATTTTATGCTTTAGCATGTGCAATATATCTTTGCGAAGCACGATGATACAAATCTGGTGCCAGTGTTATATTTTGCATAACATATTTGTAACAGCATAAAATATTGTTTGATGATTTTGGTGGGATTTTGTCTGTAATGTTTTCTTATGTAAATTGGGCTTGAATGACTCTGGTAAATGTCATGACTGTAAAAATGAGGAAAATGACTTTGAGTTCAGTAAATGACTTTGAACCAATCTGAATCTTCTCAAGCACAGTTTAATACTTTTTCAACTACTGAATGCTAATAATGTAATGAAGTACTTAACTGTAATATACTATGGAAATGCATTCAGATGGTTATTTTTACAAATAAAAACGGTACAAATATTGTTGCAATTTCTGTTGTCTTTAATTTTTCCAGTCTATGCTATTTTTACCAATTATCCTGCTAATTGAAATCTTTATCCCCCCACCAAAGCCAAGTTAACCTTAAAATTTTTAAATAAATAATCAAGGTAGAAGCGTGTATCCAGATTTGCTACTTCTGTTTATATCATCACAATTAGAAAAAATTTCAAACATGTATGTTTGTGTTGATTATATTTATTTATGCCTCTGACTTTTGTCATAAAAGATTTGAGCTGGCTTGTAACAGAAGACGTGGTAAACTAGAAGTAGAAAAATCAAGACGGAGAAAAGTACAGACAAACATGGGAACTGTAAAGTTTAACACATGGACTCTGACTGAACTTGAGTTTGCTCTAAGCGTCCTTGTGCTCAAGGTTAGAAGGGAAATGTAACTAATTGTCTTGATCACATATATCAGAAAGAAGGAGGCCTATGAGGTCATCAAAACTGTGAATTCAACCATACTATTTTTGTTGTTTTCACCACTGCCCTTCAACTGTTTCATAGCAACACAAGACCCGACCTCTCTTCACTATTCTTAAAGGTGTATGTAGAATTTTCTCTCCATCTCACCATCAAAATTTTCTCCCCCCGAGTAGTGATTTCAGGGACAGTCCCTAGAAGCACAAAGGAACAAATTCCTAATGATGGAGTTTCCAGCTGATGAGAAGAATATTTGGGGTTGGGGCCTTCCTGAGTTCCTTAAATCAGTGTCATAGCGGGTTAGCAGTTCTTACAGTCTAGTCCAATCCCATCACCATCTTTTTCATGAAAACACTGAACCCAGAGAAGTAATATAATTTGTACTTGTGTGTACACATATTCAGTGATCTGAATGTGCAAATTGTGCCTCTATAGATGTTCTCTCTTCTGTGCCATCCTACCAAAAACAATGTTCTGTGGTTGTTTTTTTATTATTATTATTTTTCCTAGAAATGCTCAGAGAGGTTGCACTCTGCCCTGTCCTTATTCAAATATGCAAATCTACGTGCTTTTCATTGTTGAAGATTATAAAGCATGAGTCGTACCACAGGTGAGTACTTTCTGTAGTTTAGAGCAGACTAGAATATATTAGTTACTTAAAGCTGTGTAACAAATTACCCCAAAACTTAGTGACTTAAAACAACATATGTTTATTACCTCACAGTTTCTGTGAGTCAGGAGTCCAGGCATAGCTTAGTTGGGTCTTCCGCCGCAGGGTGGGTCCCCGCACAGGCTGTAATTATGGTGTTGACCAGGGAAAGATTCATTTAGAAGCTCACTCATATGGTTGTTGGACCAAGGGTTTCAGTTCTCATGGCTGTCGGCTGCCTTTGGTTCCTAGCCAAATAGGCCTTTCCATAGGGGAGCTCACAGCATGGCAGCCTGCTTCATGAGAGCGAGCAAGCTGAGAAAAGCCAGAGAGGGCAAGAGCAAGACAGAAGCCGTCGCTTTTTAACTGAATCTTAAAGTGACATTTTGTCATTTTTCCCATGTTCTATTCATTAGAAGGTAGTCACAATGTCCAACCCATATACAAGGAAAGATTACCAAAGGTGTGATACCAGGAGGTAAGAATCACGGGGCCATTTCAGAAGCTGTTTTCCACACAGTGTCTTTCCAAAGTATAACATCACTAGGGTAACTTCTTTCCAGTCATGGTTAAGGACATTAGTTACTTGACTTCCTAACTTTTTCAAGAAAAATGTAGGATTCCTTAATCTTGCTTGTGCTCTTACAAGCAAGCAGGAAGAGGGAAATGGCCTCTGCTGCAGTAATTATAACATGGAAACTTGATGTGGCACTTTGTCTCCAAACTGCTTGTCAAAGGAACCGTCTCTCTTAATTCCACTCAACAGGTATAAAATCCTGAACATCTATCCCTCACTTAACACAGTAATGTGTTCCAGAATTAAGATTGCAAGGCACAAAGGCATTAAGCTAAAAGGGTATTAACATAACATAAGAATAGTGAAGGTAAAAGTGCTGTATGAATTGTCTCCTCAGCAGATTTCATACTGAAGGTACACTTGCTGTAAAATATAAAATAGCAAAGATAATGGCTCTGCCATTCATTAATTTTCCAGCACTCCAGGGGATGATTGGAAATGTATGGATATTTGTGACTGGCACAACAAGGGGGCAGGAGGGGTTGCTACTAGCATTTACTAGGCCAGGGATACCAAAGGTCCTGTCCAGCCCGGGGTACAACTACGCCACCCTCAATACCAGTGCTCCCCCAACTCACTGCTCATCTACTTCCTCCCCTCTTTGTTTCCAAATCATTTCTTCATCAATATATTATTGGTGAAGCCAGTCATATTTTAAAATTATTTTCACAAAGAACTACATAAACAGGCTCTAATACACATCTCTTGTAAAGAGATCTTACAAACTTAAGATCAAGAGCTTCAGAAGCAATGTTGAGTACATGTTCCCTGGTTGTGTATTTTTCCAGGAGAGATTGCATATAGGTGAGTGGAAAAATGTGCTGCAGAGATTTGAGACAAATATTTAATTCTGTTATTAAACACACGAATACACACGTTTTAAACAAAGGATTATTGCATCTACCTTCAGTGAGGGAACCCTGCTCACAAAGCTGGGGCCCTTAGCCCACCATCACATAGCAAGATCTGCAAACACATTACTGTATCTCACAGTTCTCTAGGTAATCAATTTCTAGGATACCATTTTCTACCTTTAAGTGTCCACTTAATGAAGCATATTTAAATTCTAGGGGAGTTTTATAATTTTCAAAAGTAAAGACATTGAAGCAGCACTTAGAGCCCCCCGAATTGACCTGTGTTTATATTCAGTTGATAAAGCACCCAACAAGTCTGAGAACTTGAATAACTCATATATCTTATAGGTAGGTTTCCTAAGAATTACAAACATTTAAGCTCAAAACTTAATGACGAGAAGTTGCCAGCAATATAAAGATCAGAGGAGAAAACATTCTAGGGAGAGGGAGCAGCCAGTGCCAATGCCCGTAAGGCAAAAATGAGCTTGACATGTAACAGGAACAGAAATGGGGTCAGTGTGGCTGGAGACTTGTGGGGTAGTGTAGGGTGGTATGGGATGAGATCAAGAGCTACCTGAGGTCAGATCTTAGAATGTTTTTTTGAGCCAGGAGAAAAGCTTATATTTTATTCTGACTGTGATAAAAATCCACTGGAGAAATGTATGCAGAAAAATGGCTGTGGTCACTCTGGCTGCTGTAGGGAGGCAAGAAAGGAACCCTTGTGACCGATTAGGTGGCCACTGCAGTAGTCTAGGCAGGTAAACATAGTGGCTCAGATTGGTGTGGCGACAAAGGAAATGCTGAGAATGTGGTGCATTTTGGATATTCTTGAAGGTAGAGTTGACTGAATTTGCTGATAATGTCATGTCAAGTAAACAATCTAGAGTTTGAGGAAGATACTGGGGCTGTGGTCATATGAAATTATAGATGACCAGAGGAGATTGCCTTGGGAATAAATTGAGAGCACTAAACTGTGGACACTCCAACATTTAGAGGTCAGCAAGAGACTAAGGTATCTCCAAAACCCTAGGAAAGAAAGAATGTGATGGAAGAAGACATTTCAGTTGTATCTACTGTCTTAATTGCTCCTGGGAGGTCAAATAAAATATGACAGATAGAAACCATTGGATTTGGCAACCGAGTCTATTAGTGGTCTTTCTAAGGACAGATGCATCAGAGGGATTGGAACAACAATCCAAAGAGGATGGGTTGAGGAGAGAAAGAGGAGAAGGGGAAAGGAGGAAGAAAAATGAGGCAGTAGCTGGAGGACGAGGGGCACACCAGGCAGGGTATTGTCTTGAAGGTAGGAGATGCTGTAGCATATGGATCTGAGGGAGATGTCTGGGAGAGCGCAGGAAGAAGGTCTGAGAAGGGATGGGAAGGTAACTTTGGAAAGAACATTTTAGAGCAGCAGAGGAGGACTGTTGAGTAGGACTTAGTACATTTGAGATTTATAACCATAATTTTAAAATGATACCAGTCAGGGCCTGTTTGGCTCCAGGGCCTTGGAGGTAGGGGTGGGGCAGTCCCAGGCTGGCCGTGGGCATAGCATGCTCCCTAGGACTTGGGGACCCCCAGCCAGGCCTGCTGAGAGAAGACACGGCCGACCAGCGCTTGGGTCCAGGACATCTGTCCTGCTCCTCCATCCCTGGAGAACCGTGGGGCCGAGCAGCTGGGAGAAGCAGGCCAGAACCCCCAGGGCCTCTGGCTGGGGGCCCGTGGAGGCTGAGCTGGCTCATCCCCCTGACCAAGAGCACCTCCTCATCTGCAGCTGGGCCCTCCCTGGCCTCACCAGCCTCCAACTGCAGAAGTAGCACCTGGTCAAGTCCCTCTGGAACTCACGCCAGTTTACAGTGCACTCAGAGGAATTATTCAGTCTGTTGGATGAGTTTTGGAAGAATCCTCCAGTTTTAGCTCTTACTTCAACAGCATTTCCATACCTATCCAGTAACCCAGGTGGGATGCCTCCTTATGCTTCTCGGGGTTTCCCATTTCCTCCTCCGTATCCCCCACAAGAAGCTAACAGGACTATCAGTTCTTTATCTCTTGCTGACACTGTTTCTTCATCAAGTTTTACAACAGCCAAACCCGCTGCTCCTTCATTTGGCGTCCTTTCAGATCTGCCGTTACCTGTTCCCACAACGGACACTTAAAGATAAGCCAAAATGGTTTTGGTGACAAGATGCCAGATGTCCCTGATGCATTTCCAGAACTCTCAGAACTAAGTGTGTCACAACTTAACACATGTGAATGAACAAGAGATAATACTAGAGCAGTTTCTTACTTTGTCTCAACTAAAACAAATTCTTACTGACAAGGGTAACTTATTAAAAAGTATTGAGGAGCTGGCAGAAAAAACCTGCTTTTGGAGCCCAGCTTGAAAGCCAAAAGGCAAACTGTTTTAGACTGTTTTAGATAAGTATGAATTACTTACACAAATGAAACCTACTTTAGAAAAGAAGATGCAAAGACAGCATGAACTTGGTGGGAGCTGTAGAGCAAGTGCCCTACAGGCAAGATTAAAAGTAGCTACACGTGAAGCTGAGAAAAAATCTGATAACACTGCTGAAGATATCTTGGAGGAAAAAACTAAAATAGATGATTTTCTCGCTTCATGGAAAAGACAACAATTTGCCACTGTAGAAGAGCCAAGGAAGAGAAGTTTCAGCAGGCGATGGCGATGCACACAGCCAGTTTCATGCTCCACTGTAGATTTTCCTGAGAACATGAACTGCCAGGAGAGGAATGGGACACGTAACGAAGCATATTTATGTTTATGATTTACAAGTTGGCATTTCAGCACAGCAGCTGGCTTCACAATATACTCTATAGATTGTTTACAGAACTGAGATTGATTTTGTACACATCAGAATGATTGCTATCTTAACTTTGAGAAATCTTTCTGCACTATCTGCACTACAAGTGTTTATTATTGATAAATCTATCATATTTATAAATAACTAACTAAATAAAATTATACCAGTCATTCCGGTGGGTTTCTTCATCAAATGTTTAGGTACATCACAGAGTAAGAAGCTAGTGGAATTTGAACAGGGGTAGCTCTTGGCCAGGTAAGTCCAAGGGAAGCTATGGAACGAGGGTACTTTCAATAGACTCGATTATTTAGATCACGGATTCTAAGCTGGTTAAGGAGGGAAGTGGGGACACGAGGGAGCCGATGGGTAGCGGGAATGGTACAGTCACTGCAGTGAAGACCTTGGTAAGGCGGGCGAGTGGCTGAGTTGTAGCGCCAGGGTTGGTGAGCTAAACACAGGGCTGAGAAGTGAAGATCTCAGAGTGCTGCGGCTGTGACCATGACAAAGCCAAGGGGAGCAGATGGCTGAGGAAAAGCAAAGGGGGATGCTTTGCAGGTGAAAAACCCGACAGCAAAACGCAGGGCTCGAAGGCCGCTTGAGGGAGAAGTTAAGCAAAACTGATGGGAAAATCGGGCCACTTCAAAGCCTGCGTCATTCAGGTGCTTTAAGTGGATTCACACTCAGAGCTGATTTATCCTCAGACTGAGGTTTGGTTACAGGGCGAGAATGAAGCTTTTAAAGAAGTAAGAACGGTCAAGTGCATTTCTGTTCAAATATCAACAACAACAACAAGGCCTTAGCTATGATACAGTGACAGGCTTTATGACCATGTGGTTTAACCAAAATGTGTTGTTAGTCTCTCCAAGCATGACAGGTGGCTAAGAGCTGCAGATAAACAAAAAGAGTGTGTGGATCAAATATCTTAGTGATAACAACGAAAAACTGGATACTTCCCAGGGGGCCTTCCACAGAGGACAAAAGACTAAAGTCATTGGAATTCTGTATTGCTCCTTAAGTGAAAGTTAAATTTGCTTTAAAATGTTAACTTTTCCTGAAATCTCAATTTTTAACCAAAAAAAACCTAGAAAGCTAATTTGAATTTATAATTCCTTTTTTAATTTCTTTTTTCAGAAATGATTTTTCCATTTCTAAATCTATGCCCTGTTGTTATTTTACATTTCTCTTCAGGCCTGAGATTTACCACTTGCTATTTTACTATTACTTAAAATCTATAAAAAGTGTTGTCAGAGGAATGTTACCTGATAATTGATGGATTTTCTGCTTAACTTCATTCGCAAGGGTCTACCCATTAGCATGTAAATTTTGATCGGACTTCTGGGCCCTTTGTGTTTTGGCATCAGCGCTAACAAAGCTGATAAAGGGCTCTGTTGATGCCATCTGGAAGCTTGCTTTGTGATGTCACAGCTGACACTAGAAATTAGACTGAGAGAACTAATTAACTTCCATAATATATTTCAGATACTGGAAAAGGAGAACCTTTCAGGGTGCTAACAATATATCCTAGAGATTAGAACATATTTTCTAGTATATATTGATGATCCACCCTCATTTCCTTTACTGTCAGCCGCCTGATCTGATAGGGACCTGATACTGCAAACAGAGGACACCCTTATGAAACTCTTGGTTGTGACCAGAACTTCTGAACACCCAGTAAGAATCCTTACTAAACTGCTGGGGCTGCTTTTCAAACGGAAGTGAATAATAAAAGCCAACCCCACAGAGTGCTAAGTATGTGCCAGCACTGCTCTGAGAGCTCTACGTGTATGAACTCATTTCACCCTTCCAACAGCCCTCGACGGTGGCTACTATTATTGTTCCCAAGGGCACACAGCTAACTAGTGGCAGATCTTGGATTCAAACCCAGTCAGGTGGTTCCATAATTCATAATCTTAACTACTATGCTATATATAGGGTGTCCCCCCAAAATCTATGCACACACTGTGAATAATTATAAAGGCAGTGTTTATTAAAATACATTTCATTTTCAAAATTGAACTATCAGCTGTTAAAGTGTGCATACATTTTTGGGGGGACACCTTGTATACGGGGAGGAAAAAACCTGTTTGATGTCAATTTTTCTTGAATTGAACCCGAGACCCTTCGGTCCACAGGCTGATGCTCTAACCAGTCAGCCAAACGTCTGGAATGTAGCCTTTTTTTTTTTTATTGTTTCAAATACTACAGATGTACCCTTTTTTCCCCATTGACCCCTTCCACCTCACACCCACTCCCCTCTCCAGGCCTTCACCACACTATTGTCCATGTCCTTGGATTGTGCATATAGGCATATAAATTCTTTGGTTAATCTCTCCTCACCCACCCATCCACCCCCACCTTCCCTCTGAGATTCGTCAGTCTGATCCATGCTTCCATGTCACTGAATCTGCTTTGTTCATCAGTTTATCATGTTCTTTAGTGTCGCGTGTAAGTGAGATCATGTGATATTTGTCTTTCGCTGCCTGGCTTATTTCACTTAGCATAATATTCTCCAGGTCCATCCATATTGTCCCAAAGGGTACGAGATCTTTCTTCTTTATAGCTGCATAACATTCCATGGTGTAAATGCCCCACAGATTTTTTATCCACTCATCTACTGATGGGCACTTGGGCTGTTTCCAGATCTTAGCTACTGTAAATTGCACTGCTATGAACATAGGGGTGCATATGTTCTTTCTGATTAGTGTTTCAGGATTCTTAGGATATATTCCTAGAAGTGGGATCACTGGGTCAAAAGGCAGCTCCATTTTTAATTTTTTCTACTGTTTTCCACAGTGGCTGCATCAGCCTGCATTCCCACCAGCAGTGTACTAGGGCTTCCCTTTCACCACACCCTCGCCAACACGTGTCATTTGTTGATTTGTTGATGGAGCCATTCTGACAGCTATGAAGTGATACCTCATTGTGGTTTTAATTTGCATCTCTGATGATTAGTGACGTTGAGCATTTTTTCATGTCTCTTGTTCATCTGTATGTCCTCTTTGGAGAAGTGTCTATTCAGGTCCTTTGCCCATTTTTTAATTGGATTTTTTGACTTCCTCTTGTTGAGTTGTATGAGTTCTTTGTTCGCTTTGGAAATTAGCCCCTTATCAGATGTGTCCTTGGCAAATATGTTCTCCCAGACTGTGGGGTTCCTTTGTATTTTGAGGCTGATTTATTTTGCTGTGCAGAAGCTTTTTAGTTTCATGCAGTCCCATTTGTTTATTTTTCCTTTGTTTCACTTGCCCTAGAAGATGTATTGGAGAAAATTCCACTACGTGAGATGTCTATGACTTTACTGCCTATGTTTTCTTCTAGGATTTTTACAGTTTCTGGACTTACATTTAAGCCTTTTATCCATTTTGAATTTATTCTTGTGTATGGAGTAAGTTGGTGATCTAGTTTCATTTTTTGCATGTACCTGTCCAGTTTTCCCAACATCATTTATTGAAGAGACTGTCTTTACTCCATTGAATACTCTTGCCTCTTTGTCAAATATTAACTGACCATAATGGCGTGGGTCTATTTCTGGGGTCTCTGTTCTGCTCCATTGATCTATATGTCTGTTGTTGTACCAATACCAGGTTGTTTTGATTACAATGATATAGCTTTTTTTAATTGACAATATTGTATGGCCTTTTTTCTGTGACTATAAATATTGGTCTACAACAGAAGGTTGGTAAATGTTGACCCATGGACCAAAACCAACAGCCACTTTTTAAAAAATAACAGCTTTATTGAAATATAATTGACATACTATAAATTCACCCTTTTAAAATATACGACTCGATGGTTTTTAGTGATTCCAAAAAGTTATATAACCATCATCACTATCTAATTTCAGAAACCTTTCGTCACCCCAAAAAGAAACCCATACCTATTAGCAGTTGTTCTCCATTCCCCTCCTTGTCCCCTTCCCTGCAGCCACTTAGCTACATCCTGTCTCTATGAATTTGTCCATTATGGATATTTCATATAAATGAAATAATAGAATATATGGACTTTGTGACTGGCTTCTTAGCATAATTTTTTCAAGGTTCATCCAGGTTTTAGCATGTATCAGTGCTTCATTTCTTTCTATAGCCCAATAGTAGTCGATTATATGGATATACTACATTATCTATTCATCAATTGATGGACATTTGAGTTGTTTCTACATTTGAGCCATTATAAATAATGTTGCTATGAACATTTGTGTACAGATTTTTGTGTGAACATATTTTCAATTTTCTTGTGTATATACGTAGGAGTAGAATTTCTGGGTCACATGATAATTCTATGTTTATCATTTTGAGGAACTGCCAAACTGTTCCACAGAAGCTGCCAAACATTTCATCAGCAATGTAGGAGAGTTTGAATTCTCCGTGTCTTTGCCAACACTTCTTATCCCCATTTATTTTTATTATGGTCACCCTAGTGAATGTGAAGTGGTATCCATTGTGGTTTTGATTTGCATTTCTGGTTCATAACTAATGATGTTGAGCTTGGTTTCGTGTGCTATTGGCCATTTGTAAATCTGCCATTCAATCCTTTACCCATTTTTAAATTGTTATTTCTTTTTTATTGTTATTATGTAAAAATTCTTTATATACCTTGGATATAAGTCCCTTATCAGATATAGGATTTAAAATATTTTCTCCCATTCCATGGGTGGTTTTTTTTCACTTTCTTGATAATGTTCTTTGAGGCACAAAAGTTGGACTTTTGGTGTCATAGCTTAAAAAACACTGTTATCTTCTTGTTGTAGGCTCACTTGGTGGAAGGGGTAGGGTGGCTCTCTGGGTTCTCTTTCATAAGGGCACCAAACCCACTCATAAAGGCTCCACCCTCATAACCTAATCACCTTCCCAAAGGTCCCACCTCCAAATATTATCACATTGGGGATTAAGTATCAACATGAATTTGGGGGGGGGGGGTGTTCAGAGTGGAGCAAAGATGTACCATTATTTTATCTAAGGAAATAAAAACCTGCAAATTATATTATGAAACAATACTTTCTTCTCTTTGATCATAAGATGCATCCCAATTTTAGGGACATTAAATGGGAATAATAAAATATGGTAATATACCAATGTCCATTAAAATTAAAATTATACATATCCTTTCACCAAACAATCCCAGTTTGGGGAATCTGTGCTGCAGAAATAGAAATACAGGTAAGCAAGGGTGATATTTAAAATATTTAGCAACTGGTATGACACAGATACCTACCAATGAGAACAGACACTAGTCAAAATAGACACCAACTTATAGGCCCACCCTAACATTCTCAGGTCCTGGGCAAGAATACAAATGTAAGCTTTCATACCAGAGTTTTACATACTTAAAGATATTTTTAAAATCAAGCTAAAAAAACACCTGTTAAACAAAATATGTTCTATCACCATACCTTGACAAACATACTTTTATAACAACCTAGAAGAACTGGCTCAGATTTAAAATTATTTCCCTTCTCAGAGTTTGAGTCAGACCATGGTAGAACAGGGAAGGTAACATCCCACCTTCAAGCTGTGGTTCAGTACCCACCCCATTTTCTTCCTACGCCCAGCATCATCCTGTAGAAGAGCCTTGCATACACACACAGACACCCTAGCCCACATGGCCAAACTCTGTCTATACCCCCAGCACCCCTTAAACCTAGGGATGTTTGTAATAGTGACATAAGCTACCCTCAAGAGCTCAGGACCTTTCAGCAGGGAATTTCAGTGTCTTGGAAATAAAAATAGTCTAATAGAGGGTCACAGATTCCAACTGGGCACATACCCTTTGGCCCACAGACTCCTTCCCCATGAGGAGGAGCATAGCTGGTGGAGGGCCAGAGTGATTGACTTCTAGTCAGGGGCCCAGGGCTAAGGTATTTGTGCTAACACTACACTTTCCTGGTACCTGCAAGTTGAATATCAGTGCTTCAGAAAAACAGAGACATATATGCCAAAATGTTTATTGTAATATTCAGGAGTAGTAAAAGAAAAAAAATAAAACGAGACAATTTGAATGTCATTTTGTTATACCCCTGCTATGGAATATGAAGCTATTAAAAATAATGACTGTGGTTAAGAAATATTAAGTATGGCTTTTAAAAAGCAAGTTTTAGTAAAATATTATTGGTTACATTCTCAAACAACATCAACAAAAGATTCATGTGTAAGTTTATATGTTGTATGATTAAGGACATAAAGATGGCAGATTCACCCTGTAATGTTAAAGGAAGGGGGTGAAAGAAAATGGTGAAATTGTAGTTAAGTGGGAAAATGTACCTGGCATAAAATGTTAAGTGAAAATATTAAATGTAGAATATAAAATTCTTATGTCACAAAAATAGGTCAAAAATTGATTATGTTTATGAAAAAGGCTAGAATGTAACAAATTAAAACATTGATTTAACTGAGTGACAGAATTATGGGCAACTTGTGCCCTGAATTTATGTTGTTCATTGTTTTTTGCAATAAAATCTTTTTAAAAAGAGACTGGAACACATAAGTAGAAACTGGGAGATAAATTTGTCATTCTGTTTAGTGCTAAGTTAATACTGTTCATTAGAACCAGCTCCAAGTCCTATAGTTAAAGAGCAATAAAAATACAACCTTGGAGATGCTTCAATAAAACCCACAGATATATTAAGAATTGAAGAATACATCCTTTTAGGGAGAGTGCAAAGAATTGAACTTAAATAACTGAAAGGTTTCTTCGACTGTAAAAGGAGATTTGAGTGAGTAATTTCTCATATCTTCCCAGCTCTGACATTTTATGTTCTTAGACCAGATCCGTTAGTCAACAGAGTCCCTGCCAACCCCTCCGCCATCTGAAGCAGTGAACGAGGCATATCGGATGCTGGGGATACACACAGGGTAAGGCTGACGCGCCGTTAGACCTTCCACCAGAAGAGGAATTTCTTCCAGACAGAAGAGGTTAAGGAGACGTTCCTTTCTCCTCTGAGCAAGGAAACAAATTTAGGGTCATGAAAAGTTATCTGAAAAAATGTATAGTAAATATAGAGATGGTTCATACAAGACTCATTGTAAAGTCCCTTCCCTGGAGCCTTTCAGAACTAAGATTGTTAACTCATCACTCCAGGGTGGTGGTAGAGATGTCCGAGGGCCCATGTGCTCCACAGCTCAGAATTCTTTCAAGTACTATATACACAACTATCTCCACCAGTTGGTTGTCCCACGGATACTCAAACACGTTCCCTTTCTCCCTAGAACAACCTGTAGCAGCTTTCATATTCAGTGGCATCAAAATTAAACCTGTGTCTCCCAGCTGAAAACCAGACATTCTAGACCCCTCCCTCTCCTTTGCTGTCCTTACCCAACTGGTTATGAAGTCCTGTTCCTTCTGTGCCTTGAAAGTGTCTTGGGAACCAATGAGCTCATTTCCTTATTCAGGACTCCTATTTCAGACCCCCACAGGACACCTAGATTACTGCAGTTGCATTCTAACCTCTTTGTTTGCCTTCTTGCCCTTCTTCTATCTTTTTATCAAAATTGCTGCCAAAAACTGTATATTTTTAAAAGTTTAAGCTCTTTTGCCTGAAAAAGTGCCTGCCCCATCTCTTCATCTCCATTTCCCACTGCTTACACCAGTCACCCACCCTAAACTAGAGACATTTTGGAAAGACTGAGATCTTCCTCTTTCATATATTCCTGCCTTTATTTGTGCTAGTCCTCTCCTGTGTGCCTGTTGAACTGGTTTTCAGATCTAGGTCAAATGTTACCTCTTCTCAAGTGTTTCCTAAACTTTTCCTAAACTCAAAAGGTAGAAATAATAGGTAAAATAAAAGGTAAAATTTCTTCCTCTGTTTCAAGGCACCCTGAATATGCTAATAGCAGCATTGGTCATATCACTTTCCATTGGAATTATTTGATTATAGGCGTGATGAAGATGAAATATTCCTGTGTCTCTGCTCCCCACTCCCCATCTCCTCCCTGCCACATGCCCAAGGACAGTCAGATCTTTTCTAGGTGGAAGAACAAGGCATGAATAGAGGAGAAAACTGTAAGGACCTAGCAAAAGCAGCTAAATCTATCAGTAGATGAAGAGCTCAGAGAAAGGGAGTGTTGCTAGCAAGGCTGGAGGGGGGTTGGGAGGATTAGCACCTGAGAGCCTCTGGGTAATCAAAGTCTCTAAGTATGGGGGATTGACTTGGTATAGGAAACAACATCAAGCTGTGAGAATTATTTTTCAGATTCTGAATTTTAGCACTTTTTATTATTGAATTTTTTCCAATATAGATAATTCTATTACAGGATCAGCTTTTGTTGCCGTATGAAATTGAGTCCTATATTGTTTATTGCATACAATCATTTGTGTAGGTAGTCCTTAAAGAGCTAATGTCTACCGAATTAAGTCAGGCACTGGTATCATGTTTCTGCAAATATTTCCTTACTTGAGCACTCCCCGTTCCCCATTTTGAGAACATTAAAATAATTGCACATTTTCTTTTTCTTTTCTTTCTCTTTTTAAACAGCACCCCAAGCTGGTAACCCTTCAAGATCCAAGAACATGGTTCTGCTGCATAACAGGAACCCTGAGGGACTTACTTATGGATCAGAACCTGCTTTATGCCAGTCAGAAGTGCTAAGGACTACACTCTGCAGGGAGGCACAGTGGGTGCCCTGGGGCAGGGGAGAGGTTTTCCTCACCCAACATTCTTGGGAGCACTCACCCTTTACCTTCCTGCCGGGAGCAAGGTACTGGAAATTCCCCTTCCACTTAAAAAATAGAAGGCAAGGGTGCTTCTTGCTGTGGGGATTAGAGAGAAGTGGGTTGTATTTCTAGAATACTTTGGAATTCTTTCAGGGTAAGTGTTCTAAGCACACAAATTATTTCTTTTATTGTTAAATTGTGTTCCCATCATCAATAACTCTCCAAGCCAAGCCTTTTTTATTAAAGGTCCCAGAGCTGTAAATCACTAACAAGAGAACTTTGCCATGCTATGAGGGAGGAATCAAAGACATGCAAAAAAATCAGCCTCTGATTAAATTACCTTTGCCCCCCATATCCCTTCACACATTAGGTATAATGCTTGCTGGGTAAAAGTGAGAGGGAGGGGGTAAATGGAGAAGTAGGAGAAGTCCTTCAAAATGTAAGCCCCAAAGCTCACAAGGAAAGAGAGGGGAGAAACTAAGTGTGATGTAGAGACAAAGAGATGTGCTTGATGGAAACGAAGTCCACTAAGGTTCTGAGTTACAAGATAGGAAGGAAGTCAGCAGGTGCAAACTCACCAATGAATGTGGGAAAATAGTTGGTAATGTTTTGAAATGGTCTCTGGGCTGTACAAAATTAAAGTATCACACTTTGCAGACCATTGCTAAGAAAAGTGGTATTCCTTCACGCCCTTGGTTCATTATTCAGTGTATGTCATCTATAAAGAGTCAGCTCCGGGAACCCACATTAACTAATTTATACTACCGTTACCAATTTTTCTGGTCAGCCTGGTTCCTGTCTCGTGCAGTTGAAGAATGAATTCACAGACAATTTGAGAGGTAAGGGAAAACAAAATTTTATTGGAGAGGAGAGACAAAAGCTCCCGCCGCAGCAAGAGGGGTCCAGAACAGGTAACCATGGGAGCTTCTTTGTCTGGGTGTTATATCTACCTGAGAGTAATTCTGTTGGCTATTTTGAAAGATCCTGCTCTGGCAACATCCAATTACTTTGGCCCTTTGCTCCCCACCTTAGTCTCCTGCTCTCAAGGTTACAAGTTTTGCTGGCCCTGAGCTGCCTGCCAGATGTCACAGCCTACTTCCCCTTTGTTCTTTCTTGGCTCCATGTCCCTCAGCTGCCTATTTTAAATCTAGCTTCTCACTTTCAAGTTGTTCTTACGTGAATAACTAATGACAGTCATATATGTAGGGATATACCATCTTTTTATTTGCTACAACTAACTGCTTCCAAAGATGGATTCTGTTTTAACATCTTCATGTCCTCCTAACCTAAATGTGTAATAAACAGTTTAGACACTCACCAGTTTTCTCATCAATCTCAGTTTAAGGCCCGGGTTCCTGGATTTTTTCAATTTTATTTTTTGATATATCTGTATTGATTTCAGAGAGAGGAAGGGAGAAGGAGAGAGTTGAAACATCAATGATGAGAGAGTCGTCATTGATCGGCTGCCTCCTGCACGCCCCTGACTGGGGATTGAGACCACAACCTGGGCATTTGCCCTGCGCAGGAGTCAAACCTCGATCTCCTGGATCCTAGGTCGATGCTCAACTGCTGAGCCACGCCCAGCCAGGCAGGTTCCTGGATTTTATCCCATCCCACCACCACCCCCTTCTTCTTTTCTGTATCAGCTCTTCTGAAAATGTGACCTGCAGACCCTTGGCATCCAAGCAACCCTTTCAAGGTCAAGAATTATTATTATTTTCATAATAATTCTAAGACCAACTGCCTTTTTTTACTGATAGTGCCCCCTTGGACTGGTTTTGAGCCCTTAAAGCTACAGAAATTTTTTCACAGAGAAGGAGCCCTGCTTTGGAGCTCAGGTATCAAAGAGTAGCACCAAGTTGAAGAGGGCCGTCTTCTCTACCTCCCTGTGGAATCCAGCATTGTTCTGACACGTGAGATTGGAGGCTTTGGGATATTAGGAGACATCATTCTTGGCATATTCTTGGTCAAGTGTTTCACAGTAAACTTCCTCAGCAGAGGCAGTAATAAACGTTTCTTCCAGCCACTTGCCAGCAATGGATGTTGACAAATGAGAACTGGAGTAGACCAGGAAAAATACTGTGGGTGCCCAGGAGGCCTAGGACAGAGATGTCTGTAAGACTCTGCTATACCCTCTCCCAAGGCAGGTATTCAGTACCTATTAATTGAATGAATGAGTGATGTCATGTAGTGATGAAATCTGAGAGACTGGTTTGTGAATGTGGGGAAGACACTTGTCTAGGGACTCCCAGAAATAATCAGGACCATTTTGGAGAAAAATAGCTCCTGTTAAAGAGGATGACGTTTGGGTCCTTTGTAATTTATGCATAGGTATAGTGTGGCCATATTTGTATCCACAGACTGTTAAAGACAGGTGAAATGAGGTTAGGAATATTTTCTAAACCACAATTGCTAAAATAACTTTTATTAAATAGATAATCTTCAGACCCCACCCCCATCCCCCAGGAATAACATCATTTCTAAAATAGGGCAGCATCCATGGGAGTGGTCTTGATTATATTTTTCTATGAGCAATAGGATCTAGTAACTCCAGACTGAAATTATTCTACTTTCAAAAACGTAAATATGCTTTAGGGGCAAAAGTTCTGTGGACACAATATAGCTTCCTGAATGTTTTTGTCCTGTCTCTGGGTTGTTGAAACTGAAGCCAAATGTGGGACGACTTGTGACTACGAGTGCTTGGATCTAAAGACTAAATAATCATCAGAGTCTGTTAAACTATAACTAACAAGCTCCCTTATAATTCTCAGACCTGATTTATCACAGAGCTTTGTGTTTGCATTTTAAAATTTATTTCTAGATAATGTCTTGGATAAG
The DNA here is from genome assembly GCF_054644295.1 of Miniopterus natalensis. Classification (NCBI taxonomy): domain Eukaryota; kingdom Metazoa; phylum Chordata; class Mammalia; order Chiroptera; family Miniopteridae; genus Miniopterus; species Miniopterus natalensis. The sequence goes on from NC_142088.1 coordinate 25,964,617, forward strand.
GAGGAGAAGGAAGGAAAAGAAAGTAAGTTCTGTTTGGCTTTTAAGGTCAGATAGCCAATTTGGCAGCTGGGCTTAACCTTTAAATTCTAATTAGAAATCTTTGTCAGGTTTCATGTTAATATTATACTCATTTCTTAAAGGGCTTAGCAACTCCATATCCTATGGTGGTTCCAAAATGCAAAATCTATGGATGGGAGAATTACTGGGAGTGGAGGTGGGAGGGGAAGGGAGGACTTTCCTTTTTTTTCTGGGTCCCACACTCTGTAGAACTGGGGTAGAGCTGAGGAATCTGCCAAACCCTAGAAGATGAGATCATCCCAATGCTGTTTAATTCCATCCAGAGTTCAGGAAAAGAGAAAACCAATCCCACTTATGAGATGTAAAAACTCTTAAGTATTAGCAAAAAGAACCCATAGCATACTTAAAAATAATTTATATTTACAAAATGTGTTCCAAGACTATAAGAGTGTTTCCATACTAGGGCATCAATTAATATGATTCATCATATTAATAAAGCTAAGGATAAAAATCAGATTAGTGCCTTCATAAAAACCAAAAAGGCATTTGATAAAATTCAACATCCATTCATGTTAAAAATCCTAAGTTAGCCCTAGCCAGTTTTGCTCAGTGGTTAGAGCATTGTCCTTCAGACTGAAGGGTTGAGGGTTGGATTCTGGTTAAGGGCACATACCTCAGTTGCAGGCTTAATCCCCAGCCCCAGTCAGGGCTCATGCGGAGGCAACCAGTCAGTGTGTCTCTCTCACATTGATGTTTCTCTCTCTCTCCCCTTTCCACTCTCTCTGAAAAGCAATGGAAAAAAATATTCTCAGGTGAGGATTAAAAAAAAAAAAATCTTACCTTACATAGGAATTGAGAGATACTTCAGCCCATAAACCAGCTTCTTACCTATTGGGAAAACATTACTAGAAGTAAGAAGACAAAGATGACCACCATGTCCATTACTATTTAACACTGATAACATAGATATTAGCTAATACAATTAGACAAGAGAAAGCATTTAATCCCCCAAGAATTGGAAGATTAAAAAACCTCTCTTTGCTTATAACATGATTATATATTTAGAAAATAAAAAATAAATGGAAAAATTAATAGAAAATCTGAGAGAACTTAGGAAAGAAGGAGAATGTAAAAGTAATATAAATAAGTCAGCCTCATATAAACAAACAGTGAACAGATAAAAGAAAAAATGAAAGAGCAGACCCTATTTAGAAGAACAAAAATATAATAGTGGGGCATAAATTTAATAAGAAGTGGGTAAAATCTATATAATAAAAACTATTAAGCACTCCTGATGACACAAAAATAAATTTGAAAAATAAGAATATACATGTATGACTTACAACATAAAAATGTAAACTTTTCCTGTTAATTTATAAATTTAATAAAATTACCATCAGACTTTTTTTCTGAATCTGGATGAGTTGGTTATAAACTTTATCTAAAAGTACAACAAAAATAATAGTCATAAAATCCCTAAGAAAAGAATTGGGGAGGGGAGGGAGCACTACCAAATATGAAAACATGATAAATCTGCATAATTGAAACAATGTTGTACTGATACATGATTAGACAGAAAAACCATGGAAAGACCATGGAAATGGGAAGCAAATTCAGAAATAGATTCAAGTGAAGATAAAAATTAAATAAATGATACAAGTTGTGTCTCAGATTGATGCAGTGTATAGATCTTCTTTGGGTCCTAATCCAAAAAATTCAAAATAAAAGACATTTTTGAGATAATGGAGGTAAACTATACTCAGAATAAATATTATATGATACTAAGAAGGTATTAATTATGCTTTGTATGATAATGGTATTGTGAATATATTGAAAATACTTATCTGTGAAAGATATAAATGGAAGTGTTTGTGAGTGAAATAATATATAGTCAGAATTTGTTTGAAACTCCAGCAAAAAAGGGGGTGGGGGGTATAGGGTATAGAATTTAAAAAGGAAAGCATTACTCATTGTTATAGCTTGATGATTTGAATATAGAAGCTCACTGAATTAATTTTTCCATTTTTGTATAGGTTTGAAAAATATTTAAATACCAGACTCCATAACCAATAAATGACATGCATTTACATGTGTGTGTATATAATATTTTTAAATGCACACACACTAGGAAGAAAACTCAAATTCCTGAGGAAATAAGACAGATCTATTTCTGATTTTGCAAATCTCAAATAAATTGTAAAGAAGTAGTTGTTACCTATATGTATTGGTGAGATATTCTTTTACTACAGAGAGCAACTTTGACTTTTCATCTTTTAACCTTCCATTTCAATGATTAAAACTTTATAATGTAAAGTTTATTTAATTTTAAAGTTCATAAAACTTTTAAAAAACTAGTTAGTAATAGGAGTAAAAATACTAATAATGTTAAAAAAGAAAAGAAAAGAAAAGAGGGCTTCCAGAGCATTATAATGGATGAGCTAAAATGCCAGGCATTAGCATGTAAATCCTGGATGATCTGGAGCCTCCAGAGGTGCCTGTGGCCACATCCCATCCCACATCCCTTGTGCCAGCCAAGTCCCACCTGATTGCAGCTCCTAGCACTGCAGGTTGTTTCACAGCTCTGTGCCTTGCTCTGTGCATGACATGCTCTTTGCCAGGCAAACTGGGAAGAGGTAGTTTCCTCGGAAGTGTCACTCTCACTAAAGCCTCTCTTGAGTGCCTTTCCTTTCTCCAAACCCCACCCCCAGCTCCAAATAGAATTGACTGCTTTCTTCTTTGCATAACTCTATGAACCTTGCTCATTTCCATGTCTGCTGCATCCCACGGGGCTGTCTGACTCCTCTCTAAGCATAGCATATTCCTTGCCCTACCGTATCCGGTCAATAAATTGAGTAGGAGAGAAAAGAAAACGTTTGGTTTAATTACTTGACAGTTGCTTGCTTTCTGAAGTAAGAGACTGTAAATATACCTACTCTGGTTTTCTAGCCAGAATATTTGCCATATATCATGATGGTGAGTTGGTTTTGAAACATACTATAAAAGAAGTATTCATATTTCTTTGAAGTAAAGCAAAAAAATGACCATGAAAAATACTTTCATTTCAAGCTGTATCCATTAAAACTAAGAGGTGGAAAAGGTACCATTAAGCAGAATTAAGTAGATGGTCAACTTTTGAATGGTCTTTGTAAGTTAAACGTAGGTATTTGTCCAACGGTCATTGCCACCTCTGACCTTGTACTATAGAACAAAGCTACAGCTGTGGCACCCATGAGTGCTGTGCCCCCCAGCGCCTAGGGTGCTATCAGTGCCACTGTGGTCCAATTGCCCCACCCCAATCAGCGGGTGGTTCCCATGGTGTATGTTGTTACCCTCCCAGAAGTTCAATCACAGCCTCATCCACCTTCATAGACACGTTTTGTTGGTCCCCACGTCCCTGTGAATTAGCTTGAATGTTCTAGTGTAGAGACAGGGAGAAGAGGGATGGTTTCTGCTAAGATTTTAGAGTAGGGTAAATGGTAGAGAATTTGATATATTTCTCATAGTCTTTGTTAAAACTTGTAACACATTTAGCATAGAAACTACATGATTAAATGTGCTAGGTTTTATACTATTACGTGTGCTATATTTGAGGTATAATTGAAAGTTAGTGAGTCTCCTTAAGAAACCAGAAACAGAAATTTACCCTGCAGTCTGAATTCCAAAGGACTTGCAAGCAAATTGTGCTCTAAGACATCATTTGTAAATTGAGGACTTTGTACTCATCAAATCAAGAGGAGAGTGCAAATGAAATAAAGCACATCTCTGATGATATATAATTAGAAAAATAACTTAAAAGTAATTGCCATGGTAGGGGAGAGACTGTTCACTTTATTTGATACCCTTTGAATTTTGTACCATGTGCATGTGATAATTATTCCCCCAGTAAGCTTTATTTTTATTTTAAAAATGTTAAAAGTTACTGCCAAATTATATATTTAGAACATTTCTCTAGAGTGCACATGAATATATACTGTTTAAATTCTGGTGTCTTTCTCTGTCCTGCTGTTGAACTGAACCTGCTTGTTTATGGTGATGATAAACCTCAAGCAACCTACCGTTGCTGTAAAACTTATTCTACTTGCTGACTACCCCACCCTATAAAAATAACTATACCATTGTGGGAGTAACTTGTTTTGCCTTGAGAATAAAGTGTCTATCTTTAGTGAGAACATTGATTCCCTACTGCTGGTGTTATGTTCTAGTTGAAGGGATGCCAATTAGCATAATCCCCCTGACCCCTCGCCATCCCTACACTCTACCCTAAGAAGGAGAAGTGACCAAACGGGCCATGAACTTGGAAGCAGGAACAAAGCAATCAGTTCTTCTTGGGGGCCAACTGCCCCGAGGAAGCACCCTATCTCTAAGCTGCAGTGTTATAAGGAATAGACCCCATGGTAGCAGCCAGTGGTGGTCCTCATCTAAGTGGGTATGTCAGTCTAGTTCTGGGGTTCAGTACTGCTCACAGACATAAGCCACATTTCTGTCAGTATGGTAGAGGTTTAATGGTGTTTCATTATGATTTCGTTTTACATTTTCCAGATTACTATACTGGTAAGTACTTTTAGGTATATTTTCATTACCTTTGTGTTCTTGCTTCTTATATTTAGTTTTTTTATCCACAAGAATCATATATTATCATTTGATTGATTGATTGATTGATTTATATTTTGAAAAAAAATATGTCTTTATTGATTTCAGGGAGAGGAAAGGAGAGGCAGAGAGAGAGAGATAGAAACATCAGTGATGAGAGAGTCATTGATCAGCTGCCTCCTGCACACCCTGACTGGAGATTGAGCCCGCAACCTGGGCATGTGCCCTGACCGGGAATCGAATTGTGGTTCACGGGTTGACAGTCAACAACTGAGCCACACAAGATGGGGCTAATTTTTCTTTCTTGATTCTTATCCCATTTATTTATTTTTCTAATTTTAGCACATTGGCTAAAATCTTTGATTCAATTTGGATAGTCATGATAGTGAATATCCTTGTCATAAATAGGGAATATAATATCTGGTAGTGGATATTCTTTTCCTGTTCCTGAACTCACAGGGAATGCTTTCAACATTTTGGTATTAAATATATCATATGTATGGACCTCTAAACAAGATGCCATTATATATAAACATGGTGTTAAATCAATCTTTTTATTTCTTAAAAAAATTGTAACATCTTTTTTATACATTGATAGGTCTGTTCTTATTGTTGTTTAGGATTGTTGCATCTATTTTCATGGATGAAATTTATCTGCAGTTTTTCCTTTTTAGTACTGGGTTAAATATGAAGATGTTTGAATTCATAAAATGACCCAAGGAGTCTTTATTTCTGTCTTACACATTTGTGTAAGAATTGAAATTATTCTGTTTAAGTCATCCTATCCTTATTGATTACTTTTCTGTTTTATCTATCAATTATTGAGATATATTCTTGCACTAAGGTTGGATTCCTCATGTTCTTTGTAATCTTTTTGATAGGGTTTCAATTATATTTGGCTGAAATACAGAATTTTTTTTCTCATTAAACTTTAATGGGTCCCTAAATTCTGTGACAGATTTTTGGCAAGTTGTTTCCATTTAAGAGTATTGATTTTAAAAGCTAATAACTTAAAACTGCCACACACACACACACACACACACAAATGGTCCACAGAACATTCTCCTTTCCTTCTGAAGGATTTTACAATACATTGTTGTCATTAACCTGTCTTTTAGTATTAAACTTAAATGGCCAGCTGAGACCCCTTTAAGAGTAAGGAGAGGTTTCCCATATGTCTCCACCAGACTTCTCATTTCATCATGGCCAGAACTGTTTCACAAGCCCTTGTCATATCCCAATCTAGGGTAAGAAATACCCTCCCTTCACACAGCTGGAACTGAGACCAGTCTCCCCGAAGCATATGGCTATGTGGAAGAGAAAGGGCCCTCCCCAGCAAAGAGGAAAGGATTATGGGCAGCCACTAAAGGTGTCTGCTATCTGAGTCATCCCAAAGATATAATAAAAAGAGGAGGCATTAAAAACAGCAACAACAAACTCCAACTTTTAGAGCACGTAGCCCACTTGTGTGTTTCTGGGGAGTACACTTAAGTAATGGAATTATATCAGGATTTGTCTTCCTTTTCCCCCGCATTGATTTTTTAGAGAGAATGGAAGGGAGAGGGAGAGACAAAGAGAGAGAAACATCGATGTGAGAGACACATCGATTGCCTCCAGCTCCAGCCCCAGTTGGTACCCAGGTACATGTCCTTGACTGGGAATTAAACCCGAGACCCTTCAGTCCACCGGCTGACGCTCTAACCACTGAGCAAAACTGGCTAGGGCAGGGTTTGTCTTTTAAAGAGATTAATGGGCAGGTGCAGGGGGCAAAGGTTTGCATTCCTTAAGAGGTTATAGCTTATAAACTAGCCTTGAAGCCATGGCCCAGAGTGTTCCCTTGTGATATACTTGAGAGAAATTATTAACTTGGTCATTTCTCAACTACTATAAATACATCCTCTAATGGAAGAATACTGAAATCAGTCATTTATTTGTTTTATTGAAATTAAAATTATTTTCATCCCAAATTAATAGATTTTATTCTATTACAGATGATAAAAATTGGATTCCATCCTATGGGCTAGCTTCAACTTTTCATCACAAAATAAAGAACAAAAAGCCTTTGCTTCTCTTGCAACACTTTCAGCACGGTGCTATGAATACAAGACACTGAATAATACTTCGATTGCAAACGAATTAATTCACTCAGGAAAACTCTGGAGCTGTCTTCTCCCTCTCCAGTAACACTAGAGGGAATAATCAAGGATTTAGCGTTTCCATGAAGGCAATATATACCCTTATGCTTTTGCTTATAAATTGTCTGCCACAGGATGAAGTGGTTTCCATGGTAAATTGGGAGGATCAGCACGGCAGGCTATTATCTTGGCTTTATTCCTAAAATTCAGATTTCAAAGGCTATTCACAGTAATGGAGAGGTAATTGGGACTGCTACAAAAGTGGCAGAGATTGATGCCGGTTGCCAAAAACAAATGCCTGCTACATTTACTGTGTGTTGTGGTACTGTGCTAAATTTTCGTACATGTATCAATCAATCTTTCCACAGCCCCATTGGGTTGGTGCTATGTTATCCTAATTTTACAGATGAAAGAAATAGGACATAGGTTAAGAAACTTGCCCAGTGGTATACTGCTAGAAAGTGACACCATCCGAGTCTGTCTGACTCAAGTGTTCACACTCTTAACCACCGCACTGAGAGAGCAAATGGTAGACAAAGTCTACCTGGGTTTAAATAGTTTCAATACGGCCCCTTTCTATAGGTCTTGATTTAGGCCTTCCTGTTTAAGCATGTAAAAAAAAAATCTTGCACAGCCAATCACTTATATCCTAGACCTTTTAAAATCTAGAGCCATGGTTCTCATAGTGTGGTCCCCAAACCAATAGCATCTGGCATCCTCTGGGAGCTTATTAGAAGTGTAAATTTCTCAGTCCCCAACCAAGATCCACTCAAGAAGAATCTCTGGGTGTCGGCACACTCTACTCTAAGTCTTCGGGTATTTCTGACGCGTGCAGAAGCTAAGGAGCACTGTTCTAGAGAGAGTGTGTAGATGCTGTTTCGGCTTATTGCCTCCCACAGAGGGTTAGCGCAGCTCACAGGTGGCTGAGGTCCATGCTGGGTTTTCTTTCTAGTCCCATTTCATTCTGCAGTGTCTTCTCTGTTGAGCTCTTGGCTACAGGTTAAAGAGCCTGTCCCTTGAAGTTTCACAGTCCTCGGGGCTATGCTTGCTGCTGGGGGTTTTATGTTGCTTTCTACTTTTCGTTTCTCTCCATTTCCCCTTTTTTCTTTTTCTTTTTCCCCAGCTTTTTCCTGAGCACATGTGCTCTGCAGGGCACATTGTGTAAACCTATTTCCTTTTCCTTTCCTGCGCTCTCTCCTAGTAGGATGGGCTGTTAATAACTACTCAGGAAACTATCACTTTGGGCAGAAAAGTACTGGGTTCTTGGAGGTGCCAATAGGAATACCCTTCCATTTGTAAGTAATTCCTACAGTTCCTAAAAATATCTTTCTATACTTTCTCTTTCCGAAAACAAGAATCATTGGGTTTCTCACTAAATTGAAAATGCTTTGAGGGAGGATTCGTGTATAATTCACGCCAGCTATCCACTGCTATGAAAAGTGATAATCCTCCAAGGCAATCACCCTCTTTCTAAAAAATTGTGGTAATATACACATAAATTCTACATTCTTAACCATTTTAATGTACAGTTCAGTGACATTCGTCCATTCACATTGCTGTGGAACCATCACTGTTCATCTCTAGAACTCTCTTCATCTTGCAAAGCTGACTCTGAATCATTTATTAACACCCCCACCCCCACCCCCACCCCCTGCCAGCCCTTGGTAAGCACCATTCTACTTTCTATCTCTATGAGTCTGACTGCTCTAAGTGGAGCCAAGCAGCATTTATCTTTCTGTGGCTGGCTTATTTCCTTTCACATAATGTCCTCAAGTTTAATCTATGTTGTAGCTTGTGTCAGAATGTCCTTCCTTTTTAAGGCTGAATAATATTCTACTGTATATATGAATGCTGCTGTGAACATGGGTGTACAAATATCTGTTTTGAGGCCCATCACCCACTTTTACACATCATAGCGGCACTATCAACCTGTGTATGCTCCCTGTATTTGGGATGAAGAGGTAGCTATGGATGGGGAAGGGTAACAGGCAAGGCCCACAAGAGCACACCTAGTGCCTCCAAGACACGCTGGCATCTGACCATAGTGGAAGGCTCTAGAGCCAACTTAACCAGTACAGTTTTAGTTCTTTTGCTCACGCCCGTCTGCCAGCGCCGGCCAGCAGCCATCCTCATTTCATTACTTTGACTCTGGTTCTCTCCTTCTCTTTTGTTCAGATGGAGTCCTCAGCCCTCGTCGTGGTTCCTGGCTTTGTTCCGCTCCTCACTCTGCTTTGACTGACTGAGCTTCAGTTTCTAAACTCAGTTTCTAAACTCTACCATCTCAGTTTCTAAACTCGACTTTTTGGATTTTTTTTTTCACTGACTGCTTGAAGGGACCCATCTCGGGACCAATTATGAGAAAGAAGGATCCACCTTCCTCCACCTGGCTAGGCATCGGGGGAATTCGGGAACAGCGGGGCAGGAGCTGCTGGGCTACACTGAGCAGGCGGGCACTGGCACATACCTGTCTGCCTACAGTCTTAGTAGCACGTGACCCACCCACAAGACACAGAAAAGAAATAACAGCTGGAAAATCAGGGCTAACTCCTCTCAAACATACTCTGCTGGCTTTGTCTCTGCGCAAAAATCCAAAAGGGTATTAGTCATGCAGAACCTCTCAGAGGGGAGTTCCTACAGCCTTCATAATGTGACTCATTGGATTGAGGTTTTTGAGAACAGCAGGACCAGGGACCCTTCTGTGCACCCATCTTGGCATTGGCCTCTGCATCATCCAGCAAGCAAGCCTACAATCTTCCCATATGCTTTCATATTTTGGGGGCTTTGAAGCAGAGCTTTAGCAGCAGGCAAGTGCACCCCAGAGAGGCCTTAAGAAGCTGTAGGTCTGCGGTGGGCCTTGCAGTAACAGAGGGAGAACGGGTCACACAGCTTTAGGGACAGCCACTAAACAGAAAACCAAAAACATGCTGGACAGCTGCCTCAGACCATGGGTGTGATGGGGGTTCAAAATCAGCTGTCCACAGAAATTTCGTGCCTTCACTGAAATGTGCTTCCCTTGGAGGACTCCCTCACCCTTAAAAAGGGAAACAAATAAACAAACAAATAAACAAAAAAACCTTCCACTATCATCTGCTGCCTGTAAGGAAAGTGTACTCCTCTCTCCTTTTAAGGATTTACCACCTTCTTTAAGTCAGTATTTTGTGCCATACATCATGTTAGCCTTTTGGTAGAAAGATGATGGTCCTTATGTTCAACGAATTGTTCATCTTTCCCTTTTCCCTCCCTTTTGGTACTAGGAAAGTGTTTTACTGTAGCAAGTACTAGTTTTTCCAAATAATCAAAGTTCTATGAAGCTCATAGTAATAATATCTACTTTTTTTTTCAGTGCCTATTACATATCAGGCACTTTAAACAGATATCTGGAATCTTCCCAGCAATGCCTAGGGTAGAATTATTATTCTTATTTTACAGATGAAGAAACTGAAGCTCAAAGAAATTAATTTCCCAAATCATAAAAATAGTCTAAAGTGAAGCTGAACCAGGCCTCCTTACATTATGCTGATAGTCGAGAAAAGTTCAGTTTGGAATTTGAACTCCTTGGAAACCCCCTCTGCTTCTTACCAAGTCAAAAGTAATTCAGCATTAAAAAAGCCAACTAACCAATGAAAAAAGTACCCACAACAATTCTTCCTAGAAATGTCAATTTGCTTCCATCTCCCTCCCCTTTTTACTGAGATTGTGTCTTAAATGGGCATTTGTCCCTCAAGTATAATAGAAACCTTCTGCTAACCCTGTTTTTTTAACATAATATTTTCTAAATTTGATTTTTTCCCCTCAGTTGCCTAGCACCAGGACCAGGGAAGGTATACATTAAGAATTCTATAGATGAGACACTGATATGGTAAGAAGGGCAACTGTAGAACTTTGTTCAGGTGTAGCTTCTGTTACAGCTCTATGAATGTCCTAACATGTGAGTGGCTATTATTTGTTCCCTTGCCCTCTAAGAGGAAACTTAAAATTCTTAAACATGAGTAGTCTATATTTAGTCTTAAAATTCCTTATAGAGATTTCCTGTATCTATATATGTTTGAATATGCTTCATGAAATATATTAGGTAGCTATTTTAAAGGAATCTATTAATAAAATTAGTCATGATACTACATCAGGCAGTGTCACAATATTTCATATATATTGCACAATGATACTAAATAGACAGAACTATAGTTAAATTGATGCACATGCTTAAGTTGAATTATGCTTAAAGCCTAAGTTTTCTGCTATTTCACCATTAATAACATTTCTTGACCAATATCTGATGAGTTTGGAAAATCCGAAAATCCATGTTAGCTAATGTTAACATTCACAGATACAGAACATTGAATATGGAATATTGAATTAGAGATTATCTAGTCCAGGAGGAAACAAACTATGGCCAATAGGCCAAATCTGGCCTGCTAGTTTTTTGTAAGTAATGTTTGATTAGAACAAAGCCACACTCTTTTTTTTAAAAGCCTACTGTCTACAGCTCCTTTCATGTTACATCAACAGGGCTGAGTAGTTGTAACAGAGCCCTCATGGCCCACAAGGCTGAATACATTTATTATCTGGCCCTTTACACAAAGTTTGCTGACTCCTGATTTAGTCCAGCCTCCTCAATGTAGAGATGACACATTTCTAGACCCTTTGTTATTTCCATAGGTCTTATCAAGCTCTGTACTTTGCTTAAATATAAGGATATGTGCTTTAGCCAGACTCGCCATCTTTTCCTGTGTGTGTTACCATTCTCAAGACGAGTACATATTTGTTTCACATGTTGGTATCCTCTTTTAATATAAAGTCTTTTATGTTAGCTAATTTTCTTTTTAAAAATTAGTCAGTGTAACGTTGGTTAATAACACTGTGTGCATTTTAGGTGTGTAACTTTAAAATACAACATACGTATACTCCATAGTGTGCTCACCACCCGAAGCCTAGTCTCCTTCCGTCGCCGTATACTTAGCCCCTTTCCCTCTTCATGCTTCTCCCACCCTTCCCCGCTGGCGACCACCATTCCCTTGTCTGTGTCTGTGAGTTTGCTTGTTGTTCATTTGCTGCTTTTTGTTTTATATCCCACATACAACTGAAATCATACAGTTCTTGTCCTTTTGCGTCTCATTTTACTTAGCATGCTACTTTCAAGATCCATCAGTGCTGCTGCAAATGATAGTGCATCTTTCTATGGCTGAGTAGTATTCCACTTATGTATGTACCACATCTGCTTTATCCAGTCGTCCACTGAAGGACACTCAGCTTGTTTGCATATCTTGGCCACCGCAGTGAATAATGTTGTAGTCAACATAGGCATACATATATCCTTATGTTTTGTTTTTTTTTTTAAATTTTTGAGAGAGAGAGAGGAGAGGAGCGAGAGACATGGATTTGCTGTTCCACTTACTCAGGGACTCATTGCTTGATTCTTGTATGTGCCCTCACCAGTGACTGAACCCACAAGCTTGCATATCACGATGATGCTCTAACCAACGCAGCTACCCTGCCAGGACCTACAAATAAGTGTTTTAGATTTGGGGGGTAGATACCCAGGAGAGAGCTTGCTAGGCCATATAGTAGTTCTATTCTTAATTTCTTGAGAAACCTTCATACTGTTTTCCATGGTGGCTGTGCCAACTGACATTCCCTCCAGCAGTGCGAGGGCTCCCTTTTCTTCACATCCTCCCCAACACTTGTCATTTCTTGTCTATTGATAGCAGTCATTCTACGAGGTGTGAGGTGATCTCTCATCATGGTATGATTTGCATTTCCCTTATAACTAGAGATGTTGAGCATCTTTTCATATACCTGTTGGCCATCTGTGTGTCTTCCTTGGAAAATTTTCTATTCAGGTTCTCTGCCCATTTTTAATTGGGTTATTTGTATTTTTAGTTGTATTAGCTCTTTATATCCACATTTTTTATTATTAGCCCCTTATAGGAGGTATCATTTGCAAATATCTTTTCCCTTTTCATTGGTTGCCTTTTTGTTTTGTAGATGGTTTCTTTTGCTGTGCAGAAGCTAATTTTCTGAATTAATACTTTATTCTCCAAGTCTTTTTCAAAAACTTTTTCAATTACAAGTTATTTTACAATAAGTAGTCTACCTTGGCTATTACTGTTTACAAATGTATTTGAACATCACAAGATTTGTATTTCATAGTAAAAGGCACAAATATAGCTAAAACCTTTAATTAAAGTATAGCATATTACTTAAATAAAAATATTTATTCAAAACCACTTATAGAATACCTCCAATTATAAGGCCCTGTACTGGGTTTAGGTATTAAAAATAACCAAGACCCCCTTACAGCCCATGCCTTTGAAGAGCTAGAATCCTTTGTCAGAAGTGGACATATAGGCAGAAAACTGATAAGACCCCAACCAATGATTACATTGTTCTGTACCATTAGAATTATCTGAATTTCAGAATTCATTATTTGAAAATATTAATATGCCTTCTAAAGCCTCTTAAATAGTACTTCCCTTGAAGCAAATTTCTATTGTGCATTTCACTCCAAAGAGAATACTCTGGCTTTAACTAAAATTTTAAAATAGAGGAATACTGCTTTTTCTCTCCCAGCTTTATAATTGACACATAGCACTGTGTAAGTTTAAGGTATAAAACGTGTTGATTTGAAAGGAATATTGCTTTTACAAAACACACAGCAACAGTAAGTAATATAATAATGCTAAACCAAACTTTTGTTATCTCTAGCTGCTATTTTTCAGAATCATTTACTCTTGGTTGAAACAAATCTATGGATCAAAGAACAACATTATAGTGGTATTTTGTTCTATTGAATGAAAGTCCAATTATTTTTCCCCTTGACACCTGTATATTTTTTCAACCTGTCCTGCTCTCTTTCATATTTCTTTAAATAAAACACTTCATTCTAGAAGTCTTTATCCTTTACTTATATATTCCCATTACTTTCTTATAGTGTTCCAAAGAAAGTAAGTTAAATCTGAGATTCAATAATTTAAATATTTGATGGTTCTGAAGTTAAAATATATTAGGTTATTCAGCAAATGTACATAGTGCTTTATATTTAAAAGGTATTCTTAATCTTTGAGGACAAATTTAACTGTCTCTACAAGAAAACTAACATACAACCCAAAAAATTAATTTTGGGGGGCCTGGTTTTAATAGTGAGAGACAGCACAAACAATGGGAATCTGAGTTGCAAGGCTGACGGTATGCTGCCTTCACTGAGCAGCGATGGAGACTGAACTGGTGAAAACAGGGTAATCCGCTTGAAAACCCTTATTTTGTTTTTGATGATCTATTCTCGGTTTCCTTGGAAACAGAGCTGGCAGCCACAGAGGTGCTGGCATTATTTTCTTTCTTTTTTTTCCCCTTTTTCATAGCTTTGAAGCATCAAAGAAAAGGTGAGGTTTTATTACTGTAATCTGTACTCTCTAACTTATTTTCAAATAAATTAAAAACAAATATTTATTGAATGCCTATTGCATATAAGGTAGTAGGAGGTAAAACCAACAAATTTGAGAAAAGGCTTTAAACCAATTGATTGAAATAAATTAGCCAATCTATTATATATTTAGGTGTTTTGTTTTTTTTAAGAAAAAGAGAAAATAAAGTTTATTTAAGAAACTATAGTGTGAGGCTAGTACACTGTGACCAATATAGTTTAGTGAAATTAGTTTTAGAAAACAACTAGATTCCCACACCAGACAGGACATTCCTTCTTCCTCTGAATAAAAACTAGGTAAGCTCGGCGGGCGTGGCTGAGTTGGTTGCGTCACCCCATACACTGAAGGGTCACAGTTCAATGCCCCGTCAGGCACATGCCCAGGTTGCAGGCTTATCCCCAGTAGGGGGCGTGCAGGAGGCAGCCGGTCAATGGTTCTCTCTCTCATCAATGTTTCTTTCTCTCCCTTCCTCTCTCTCTAAAATCAATAAAAACCTTTTTTTTAAAAAAAAATTTCTGTTAATACTCATCCAAGGATATTTTTTCCATTGATTTTTAGAATGGAAGAGAGGGAGGGAGGGAGGGGAATGAGGGGAGGGAGGGAGGGAGAGAGAGTGGCAGAGAGAGAGAAACATCAACGTGAGAGAGACACTGACCGGTTGCCTCTTGCATGCCCCATCCGGGGCCAGGGATGGAACCTGCAACCCAGGTATGTGCCCTTGACTGGGAGTCAAACCCCTGACCCTTTGGTAAGCAGGCAGATGCTCTAAACACTTAGCAACACTGGCCAGGACAATAAAAACATTTAAAAAATAAACTAGGGACTGGGGAGGGGGATGGGATGGGGTGGAATGGGTCATTGGGGAGAAAAAGGGACATCTGTAATATTTTAAACAAAACACACACACACAAAAACCCCAAAAACTAAAAGTTAGGTATTATGAAGGTGGTTACTATGTGTGGAAAAAAGTCTTTGCCTCCAGTAAATAAAGCAAGCAAACAAAACCTAATGGAGCTTAAACAAACCTAACAGGTTTTCTGAAAAACTGTTATATTAATGAAGTTACTAAGTATTTCCGTTGAGGAGTGATTGTCAAATGACTATATGATCTTTTCCTTTATGAAAAGTTGCATTAAGTTTAAAAAGCCACACCTTTAGGAACACTGACTGAGATGAGGTGAGAACTACAGGTGATGGTTGCGGGGAGGACTTTTCTTTTTTAAAATTAGTAAGACCTAAGCATATTTATATGCTTCAGGGAGGAAGGATAGAATGGGAAAGATTGACAGGGACTTTAACTTGATAGAACTAATTTCCTGAAGAGAAAGAATAATAAGAGATTTGAAGGAATATGCACCCGAAAATCAAAATTATCTCTGTGAATATGAAGATAGAATTATGTACTAGGGAGCTTAAAAAGAGGTGGTTTGAAGAATAGGAAAGTTGACCAGAAACATATGTATTTCTGAACAGTAATTCAAATAATTTTGTCACTTTCTCCAGCAGAGCTGACACATTAGTGTCAGAGCTCAGTGCCAGACTATATTCACCAAGGTTGAAAGTTTATAAGCAGAGTGGGTTTGAAAGACAAGAGTGCAGGAAGTTGATAGCACTGGCAGAGGGGGGTTGAGTGATGCTCAGTAGTGTTAGTTTAGATATGAAAGGAAATGAAGCCAGGAGTGGGGTAATGATAGGAAAAAAGTAAAAAGGTAGGAACACAAAGATTACAAACATAATCCATTGACTCTCTATTCTGCTCCTTTCTGAGTGGACAATAAAGGCAGTAGGTTGCCACACTCATGAAAGCTACCAGAGGAGCAACTTTGTCATCTTCAGGTTCAGGGTTTTCTCCATGTAGCAGGGGCATCCGGCAGGGTAGATCCTCTTCACTCAAAATGTAGCCCAGTGACCAGCATCACTGGCATCCCTAGGGAGCTTGTTAGAAATGCAGGGTCTTGGGTCCCACTCCAGAACTAGTCAATCAGCATCTGCGTTTAAACAGAATCTCCAAGTGATTCATCTGAGCATTAAGTTTAAGAAGCACAGGGATGAGAGAGTGCAGACTGACCCTTGGTTTATTTGTGCTGGTCATGATATGCCAGGAGAAACAAGGAACAGACATTCTGTCTGTGATGTTCTCAAGCTCCCAGACTCAATGTGTTCCTTTTTTCAAATGCATAACTTAAATCCTTCTCCAAATGATTTGTCATCCCTGGCACTAACTCCTCTCTAATCCCACCCCACATCCCAGGTGCTCTCAAATCTGAGTATCAGGGTGTTGTATAAGGTAATCTATAAGCGTTCTTTTAGGCTTAAAATTCTTTGATTTTATATGTATCACAGCCAAACTTCCTCTGCACAGAAATAATACCAGAAAATCAGCCCGAGTGAAATGCCATTCAGTCAGTGCCAAAAAATAATTCTAAGGGGAATTTTGCAATTACACACACACACACACACACCCATCTGCTCTTGGGTCTGCTTTCAAGAGTTGATACTTTGGGGTTTTTCCTAACATTCCAGTGTTTTGATGCTGCTATACATGATTATGAATGGTTTTTTGAGCTTTTACCCCCCTCCTTTGTGCAACACCAAACCGAAACTCTTCAAAATGAATTAAGTCACTTGGGAATCTGAGTAGAAGCTGGAGCTTAAATTGCCTCCCTACGTTAATGTGGAACCAATTTCCCAGGAGGCGGAGGTTCTGGGGAGCAAGGCAGTCAGCGGCCAACTAGATCCCGCAGATACCTATCGGGGGCGTCAGTGGAAATGGAGATTTTGGTACCGTTCCTTTAAAGACTAACAACGGCTTTTCTGATCCAGGCTTTCATTTTATACCAAGAACAGAAACCAGTGCACCTGCTGGTGGTTTTTTATAAGCCGGTGTTTTTATGCGCTGTTACCTCCTGGGCAGACGTCGGCGGTCAGAGCCAGGGGGAAGCCACTGGCTCCCCGCTGCCTAACTGGTCCCGGGAGCGGGGACTGTGCCGTGAGCGCTGGAGACCCAGAGCTGCGGAGGCCTGAGGCGCTTCAAACACACTGAACGCGAAGGGTTTTTAAACTCTGCAGGGAGCGGCGTTTCAACGTGACGGCTCTGACGTCCCCCTCCCCTTGCCGGGTCAGCCCACCACCATTAATTGCCTGTCGGTCTCCAGGCTCCCCCCCGACCCCCACCCCCTACCCCTTCTCCCTCCCCGCCTCCAGGGCTGCCGCGCTCCGCCCCTCCCCCCGCTAGTCCCCCCGCTCCCCAGTCTTCCCCTCCAGCCCGCCTCTCAGGGCCGTCCCTGCCCCCTCCTTCCTCCTCCCTCTCCTCGCCCCTCCCCCGCTCCCCCTCCAGCTCCAGCTCAGCCCACCCGCTTTCTGCCGCCCGGTCCACGCTCAGATTTGCGCTCCAACTGCAATCACCACCTCCTCTCTCCCAGCGAGACGCCGGGCGGAAGGCGCGGCGGGCCGGCGCACGCAGGCGCACTGGGCGGCCGGCGCGCGGGCTGCTCCGAAGTCCGCGCAAGCGCGCGCTGCTCGGGCTCGGCTCCCGCGCGAGCGGCCGGGAGGCTTTGGCTCTGTCAGGGCTCGGGGCCCCCGGCGGGAGCGGCGGCGGCGGCGGCACCATGTTTCTTCACTCCGTCAACCTCAGCAACCTGGCGTTTTATGCCTTCATGATCTTCATGGCCACCCTAGGGCTGTGGGACGTCTTCTTCGGCTTCGAGGAGAACAAGTGCAGTATGAGCTACATGTTTGAGTACCCGGAGTATCAGGTGAGGTGCCGCCTTCTCCTCACCTGGGCGCTCGGAGGCTCGGGCTCCTCCGTGGGTCTCCTGTGCCTCGGCTCCCCGCGCCTCCCCGGCCCCCTTATCCCAACCTCGCCTCTGTTTCCTCCTCCCCGGGAGGCTGCAGAGCCCCAGTACTTCCCTCACCTGCCCTTTGTGTCCTTTCTTTACGGCGAGGTGCTTCCTAGATGGTTCCCCGAGTATCCCGGCTGCCCCGGTCGTTATTGCTCCCCTGTCCCTCCGCCCGCTTCCAGATGCAGTACCCGCTGGTCGCCCCCAACCCCCTTCATCCCCGGAGACGCAACCTCAGCCCCTCTCTCTAAATCCCAACCCCACCTTCCCGCGTTCCTGCGGTAACAGGTGCCCCTGGACCTTCCTTTGCTTCCCAGGCGCCTCAGTTCTTCCCCTCTCGCCCAGTGATTGACATGCCAGCTCTGGCTGTTCCAGAAAAGGACCGAGCTTGCAGAGTGTGTTGGCTCGATAGCTCCCGGGGCTGCCGTGGAGCCGCGAGGGTTTTACCTCCGTGTGAACGGCCGACCCGATGAGTAAACTTGAGGCTCCCTTCCGTGAAGACCGCGCGCAGCCTCCAGTTTCCTAGGTTATGGGTCCGGACTTGCGCGTGCACGCCTGTGTTTATGCATGCTGCCTCTTGGCCATTCAATTCAAAATCTGCTTCATGGTGGTATTTTTGTTTTCTCACTGTGCTTGCTATTTAAGACAGACCCGGCCCTTCGCTCTCTCTCCCATCGCCCCCACCTCTTACGCCCCTTTTTGAACGTTTTCAGTCACAGTTGCTTCATTAGTTCAGCAAAGGAGAATCTAGAATTTCATTCACGACCAGCTGTAAAAAGAGATTGTGACAAATTACACAGCTGTCCGAAGAAATTTCTCCCGAATGATTCTTTTATTTCTAAACGCATCTCCTAATTAAGGAATACATATTACAATAGCCCCCTACCGTAAAACGTGTATGTACTGTAATACACGTTGATAAAACGCATCTGTAGTGTACTTTTAAAACCATAGCAGATTTTTTTCTTTAAGGTGCATGATGCCGACTGTGATTGTTTCTGTGAACAGATCATTATGGAGGAACATATTTGATTTTATTTAGATCTTAAAACTGCTTAAGGTTTAAATTGCTGATGAGCTTCCTTTCCCACGGGCAAAATTCTAGTTTAGATTTCATTTGTTTTGAGATTTTTACCTTCTTTTTGCATGAGTGGTTATAAGGGAGTGGAAGCATTTGGTATCAGGTGCTACTGAAGATTTTAACGTTACTGTTGTCTCTTAATTTCTAAGCGAATATGCTGGTTTATTTTTATCAGAGTCTATGTATAGTTAAATATTTGGGCTTCTAGTTTAGATTTTTCAAACCTGAAAATAGAACCCTTATCAATCGCCTTTGATTTTTATGTGGTTTAATAATCAGGAAACTACCAGTAGATTGAAGTAGGTCACTTCAGCTTTGTACTGCATTGAAGAGTTTGTTTAAAATAAAATTATTGTGGAACAGTGTACTGATTCCCATTTATTTTTAGATTGCCCACAATTATTGAAGCTCTTTTAATGTTTTCAGTAGTAGAAATTGCTTAGTGTTGGGAACAAAGCATATGGACCTCACAGATGCGTTTCATGCCTCATAAAATTGACTGGAAAGACACTGAAATTAATGTAGCTCATGCAAAAGATCTATTTGGCTTTTTTTTCCCCTGTTGTTGTGTTTGTATTTACTTACTTTGATTCAAACTGTCTTTTTGAGGTTTTACATTCTGTTAATAATTTGTTAGTACAGTAATAATTATAGTGGCAGTTTTTGATCCACATTTTTTGGTAGAGTTTTATTTTTATGATGTAAAAAGCTGTGTTAATTCACTATAGTATTTATATTTGACTCTGTCTTTTTGTTGTACACACTAGGTCTTGCTATTTTACAAATAAGTTAAAACCTGCTTATAGAAATGAGTCATTTGAAAACAGTGAAATTTCTGTTAACTGAGGTCATTCTATTAAGAACCAATGGTTTTTAATGAATAAAAGTGTTCTAAACTTATTTTATATATTGCTTACTTTTAATTATATTTTATAGTAAACTCTAATTGTTCACATTCATTAGATGGAGTGCCCTAGTCGTTGAGTTTTCTTCTCTTTCCTGATGTCTTTCTTCTTTTTTTATTGCCTATTTGCATATTCTTTAGCCAAATTTTAGAAGAAATGAACAATATTTGAAACATACTCAATTTTATTCTCCATTTGAAAAATAAAAGCTGGGATAGGAATTTGAAACTTGGTAAAAATGAAGTTTTGAATTTAAAACTGTTTGATTATCTCTATTCATTCTCTACCTTTGGTTTTCCTAAATTTGCTTATTGAGAGTTAACCGAACATCACACTAACCTACCAGGCAAAATACACATTATCCTTTAAAGCTTTTTGCCTTCTGACAGCAAGGCAAAGCTTTCATATGGTAGCAAACAGTTTTGGTCAAATTGTAGAATTGGAGAAGAAACATCTTGTGTTGTTTTCTCCCATAGAGTAATTTATTTACCTGCCTTCAGATATATGATCTAACAGTTGCTCTTTGAAAGAAAATGTTGATGTTGGAAAATACAAATCACATATTTTCTTATTAAGTCTGATGTTTACTTAGCAAATCATTTATTGAATGACTGTGTCAGGTATATTCTAGATACTGGGTAATGGGTGAGAGGGAATTACAGGTGAATCAGACCTTGTGCCTTTAATTTTCATCTTTATAATACAATGGGGAAGACAGGAATGTAATGAATAGTAAAAATGTGCTACATGTTATAATTTCACTGTAAGAGAGGGTGTACAAGGCTCTTCACAGAAGAGCATTCAGGTTCATCTTAGTAGTCAGAGGCTATAGAAAAGAGGTAGTGAATTGGGCTATGGAGGGTACATAGTTCATAAAGTGCAGAAACAAGAAAATTGCAGGAATAAAGAATAGCATTTGTGAATAAAGAAGGCACCAGGACACATTGCATAAGCAGTATGTAGTATGTTACCATTTATGTAAAAAGGAGAAAACCTATAAACATGTTTTCATGTATATATGTAAAATATTTCTAGAAGCACAAACTGCTAACATTAGTTGCCTTCTGGGTAGAAACCTGAATGGCTGAACGACCACAGGTATGAGAGAGAGCCTATTCAATTAATATCCTATTGAATCTTGACTTTTGAAACATTAAAAATAAATTTTAAAACCTGGCATATGTAAGTTATAAGAAAGTAGGTAAGAATAATTAGAGCCAGATTTTAAGGACCTCTTTCTTAAGCTTTTATCATCTCTATATGCAGTAAAGAAACACATAGGTGTATGTTTTAACAAGGTATTTCTTTGACAGCAGTATGGATTATGGATTGTAGCAGGGAGATTATGACAGGGAGAGAGGCTGGTCTGAAAGATTCAGTTGTCCCTAGGTCTTTTTATAAAGCTGGAGTCCTCTAAGGGTGGGGTGGGCAAAGGGCTAAGAGCTAGCTCTTTGTAAGAGCTTAAAAGCTACATTCATTTTGATCAAAATCTTTTTTTTTTTTTTGGTTAATTATAGAACTTAAACTTTGTTTTGTAGGTTTTTTTTGTGTGTTTTTTAAAAAATATATCTTTATTGATTTCAGAGAGAGGAAAGGAGAGGGAGAGAGAGAGAGAGAAACATCAATGATGAGAGTCATTGATTGGCCGCCTCCTGCATGCCCCCGACTGGGGATTGAACCCACAACCCTGGCATGTGCCCTAACCGGGAATCGAACCCGGATAGCCTGGATCCTAGGTTGATGCTCAACCACTGAGCGACGCCTGGCCGGGCTGCAGTGTTTTTTTTTAAGAATATCTCTTTATTGATTTCAGAGAGAGGAAGAGAGAGGGAGAGAGAGATAGAAGCATCAATGATGTGAGAGTCATTGATCGGCTGCCTCCTGCATGCCCCCTACTGGGGAATCAAGCCCACATCTGGGGCATGTGCCCTGACTGGGAATGGAACAGCAATCTCCTGGATGGTAGGTCAATGCTCAACTGCTGAGCCACACCTTTCGGGCTATTTTGCAGTTTTAAATCACAATTAAAAGGGATAGCTCATAAAATAAAGACTTTAGTTTCTTAAATCTGTTTTTCTAGCACTTGGAAATTTTTGTCGTTTGAAATGGGTCTAGGTTAGAGATAAGAACCTGTACCAAGGCAGAGTCAAGAGAGGGTGGACATCAGGGGCAGGATTATGGAGATAATATTTAAGTGTAATGGTAATTGATCTTAATTAGAAGTCTTTTGGGGGAATAGGGGTACTCATTTAATATAATCTATATAAAATAATTAGTTTAAAATATATTGGAGTACTGTTGCTGTGTTTTCTTTTTAAGTCTCTTGATCCTCTGTTTTTTCATCAGCATCCTTTCTGTATGCCTGTACCTTTTCTGTCCTTAATCTGGTCAGTATCCTTCCTGTTTCTTCCTGCCACTCACCCCCAACTTGAACTCTGTTTGAAAACACAGTTTTCAACTCCCACTTCTTTTTGTGTTTATTTTATTCTACCTTCCTTTTTCCATCTCTGCTTTTTGCTACTCTATATTGTATGCATTCATATTTTTTTTAATACACACTTTCTCATTATAAAATTGATTTTATAGTAGTATATTATGAAATATATCAAATACGCTCTTTTGCTTGTTTTCCTGTCTCCAGGGAATTAAATATTTCTTTTTTGATATATTTGATAGTTTCCTGTTTTTCTAGGTTAATTTTCAACTATTTCAAAACTTTGTTTAGCTACTAACCTAAAAAAGAATAATGATCTAATACGCATGTACTGCTATTATTCTATCAAATGGTTCACTAAATTGGGAGGGATTGTCTCACATTTTCTTTTAGCTTAATTTGTACCTAAAGAAAAATATGCCATTTTCATTTTTGATTATATAAGTGCATAATCAGTATCAGAACTAATTTGAGTTAAAGTACATGTACATATATAAAGCAAATAATGGGGTTTGTGTTTCTCTATTTTGAGAATTTGAGGAGATAAATAGTTGCTAATATCTTACACAGTAAACTCACACTCTTTAAAGATGTTTTCACGATGTTATTAGCACAGGTTGTTTATGGTAATACCCTCAAAGGAATATTCAGGAATGTGGGTGAATAATCAGAATTCTGGTTTTTTACAACAGTGAGATTTTACAGTATTCATTACCATTTACAGTTAAAAAAATTCATTCAGTAGTTGAAATTTTTACCAAGCATATGTGTAGCACTGCTAGATCATTAAATCTATTGATATCAAATAAAATCTGTTCAAAGTGACTGGTTTCATTTTTAATGGTTTCTTTCATTGAAAAAATGAGCAGAAGAGTTTATACTTTACTACCACTTTTATAGATACCTATGTCTTTGGGATGACATTAAGACCTAATTTATATTTTGTTGAAAAAAAATTTATATAATATGAATTGCAATGTAGTTTAGGGCTTGCTGATGAACCATGCACCTGGTTTGTGAAAACTGAAACAGATGCTAATCCATTGGAATGTTTATGGTAGGAAGAGTGTACATGTCTTGACCAAGACATGGCTATACGGTTCAGATTAATTTGTTAAGCACATTGTAGGTCAAAGCATATTAAGTTGGGAGGTCAGAAAACTGCATTATAAAACAAACTTGCTTTCTGTTGAATGATGTCACAGCTAGAATATGTAGTGGGGCCTGAGTAAAAGGAGAGACATTACAAAACATTTTAAAATAGCAAAAAAAAATTGATTTGATAATGGAAAGCTTTTATCATTTCTAAGTATAATTGATACTGATACTAAATTAAATGCATTTCCAGTTACGTGAACATGTAACTTGCTGACATCTACCAGTGTTTTTCTGTTCACTGTCTATTTTGAGTAATTTATATTTATTAGAATTTCAGGTAGTCCTATTTTATGATTTCCCGAAGACTGCATGGTTCAAAACTCACATAATTCAAGACTAATTCTCCAAACAAATAAACTAAAAGTAGAACTTGAACTTGTTATGTGCATTAAGTGCAGTTTTATCATCAGCAATATTTTTACATTGCACTATTTGTATAATTCAGAATTGGGTATGTTGTGGCTAAATTGTATTAATAAAGTTGATTTGAGTAAAATTGCATTTTTCATTTTATTTATTTTTTTTGCTGTAGAAAATAGAACTTCCAAAGAAGCTGGCAAAACGCTATCCTGCGTATGAATTATATCTTTATGGAGAAGGATCCTATGCTGAAGAAGACAAAATTCTCCCTTTAACTGGTATTCCAGTTCTCTTTCTTCCTGGTAATGCTGGAAGTTATAAACAAGGTAAGTCTCAGAAGTAAATTTTGAAAGCTATAAAATGCAATTCAAGAGTTTAACAGATACATACTCTATGTTAAGTACCATGTTAGGCATACTGGAAACACAAGTATATGGCATTTTGTCTAGGAAAATATGTGTGAGAAATACATAGAAAAGAATGTTGCCCTGGTGGGTTTGGTGTGGTGGTTAGAGTGTCAGCCCATGGACTTGAAGGGTCCCGGGTTCCATTCAGGCCAAGGGCACATACCTGGGTTGCAGGCTCGATTCCAGGCCCTAGTTGGGGCACATGTGGGAGGCAAGCAATTGACGTCTCTCTCTCACATTGATGGTTCTCGTTCTCTCTTTCTCTTCCTTCCCACTCTCTCTGAAAAGCAATGGAAAAAATATCCTTGGGTAAGGAGTAAGAAAAAAGAAATTAAAAAAAAAGAATGTTGAAGACCACTTTGCCAAAAATAAGGAGGAAAAGAAGATAGAGCGGGATGGCATAAATAGGTGATACAGGGATTCAGGAATCAGCAGAAGAAAGAGGCTTATATTGGAAATGGTGGGTGCAGAGCACAGAACCTGAAGTGTTGATTAGAGAAATAAATCGTGGTTTCTGTTATGCTGACCAAGAGAAGAGATTGGTTTCTTTCTTTCAAAGCTATTTAAGTTAGAGAGATTTAAATTTCTGGTCAAGATGACAGAGTAGTAAATGCTGTGCTGGCCTCCTCTCATGACCACATCAGAATTACAACTAAATTATAGAACAACAGCCCTTGAGAACCACCTGAAGACTGGCTGAACAGAACTCCTGTATCTAAGGATATAAAGAAGAAGCCACATTTGGAGTGGTAGAGGGACAGAGATTCAAAATGGACTGGTCCCATACTCACATGTGGCAGTTAAGAATTGGGAGGGAGACATGGCTGGAGTGAGTCAGTGGGTAGAGCATTGGCCTAGGGACCAAAGAGTCTTGGGTTCAATTCCTGGTCAGGAGCACGTTCCTGGGTTTCACGTTCGTTCCCGGCCTGGTTGGGGTGCATGCAGGAAGCAACCAATCAATGTGTCTTTCTCACATCAATGTTTGGTCCGCAAGCCTCAAACCAGAAGCTGGCTTTTAGCGTGCCCTGTAACTTTTGCTAAGTAGTCCCAAGTACTCCACTAGTGGCAGCTAGCCTTGGTTCACAGCATAACCACTCCCAGGCACCTTCAAGCCTAGCACAGGCAGCTACCAACCTCAGATTACTCCTACCAGGTGGCCCCGGGCCAGACACAGGCAGCAGCTGACCTTCGCCTGCCCCTCTCCAGAGGCCTCAGAACACACCTGGTGGCTAGCTTCCTACCACACCAAAGCACTACTCAATCAGTTCCACAATGACATGCCCACAGGGTAGGTTTGACAGGCACCAGAGCCCCACTAAAGCAAATTCCTCAGCCCCCAAACAATAGCTTGTTCGCTATAGTCATGACCAGTCCTCACAGCCAGTCAGCTGGAGGGTCAGCCCTAAACACAGATGTGACAGCAGTAATCAGGGCTCAACTACAACAAGAAAGTACACACAACTCACACAAGGTATACCCCTCGAAGCATCTATTGTCTGAAGCTGCCCCCAAATCCCTGTACTGGGTCTGGAACTGACCTGTTCACCTTTTATTTAATTAAAAAAAATCTTTAGGACACAAGGCATACACCCTCTAGGTTAGTTTGTTCTTCTAAATTGATACTATTAAAGGATGTCTCGAAATCATTTTTTATATTCATGGTATGGGATAAAGTCATTTGTTAAGAGACAAGAATGTATGAAACCAAAAAATTTTGCTTGCCTGGCCGGGCATGGCTCAGCGGTTGAGCGTTGACCTAGGATCCAGGCGATCAGGGTTCGATTCCCGGTCAGGGCACATGCCTAGGTTGCGGGCTAGACAGCTGATCAGTGATGTTTCTCTCTCTCTCTCCCTCTCCTTTCCTGTCTCTGAAATCAATAAAGATATATTTAAAAAATAAATAAATAAATAAAAATAAAAAATTTTGCTTAATATGCACTTTACCCTTTTCCTTTGCAGTTCGTTCTATTGGCTCTATTGCACTGAGAAAAGCAGAAGACATTGACTTCAAGTACCACTTTGACTTCTTTAGTGTGAATTTCAATGAAGAACTGGTGGCACTATATGGTGGAAGTCTTCAGAAGCAGACCAAGTTTGTACATGAATGCATTAAAACAATCCTCAAACTCTATAAGGTAAGAGATAAGCTTGCAAATCAGTAGTGATCAACCTACTAGCATCTTTCTTTTTCAAAGGAACTAGCATAATTTAAGTCATTTGTTTATATGGAAGTTGAAGCAAAGATGGCAGAAAGGTTTTTTTTCTTCTTTTGTGTGTGGGAGTCTGTTTTGAACTCAGTGGTGGTTTTTGAAGTTTAAATTGAATTTACAGGAAATCTTTCTTGTGGTGAATTTGGGGGGGCATCTTTTAACTTATAAATTAGGAATGCAATGTATTTTCTAAAAACCATTAGTTTGAATTTCTGTTTCTAGTTATGACTGTATAGTTGTTTACTCTTCTGTAAACAACTATAACACTAGTTAAGATACCTGAAGTACATGTCTTCAATTGTTGGGCATCAACCAAGGTCTGTATTTCTGAAAGAAAGATAATACATGAAATGAGTTCCATAATTGCTCTGGCTTTCTGCCTAGAAGCATTTTCTAGGCCATGGGGCAGGTAGGTGGAGATCAAGCAGAGCACATTGTATCACTGAGCCGAAGAAGGCAGAGACTGGAATTTGGGGCTACTGAAGTTGGCTAGATTACTGATCAGGGTGTGCTGTGCGAAAGAAAAAAACAAGGCAGAGATAGGAGCTCTAGAAATTTTCATTTTTCAGTCTTTGAATGCTATGCTGTATATACACAGGTCAAGAAGTACAAGGCAATGGCATACCAGGGAGGAAGTGATAGGGTATGTCCACCTAAGGTGCAGTTTAAAAGAGCAGTAAAACAGAATAAATATCATTCTGTGCCAGCAGTTCTAAATAGTATCAGAGATAAAATACTATTAGCTACTTGGGTGAGACACTTCTTCCCTTGGTATGTCACAGTGCAAGTCCTAGCAGGAAACAGCTACTAGGAAATTGTGAGCAGAGTTGAGATTTCAGAGGCCACATAGTGCTGGGAAATAGTTCTGACCTGCTAGAGCGGAAAGATCTATTTGAACACGTTGGGCATTCAAATGATACCCCAGAAAGGACATAATTAAGGACTACTCCAGCCCTAAAGTAAAAGCTACTCCAGTGTCCACCTTAACAATGCTTAAATACAAGCCTCAAAAAATATCAGTTAAGGATTTAAAGAAAAGATGCAGATAACAAGGGAAAAGATGGAGAATCTCAGCAGAGACATGGAAACTATTTAAAAAAAAAAAATCTACAAACTGAAACCATAAAGGGTGGGGCAAAAGTAGGTTTACAGTTGTATGTGAAACACAGAGTTTATTTTTGTATTATTACTTAATAACTGTTGTATTATTTTCCGTAAGAACAACTGTAAATCTGTTTTTTCCCCTGCCTTGTACATATCAGAAATGAAAAATTCACAAGATAAGCTTTGAGCAAATTGAACACTACAAAGAATAGATCATTGAATTTGAAGAAAGGGCAATAAAAACTATGCAAAATGAACTAAAGTAAAAACAATAGGTAAATCCACAGAGTTGGAGATTTCAACAATCCTCTCAATAATTGATAAAATAGCCCTGGCCAGGTAGCTCAGTTGATTGGAGCATTATCCTGATACTCCAAGGTTTTGGGGTTGTTCCCTGGTCAGGGCACATAGAAGAAGCAACCAATGAATACATAAATAAATGGCACAACAAATCTATATTTCTCTCACTCTCTCTAAAATCAATAAATTTAAAAAATACTTGATAAAAGGAAAAAACAGAAAATCAGTAAGGTATGGAAGATTTGAACACTATTCCCCAGCTTCACTGGTTTATAGAACACTACATCTAAAAAGTGTAGAAACTATGTTCTCTTTAAGTGTACATGGAACTAACATATGCCATATGCTAGGCCATAAAACAAGTCTCTATAAATTTCAAAGGATTGAAATTATACAGGGTTTATTTTCTGATCATAGCAAAATGAAATTAGAAGCCACCAACAACAAGATATCTGGAAAATCCTCAAATATTTGGAAATTCCTTCTAGCTAACTCAGAGGTCAAACATAAAATTACAGGTGAAATTTGAAAATGTTTTGAACTGAATTAAAGTGAAAACACCACACCGGAATTTGTAGGATTAAAGTAGTGGTTAGAAGAAATAACTAGTCTTAAGTGCTTATGTTGGATAGGAACAAGGTTTAAAAGCAATTATCTAACCTTTCAACTTTAGAAGCTAGAAAAAGAAGAATAAAGTGCACTCTAGAATTCTAAGGAAACAATACAGATGAGCATTGAAATCAGTGAAATAGGAAACAAACTAAAGAAAAAATAGATACCAATGGCTGTTTTTTAAAAAATATCTATAAAATTGATAAACTCATAGCTGGACTAATTTTAAAAAAGAAGAGGAACACAAATTAATATCAGGAATGAAAAGGGGACATCAATAGAGAGCCTACAGATATTAAGAAGATATTAAGGGAATATTATGAAAAACTTTATACCAATAAATTTGACAACTCAGATAAATGCACAAATCCCTTGAAACATAAATTACAAAACAGACACAAGAAGAAACAGAATCTGGCTAGCCCTCTATCTGTTTAAAATTTTTTGAATTTGTAATTAAAAACCTTACTTCCAAGAAAAATCTAGGGCCAGATGACTACAGTGGTGAATTTTATCAAACATTTAAGGAAGAAATAATACCCATTTTATACAAACTCTTTTAGAAAATAGAGGAAGAGATAACACTTAGCAGTTCATTTTAAGAAACCAGCAAATCCTGACTATCAAAATTAGACAATGACATTCTTTGAAAATAAGGACCTAGTATCCTTCATGAACATAGATATAAAATCCTCAACAGAGCCCTGGCCGGTGTGGCTCAGTTAGTTGGGTGTCATCCTGTGCACTGAAAGGTTGCTGGTTCAATTCCCAATCAGGGCACATGCCCAGGTTGCAGGCTCGATCCCTGGTATGGGGAGGGCAGGAGGCATTAATGTGTCTATTTCTCTCCCTTTCCCTTCCTCTCTCTCTAAAAAAAAAAATTTTTTAAAATCCTTAGCAGAAAATTAGCCTGTCAAATTCAGAAATATTTTAAAGTTTAAGACATCATGACAAAGTAGGATTTTTCCCAAGAATGCAAAGTTGCTTTAATATTCAAGCATTAATCAGTGTAATTCATCATAAGCTCATTACAGTAGATGAAAATGCATTTGACTGCATTCAGCACCCGTTCATGATTAAAAAAACAAAATAACACAAAGTTCAGCACAGTAGGAATAGAAGCAAACTTTCTCACCCCTAGGAATTGTATTACATATAGTATTACGGGAGGAAACAAGTCATGTTAGGTTAAGGACCATTATGTATTTGATAAAATATTTATTGAAAAAGATAAATAGGCAATCACAAAGTGAGATTTATTTTTATAAATGTTATTCACAGTAAATAATCAAATGTCTTTCATTTTTCAGCTTCTGTCTGCTCCCACCACCTCTATTCAATATTGCACAGAGGTCCTATCTAGTGTGATAAGGCCAGAAAAAGAAACAGAATTAAAAATTAAAAGATGAATTAAAACTCTATATTCACAGATGACATAAATATACAGGAACATTTAAAGGAATTTATAGAAAATTATTAGAATTCATAAGTGAATTTAGCAAGGTTACAGAATAAATGGTCAATATTAAAAAAATCAGTGAACAAATGGAAAGCAAAATTTTAAAATACATTTATAGTAATGTAAAAATACAACTCTTATGGATAAACTTAATGTAAAATTTGCAAGATATGTACACTGAAAACTTCACATCTGAGAGAAATGAAAGAAATCTGAAGTAAATGGACAGACCAACTTCATGGGTTAGAAGACTCACAATGAAGATGTAAATTCTCCCCAAATTGACCAATAGATATAATACAGTACAAATCAAAACACCAGCATGTGTTTTTGTGAACTTGACAAGCTTACGTGGAACTGCAAAGAACCTTAAAAGCCAAACAGCCTTGAAAAAAAAGAACATAAGTTGGGGGACTGACCTGCACTACCTGTTTCAAGACTTAACTATGAAGCCATTGTAATCCAGCTGGTGTGGTATTTCTTTGCATCTAGAAAATGAAATGTAGACATCATGATTTTTTGCATAAGCCAGCATTTTAAAATTATTTCTACAGCAGGCGTTTTTTTACTTAAATCTACACTGAGTATTATAGAAGAAAACAAGCCATATTAAGTACGGAATATTTTACATATCTGATATTTATTGGATAGATAAATAAGTCATGATTACAAAGTGAGATTTCCATAAATGTTCACAATAAACAATCATGTGTTTAATGTTATATATTAGGTACTTTTCCTCTATTTTGTTTTCAGATTTTCTCTAATGACTACATATTAAATTTATAATAGAACTAATAAACTTTTTAAGTTGAAGCTTTTAGTAAGATTTCTATAACAAGTAAATATAATAGGGGTGTAGAGAGAGATGACTGAATCTTGTTGAATGGATAGGATTTGGGTGTGGGAAAGTGAGAGGACATTTTAGATGGAGAAAACCTTGGGAGTCTGCATGGAAATACAGCAATGAATAAAACAAATGCAGGCCCCCATGGCCTTTATGTTCTAGTGGGGAGAAGCAGATAGGAAACATCAGAAATAAGAAAAATCCATACCATAAATGCCAGGAAGAAAAATAAAACAGGAAGCGGAGATAGGGAGTTGAGGATAGCCCAGCAAAGACCTCTGTTGAGGAACAGACAATGTAATACAAATTAAGAACATGAGAGAATAGCTCGTTTGCATATCTAGGAAAAGAGTACTCTAAGCAGAGGAAACAAATATATGAAGCAAGCACACGTGTGCTGTATTTGAAGAAAAACAAGGAGACTGGTATGGCTGGAGTAGATAGAGTAGAAAGAGAAGTTGGGGAGAAGGCAGATTATAGAGCCCTGTAGACAATTTTAAGAATTTTGCCTTTTATTTGAAATGATATGGAAAGCAGCTGTAGAGGTTTTTGAGCAGAAGAGCGACATGTTCTGATTTAGGCTTCAATAGTATCATTTTGGATGCTTCTGAGGATAAACTGAAGGGATGTAAGGGCAAAGCAGAGAGACCAGTTAGGAGGCTATTGTAGTGATTCCGGCAAGAAGTAATGATAATTTGGATCAAGTTGGTAGCAGTGGAAGTGATAAATGATCAGATTGGTGTAAATCTTAAAGGTTGAGGCAACAAGGTTTAATGGCAGATCAGATATGGAGGGACAATGTGAGAGAAAAAGAAGAATTAAGAATGACCCCACATTTTTTGGCTAAACAGCTAGAAGGGTTGAAATGCCATTAACTGAAGTGGAGGGAAATGGAGGAGGAGCAGAATTGAAGGAGATTAAAAGTTTAATTTTAGACAGATTGAGTTGCATGCTCAATATGCCATTGGAGTTCAAAGTTAAGAGTTCAAGAGAAGACTTCCAGTCTGGACATAACTAAGAGATGAGGGGAGATGAGAAAGAACGAGCAAGAGACTAGAAAGGAACAGCTAAGGGAGTAGAAGAAACAAGAGAGTATATTGTCAAGAAAACAATATACAACGAGGCATTTAAAGAGGAAGAAGGGATAACTGTATAAATTACTACTGAGAGGTCTAGTAAGACGAGGATTCAAAAATTGGCCGTTAGATTCTTTGGTGACTTGATAAGAGCAGTTTTGGAGGACTGTTGAGGTGGAAGCCTGGTTGAAATGGGTTTAAGAGTATATGGAAGTTGAGAAATTGGAGACAGCAAGTGCTGCACAAATAACTGTTTTTGAAGAGTTTTGCTGTGAGAATATGTAGGGAAAGATGTGGTCACTAAAGTGAAAGTGGGAGTAGATAGAGAATTGTCTTTGTTTTTTAAGGGAAAATAATATATATACTAGCGAGAATGGTTAAATAGAAAGGGAAAAACAGTGATATGAGAAGAAAGTGAGAAGAATTTGCTGGAGTAATGTCCTTGAGAAGGCAAAAGGGGATGGCTTTCCGAGCACATGTGTAAGGTTTGACTTCTGCTGCGATCACGTCTGTTCTGGGGATCACCAAGACCATCTCCAGGCTCTGTAATTCTCCAGGAGGACTCACGGGACCCAGCATATAGTTAGTTGTATTCATGTTATGATTTATTACAGTGAAAGGATACAAAGCAAAATTGGCAAAGAGGGAATGTACATGGGGTGAAGTCTGGAGGAAATGCAGGTGCAAGTTTTCAAAAGTCCTCTTGCAGTGGAGTCACACCGGATGCATTTAATTCCTACAGCAACAAATTGTGACATGTATGAAGTGTTGTCTATGAGAGCAACTCATTAGAGATTCAGTGCCCAAGATTTTTATTGGGGGCTGGTTATATAGACACCCTGTGCCTACCACATAACAAAATTCCAACAGAAAGGACACTAGTGATCAGCATAAAGGATATTGTTTGCACAGTTTTAGCATAGTGAGCCATTGTTATCATTTAGGGAATGATGGGAACCCTCCCAAAATCTAAGGTCCCAGATTGCAGAGCAGAGCCAGCCTTAATGCAGTCCATTCTAAGGATAACAGTTTCAGGCCTACTGGGTTAACTGTTTTCTGCACAAGGTCCAATTTATTCAAAGTAACAGGAGAGAAAGCTTAAATAAAGGATTATAATGGAAGATGATGAGCAAAGGCTTGGTAGTGGAACTGAGGATACTGTGGAGACAGGAAAGATTTTTTTTAAATGCAGTACTTATTTAAGGAATAAAATATGTAATTGTCAGTGAATAAATGTTATGGAATTTTGGTTTATTTTTAAATACAGGTGCATAATAGGAAAATAATTTGATAAGATATATCAATATGATGAGGTATTATGTTACTAAGGCAACTATAATTTTTCTGGCTTTTTTGTGGTATTTCCAATTTTGAATAAATGACCCTATAAAATCTAATATTCTGCTATACACCAAATATAATTACACCTCTAACATGCACTATAACAAGTGGTAAAACATGATTCGCTAGACCCAAGTTTTCTGATTTTGGTTCAGAAATTCAAAGAGCTATTAAAAATGTTTGGCAGAACACAAAATTGTATGTATGTACACTAATTACAAGTATATGAATATGTGTTTCTGTATCTTATGATAGGAGGTTGGATAAATAGTTTAAATTTTTTGTATAAAATTGCTTGTTTTTAGAGAGAAGTATTTAGTATTGTTATTTTGATACTGTTAATTATGCCTTGGTGATTTTTTTTTAATAGGGTCAAGAATTTGCTCCAAAAAGTGTGGCAATAATTGGTCATTCTATGGGTGGCCTTGTTGCAAGGGCATTGCTTACACTGAAAAATTTTAAACAAGACCTGATAAATCTTCTTATTACACAAGCCACCCCTCATGTTGCTCCTGTGATGCCTTTAGATCGTTTTATTACAGGTGAGTACTGTTACGTAAACACTGACTGACTTCCCCATTGTTGTTTAGAATAAAATTAATCCTTGCTGCTACTCCCTTTAGAGTGTGCCACAGATTCATCCATGTGTGAAGCCAGCTCAGTGTCAAATCACCTCCACTTCTCTTTTTCTCTCTGTAACTTTCAACTTAAGCTCATAATTGAAACTGAGTTAGTTTTCTCTGTCTATAGCACCGTAACATGGATGGCATATGTCTTGTAATCTCTAGACACTTAGGCTTCAGTTTAGTTATTCTTGAGTATGACTCCCTTGCTCTTAAAAGTATGTTTAAATTTCCTATGTTTGGTTAATTTTCCAGGACTCTTTTTGAAATAAGCTTATTTTTAAGTAAAATAGTAGAAACGTCTTATTTTTTTGTTGTTTTGTTTTTCTCATTAAACTTTGTTTTAATGGGTCTCAAAATTCTGTGACAGATTTTTGGTCAAGTTGTTTCCATTAAAAAGTACTGATTTTAAAAACTAATAACTTAAAAACTGCCACACACACACAAAAAAAACAAATGGTCTACAAAACATTCTCCTTTCCTTCTGAAGGTTTTACAATGCATTGTAATCATTAACCAGTCTTTTACTATTAAATTTAAATGGCCAATTGAGACAAACAGTTCTGAGACCATTCTTCCACCACTGGTTAAGACTGGAATGGCAAGTATTGGGGATAATATTCATTTAGCCTTCTGAGCTTTCTGGGCAGACTTGGTGACTATGCCAGCTCCAGCTACCCTCTTGTCCACTGCTTTGATGACACCAACAGCAACTATCTGTCTCATGTCACGAACAGCAAAATGGCCCAGAGGAGGGTAGTCAGAGAAGCTCTCAACACACATGGGCTTGCCGGGCATCATATCGACAGTGGCAGCATCACCAGATTTCAAAAACTTAGGGCCATCTTCCAGCTTTTTCCCAGAACGATGATCAAACTTCTCCTTCAGCTTAGCAAATTTGCAAGCACTGTGAGCTGTGTGACAATCCAGCACAGGTGCGTACCCAGCATTGATTTGGCCTGGATGGTTCAGGATAATCACCTGTGAAGCCAGCTGCTTCCATTAGTGGGTCATTTTTGCTGTGACCAGCCACATTGCCATGATGAACATCTTTGACAGACACATTCTTGACATTGAAGCCCACATTGTCCCCAGGAAGAGCTTCACTCAAAGCTTCATGGTGCATTTCAACAGACTTTACTTCAGTTGTAACATTGACTGGAGCAAAGGTGACCACCATGCTGGGCTTGAGTACACCAGCCTCCACTCGGCCCACAGGGACAGTACCAATACCAACAATTTTGTAGACATCCTGGAGGGGCAGACGCAGGGGCTTGTCAGTTGGATGAGTTGGTGGTAAAATGCAATCCAGAGCTTCAAGCAGTGTGGTTCCACTGGCATTGCCATCTTTACGGGTGACTTTTCATCCCTTGAACCAAGGCATATTAGCACTTGGCTCCAGCATGTTGTCATCATTCCAACCAGAAATTGGCACAAATGCTACTCTGTCAGGGTTGTAGCCAATTTTCTTAATGTAGGTACTGACTTCTTTAACAATTTCCTCATATCTCTTCTGGCTGTAGGGTGGCTCAGTGAAATCCATTTTGTTAACACCAACAATCAGTTTCACGCCCAGTTTCAAGCCAGAAGGGCATGTTCACAGGTCTGCCCATTCTTGGAGATACCTGCTTCAAATTCACCAACAGCAACAATCAGGACAGCACAGTCAGCCTGAGATGTGCCTGTAATCGTGTTTTTGATGAAGTGTCTGTGTCCCGGGGCATCACTGATGGTCACATAATACTTGCCGGTCTCGAATTTCCACAGGGAGATATCAAGGGTGATATCATGCTCATGTTCAGCTTTTAGTGTATCCAAGACCCAGGCATACTTGAAGGAGCCCTTCCCCATCTCAGCTGCCACCTCAAATTTTTTGATGGTTCTTTTGTCTCTCCCACCACATTTGTAGATCACATGGCCAGTAGTGGTAGTCTTGCTAGAATCTACGTGTCCAATGATGATGATGTTGATATGAGTCTTTTCCTTTTCCATTTTGGGTTTGATTTAGTGGTGATTTTCAAGACGCCTGTGTTCTGGTGGCAAACCCATTGCAAAAAAGAAATATCTTTTTTTAAAATAAATAGGTCTGCTAACACTTCATGTGGTAAGGTAGAATTGCTGATATTTATTGAGCTCTTACTATGTTTTGGGTATTGTGTTAAGGACTTTACATGATGAATTACTATGTCACATATTCCTTGTAGTAGTCCTTTGAGGTAGGTGTCACTGCTGTCCCCATGACTATGTATAGAAAAAAAAAGTTCAATACAAAGCTTTTGCCCAAAGTTACATGGCAAGAAAATAGTGAAGCTAGCATTTGACCCTTGTAAAGTTGTTCCTGGGCCTGTGCTCTTAACTTTTGCATGCTATACTGCTTCTTAATTGAGATATATTGCTACAGTAAAAGAAATAATATTATGGATAATGCTGTATATGCAGGGAATTTTAAATGAACAGCAGGAGTTTATAATTGCTGTCATGCAATCAAATAGTGGTAATGTCATGTGATAAAAATTAAATGCCTATCTCAATTTTTTATTAAAGTCAAATATCTTCACTGCTTATTACAATGTTATATGAATAGAAAAAAATCTTTCAAAAGAAATCATTAATTTTTCTGATTAGTAAATTTATTCAACTTCTTACCGTATCAAAATTTGCATTATCTTAACTGTGATGAAACTTTTGTAAATAGTTAAGTGAGAAGTATACACTGGTGACTCCAAAAGAAAGTAATAGTTGTCCAAAGCACCTATCTTAAGATAACATTGCCAAGGAGTAACTTATTTCCTGAAATATCTGATATAACAGTATTTAACAGCAAAGTTTAATTCTTCTCATTACATTTAACACTTTTCTTATAGAAATCTTTTAATAAAAAAATTAGTTTTATTATTGAAGTTGTTTAAATCTGTTTTTCTAATCCTAGTAATTATAAATGACCTATAGGTTTAGAAAAAAAAATCAAAGGCATAGACAAGCTATAATATTTGTCAACGTAATTGGGAACTGTTTCTCTTACTGCATTTTATATGTAGAGGAGCCATGTAGGTTAAATTGGAATTACTCAAAGCACATTTAAAAAGTTGTTTGAAGAAAACTTTCAAGAGAGTCAGGGTTTTATCGTTTTGGAGGATTGTGATGGTCTGTCTCTAAAAAGCTCAGGCTGAAACTGATTCTTAGGATCAAGGTGTTTTTACTGTGATGAGCAGGCTCCTTTCCCACTTATTCTATATTTATTTTTTATTGCATTAAGACAGAATTGGAATGTAAACACAAAAATTCAAGGGGTGGTACATTTTAGGTTTTTAGGAGACTCATATGACCTCTAGAAGTAGATTCTGTGTATAATTGGTGGAAATACTGCCCCCAGCTAGAGGAAGGAAGCCCTGCATTGGGCTCTGCACTTTAACCCAAGTAAATATTGCTGAGATCTTTGATGGGAGCTGTATTCTGTTCCAAAATACTTGAAGCCCTCAATGGGGTCAAATACCAGTATAAAAATGCATTACGTTTTGATCATCAGAAGAGGCAATGAGAACTCCCCTGCTCTGACCTCAAATTTTGATACTAAAGTTTTCTCACTGTTCGTAAGAAAAGTGGAAAAATTGTCTGCAAGTTCTTCCCTTTGAACTGCTTATTGCACTAAAGGGATAGAACCTTAATCCTCAGATTTTTCCATAGCTGCATAGTTCTAAGACTAATGTGAATGTCATTGTCCTGATAGATTTTATTTTAAGAATTTACGTAGTATTTTGTGAGGTGGTGGTTGGCTTCAGGTGAGAGTATAAACAGGGACACTGCCTGATTAGGAAGATCTGCAACTCTTTAGCATAGTAAACTCTTATCTTTAGAAGAATTTTAGGTTTATTTCTTCTTGCTATATTGTGTGGCTCATGAACAAGTAGTATCCTTGTGGAATGTAGGGACTTATTTGTATATCAATTTGTCAAGCTAAAATATTTGGGTATCTTTTTTCATTATTGATACCATTAGTAACTCTTAGTACCTGTTACCTTATTTAATGGGAAAAGCAGAATTTGTGTAAAGATACTGTTTTAAAATAGAAGAATGTGAATAACATTGTTCATAGATAATTTAGATGGATTAGAAATTCAGTTTAATATTAATATTATAGATAGCTTATTGTTGCAGGGAATGACCACTAATTTTTAATGTGTCTTTTTTATTTTCTACCAGATTTTTATATGACCGTAAACAACTATTGGATTTTGAATGCTAGACACATAAATTTAACCATGCTTTCTGTAGCTGGAGGATTCCGGGATTACCAAGTTCGTTCAGGACTGACTTTTCTGCCAAAACTAAGCCATCATACCAGTGCCTTATCTGTTGTGGTAATCTTTTTTAAAGAATTTACTGAAGTAGTAACATGATGAACACAGTGGGGCGTGAAAGGAGAAGTAATATGTAGGTGCTTGGAAATGACTGCTGAGTGTAGTATTGTGCTTGTGCGCGCACGTGTGTGTGTGTGTGTGTGTGTGTGTGTGTGTGTGAGAGAGAGAGAGAGAGAGAGAGAAAGAGGTAGAGAAAGACAGAATATGAATGAATGAATATGCTATATTGGGAAGGCAGAGGCATGGATGCCTATGTCCATAGAAGGTTAAAAGGATCTTAAAGACTTTGTGAAAATAACTCTTATTTATGAGAAATAATTGTTTCTTATTCAAAATAAGTGCCTGTCCATTGATTAGAATTGTAAGTATAAGAAAGTGTGGACTGAAGTCCGAGGGCCTCTTGTTACATCTGAGTGCTATGCTGTATACAATAGTAGTGAAATAGCAAACACACCATTTTTGATTGCTAAACTTGAATGAGGTTTTACCAATTCTAAAATTAAAAAATTAGCTTTGATAGTATAAACAGAACCCTGATTAATTAATTTGCTAATTATTCTTCCCTGCAATGACATCAAATATTTGGTCTTTAACTGGATACATAGACCCTGTAAAATGAGTTCAAGTTTCCTTTTTGGACTTATATTATTTCTTGCATTTTTAACCTTGAAGTCTTCAGTTAAGATCTTAACTTTATAAGCTCAATATTCACATCATCTTCAAATGTAACTTAATTTCTTAAAAAATCCATAGTTCCTTTTGTTTTTTAGGAGCTAATGCTTTATTTCATGGTTGCCCTTCATAGATACTCCTTTGCTCAGCTCATCTGTTGCCCCACCTTAGATTGCTGTTCATTCATTAAGTAGGTATTTACTGAATGCCTGCCATACATAGAACAAGAATTATTAAACTAATCTGCTATTACCCACCATTTTCTTATAACTGGAGTTGTGGTATAGCCATAGTAGCTTAGGAACAAAATTGGTAAATCTCTCAAACCTCATTGTCGGTATGAATCTTATTTGGCGTTGAATGTTTTAGGCAGATACTTGCTGGAAGTCCTCAAAACATTAAATGTCAACTCTAAAACACAGATGTTTTATTTAGTCATATGATATAACTTATTTCCTAGACTTGGTCTGGAGCATGATGCTGTATTGATACCATATCCTGCAGCTTATTTTTTAAAGAACTTTTGTCTTTTCAACCATGTGTGTGTAAGGCAGCTTGTATTTCTGTAACCAATGAAAATATTTTACCTCTTATGAAATTTTCTCAAAGCTGATTATTTTATAATCTGAGTTTTATTTAGTTTTTTAGCCCCCAAATAGTCTAGGGTCTTTCATATTTTAAAGTATGCTCACTTTAAAGAAAACTATTATTAAGAACTAACATTTTTTTAATGATTATCTCAAGAACAGTTAAATGACATTTACATCCATTGGGACTAGAAAAATTGCTTAAGTTAGAGATAGCACAGCTGTATTAGTAGGGAGGCTAAACTGTTGTTATATAGACTCATGCAAGTAAAGCACTTAAACATAATAGAGGTTTACATTTTACTCATATAATTGCCGTGGTTGTGTATTGAAGTTGGTGGGTGGTTTTCAGAACCAATAGCATCAGTCTCATAAGGGACCTATGCTGACAGTAGGCACCCTCTTCTTGAATGTTTTACTTTTGAGGTGGCTCTAATCATCACCATTTCAACCCATGGGAAGGGGGAAGAGGAGCAGCCAGGTCTGAAAATGGCATACATCACTCCTGTTCACATACTATTAGAGAAAAATTAGTCACATCTTAAAGTAAGAGAGGCCAAGAGATACAGTCTAGCCAACTGTGCAAGAAGGCAAGAATGGATTTTGGTAGACATTCAGAAGTTTTCACCAAAGATCATGAACAACTACCTTCATTATTTGTGTTGCCTTTCCCTTTTTCAACTCTAGCACTGATGCGTTTATTAGCCTGAATGAAAGTAAACTGTTCTATGTTCTTGGTAATGGTAAGTGCTATCTACTGTGAGTTCTTACTCTACTGAGCATCTGATATAATCTTAGAACCACAGTGAACTCTGCTTGTCTTTACTTTTTCAGTAAGCTGCCAGGAGTAATTCCTAAATAAGGTATTTGTTTATAAATTCAAAAAGTAAGCTATAGGTTCCTCCCACTTTACAACCTGACTGAAGGATGTTATGTCATTGTTAGGAAGCCTTCTGCAAATAGTTACAATTTTAAGAGCCTTTGTCTTTGTGTCTCTAACCAGTAGTATATATACCAGTCATCTAGTGAATTTTTGCAAAATAAATAAGCCTGGACCCCACTTGTAAGAGTCTGATTTGATTGCTTGGGAACCGTGATCAGGCATATGTCTTTTGGAAA
Organism: Miniopterus natalensis; assembly: GCF_054644295.1. Classification (NCBI taxonomy): domain Eukaryota; kingdom Metazoa; phylum Chordata; class Mammalia; order Chiroptera; family Miniopteridae; genus Miniopterus; species Miniopterus natalensis. The sequence continues at coordinate 26,005,270 of NC_142088.1, forward strand.
ATCTCTCCAGGCTTAGGTATTTCTCAGGCACACCCTGATTAAGAAGTAACATCTTACAATTTATCAAGTGGTAATCTAGTCAGAACTAAAATTACTAAAATATCTCTTGTAATTTATCCATAACCTATGATTTATTAAAGAATTATAAACTCAGCCTCTTGTTAAAGTAATAGTCATTAAACTCAGGAAGTAACCTGGATGCTTTAATAATTTTTAAAGGGTAATATAAGTGTGACTAAGCAGTAATGACAGAATTATTTTATGCAGGAAATGTCTTAATATTTTGGATCACCTTTTATAAGAATTCATCATTTTACAAAGTCAATGCATCATAAAAGAGTGAAACTCATGCTACATGTTCCTAAATATTAGCTTATAAGAATTTCAAGCCTTTTGGAGAATAGCATGCACTTTTCTTAAGTTTGACTTTTGTTTCTTTCCTTTTAGAGTTCAGCAGTGCCTAAGACCTGGGTCTCAACAGACCACCTCTCCATTGTGTGGTATGTTAACGTAATTTATTTTGATGATTTGTGGTGGTCCCCTTTTCTCATCAGTGCATTGATTGGTTTGTTAACACTCTTAGAGCTTTATTCATGAATAAGGATTTGGAAGACAGATTAATTTAGAGGCTTAGAACTCTAAACTTGGTTCTTGTCTCAGTATAACCAGGATTCCCTTGACAACCTATGAAATCATCTCAGAACCAGTAGCATCAGTCTCAAATGAAGCTAGTGTCAAATATCGAAATTTTAGTTTGTCATAAGTTGGGCAGAATCAAAGGCACTTGTTGTGGGACTTTTGAGCTCTTGACCAGTCAACTACCAGACTCAGGGACTTGATTGATGTAGCATTGGTTATTCTAGAGTAGCACATGGAAAGCCAAGTCGGAATTAAATTTGCCCTTAACATAAGTAAAGAAATAGACTAAATATGGGTCAAGAAATACATGGACCCTAGGATCTTATCCCTCTGTGTTTTGGTTTAAAGATTCTTTTTCACCTTCCTTTGGCTCTGCAAGAACCACACAGTTCAGGCATACAAAGATAGGGTAGAGTACATCTGTAGTTGGGGGAGATGAGGAAATTTAGGGAAGATAGAGGGATCCCAACAATTCAGCTGTCAAACATCCAGGAAGATTTAATTTGCTTTATTTTTATATGTTTCAACTTTAAGATATATGATTAATAATAATGATTTCCTAAATAATTTTAGAGTTTACACCATTAAAGGAAACTCAGATTTTTGATTAAATAATAGAATTGTGTGTGTTCGTATCAAAAGTATATTTTTAAAGAAAGTTTCACTTGTGACACATTTTATTCTTTAGGTGTAAACAATTGCAATTGACTACAATTCGAGCATTCTTTGATCTTATTGATGCTGACACTAAACAAGTATGTATTTTTAAATTAAAATTATTTCAGTAAAGTAAGAGCTTTGTTGCAGCAGTGGTGGAATTGCTACATTTTTTACTTTGATGTAACTAGAAGCCTACACCTTATGTTGACTATAATTACTTTCAAAATGGAAATATCTTTATTTTTATCTGATAATATTTTGACCACTATTAATAATGAATACAATGCAATGAAGGGAAAGGGGAGGTGAGGGAGATAGAAAAGAGTGAAGAGGGGGATAAATGATGATAGAAGGAGACTTGACTTTAGGGGGTGAACAAACAATACAATATATAGATGATGTATTATAGAATTATACACCTGAAACCTATATAATTTTATTAACCAATGTCATCCCAATAAATTCAATAAAAATTTTTTAAAAAGGAATGCAATGAAAATGAAAAAGTGAAAACATTCCTTAAATCTTCCCCCAGTTCTTTCCCTTTACTGTTTAAAATGTTTTTTATATTCTTTTAGCCTGATTTAATTAAGGGAAATACTTATTATAAGATATTTTATCATTTTTTCTTAGTAATATATTATAGATCTCATGATCTATCATTTATTAAATAACCCAAACTCACCCGGCCGGGCATGGCTCAGCGGTTGAGCGTCGACCTAGGATCCAGGCAATCGGGGTTTGATTCCCAGTCAGGGCACATGCCTGGGTTGTGGGCTCGATCAGTGACTCTCTCATCATTGATGTTTCTGTCTCCCTCTCTCCCTCTTCTTTCCTCTCTCTGAAATCAATAAAGATATATTTAAATAAATAAATAAATAACCCAAACTCATCAGAACTTAAATTATGTACTTCTAGAAGTGGAACCTTTTCTGTAATGAGATTTCACATATAAACCCTCCAAACTAATGATTTTATAAGTTGTTCAATTAGCAGGACACCTGGAAATCATAGTGTCCTTTATACAATGTCATATTACTCTTTCATCTCTTAACTATGGCAAACAATTTTAGCCTGAGAGAATGCAACTAGATACAATAATAGAATCAATTAAAATGGCAAGACCAGTTTATTTCTGAAATGACATTTGGTAGGTTTAGAGAAAAAAACATTTCAACCAGTGAGGAACAGGAGTATCTCAAACAGGTATATTCTTAAAAAATTGTACATAAAAATAATTTTAATAAATCTTGTTTTCCATTAAATCCTAAGATGAAAAAACTCTAATACTAGTGAGTAATAAGTTATGATTCTGAAAGGATAAGTATTTTACAGACACATTTTAAGGGACAAATGAGAAATTTTTGATAACTAATACTGCTAAGAATCAAAATATTATGAAACCAAATTCTGTTTCACAAACTCACTATATATAATGGACTGGACTAAATGTTAGACAATAAAATGCTAGGATATGATTCCTGCTCAAGAAGTATATAGTCTAGAAGGAAAAGCAAGCATATATACAGGGAATCTATAACTCAAATCATAATCATTTCCAAACATGTACTGAGGATTCAGAATTAGAGTGTGATTTTTGACGGTTATCAGCATAAACATCAAAGCTGAAAACTTGTGAGTGGATGGATTCTCTAGGGAGTGAATAAAGATGGGAGAGTCTGACCTAACTGAAATTTTGGTTGAAAGACCTATGGCTTTTAATTGATTGCAGTCACATGTGGCTGCTTTTTAAAAAATCAAAACTAATTTTGTATTAGCCTGAATCTATTGAAGTATAGTATTTCCATCAGTGATGCTAAATTCCACTTTCTTCCACTCTAGTCACACAATAGCTAGAGAATTATATTCTGTTTTGTATATCACGTTTTGTGAGGGTACATGAACAAACTTGAGTTTATCCAGGGAAGGAAGACAGGCAGAGTGGAGAGGGATCTGGAACAGTTCTATGAAAAATAATTGATGTTTTTGAAATTGTTTAATCTATAGAAGAAATGTTTTATTTGGATGAAGCACATAACAATCTTCAATTTTTTGTAGGGCTGTCCCCCAACCTATATACCAAAGCAACAAGGAGTCAGATACTTGCTCTAAATAGGGCAAGACATTCTCCTGGAATATTTTAAAACAGACAACAGAAAAATCCTGTTGTCTGCTTGCATTTTCATTTCATGAAAGATATGACATTTTGATGCAGGGGAAGTAAGTAGAACAGAGTAAAAAGGAATTTATTTCCAAGGGAGAACAATTGTATTTTCTCTAGTCACAGTTTTAATTTCTTTGTTGTGAGATTGGCACTGGTCTGATTTTGGAAACTAGTGTGTAGGAATCACTAGACTGGAGGATCACTTAAGTCTTCTTCTGGTTCTGTATATGTTTATATATTCTCAACTGTTGTTTGAGAGGCACTATTGCATGATGATTAAAAGCGTGGGCTCTGGAGCCAGACTGCCTGTGTTTGAATATTGGTCCTTAATTTCTCTGTGATTTAGTTTTTCATGTTTAAAATACAGATAAAAAGATTATTATCTCCTAGAGTTCTTATGAGTTCTTATGATGATTAAATGAGTTAGTAACATGTTAAGCACTTAGAATAATACCTTAGAATAATAGTAAGTAACTGTTGGCTCTTATCATTATTACTTGAAACAAAGTTTCATTGAATTATCACAAGGATATGAAAGGATACAGAATGTATCAATGTTCTTTCTAGATAACTCAAAATCCCAAGAAGAAATTGTCGGTTTTGAATCACCACTTTATAAGACACCCAGCAAAACACTTTGAGGAAAAGCCAGCAATAATTTCTGACTTAACAGGTTTGTGGTATTTACCTGTTTTAATTTTAAGTAGAGTTTTAATTATTATTTTTAGGTAAATTTGTTATTAGCAGACAAAGTCTTTGAAATTGTGATACTTCAGGTAGTGTAATTCTGTTATATCTTATTAATATCTCTAAGATGGTTTCTTATGAGGTTCTTGGTTAAGGAAGGGAAAAAGTAGGAAAGCAATTTGTAAGATGTTGCTGGTAAAAAAATTTGTCCTGAAAATAACATAACAAGTAGAAAAATTTTAAGATACAGTTAAATGTTCTCTATTCTCCTGAGTCACATAAAATAAGTGCTATATTATTATTAACTGAGTTTCTCAGCATCAGTCATTCTTAGATCTTCTTTTGATTAGAAGCATATCTTTAGCTGGTAAATTTTGCTTTTATATATAATACCTGTCATACTGTACTTAATTACTTGTCTTGTTTGGAAAATGAAATGTTGACTTCTGTTGATACTTCCTTAGAGTTAAAGACACCAAGTAGATTTAAAATGTTTTATTTGATGTGGATGCTAGTTGGTAATGAGCATATAGAGAATATCTCACTAGATTTTCTAATTTAAAATAGCCATTGTTCAGGGAACCACTTCTTTCTCAAATCCTTTTATGATTGAGAAATATTTCACCAGTATTTAATAAAAGAAATTATTTCATATAAAAAAAAAAAAAAAACAAGCTAAACAAATTAATTTCCTTTACCTTAGTGACATCTCTGTGGGTTCCAGTGAAAGTGTCAAAGTGGACCTATATGGCTTACAATGTAAGTATACCACCAGTAGATTTTCTTTTACTTTAAAAAAAATTAGTATTTATCTTTAAATGTTAAAGTCTCTTTGAAAAAGATAACCACATATCATTTTGCCACATTAAAACAATTTAATAATAATTCCATAATAATAAATACCTACTTGGTGTTCGGTTTTCCAGTTTTATAACTGTCAAATTTTTTATTTCTTTGTTTTTCAATTTGTTTAAATCAGGACAAACAAGGTCCACGTAATTGTTGAGATGTGTCTTATTCTTTTAATCTCTAATACTTACTTAACCACCTTTTTTCCCTTGCAGTTTATTTCTTGATGAAAACAAGTCATTTGTCCTATAGTTTCACAGTCTTGATTTTCTGATTGCATCCCTATAGTGCCATTCAACTTATTCCTTTGCCTACTCTTTTGCTGTGACATAGTATTTGAATCTAGATACTCAGTCAGATTCAGGTTTTTGCTTTTGCTAGATTGTCTCACTTTTTGTGATGTTTACAGTTATTGAGGAATCATGCCTAGTATCAGTTCATTTAGGGGGATGCAAAAATGATGATACTCTAATTTGATTATTTCTTCTTCTTTTATTAACTGGAACACTATATAGAAAAACTGATTTAGTAAATTGATCAAAAATGGAATAAACCATAAAGGAAAAAAATGTCAATTACTTGGATCTTTGGATCTTATATTTACTGGTTTTCAGAATAGTGAGTCGGTTCACAAACATCTTCCATTAGTGACCATAAGAGATTTTGGAATTTTTTCCTCCTTAATATTATTATGAACTCGTGTATCTAAGCATATTTGTCTTTCTATCTGAACTAAAATATTAAAATTGTTCTATCTTTATACTAAAATTGATATTAAAAGTGTTCTATCTTTGACTAGTGTACGCCATTTCAAGTTAGGCTCCAGAATGTTTTGATATAGCTGCTCTTTAGTTGTCTTTGCTAGTTTTCTCACTATCTAGTATGAGAAGATATTTCAGCTCATTTTGTATATCCCTTGTCCCAGACCTTGAATCAGCTTTATTCTCTAAGGAAGTCTTCCAATATTTGGGAAATAGCACCTAAAATCCATAATCAGGGCACTAGATATGTTTGCAGCTAGTGGGTTAGCATTTCTAGGCCTTTTCAGTGGACAGAGCTAAGAACGGTATTTTATCTTGATCATAAGGCCAAAAACCAAACCAAAAAAACATGCATTCATACTGATACTTTTAAGACAGATTTTAGGACTATAGGGTTTGTACCTGATCTCTCTTCTTCTTTGTACCTTACATCTGTCTCTTCTTCCCACTCCTAGAATATTGGTTCTCAACAACACCAGGAATGATAGAATAATTACTGACTACCTTACCTGGATTTTTGTATAATGAAATTACCCATCCTTATGATAGTTTTATTGTGATTTTCCTTTTTTTTTTTTTTTTTTAGGAATCTGATAAAATATATTTTACATTTCCTCTTGCAAATCATAGAAAAATCCACACTCATGCCTATTGTCAGAGCACCATGCTGGTAAGATGATTGGTACATTTTATGTAAATTTAAAAGGCTATCTGTTCATTTTTCCAATTTAGTATTTAGTATAAAAGAGGGCTGGATGTTGAGAGGCTGTTAGGTTTTCTTTGTCTAGATCATGCAGATGTTTTGTTGCCTTCCTTTATAATGTCACATTACTGTTCTGAGACGCTTGGGTAGCTGATACAGAAGTCACACAGGTATTTTGCCAGCAATGGAGAGCAGAGAAATACCGTATTGTTTTTTGTTTGTTTCCTTTCAGCTTTCTTTTCTGTATTCTTGAAAAATGTCTGAAATTTTTATTTAAGTTTCATGAGAGCAAAGACCATGTCTGCCTGATTTACCCTCTTCCTTGGCCCTGGACTGGACTTTGTAAACTATAAATATTAGTGTGATGAAAGGACTGATTTTTTTAATTTTTATTGACCTATGTGTATACTAAGGAAGAATTATGTGGCCATCTGAGCAATGTTTCTCATCTTCTTATGCCCTGGTAGGATTTCAGCAGTTGGATCATCAGGTCTTGGAGCATTGCTCTTACTATTTCCTTAAAAGCTAGAGTGATCTTAGGTCATACTTCTCTTAAATGACTGAAGCTAAATACATAATATTGTTAAAACATCACAACCATCTCTGCAGTATTTCCGTGATACGCTGATAAAGTAGTAATTGGCTTCAGTCTTGGATTGTATTTCAATCCAAAACCTTCTCAGCTGCTTAGAAGTTATCTGCCTGGTAGTCAGATAAGAACTCAAATGATAAACTAAAAGGCTGTACTTAGATTAATTGTTACTTTTAATTACTTGACTGTGGATTTTTTTGTTTGTGTAAAAGCCCACCTCTAGTTGTTCATTTCTCTATTTTTGTTAAAATGTAGGTTACTTACTATGTAACTACTTAATTAAACTATGGACATTGCCAAACTTAAAATGTAAGTTCAAAAATTAGAAATGCTTGGTAATGTGCCATGGAGAGATGCCTATCAGGTTACTCTTCCTCATATTGCTACTCCAGGTTACTTGCTTACCTGTCTTGTTGACTATAGACTTCTTTGCCTACCCCGGACCTATTTGACTTTTAGAACATCTTGGACACATTCCTAAATAATAAGTTACTATTTTATGTTTTCATTGTGCCTACTGACCCTATCATATAACAGTAAAATATTGTGAAGATGCCTATTTTACATAATTATTTTCTCCACTACTTAGTGTGCTTTATTTGTGTTATTGATTAACAGGATACAAATAGTTGGATTTTTGGCTGCATAAACAGCACTTCTATGTGGTAAGTCTTTTGAATCTATGGCCTTTCATTATTCATTTTTCTCAACATAAACACACTCACATATTACACGTTCAGAATAGCTTCATACATTTTAAACTCATTTTGGTGATATACTAAATTAAAGTATTGGTTTTAAAGTGAAAAATAAAGGAAATTAATGTAGCAGTAATTTTTGCAAACATTGAAAGAATTGGTTGCTAGGGAAAACAATTTTTTTGTTCCAAAAGGGACTGTGTGGATAGAATATATTGGATTAGACTTATTAGACTTTATTTCATTAGAACTGTCTCTGGTAGCTCTGTAGATGGTTTATTTTGACTCTGAAGCTTACTTATAATTTATAAAACTTTAATATATTTGTCCTTTAATTATATTTACATATTTATTTCATAGCCAGCAAGGGGTTGATTTATCATGGAAAGCTGAACTGCTGCCAACGATTAAGGTAAACTATGGCTTTAGAATTTTAATATTTAGGTGAAAAAGTACTTGAGTCTATAGCCATTTTAGAATATGATATTTTATTAATTCATCTAAGTATTAAATAGACTTGAGATTTGTTAATCTGCATTTTAGAAATATTTTCCCTAGAAACGGAGAAATTTAATGGAGAAAAACCTATTTTTTTAACTTTTAGAGGGAAAAACTATTAATGTTGTAAATAAAATGAAATCTGTATCTTATAGCATCATACCAAGAGTTAGATAAATTTTGAAAATTCAGTTTGAGGGTATGTTTAAGGCCCTTTCACTTACATTAGGATATATATCTGTTGCAGTAGCTTTGCCGAGTTAGCTGAGGTGAAGCCCAGGAGTTTAACAAGCATCGCCAAGTAAATCTGATTAGCTTGTTAGATGGCCACTCATAGACAGTTCTTCAGCTTCAGAACCGCTGTCTGGAATTGCCCACATAGGTGCATCTGAAGAACAATGGATCAAGTTATCTGCAGAAATTTCTTAATGCATACAAATTGTAACAACATACAACTACTGTCACTCCTACATATACTTTCAGGAAAAAAAGTGGGTTTAAGAACTGTATTTGGTGACTTGGCTTTTCATTAAATAGACCAGTCTCGTATCTATTTATTCCTCAAAATATGGTCTATAGGATCTGGTCTTAATTTTGAGAAGGGAATAGATATTCATTTTGGTGAGGTACATTATTAGTCTTACTGTGTCTTCATCTCATTTACTGAATAAGTTCTAGGGGATGATGTTCATATATATCATTAGCCAGCAACTCTTTACTACTTAGGCTAGATCAGAATCATTTGAGATTAAGTTCCAATTCTTCCATCATATTTAACCAAAATAAATACAGAAAGAATGCTGTAACATTGTTTGAAACAAATTATAAAAAGAAAGATCAAATCTGGAAATAATTATGTAAAATATTTAAATTTAATATTAAATGTCATTAGTTTTACATGAAGGGATACATACAGTTCAAGGGATATAGGGACTCTTTCTGGTAGTCCATATTTACATAATTATTAGGAATTTGACTTTCAGCAGGATTATTGACCTGAAAATATAAACATGAGCACATTATGGAATATTGAACATAAAGTTTGAAATGTTTTTTGTAACTTATTAAATAAGAGACAGTGTGTTTGTAATTTATTTTTCTTTTAATATGCTTTAAGCTCTGTTAACAAGAAATAAAATCAGCTTTTTACTTTAATCTTTTTTTTTAGTCTCTGACATTAAGACTTCAAGACTACCCATCTTTGTCTCATCTTGTTGTTTATGTACCATCTGTTCATGGAAGTAAGGTAACAAATGGATTAATGTTGTTACCAGCATGTTTTGGGGCTACTCATGCTAAATATTTGTTATTTTTTTTATTACTATTTCAGCATAGGGCTTATCTAAAACAATGGCCAGTTTGGTGATCCACCTAAGACTGGTAGGATCCCTACTCTAACTTGAACTAAGCAGAATAAAACCAAAGTCTCTTTATTCCAAGTGGGAACATCAGTCTTTCAAAATCTATTAATTATTGAGACCCCTTTATATGCAAGAGTCTATGCCAGGAATTATAGGAGGCACACAAATGAGGAAGAAACTAACCCTATTCTAAAAAAGCTACATACTTTTGGATAGGGGAAGAGAAATATATTTGGAAACTGGGGGAAGAATGAGAATAAAAGAGGGACTCAAATATATATGATACAAATCAGAATATAGCAAATTCATGAAAAGTGGAATCAAGAAAGGCTTTATTATGAGATGATTTTTAAATTGCCTTAAAGGATAGTTAGGATTTTTATAGGTAGAATGATTCTAGACCTGTGCTATCCAATATGTGTCTATTTCATTTCAAGTTAATTAAAATCAAATAAAATTAGAAATTCAGTTCCTTTATTGTACTAGCAGCATTCAAGATGCTAAATAGTAACATCATGCTAAATAGTAGCAAAGTAGTTCATTGCCATATTGTGGAGGGCTTTGATTGGAAGATTAAGGACTTAACAATATTCAGGAGTCAGTAAGGAACTGAAAGATTTTTTACAATAGTAATAATGGGATCAGACCTATTTTGGAAGATGAATCTATTTAAGGTATAGGATGGATTAGAAATAGAGTAGGCACCTCATAAGGGGTTATGAGGGCTTGTACTAGGGAAGTAGAAGTAGAAATAAAAGATAGTGATTTTTGAGAGAAGTAGTGGGGAAAGAAGATGGAGGTAAAAGACCTTCTATTCCCCTTTCCACATTTCTTCACCCAACAAAATTATCCTTCAAGATCTAGCCTAAGTGTTCCCTTTTGCCCTTTTCTAGATTCCTTCAGTAACCTCTTTCTTACTCCCATGCTACTTAGTTTATAACCTCTTTGAGGATTTTATTACACTGAATTATAATTTATGTATGCCTCTATCACCATCATCATACTGTGAATTCTTTCAGAGTAAGGATCAGATAGATTTTATTTTACTTTGCATCTTCAACATGTAGGTACTTCCACGTAAATGTTCAAATAATGTTTCTTGAATGAGAAAGTTGATGAGATTTTTAGCCAAAATCATTAAAAAACTTTAAAGTGAAAGGGAAAAGGGGATGTAGTTGGGAGTCATCTCAAAGACTGAGTCTCACAAGTAGCTTATAATGGATTCATTGTTTTGTTTTGCTTAGCTCAAGTGAGAGATAATTCAGCATCTTCAATACTAAAAACTCTTTAAGGGTTTTTCTGTCAGGTAAGTTGGTTTTGAGTGAATTTGACATCTTTCTCAAACTTGGAAAGGTCGTCCCTGGTTATTCCAAGATATTAATTAGCTTTTGACAAACAAGAAGTCTTAGCAGCCTAATAAATGTGTAACATGTCCTAATGCTCTTTGAAAAGTACCACTGCTGATGCTACTGTTGCACACACCATCTCACTAGGACGGTAACTTAGGCCTTTCAGTTCTATGCCTGTTACAGCCTGTCACAAGGATATGTATTTTTAAATTGGGAGTTTAAGAAATTTTGTGTCAGCTGAAAATATGGTTTTCAAAATGCAAATGTGGAATTAATCTGCATCTTTTTTAATGACAGAAAACATAATAACTAAATCCATTAGAACTTTATTTACCTCAGATGTTTCAGAGAGAGACCCTTGATATCTTTCTTGGGTAAGGGTTTACTTTATAAAAAGCATGGCCAAAGTTTTTTAAGTGATAATAAAAATTGTATTATTTAAAATTTTTCTATCTGACTTATTTCACTTAGCATGATATGGGGTATAAAACTAAAAGCAACAAATGAAAAAAAAAGTCAGACATGGAGAGCAGTGTGGTGGTCACCAGAGGGAAGGGGGGTGGAGGGGTAATAAAGGGAAAAAGGGGGTTAAATATATGGTGGTGGAAGAAGATTTGGTTTTGGGTAGTGGGCACATAGTGCACTATACATAGAATTGTACACTTGAAACCTATATAACCTTATTAACCAATGTTACCTCAATAAATTTAATTTAAAAATTGTATTATTTTAGATACCTGTACAAAGTAATTTAAAATACCTTCCCTATCTCAGGCAATGGCTCACTCAAAATTACTTTGCAAAAATGTAATGAATAATCCTGTTTAATAAATGATTTCTCTAACGTTCTATTAGCTGCTTTCTATAATGAAAATATCTGTGTTCTTTGCCTTGTAAGAGGAAAAAATTAAAGCAAATCTCCTTAACATGATTTTTAAAAAATTCCATGTGTGTACTACAGCCTAATAGCATTTTCTGTCCTCTGTTTTTCACTTTCAAAATAGTAAAAAATTCACCCAAGAGGCAAACACAATAACACTGCTTCAAACACAATCCAAGGTGTAATTAGAAAAGCCTAGGATAGACCCCACTGGCTTTCTGCTTTCTGTAGACAGCAGACAAATTTCTAGCTGCAGTTAGGCATCAGATTAATTTCTTCTGTAGCTCCTGTAGATCAAAGTAGTACTGTAGACAAGAGCATGTTCCTTACGCCTTTGTAAAAATGTTATTAGAAAAGAAACATTACCAAAAAATTGTAATACTACAGATGTCATATTTTAGGTTTACTTTTTTTGAGATAACATTTCTTTTTCTTGCTTCATACATAGTAAACCTTTTTTTATTTATTATAATTACCGTTTAGCCAGAAATAATTTTATACAAATAACATCAGCCATCTGTAGATGAATGGTAGTATGTCTCCAAAAGCCTTTTTAAGTCTAATTAGACTGTAGATACTTAATAATGTGGGTGTTTTTTTTTAAAGTAACAAAATCAAATTTTTGTTCTGACTATGAAAGTATTTACATGTATTATTTAAATCCCTAATTAATCTTGAGTTAACCTTGTCTCTTGATGCTTGGCTCCCTTCTTCAATGTCACTCTTCTAGAAACACCTAAAATTAACTACAAGAAAACTTTGTATAGATCTGTTCTTATAGCAATGACCCAGTAATAATTTATTTATTAAATTAAGCTTGTTTATCAAAATTTCTTAGTTTAGCACCTCTGCTTGAGGAATGCTTGCCATTTAAGTACAGACAGAGTTATTGTGACACATAATATGTCTCCAAAACTGAAGACTTATTTTCCACTCAAACATCAAGATAATTTACTAAAAATTTCTGGTTTTTTCCTAATCAATGTTTTAAATTTCAGTTTGTTGTAGATTGTGAATTCTTTAAAAGAGAGGCAAGATCCATACAGCTTCCTGTAACTCATCTTTTTTCATTTGGTAAGTATTTTGATTTTGGAAATCTTAAGAATTGCTTTTATTTTTAACTACTGATTTCTTTTGCGAGTCATTGCAATAAAGCAGAACCATGTAACAAGAGTATTGTGTATTTCAAGTGTAGTTCTTAGAGAAACCATATGCTGTGGTTCAGTAATTTGATTCTTATTAATACTGGGCCAGCAGTCATCTTCTGAGAAGTGAGCTTTAAAAGAAGTTTCTCCATGATCACATATGTTTGCAGGTAGCTGTGTGTGTTTGTGTGTGTATGTATGTGTTTTCTCATGTGAATTCATACTAAATATTGGGCCTTTTTTTTTTATTAATCCTCACCCAAGGATATTTTTTCCATTGATTTTTAGAGAAAGTGGAAAGGAGAGAGGGAAGTGTGGGGGAAGAGAGAGAGAAGGAGAGAGAGAAACATCACTGTGAGACACATCAATTGGGTAATACTATTAACTAAACTACAGGATTTATTTGGTTTTCATTGGGTTTTCTATCTGTGTTCTCCAGGTTCCCACATTGCTTTTAATTTTCGTGTCTCCTCTAATCTTTTATAGTTCCTCAGTCTTTCCTTGTCTTTCATAATTTTGATATCTTTGAAGAGTACTGGTCAGTTATTTTGTAGAATATCCCTCAATTTGGATTTGTCTAATGCTTTCTCAGTCGAGGTTATGCATTTTTGGCAAGAATATCACAGAAGTAATAAGCACTCCTCAATGTATCCTATCAGACGACACATGCTCTTACTCTGTCTGAATACTGGTGATGTTAACCTTGGTCACTTGGTTAAGGTGGTGTCTGCCAGGTTTTTCCACTGTAAACTTACTGTAATTAATAAATATCTTGGGGGAGATACTTTGAGAGTAAGTATCCTGTTTTTCTTCAAAATAACCCACTAATCTTAGTATCCATTGGTTCACCTAGTCTGAAGCAGTTATCACTGATATTCTGTATTTATTGGAATTCTTCCTAAGGGAAAGTTCTCCCTTCTCCCTGATTTATTTACTTATTTTTTTCAATTTTTATTTATGTCAGTAATGGACTCATGCATATTTATTTTGTTCATTGGGTTACAATCCAATATTATTGTTACTTTTTTTTTTTTTTGCTTAAGTTTTTCTGGTTTCGGATATTGGAATCTCAATTTTGGTTGGCTCTTGTTCTCTTCAATGCCATTCATGAAAAGAATCTATATTACTTGATAGAGGAAACTTCCTTTAAGATTTTTATCCCTTCCCTACCCTTTTTTGGTAGAAAATTACTCGGAACAATACAGAAATGACAACTCTGCCACCTAGCTCATTAAAGATAGCAAGCTTATAAAATAAGAGATCTACCAAGAAACCTTTCCTTTTTGAAATTGGAAATATGTACTTGATTTTTTAAAACACATACATGTTATTGAAAGGCATTAATTATAAATGTTTTTTCCAGTTTATTGAAAGAGGATTGGATTTTTAGTTCATTCCTTCATGTCAGAAGTCAGAACCTGTAAACTGTTTTTTAATATTAAAAATCTGTTGGCATTATTTTAACATTAAGCAATTGGTAACTCTTTTTATTCTTTCATATTCTAAGCAGTACGGTACTTTTAATTTAACAGGATTATCTTCAAGGAAAGTGAAATTAAATACAAGCGGCCTATTCTATAATATAGAGCTGCTGAACTTTGGACAGGTAATTTTCCTGACTATAACAAGGATTTGATTTTACTTTACTGCTTAGTTAAACAAACAAGTAAACTTTTGTTTTTGTTTTTGTGGTCAAACTCTATTAGATATACCAAGCTTTTAAAGTCAACATAGTAAGCAGGTGCTCAGGAGTCAAAGGTAAGTGTATTTTCTAAAAATATTAAATGGTATTGTCATTTGAAGAATCAGTAGGTTTTTGCTTGAATTTTCTATAATATTTATGCTTCTCTCTAGAGAGAGAGAGGAAGGGAGAGGGAGAGATAGAAACATCAATGATGAGAGTCATTGATCAGCTGCCTCCTGCATGGCCCCCATTGGGGATCGAGCCCAAAACCTGGGCAAGTGCCCTGACCTGGAATCCAACCTCAATCTCCTGGATCATAGGTCATTGCTCAACCACTGAGCCATGCTGGCCAGGTTTTCAATATATTTCTGTGAAGTAAATTTTAATATAATAGAAAAGCTGTTTATATTTCCACTGGTAATCTAACCCTCAATCTTTCAGTGCACAGCACGACGCTCAACCAACTGAGCCACACAGGCCAGGACTGAATACCAACATTTAAAAAATACTATATATCTTGCTGCCTTATTATAGTAGTAATTCAAATTCAGCTGTTTAATGTTTTTCCAGTTTCTTAGTACATCCCGTATGCTCTAATATCTTTTGTAAATCTTATTAAACATTATTACTTGATAATTCTCCATAATTTTCTATTATGTGATATAACTCCTACTGATTTTGTATGAAATGGGTAATTGTATAATTAGCTAGGTAGTATAGTAGCTCATATAACATTTAGTGTGGCATACGGTTAGTAATACATATTTTCTTTATGTTTTCACAGAAGAAATAACTAGTATCTATAAACTTCATATTCCCTGGTCTTATGAAGATTCACTAACCATTGCACAGTAAGTATATGAAAGAATTTACCTTAAAGTTCTGTGTTTTTGAATAACACACTTTCTACTTAGTTTATTTAAATCAAAGTGAAATTATGTAAAATGTAGGTATTCTTAATATAGCATTGTGCCTGTAAGATAATATAATACATAGTATTCTTATTTAAGTGATAAAGGATTTAAACCTTAATTGCTTGAAAAATCAACCTTTTCCCACCCTCTCTCCCAACTCCTATATCCTAGAGGGAGCATTCAGACAACTGTGATGTGACTGAAAGTGTCCATCCATAATAATATGTCTGAGATCTAGCTTCCTCTCTACATTATCATCGTGTTGTGTTGTGCCAAAGATTGACTTAGCCATTGTTATTTAATAGCATTTTGCATTTGAGAATTGATATTTAAGTTACTTTTCAGGGTTCCATCTTCAACAGAAATGTCTCTGAAACTCCATGTTGCTCAACCAGAAAATGACAGCCATGTAGCATTATTAAAAATGTACACATCATCAGACTGTCAGTATGAGGTAAGCTGTATGTTTGCTTAATTTTTAAGACTTAGTTACAGAATAAACTGGAAATATATTTTTATATTAGCTTCAGATATATGGTAATGTAGAAGGCAATAGCTATTAGAAATAGACATTTATAGAAAAAGAAATAGACATTTACATTACTTTAAATATTCTCCATTTACCTATTATTAGCATCACCTCAGTATTCTTAGCTGGATCACTGAAAGTATACATCTTAATAAGTAATAGAAAATAAAATTAAAATTGCAACTGTAGTTTAACCATTTCTTTCAATTTGGAAGCAAAAAAGTCGAGAATCCTTTAAATTGAAGAACATCATGAAATCAGCTATGTGGCTTAAATTCAGTAATAAAACATGATGTGTATTGGTTTCTAGCTCTATTGGATAAACTTAAGGATCTTCTTTCCTTTTCACTAATTATATTAGGCTCTGTTAGTCATTAGTATGTGCAATTTAGTACTTTTTGTGTTTGTGTTACAATCACATAGATTTCTTTGTACTAAGAGAAGGGACATAAAACTCGATTTTATTAAGTTATGGACTCATGAACTAAAAGAGTCCCTTTCTGTATTAAACATGCCAGGCTCTAAAGATTCCAGATTTAAGTGGTTGAAGGACACATTTGTGGTGACACCACAGGTTTCTAGTTTATGTGAAATACCTTGTTTCTACTCAACTGCTTTAAACCAAGCTTAAATACTTGGAATCTTTATTAGAACTAACTTTCTTAGGGAAACTAGAATTGGTAGGTCAAATGAATAGAATTTGTTCCTACTACCAGGTTTCAGTTGGACCAATATTATGAGTTATTTTAGATTTCATGGAATTTTTTAATGCTTTGATATCTTGCTTTCTGTTTCTAGCAATTGAAGGATTTTACAGGGTGTAATGGTTTTTAACTTGTACCTTCATATTTTACAGAGATAGTAAGAATCGTGTTAATAACTTGGCTCTAAATACTGCACACTCTCAAAATGCTCATGTTTTTACAAATACTTCATATTTTCAAAAAGTCTTTATTGATAAAATGTAATCATTTTATAACCTCCCTGTGAAAGATTTATATCCTTTTCTCAGGCTTCCTAATATCAAAAAAGGCATATTTATGCTAGAGATAATTAATGATGAATATCTGTTTAAAATATTGTTTCGGCTTAAATTTTACTGAATTATGCTGTTTTTTTTCCTGGTCTTTTATCATGTGAAACCAATTTTTATGAAATTTTCTCAGAATTGGTTTACCTTAACTCAATTTAGTGCTCTACAGTTATAGGTTTGAGACTTTAAAGTACTGGTTATATAATAGGTTGATTAATTTGTGCTTAATTTTTCAGCAGACATATGTATAGCTCTGGACTCGATCATTTCATAAATTTGTTTAGCTTGCTTGATCTGGTAATAAAATATCCTGGTTAATTAAATATTGTAGTTAGTAAAGAATTACTGTGTATACCATAGCATTCATTTGTCAAAGAATTAGAATATGGGCAAATATACTGACCAGTAAAATTACCCTTGATAAAATTAAATGTTGATGGTTCAGAGGATTCTTTTGAGATCTTGAGTGTCTTTAGGCTTATTACTATTGAGTTAATTTTTATTTTAATAAAATGCACAATTTAATAAAATGTGAACTAGAGCAGCTTTAGGGAAAATAACCTTTTTTTAATGATTGTTTTAAAATAGGTGACAATTAAGACTTCCTTTCCACAAATACTTGGACAGGTAAGAGAGACTCCTGTTGGATTATTTATGGCCTTGTGAATAGATACTGTAAGGCAGGGGTTGCAAATTTCTTCTATAAAGGGCCAGATAATAAATAT
Organism: Miniopterus natalensis; assembly: GCF_054644295.1. NCBI lineage: Eukaryota > Metazoa > Chordata > Mammalia > Chiroptera > Miniopteridae > Miniopterus > Miniopterus natalensis. The sequence goes on from NC_142088.1 coordinate 26,023,141, forward strand.
TTTAACAGACCACATGTGGCTTCTTGCTGCTGCCAGCACTACTACAACTGCTTCTTTCTTCTTCTTTCTCCCTTTTTCTTCTTTCTTCCACTTTAATAGAATCTAAAAACCATTCTTGGCACACAGGCCATAGTTGGCCACACTGGCTTTTAGAGGATACTTTCATGTTTGATAATTTCTAGAAATGAGAGCTGATTCCTGATTCTCAAACAAATTAATATTCTTGGCTAAATGAATGTCATATTAAGATTTCATGTTGATCGTACATAATAATTCATAGTATAATAAAATCTAGACTCCATCACAAATGAACATTTTCAGAGAACTTTTAATTTTGTGCATGCTCAATTTGTAAAAGCTAAAAGTAAATTATATTTCAATAAACATGTTGAAAATATAGTTTAAATTTATTTAGAGTATCTTTCTATAATTCATAGGTAAATAGTATTACAAAAATAAATTATCATGCAGCATATCTAGTATATTATTATTCAACATCATTATAATTTGCAGAATTATAACCAGAATATAGATAATATTAATTAGTCAGACAATTATATAACTTTAAAATTCACTAAAATTTTTATTGTGCCTTTTATTGCTTTCACTTTATTTTTTGTGTTTTGCAATCATGGCATAGCAGAATATTTTTAATTTAAGTCATTCTATAATTATAATAAAACTTACAAATCAAAATTGAGTTAGGAACTTTTTCATATGCATTATCTCATTTGATCCTCACATTACCCCGGTTTCAGGTTTGATCCCCGGTCGGGGTGCATACGGGAGGCAAATGATAGATGTTTCTCTCTTTCCCTCTCCCTTCCTCTCTAAAATAAAAAAATTTTTTTTAAAAATAAGAACTTAGCCTGGCCCAGTAGCTTAGTTGATTAGAGTGTCATTCTAAAACTCCAAGGTTTTGGGTTCAATCCCTGGTCAAGGCACATACAAGAAGCAACAAATGAATGCATAAATAAATGGGACAACAAATTGATATTTCGCTCTCTCTTTCTCTCTCTCCCTCTTCCTCTCAAATCAATAAGTAAAAATTTTTTTTAAAAAGAACACTTTTTGGTGTTATGTATGTTTTTTGTAGACATTGGGTCAGCCTATAGAATGATTTGAGGCTTTATAACAATGATTATGAACTTAGGCTTGAGTCAAATTCCATTCCACAAGAAGGCCAAAGACAGTGACAGACATAAAACTTTAATAATAGCAGCTAATATTTTCTGATAGCTTACATGTTTGAATTAATATTCTAAATGCTTTACACAAATGAATATGTTAAATCCTTAAAACTATCTATAAGGTAAGTGTTATTATTGTCCCCATTTTACTGATGAGGACATAGGGAAGTAATAAGTAAGTAACTTGCTTGTGTATGAAGTTTTTAATTGTGCAGGTTACTGCTGCTCCCTGTGCCTGTATTTCTTCTGTAAATAAGGATAAGAACTACCTTAAAGGATTTTGGGAGGAGAGCATGAGATAATGCATGTAAGATGTTTAATATCATGCCTTGAACATAGCAAATGCTCAGTAAATGTGCCTTATAAAAAAGTTCGTAGCACTTGCTACTCAATTATATATTCTCCTTATTATGCCTTTGATGAAAAATTCAGATACCATGTTTCTAATGTGTTATATATTATTAACATTTACTTTACTTAGAGTTTTGATACTCATTACTGGAAATACCTGTGTGGCCATATCATGAAAGATATAAAGTGAAGAACTTTTTTATTTCATGTGAAAATACATTTATGTTATTAACATGAATATTTAGAAGTTGTCCATTGATTTGCCTGTTTTCTAGGTAGTTAGATTTCATGGTGGAGCTCTTCCTGCTTATGTTGTATCTAGCATCCTTCTTGCTTATGGAGGACAGTTATATTCTCTTTTCTCAGCAGGTAATGTTATACCTCCCCCTCCCTCCCTCAGTGCTTCGTTATTACTAGTTTATCTTTCATGTGGCTAAGGAAGACACATCAATTTCTTGACAATTTATAACTCATCTCTCAAGTTTATAGGGATTTGAGATCCTCTAAGTTTTAAGAGATCCCCAAGAAATTTCTTACTTGTTTTCTCCATTTTATACTCGTGTGCCTGAAGTTTCTTCACTCTATTCTGAGGACCTCTTAATATGTAGAGGCTTATTGACAAAGAATCTGTTCTCCATTCTATTCCTGGTGCCTAACATAGTGCTAAGCACATAGTAGGCATTCAGGGTAAAATTAGCTGTATTAATTAGGTCCTGGCACACTGACTGGAATAATGGAGAGTTTAATGAAGGGACTATTTCAAAGGTATGCTAACAAGAAATGATAAAGTGCCAGATTAGCAACAGAGCCACCTGATACCGTAGGTACCAGGGCAAGGGGGAGAGCAGACCTAGAGAGCTGTAGGAGAGAACAGCATTGCTGTAGCTGCAGTCTTGGGTACGGGAACTGCAGCCACTGTTAGTCTGTGTCTCAGCAGGGAACAGGCAGAGACTGAATACACTAACCCTGTTTCCATCCATTCTCCTATCTGCCAGTACCTCTCACTCACTGAACCTAACTAGAAGCCAGTCCATAAAATTCAGCCTCCCAAAATTCAGAGCAAAATAGAGTGAAGAATGGATCTGGAGAGGCAAATATAGAATATATGGTACAATGGACAGGTCCTCCATAGAGAATAGTAATTAGAATAGTTTCCCAGTAGGCTCAACTTCATAAGGTCCTTACAAACTGTTGCGTTTGGACAGTAATCAAGGGAGGCAATAGATAGGAAAAGAGAATGCGGCCAAAATATATAAAAACAGTCCAAAAATCTCTACTATTTTCCATTTTGCCAAATCCTTCCAGAGCTACTCATTCCCCTTTTAATGACTTTTTACAATTTCCAGTCTGCCTTTAAGTGTTCATTTTAACCTGAAATTTAATTTATATTCTAGGAACGAAGAAGCAACATTCAGTGAAATCTGCCCAGAGCCAGTCTTTTAATTAAGAGATTATTTTGGCAATATGACATCACCAGATTTGAATATAAACATTTTTTTTAAAGTTTGAAAGAGCTATTTCATTCTTCTTGTTTTTAAATGACTTGATAATTGATTCTCAAAAATACAGAATTTATATCCAGATAGTTCATAGAGATCCCAGAGATATATATTGGTTAACCTAGAGGATTTAAGTGTGGGAGTATGTCTCAAACCAATTAAAGAAGTAATTCTGAACCAAGGATGTTTATCAAGAACCACTGTGGGTCATACTCACTAGAATGACTATAAATAAAAAAAGAAATATAATTACAAGTGTAGAGAAATTGAAACATTCATACACTGCTGGTGGGAATGTAAAATGGAATAGCTGCTTTGGAAAGCAGTCTGGCAGTTCCATAAATGGTTAAACAGAGTTACCATAGGACTCAGCAACTCCACTCCTAGATGTGTACCCAAGAGGGATGAAAACATACACCCACACTAAACTTATACATAGATGTTCATGGGAGCGTTATTCATAATAGCTAAAAAGTGGAAACAACCCATATGTTCGTCAGCTGATGAATGGATTAAATGTGCTGATACATGCTACAACATGGATAAATCTTGGAAACATGCTAAGTGAAAGGAGCCAGTCACAAAAGACCACATAATATATGATTCCATTTATATGAAATGGTCAGAATAGGCCAATTTACCAAGAAAGAAACCTAGATTAGTGGTTGCCTAGGAATGGGGAAGCATTGGAGGTGATAGTTAAGGGGAGCAGAGTTTGTTTGGGGAGTAATGAAAATGTTCTAAGATTAATTGATGAGATGGATGTGTGATGAATATTCTAAAAACACTGAATGGCATATACTTTAAACAGATGAATTGTGTGGTATGAAAATTATATCTAGTAAAGTTGTTTTTTTTTAAAAAATCACCTCTGGAGCTTTGTGAAAATACAGGTGGTGAAATCCCAGCCTTGGCTTCCAGAATTTGTTTCATGAGTGATTGAATGTGCATTCTTGTGTGAGAACCACTGAATTACAGTAACGTTTCATCTTTTGAAGAGTCTCTGTGGTAGTAATGAAGACCCTTGCCTTTTCTGACATCACGTATGTTGCTCTTACAGACAGTGCAGGATATAATGTGTCTCATCTTTAATTACTGTGAATTCTTTACTAAATGTAATTTTTTTAAATCACCAGGTCATTGCTTAGAATATGCCACTATGTTGGATAAAGAAGCCAAACCATACAAAGTTGATCCTTTTGTAATTATGACTAAGTTTCTGTTGGGGTAAGTCTTATTATCTATGATAATTTTAATTTTGTATATAAAACATTGTTTGTCTTCATAATGAAATATAAGTTTCATACAAATATCGCAATTGACTTGTTTTAATAAATGGGATTTTTCTCTTAGACAAAGGCCTGATAATAGTATAATCATTTCAAAAGTAATTATTGAACTTATATATATATCAACCTAAACTTCAACTGTAAATATACCAGGCCTTTAACATTTGCAGTTGGATGTATATGGTCTATGATCTTTGAATATCCCAGAACATGAATACAACCATTATAGGATATTGAAGGAACAGTGCCCCAGATTACTTTTTCTTTCTTCCCATACAAAGTATATTTTAGATCTCTCTGCCCTACTTAGAAATTTATACAAATTTGGTTTTTGCTTAAGAATGATTGCTTAGATCTTTTTTCTTCTGTCATTAAAACTAGCCATTGGCTTTCTAATAACTTAAAAAAAAATCCTTACACAGAACAATAGAGAGCAGTAACACTGTACTGCAACTCAGGACTCAGATCCTTTAAGATTAGTAGACTCTGTTGGAAGATAAATGACTTGAAATTTCTTTTTTAGTATAATTACAAATTAAGTATCTTGGTAATTTGGAGACTCCAGTGAATGGTCATACATGTCAAATATTAAGTCCTTAAATGTCAGTTGTTGACTTTTTTTGCTTTTAATTGTACATTTTCTTTTATCCACAGGTATAAGTGGTTTAAAGAAATATGGGATGTTTTATTATTACCAGAATTAGATGTCATCGTCTTGACTAGTCAGAGTATGTGTTTCCCCCTTGTATCCTTGATTCTCTTTCTGTTTGGAACATGTACTGCCTACTGGGGTGGCCTACTCTCTTCTGCATTTGTGAGACTCCTCTCTTCATTGTGGCTAGTTTTGAAAAGGTAAAGAATGAATGATTTTAAGCCTTCTCCTAATTAAGAATAAAATTATATTCTGATGACGATCCTTAAAATTAATTTGCTTTCACTAGACTGTACTTTCTAAGGAAAGATGTTGGATTAGTATTGAAAGTTATGTTGTTGTCAAAGATAATTATTTATTGCAAGTTAAATGCTACATTTGATTTTTACCTTATTGCTTGAGTTAATAAAAAATGTTAGGCAGATTACACAAGTGTATTTAAATTTCGCTGTTATAAATTTTCTAAGGAGGAAATATTTCTCTGGCAATGCTTTCATTCTGATTTTCAGTCAAACCCAAGAGCAAGAGGCTCCAATCGAGGTACTTAGGATCAGATTAGATGAAATGTATAAGAGTTCAAAAAACATTGCCTATAGTTTTATTTTAGGCCCACAAACATAATTTGAAATTACTGGTAGGCTTTTCTGGTGAACCATTGGCCTAGTTCTCTTTGCCAGCCCTCACCAAACACATTGCATGACTTACTGTTGCAGAGGGCATTCTGGGGTGACGCTTTGTCCACCCTTCTGGGTGCTTCTGACACCATCACATGTGTGAGTCATCTTGAGACTTTAAGAAATAGGAGACTGTTTCTCCACCTATCAAGATCAGAAATGTGTGGTACAGGGCCTGTAATTACTGATTATCTTTAGCAACATTTTTTTCTTCCTTAGTACAAATATCAGCCATTCTGAATCTAAATGGAAGAGGAGCTATCCCAGTATATTACAGAATTTACAATCAAATATATGTCACCCTCTGCCTTTATTAAAAAATATCTTACTGTTAACCTTATGGTACTTCCATATTAGTAAGCAGCAAAGACTGGCAGAGTACTGCATTGTTTTCTCGTATGTGAGTGTATAAATAACTTAAGAGTTTTATTCTTGTTTTTCCAGGCCCTCTGAACTTCCTAAAGATATCAAGACAGTACCATCAGACTTGCCTTTTTTGACCATTGTTTTGATTATAATTAGTTGGACAACTTGTGGAGCATTTGCCATACTTCTTACTTATCTTTACTATGTGTTTAAGGTAAGTCAGATTAGTAAAGTAAAAATGACTGGGCTTTGTATCAGGCAGACATAGAATTTCCTGTAGGTGTTAACAAAAATTTCAATTACCACTGAAATAATCTTATCTTGTATAACAGGTTTAAGTGTAAATATTTTTACTGTCTTAGTTATTTAAAATATATAGATAACTATATATTTTAAAACTGAAATTATTAATCAGAGTTGGGTTAGTCAAAAAAAGGGGATAGGGAAAAAGATATTATCTGTTTCAAACTGCTTCCTGCTCTTGCAAGTAATGTTAACTTTTATAAAACATTTTACTACAGCAATTTTTATTCATACCTATCTCTTAACAGGGGTTATAGACAAAACAAAGTTATGTCAGTAGGCTCAAGCTATCAGTCAAGCTGAAATAATGTATAATGTTACAATTGTTGCTGAAGAATCAAAAGACAATGATAAAAATAATTAGGCTGATAGTTTTACTGGGGAAGCAAAAAACACTTTCAAGAAAGCTGATGGCTTGGCAGGAAAATATAAGTCATACACTGAATACTCTCCACATTAGTCTTATGTAGATACAGTTGATACTAGAATGGATAATTCTTTTTCTCTCTTATTCAAAGGTTTATTTGTATCTACTTTAACACTAAAAATGTGCATTATAAATTATTTTCATCAGAAAAAACTATTTAGACCTACTACGATTTATAAATAAAATGTTTTGAGTTTTTTAACTGAATATTTCAGACAACTAACCCAATAAGCAAAACTTTCTCAAATTCTTAAGCAAATCTAGTAAATTAAACTTACAGACTCTCAGATTCTTGTAAACATTTCACCACCATATATAATTGAGTTCAGATTTTCAAAGATTTAGAATGTATAAACATGTTACTCTTTATGTTATACTGAACATAATCAAATTTTTTATTCACAAGACATTTTTAAGTTGCTATAGCAAGGTATCATTCAGACAGAGGCTCTAGAATGTAAAAGGTATAACAGTATATACTGGCCCCAATACTCTGGAAGTTTGTATTGTTTTGTTTTTTAATCCATGATAGCAAGTATGTGTAGTTATTATTTATCTTTTCTAAAAGAGTATTTTTAAATGTTTAAAGGAATTTTTAATTAAGATTTTTTAAAATTTTAGATTACAATACTTCTCAATTTTAATATAAACAGTTGGTTTTTGTTTCAAAATGAAAATAAAATGAAATGGTCATTTCTTTTTCCCAGATTGTTCATCTGCAAGCCAGTCTAACAAATTTTAAAAATAGCCAAACTGTGGTAAGTTTAATTTTCAAAACTCTACATCTCTTTAATATGAAAGAACATGGGAAATTTTTAAAGTTTGGGTGGTTTTTTTTTAATATTGGGATTTTACACTGTTTAAAAGGTGTTAAGGATTTAAGTAATTTTATGAAAATGAGCCTAATGAATGCTAAAATACACTTAGATTATCTAAGTTTAATTTGATCTTTGTCAGTATTTATCAGTTTTGTTATTACAAACTACATTTTAAATTTTATTTTGAGTGATTAGTTAGAAAATATATTCTTAACAGTGGAAATAGCAAGTGAAAGGAATAAAAGTTTTGTAACTGATGGCCACTTTAAAAGGAGGTAATTTCAGTATTTTATATTCGCTTGATGATGGAAAGATGCATTTATTTTGCTATTAAATAATTGAATATGATTCTAAATAAAATAAACTTAAATTTTACTTAATATGTTGGTATTTTTACTTTCCTGCTTTATAGAATCCGAAACACTCTCGAAGAGGTGAAAAGAAATCCAATCAGCATAAAGACTCTGCAGCACACCCGCTTCGTTTATCTGCCAGTGATGCTGAAGATAGTCTCCGCATGCACAGCACTGTGATCAACCTGCTAGCCTGGATTGTACTGCTCAGCATGCCATCTTTAATTTACTGGTTAAAGAATCTTAGGTGCGTTTTATTGACATAATTACAATTTATGCGGCTCAAACAATAAATATCTGTAAGTAGAAACTTGCTGGATTCCTGATAGCCCATAAAACTTCCTCAAGAACAGGAAGCTATAAATCCCCTGAAATTTATTTTCAGCACATTCACATTTTTTCCCTTACCATGAGAATATAAGCTTTCAGAAAATAAACTTCCCAAACTCTGCCCCTCAGAAGAGGGAATTGTCACCTTTGTCCTTCTTTGATGTACACATGTGAAAATGTGCTTTATTTTGTTGATTTAAGGTATTCGTCATGCTAGTGCTTTATGCGTTTTTCAATTTATGATCAGTTTTGTTTTCTTAAATTGGGGGGGGAGGAATGCTTCCATTTAAAAATATTAGAAATAATGAAAGAGGTGTATACTTTTCTAATGTGTCCCAAACATTTAACTAAAATAAATGATCAGCTATCTTACTACTGAAAAACCATCATTTTCTTTGCTACCCGGTAAGTGTCCTAAGTCAAGTAAGTGTCTGAAATGCCCACCAAGATATTTCTGGAATATTTATTTAATGACAAATTGTTTCAAAAAAGCAGACTACCTATCCAAATAATAATTGAACCTCTACTCAATATAGTTTTCAGAAATTATATAAAACTTTTAGATAATCTCAATACTGAAAGTATTTTTTTAATTGACATAACCAAAATAAGTGTGATAAATTAAATCACAGGTTACCAGATATTAATAGCCTTCCTAAGTCCTTCATTTTATTCAAGATCCAGATTTTTATACACAGATTTGGGGAGAGAATTTTTTAAGCGGCACAAATTTATGATTTTGAAAGGCTATAGATGTTGCATTATCGATAAATGCAAAAGATGAGAATTTGAATTTTAAAAAGATATGGAACAATTAGTTTATATAAACTTTTATTTCATCTTTTTTTTAGTAGAGCAGTCTTAATAAATTTTAAATAATTTGTTTTATAAAATTTTCACATGAACTTTCAGGCACGTACTTATAAAAAGGAAGTGCATTCATAGTGAATATTTTAATTCCTTTAGTAGTTTCTGAACATAATTCTTTGGTATAAAGATTTATTTATCAAAGATTTCATGAGCTGTTGAGAGCTCTCTTATATCTGTATTGCTACTGGTATGTTTTGAAATTTATTTGCTTTGATTAATTCTGATCATTTAAAATGATCAGGCGTGCTTTGTTGATTTATGTTTTATTTTCTTCTCTTTGATATAGGTATTACTTTAAACTTAACCCTGATCCATGTAAACCTCTGGCATTTATCCTTATTCCAACTATGGCAATTCTTGGAAATACTTACAATGTTTCAATAAAATCAAGGTATGGTTGTTTAATCTTTTTTTTTCTGACATCTGTTCCTGGCTTTATCACCCTTTTATGTCTGAAGCATGCTCTTCCTAATACTTTGACTATTCCTAAAGGGAAAGCTATAATAATAATTATGGTGTAAATGCAAATATAGTTTATATGAAAGTATATTATATTTGTTTTCTTAATTATTGGTTTTACTTATTAGGATATAATAATGTTTTTCTTTAAAAAGTTAACCCTTAAAAGATATGGTGACTAAGATTCACTTCCAAAAAATACAGAAGTGGAAGCTGATAGGAATATAGATAAAGTAAATTTGACCATGACTTGATAATTTTCAAAACTGGATGATGGATACATGAGGTTCATTATACTGTTAGTCTACTTGTGTATGTTTATGTTTAAAATTCTCCATAGTAAAACCTGACTTTTCATTGACTGGCTGTTTGCTTTCAAAGCCTTTTCAGTTGATTCTGGCAGATATTCACAGATATTCTAGAATCAGGTCAACCAATGGTTTAAATCTTGGCTGTTATCTAGTAACTCTATATCCTTGGGCAAGTGTTTTAACCCCTCTTATCCTCAATTTCTCTATTTTCAAAGTAAAAGGTCTTTTCTGATAGAAAGTACAGATGCTTTCTATAGTATAGCTGCTTTTTGACTTATGATGGGGTTGCATTGTGATAAGCCAGCCCATCATAAATTGAAAATATCATGTCAAAAATGCACTTAATACTACACTGAGAGTATTGGTTGTTTACCCTCATGATTGCATGGCTCCCTGCTGCTGCCCAGCATCACAAGAGAGTATTTTACCACATATTGCTAGCCAGAAAAAAAATCTAAATTAAAAGTTTGAATTATAATTTCTACTGAATACATATCATTTTTGCACCATCAACAAGTCAAAAAATTGTAAACCTAACCATCATAGGTCAGGGACTATCAGTATTTTTCTTTTAAAAATATTTAGTGTCTTGTCTTATATGCTCCTTTTACAAATTAAGGATGGTTCCTTTTTTATTTAGTTGAGGGTTGTTGGGTGGTTTGGGGTTTTTTTTGTTATTTTAAGGAAGGTTAAATATTTCTGTAGCTAAGTCTTAGTAAATGTTGTTAGGGTGGATTTCTTGAGGTCGAATCGCTGAATAAAAGTCCAACTAGTATTTTTCTGTTAAAACTTAAAAGACTAAACAAAACTAGTTATTTACCTTATAGAAATATTTTTTCTCTTTTCTAACCAAAATATGGCTTGGATTGGTCATTTTTTAAATTATGGATAGTTAAATTCATTATATGAAAAATTACTTCATCTAAAATCACTTAGAACACGTTCTCAAAACTGTATAAATAATCAACATATTTTGTTTTTGCTCACAATGTACTTCATGTAATGTATATTTCTCTCTCTTTACAGTAAATTGTTGAAGACTACTTCACAATTTCCACTTCCTCTGGCTGTTGGTGTGATTGCTTTTGGGTCCACACACTTATACAGGGTTCCATGCTTTGTCTTCATTCCTCTTTTACTCCACGCATTATGCAACTTTATGTAAGGTTGGATTTAAGGAATGATAATGTTGATTTTTGCCATTAGGGTCAGTCATAAGAGGGACTGCACAGATTGTCAATGTGGACAAGATCCTTTGGAGAAGACACGTCTATTTTTACAATATTGAAAATAGGAAATTAGTTTTGTAATGCTTGAAGAGAGTAGTTGAAGCATGATTTTGTTTTGTGGTGTGGCATCTGTGTACTAGTCTTTTTTTTTAAATTAGTTAAAAGATGTGGATGCGGTCTTTGAGAACTCTGAGTATCAGCTAGTCTGTTTGATTGGCCATCCTAGGGATCTTCTAAACAGTAAATGTAAAGCATTTTTTGTAATCTCACCTGAAGCATTTTGCTCATTTTATCAAACTTTCTTCTGAAAAGTGGGTTACTTTGTATTTGCAACAGTACATATATTATGAAATAAGTTTTAAAAGATTGATGAAATTCACAACTGTTTTGTTTCTTAAAAAGGAAGTGGCCACAAAGAGTCTTTTGTCAATTTTAGGCAGCCATGATAAACAGAGTAGGTCTTTGGTTTTCTTACATCTGTAATAATATACCTTTTTATTCTAAGGAAACATGATGTCTTAGTAACCAATGAAACACTATGGATGGAAACATAAATCAAACTCAAAGCTTAATGAAATTTTCTTGTTACTTTTCAAATACAAATCTTAGTTTTATTCTTGGTGAATATGAGGAAACTATTAAAGAGATCTATTGTTAATTTTAAAGAAAATCCTTATAGGTATTTACTTACTGGAATTGGAGCAGGTCAGTTATTCAATCAATACCATTTTACTTACCAGTTTAACCATTGACCATGGTTGCCAAAAGTGCCTCAGGTCAAGATGGATTATTAAAGTAACTAAATTCCAGTGGTCAGAAAAACACTCTAGGTTTGCACAGTTTTTTACTATTGGGGGGAAATTAGCATCATCAAGTTCAGTACCACATTTGATACATAAAATTATAATATTAATTAATAATAAACAAACTGTTCCCATTAATAGTGTAAGTATAAACAGTATACCTGAATAAATTAGAGGCTTTAGCCACTAGATTTAACAGTGGAATCTTAATTTGCCAAGGTGATTACTGTTTGACAGATAAGAGAATAATATTTCTCTTTCATTTCAGATTTCGGCTCACTTTTAGCTAGAAGAGTAGGAAGTAGGTGATGGAGCTAGGTATCTTTGCCTTAAGAAAGAATAAACTCAGACTGAGGTATACCTGGCTGATAGGGCCCTTTAGATGTATATGCTGTGAATACCTAAAACCTCTCAAGTCCTTAAGTCTCAGTAATTCCCGTGTTACACCTGTGAACTTGTTTCTTCCTAGTGCCCAGGAATGTCCTAGAGTACCAGGTTTATTTTACCTGCCATCGCGTCTGGATTCCCTTACAAACTCTCAGCTGTTACTGCCTATGGAGGGCTATCCCCACATTACTGCCTATACAGGGTTACTCTGCTTCTCTTCTCAGTTGTTCCTCAGGTCCTTGCTCTTCTGATGTCAGTTAAAGAGGGTCTTGCTGTCATTTCTGAGGCTTGTAAGTTTGTTTGATTTCATTGTTGTCTTTCCCGACTTCATGCCTGTTGTTAAGAAATCATATTTTCACTTACTGATTCCATTAAAGGGAAGTGATAACCTCATAGCAGACATGGCAGGCATACCAGGCTCTTATTTGAGAGAAGTAGCAAAAGGGATAAAATACAAACAGCGTGTGTGTGCAGTACCTCAAAGGAAAGAGGATTTAATAGGTTACACACTTGTCCCATGGCCTGCCATGTGTGTATTTCAATAAGGACACGTCTGCCCGTGTTTAGCTTTATGTATTCTCATAAACAGCTTTTATACACATGGTATCTTTTATTTTTTCATGGATTAATTGTACTTCAAATTACAGATTGAATGTGTTATTTAACTATTTCTTAACTTGAACTTAGGTTAATATACAGGAAGAACTTTAGAAAATTCATTAATTTGAATCCTCTGTTGACAGCCATAATCATTGTGTTTATGGGATCTGAAGTCTCCTTGTTCGGTCAGTACTGCTCATGAAGAAAATGTAACAAGCTTAAATTTCTCATTTGTGAGTAGTACGTTAGCTTTTCCAAGCAGCAGACTACACACACTGATTCTCACTAAAATATTTTCATGTAAGTGTAGTTATCAAGTCCTAAAGTCTTATTTATTCCAACAAAATATTTCATTTTAGAACTACAGAAAGGATTCTAGTTAAACATTTTAGAAACAACAGTTGGTTGGGTCTTTGACCATTATATACATAAATATACACACATTTTTTTTTTTTACATTTTGCTACAGGGTCTTCACCAAGCCTTGATGCACTTTAAACCCAAATAACTACCAGCAATGAGAAGGTAGGCCCTGAAGATTAGCAAAATTGATGTTTCTGTCACTTGAGTAAAGGAAAGTGCTGTTTTGTTTAGATTACACAGTATTTCTGTCATGCTTAACCTATATTATTGGCTGGTCAAACAGCACAGCTTTATTAGTGATGCTACTAAAAATTAAATTGTTTATTGGTAGTTAGGGCTTATCTAGATCAACAAACTTCTGAGCTCTAATGTTACATTTTTTTTTAGAACTTGTTGCGTTTTGAGTAAGTTTTTGCTTATAAGAATTACTCCTGGGCCCTATTGTTGATAACTGGATCAAATATAGACTGGGCAGGAAACACACTGAGTACTTGGTGTTTCTAAAGCCTCCTCTGGAGGTACTGCTCTACCATTTAGAACTGACAACACAATAGAAATCATTAAAGCTCTTTCTGGATCTCTTTTGTGCCAGAAATTAAACAGGTTCTGCTAACTCTTTTCTTGTTTGTTACCAGAATGAAAATTTTTAAATAGTGGTCCTAAAAATGCCATTTGTGCCTGGTTAACATTGACTTTTTTAGTCTTTTCAATATACATCAATCATGTATCAATCAATCTTTTTTTTCATATTTGGTCAGATAAATTTAGATATATATAATGGAAACCTTTTCTTGATTGAACTACACTATGATATCTACATGATTAGACAGTAAGGAAAAAGAACTATAGTAGGCCTAGAAAATATGTTGTTGATTATCTTATCACTCATGCAGACCGTACACATTTCCAACACACACACATACTTATAGGAGGCATATTATCTCGTGTTTATTATCTAGTTCCTATACTTTTCTTAACTCTTCAGAATTTCCACTTACAGGGTAGTTCGTTTATTTCACCACACTGCTCGTTAGCACTTCTTACAGAAGGTGGTCACAAGAAATAAAAGGAGGTTTTAACTGTTTTCAGTTTAGTTCCTGAAAGCTCTGGGGAAAATGGGGGAAACACAGAGATTATGAGACAAACTAGAGCCGTTGATTCTTGAATCCCCAGATAATAAAATTGGCCTATATTTTCATGTTAGGCATCGTGTCTAAATTAGTGTACTGTCTTGCTTTATTTTAAGGTTTAGTGCAAAAACTTTACAGTGCTGTATTTGCAATTTTTGTAAATTAAAATCATTTGGGAAAAATTTTTTAAATGTGTTGGGATCATCTATGGCTAGGCATTTGTTGATTACCTTTCATCATCAGTCTTTGTTTTCTCAGTGTTTTAGATTTGTGAACTTGTATACCATAGGGAACAATATACCTTTTGAAGTTTTGTGGAGGAAGTCCATTTGGGGAGCATAGCACTCCCCAGGATAAAAGAAGCAACAAAAGTATCTTTGTATTATGAAATTAGACCCTGACAGAAAACTTTGTTGCCATATAAGGTAAATACATGTAGAATATAATTTTACAGAATATTAAGACGATTGGGAGCTAAATTTCATCCCAGTCTTTTTGAATAAAGGACATTTCAAATTCTTGAATGAACATTTGTTTATACATACTACTCATGCATTCTTTAACAACCTGAGGAAATAGTCTATGAGGCTACTGATGTTCTTTCTTGTTAATAAGGGTGATAGGGAAGAAAAGTGGGTCAGAAACCCAGATCTGAATATCTGTACCATAAATGCTCAAGAATTCACTTTTTTTGATAATATATTATGAATACAGACGACTGAATTTTGTATATTAATAACTTAGTTCTAAGAACAAAATAATTTGCAAATAGTGAGAATAGACTGCTATTTCATTAATAGTATCATACAGGGGTGGGCAAAAGTAGGTTTACAGTTCATATGGATAATAGTACAAGATTAACTCGGTTTCACGTGCTCACACCTGTAAACCTTTTGCCTACCCCTGTATAACGGTACAGCTGAATGAGTAACATACGTTTTTCAAATGTTAGATGATACTCTAAGCTACACTCGATTACATTGTCAATGACCGAAAATTTTTAAATTAAGTACAGTACTTACTAAAAGTGTTCGGCATGTTTTGCTTCCAAAAATGGCTGTTTCAAAATACCAAGTAACCAGTTAATTTCTGATGACTTTGTATAGTACTTAACTTATATGAGTCAGAATTATTCTGAACTGATTCTGTACTGATTCGAACACTTTATGAGAAAAACTGTTGATGTATTTTGATTAGTTAAGTGTAAATTTGTTTGCATATTTGAATCCTAATCTTAGTTTAGGAAGTCTAAAAGTAGCCTTTTTTGTAAAGTTCATATGCTATTTTTTTAATGTTATCTTGGTTTTTAGTATTTGTATAGTAGTAACATTGATTTATAGACAAAGCATAGAAATATTAACTGGTCAAAAGCCTAAATGATAGGCATATTTTGTATTTCATGTTTCACTTGTTTTGTTTCATATTGGACTTTTTACATCCCTTTTTTAGGGAAAAAGAGGACACCTTTGAATTTTTTTTAGCATAAACCTCTACATTGGAAAATATAACTGTATTCATATGGTTAGCAAAATACACTTTGCCACCAAAGCAAATGAAAATGTAAAATACCTCCAGATATTTGTGCCAATGAACTTTTCTTAGCATATTGGGATTAAAATAAAAATAATCTTTTCTGTATTTTTCATTTAGGACTTATATTAAATATGTAAATCCTCAACACTTATATTCATATGCAAATTTGTTTTTGAAAATATATATAGTTGCATTCTATTTCATCTGATTTCTGGAATAATGTTCTCTGATATTGGGGGGTAAAAATTAGTTTACCCAATAATGATCTTTCAGTAATTAATTGAAGTAATCAATTGAAGTAGTCTCTCTTTACATTCATTCTGTGATGTAAAACTTTAAATTTTGTTGCACAGATCATTTTTAGTACAGGTGTCTCTCATTTATGTAATGAAAGTTTACAGAGTTTGTTTTCTTTGTATTTCCACTCACTCCCTTTGTTACAGTCACATGTTTCACAGGAGAAAAGTACCCACTAGACCCTAGCATAGTACAATGAAATATTTTATAATGCATATCTTAAAGGAAAATATTAAAAACCAAGCTGTTAATGCTAAAGTGCTAACACTGGTACGGTGTTGTACTCTTGTGAGAAAAGTAGAAATGTGATAGACTCAAAAGCTGTTACATTTATCTAGTTAAAATTCTTTAATTTTTCCCCTATACAAATTCTCAAAGAGAATTTTTGTCCCTCATATTACAGTATTTTCCTTAATTTAATGTCACTTACTGTTTCTCTGCCTCATAATGTTGCTGCAGTTTGCATAAGAAGCCTTGGTAGTAAAGAGGCAGCTGAGAATTATCTAATAATCTGATGGCGACTGTGGGTAGTAGTAAAAAGATGACGTACAAGACCTAAAAATTAAGCAAACATTGCTTTTTGGAATGAGTTTGTCCTTTGTGTTGAATAGTTTTATCCTAAGTAGGAGATGCCTATATTTAACACGACCATGCTTTCTACATCATCAAATGTGTATTTGTCAGAATGTTGATAGAAGTAACCTTTTCCTCCACTGGGGAAGGGGGAAACTCCAATTTTTAGTGTATATAAATTAGGAAGTAGTATTGTTTGTTTACATTTTTCAAAATACAAAAATGACTTAAATGTATTATTTTAAAGTGGTTGTATTATGGTTTCTTAAATTTAGGACTAACTAAATGTAGCAACGTACTCATGAGAAACCAGACCAAAATTGAATGCTTATGATCACTGTGACCTTGAACTTTCATTCTTTTGGGATAAGACAGATGGTGCCTTAAAATAATGAAGGAATGCCCTGCAACTTTATAACTGTATATTTTAGTGTTGATGGTCTTCTCAAATTGGCCCAACTCCTTTTCTTTGAGGTTGGTGAAGTAACAATTTAAAATAAAAGTTGACCAGTATTTCCCTTAGTATTTCAGAACTTTTGCTCTAGAGGCTGCTCTTAATTTCCAGAGTTCTCATTTCGGTTTAAAATTGACTTACACTTTATAGACATAGAAATTTATGTTTGGTGAAAGTTTATGAAAATAACTTTTTAGGAGATAGTGGTGGAACTTCTGTTCTGAACTTATCACACATGGAAAGATTAATCTTAATCTTAAATGTAATTTTTTGTCTTTTTAAATAAATGCTCTGTCAAAGATAGATTCTTCCCTAAGACCTGTACTTATTTTTCCTCAGATTATTGAGGTTTGTATTTATGTATAAAGTAGTTTTACCCAATAATGATTTTTCAGTAATTAAAGTAACCTGAGATTCATGTAGTATAATTTTAAATATTTTCCTCTTTCCTGTTTTTCTTTTTCTTCCTAATTATTTTAAAGATATTGAGAGAACTGACTCCAGTTTTGTGTTTTGGTTTTTTGTATTTTTAATGTAAAGATTTACCTTTTTATAGTGCTTATTTAAAATAATGGATATAAGTTCTATTAAAACAAATTATTTCATTCATACATAGGGCATTCATGATCTCTGCTAAAAGATGCTCACACTCTCAGAATTTGTTCTTTATTTTTCAATTTCAATTTCGAACATAAACTCAACATATTTCTTTCTTCCCATTTTATGTCCACTACTCCCCCCCCCCCCCCCCAAAGACATAAATATTAGTTTCTCTAAAAGTTTGTAGAAAGAAAACACGTCTTTCCTTAAACCATGGTCCAGTTGAGTTGGAAATAGTTTGGGCAAAGTGTATGTAATAAAATACATGGCTGTCAACCTGTGTTAGTTTTTATAGGTAAAAGTTTATGGAGGACTCACTGTGTTATGCTGAGACAGACTCAGTAATCATTTGTTTGCAAGTTGATCATTTTGTTCTCACCCAGAAAATGCAGTGCATAGCAACAATACTTAAGTACAAAGGAGTTTGTCCTGTAGCGTATACTGAAAAATATTATCACTTTGCAGATCTTCCCATTTAAACATGCATGACCTTTTCCAGTGCTTTGTACAATGTATGGTGTGCTAAATACACTTACGTGTAACTTTCTGTGTATTTTTGGTACGGTATATAATTAACATCATTACACTAACTGGCTGTAATTCACAAAATGCAATTTATTGTATTCTGTAGTGTTGTGAATGTTTTTAATCTGTGTTTCAACATTATGGTGTAGGGTTTAATAGATGAATATTTGCCTTTGGTCTCTGCTCAGGTATTAATGTGTAGCAATTTTTGGTGCTTTCTTTTCAGTCTGTCATTTCTGGTGTTCTGGATGTTCAACAATAAAGTTGGCGAATAAGAACATGTGGTACAGAGATTGCTTACCAGTTCACTCTCCATAATACCATCTCAGGAAAAAATCCTTAGACATGGCTTCTTTTTTTATATATTTTACTTTATTTTATCGTTGATAGTATTTCAGATGTCCGCCAATTTTCCCCCTTCCCCTCCTCCTCCCAGCCCCTGCCCCACCCCGGGCCTTCACCACACTGTTGTCTCTCTACATGGGCTATGCATGTATGTTTTTTGGTTAATCTCATCCCATCTCCCCCTGCTACCCTCCCCTCTGAGATATCTCAGTCTGTTCCATGCCTCCATGCTTCTGGACCTATTTTGTTCATCAGTTTATTATATTCATTAGATTCCACTTACAGGTGAGATCATGTGATATTTGTCTTGCTGGCTTATTTCACTCAGCATAATATTCTGAGTCCATCCGTGCTGTTCCAAAGGGTAAGAAATCCTTTTTTATAGCTGTATAAATGTACCACATCTTTTTTTATCCACTCATTTACTGGTGGGCACTTGGACTGTTTCCAGATCTTAGCTATCGTAAATAATGCTGCTATGAACATAGGGGTGCATATATCCTTCTGATAGGTGTTTCAGGCTTCTTAAGATATATTCATAGAAGTGGGATCACTGGGTCAAGTGGTAGTTCCATTTTTGTTTTGCACTGCAGGAGAGTAGCACAGAAACTATGAACCTGGGAGTTTACATAAGCTACACTCTGCCTTACTCCACTCCTGAGAGAGGAAGACAACCTTTGCTCCCAAATGTTTTCTGATCCTTTGGAAGGTAAACATGACTCCACCAAACAGGAGGCAAGGGGGAAGATGAGCACTGAAGAGTAAGCCTTCCTGGGAAAAGGAGACAGCATGGCAATTGCCCTTGCGGAAGAAGCCAAACCATGCAGAAACATGAAAATACTCAAGAAGCATTGTTTCCCTGATAATCTTTGTGGAATACAGAAATGACTCACTCCTGGCATTACTGTTAGAAACATTTAATGACCAAATGAATTGAGTAGGGCAGCTTAACTCATGACTTAGAATCCTTCCGTTGTGGTCTCTTGGGTAGGGTATGCAGGAATGAAGCTGGTGGAGCCAGCGTTGCGGAGTTCTAATACTGAAGCTTGTAAAATGCTTGTTTTTTAAAAAGAAGATTGATGGGAAAATAATGGGATAGAAGGGAATTGGGTGAGACAAGGAGAAGGAGATCATTTCTGAAGCTGCTATAAAGTTTGGGATGCTGGTAATGATCTGAACTAGGGTGGGACCCAGAAAAAGTGAGTCAATGTAAGGCTGACCTTAAAGCTCTAGACTTCGGGGCTTGGCGACTAGTTGGATATGGTGGACAGGCCTCTTTCCATGTTAGGCTGGATCTGGGACCTTTCCTGACTCCCATGATGTGGAGGATATGATGAATACAGTCCGAATTTCTTACGTGCTGCCAGCTAATAGCCTGTCTTGATTTTCATTACTCCCCAAGATCTTAGGTACCATAACTACAAGGGAGAGAGTGGAGAATGGGTTTCCTGAATCTCCATTTTAGTCTCCATCTTGTTGCAATATCTCACAGTTTTAAATTAACTTTTTTAAAAGAAGTCTGTTGTTCCAGTGAGGCTATGATGGAATAAGATTTTGGGGTGCCAAAATGCAACTAACTGGAATCCTTAATCAGAAATACATGCTTTAATTCAACTTTGGAGGAAAAGAAACAAGTCACAGGAAAACTAAAAAGTATAATACAGCAATTTCTAGAGTAACATTCCAGGCCACGCTGCGGGGTGTGTACTCGCTGCCTTGTCACCTGTACTTTAAGCAGACATTTGTTGAGTACCTACTGTACCAGACATGTTCACATCTAGCTTCTCATTTCATTCTCCATAAAAACCCTTAGAGGAAAGATGATTATCTCCACATTGCAAGAAAGGAAGTAGTCTCAGAGAAATCGAGCAATTTGCCTCTAGTAGAATTCAGAACCAGATTGTCTAAGAAATAGAGCTCTTCCACTAAAGACCTGTAATAGGTATGTGATCATCAGTATTAGTTCATGTTCTTTGTGTCAAAATCTTTCCTGACCATGTTCCTCTGGCTTTGAAAAAACATTGTTTCTAATGATCTGCCCACAGCCTGCCCTTTTCACTTTCTGTACTTTCCCTTCGAGATTTTATCTGACTCTGTCATTTCAGTGCTGTGTTCTTGATGGATGATTTCCCAAATCAGACAGACTTGCTCCCTCAGTTCCATGTCTGAGTGTCTCCGAGTCATTAGCAATACACTTAGCCTCCCTGAGACTGTACCTTCATCCACAGTTTGTGGCCAGGAGCATTGTTTACAAACCTGGGGCGAGCAGTAAGTGAGAGAATGAACCAAATGCACCCGACACACAGTAGGTGCTCGAGAAATGATGGGTACTTCCTTCTTAACTCACCAATGTCTAGTTTTCTCCAAACTAGGCAAACTTAGTTTCAACTCACTGCTGAGATTTACTTTTACCTAAGTAGCAACTCTTTTTAGTTTCCAAATTTCTATTAAAGCCTCTCAATTACACAAATTGAAAATCCATTCGTTTGGATAATTTCTTTAAAAAAAATTTTTTTTTAAAGATCTTTACTGTTGAAAGTATTACAGATTTCCCCTTTCTCTAAGCCCTCAAGAAGCCAGCACTTGAAGGTCACCGTTACACTGGCTCGCTCCTTTCTGGTTCCCGCCCTAGGGTTGACCATTATTACTAGTATTCCAAGTTTTACAGCAACTTCAAAAATGAGGTTCCTCTCCTTGTCTCAGCCACTTCCCTTCCATCTTGCATGTTACATTCCCAGTCTTCCCCCATGTTCTATAGGATATAGACACTTGAAACTTCTTGATAGTTTAACCAATCTACATTTCCCACCTTCTCTCCTACCATTTTCCTTTCTTTTTTAAATGTTTGCTATAGGATTTATTTATTTATTGATTGATTGTTAATTCTCACCCGAAAATATTTTTTCCATTCATTTTTTAGAGAGAGTGGAAGGGAGGGATGGGAAGGGGGAGAAAGAGGGAGACATCAACATCTATATGAGAAAGACACATTGATTGGTTGCCTCCTGCCGCACACACCCCGACCAACCGGGGCCCGGGATCAAACCTGCAACCCAGGTGCATACCCTTGATCGAGAATCAAACCTGAGACCCTTTGGTGTGTGGGTCGGCCCTCTAACCACTGTGCCACATCGGCCACAGCTCCTACCATTTTTCCAAGACACTCATCTCCTCCCCACATAGGCTGATTCAGTCAGGATTCGTTCGCATGAAATAGGGTCCTGGCCGGGTACCTCAGTTGGTCAGAGCATTGTCCCAATATGCCAAGGTTGTGGGTTTAATCCCTGGTCAGGGCATGTACAAGAATCAGTCAATGCGCCCAGCCGGGCGTGGCTCAGCGGTTGAGCATCAGCCTAGGATCCAGGAGATCAAGGTTCGATTCCCAGTTAGGGCACATGCCCAGGTTGCGGGCTCCATCCCCAATGATTCTCTCATCATTGGTGTTTCCATCTATCTCTCCCTCTGCTGCCCTCTCTCTGAAATCAATAAAGATATATATATATATAAAAAGAATCAGTCAATGAATGCATAAATAAGTGGAACAACAAATCAATGTTTCTTTCTCTCCCTCTTTCCCTCTCAAATCAATAAGTTAAAAAATTATAAAAGCCAAAATCATAAAAAATGATAGATTAGACTTCAACAAAAATACAGATTTCTGTTCTTCCAAAAACAGTGTTAAGAAAATGAAAAGACGGTTCACAAGCATGAGAAAACCAAACACACATCGATAAAGAAATTGTATCTAAAATAAAAACTCTCAAAACTTAACAAGAAAAACAATCCAATATAAAATGGGCAAAATATTTAAACAGACACTTCACCAGAGAAGATACATGGATGGCAAAATAAGCACATGAAAAGATGCTCAACATAGTCATTAGAAAAATGCATTTTATAACCACAACGCCTAAAATAAAAATTTTCAAGGACTGGCAATACCAAGTGCTGGTGAAATTTTGAAACAACTAGAATTCTCATAAATTGCTGGTGGGACTGCAAAATAGTATGTCACTGTAAAAGAGTTTAGCAATTTCTTATGAAGTTAAAATATGTTTACCATATGAACTAGCAATATCACTCCTATATGTTTACTTAAAAGAAATGAAAACCTATGTATGTGGATATTTACAGCAACTTTTAACAATTTTTCCAGACTGGAAGCAACCCAAGTGCCTGTCAAATGGTGCATGGTTAGAAAAATTGTGGCACATCCATAAAATGGGATATAACTTGGCAGGAAAAAAAAAGGAGTGAACAGCTGATACATGAAATAATATTGATGAACCTCAAATGCATTATGCTAAGTGAAAGATGCCATGCTTATATAACAGATTCCACTTACATAAAAAAAGGGGAAAACTGTAGATAGAGAAAATAGATGAGTGGTTACAGGAGGGTTGATTCCAGGGCGGGGCTTGAGGGAATTTGGGGGGTGATAGAAATATTCTAAATCTTGATTGTGATGGTGGCTACGTAACTATATACATTTATTGAAATTTATGAGAACTGTTCACTAAAAAAGGATATACATGTTACATATTAATAAACCTGGCTAAAAATATAAAAATTTTCCACAAAGAAAAGTCCAGGCCCAGATTATTTCAGTCTTGAATTCTTTTGAATTTTTAATTGTATGGAACAATGGGTGACACCAATATGCAACTTTTTCAGGAAATAAAAGGGGAAGAACTACTTCCCAAGTCATTTCATGAGGCAGGCATAACCTGATACCAAGGCATGACAAAGAAATTACAAAAACAGAAAGTTAACTGACCAATATCCCTTGTGGACATAGATGTGAAAGTATTTCACAAAATACTAGCAAATCAAATCCAGCAACATAAAAAAGTTCTCGGGAATGTACAAATCAATAGGACTAGTGATTGAATATAGCACGGTCACAGACTACAAGATCAATATGCAAAAAAATATTTTCTCTATACAAGCATTGAACAATTGTAAAATATTTTTTATAAAATGCCATTTATATTATCAAAAAGACATTTTAAAGTATTGTTCAACTCACATAAATCCTCAGGTTTATAATAGACTTTCAACCCAAATCCATTTGGTATTGTGAACTGAATGACAGAGGAAGCTTCATCTTTCTCAAAAGGGAACAAGGAATGTAGAGCCAGCTTCTGGATCTGTCCGCAGTGCAGCGTATTCGGTAGAAGCTAAAGCCACTGTGGTGAGTTAGGGGTCTTCTTCCTTCACGACTGGCCTGACACCTTGACATTCCTGTGGCTAAGGTAACAAATTACCACCAAATTAGTGCCTTAAAACAACAGGAACTTATTATCTCACAGTTCTGGAGGTCAGAAGTCTGAAATCAGTATCACGGAGCCAAAATCAAGATATGGACAGGGCTGCACGCCCTCTGGAGACTCTAGGAAAGAGTCCGTTCCTTTTCTCTTCCGGCTCCTGATGGCTGCCCACTTTCTTTGGCTTGTGGCCTCGAATAGAGCGGTGTATGTGATCATAAAAGGGCCAAACTCTCCCTCCCCCCAATCTCCGTTGGTTTGTGTGCCAAATAGAAATGCAACAAGGCTCACATTTCAAAAGAACAGGGTAAGAACCTAAGCTAAAATTTCACCTAAAGAACGATTAATTCCATAAACGTGTGTGCTGTGCTTGCTTACTCTACACCAGGCAGGATGCCAACTTGGAAGAATCAATGATAAAAAGTCTGCTCCTTGCCTACTTCAAGGAGTTCATCTTGTGACAGTGGGACATGTGGAAGCAAACGTAGCCATCCTAATTCAACAAGGTAGGAGCTGTTGCAGTGACTAAGTAGTTCCTTTTTCTCAGAAGTGACATTTGAGGTGAGTCTGGAAGAACAGGGAGAAGTAGTTCTGGGGGCACACAGGGTTAGAGAAGGCATCCCAGGTAGAAGCCAGCTCAGAGGCACCGCGGTCTGAGGGTGAGTGGTGTTCCCGGACGAGGTCAGATGGCTGCCATGGTAGGATTGGGTCCTATGAGTTACATTGGGGACCTTCCTTCACACTGTGTTCAAGAGTTTAGACATTACCTTGTGGACATCAAGAAGTCACTAGAAGCGGAGATGATGTTGCCAGTAAGCTTTTCCTCACCAGCATGGCCTTGTTTTTCTCCTGTCTCTGCTCCAGGGTCAGTTGCAAAGCGAAAGGTATTGCAGACCACCTCGGGCTCTCTGCTACAGTAAAAGCAGGGTGCCTGCTGAAAAGCTGTTTGCAAAGCCCTAAGAAATAATTTAGCCTGTTACATTTTAGGAATAACACTTTACTCCTTTACTATGACTTTGGAGATACCAACATGGCCTGAGATGACACTGGGTTAGGAACCTGGTCCTTGGATCCAGGTTCAAAGAGTTTGGTTTATATCTGTCACTGTGTGAGTCTGGATGTCCATTTTCTTGCTCTGTTTCTCAGAGCTGGCTTCAGATCAAGTATGATTAGCATAATTTTTACCGGTTGTTGCCTCTACTCCATCTTAGTTGCAGGAGAAATAGCTTGAACTTAGGGCAGGATTGAAAGATATATGCTGGCTGCCCCTCTCTGACTAGCCCAAATCATGGCATTTGGCTTTGGGGAAGGCTGGTAGCAGGGAGGAAGATGGACCAGAGGAGGGGCCATGGGAGACCGGGTAGCTGTTGCCCAGATCCTAGCCAATGATAAGGAAGACCTGATAAAAGCAGAGGCCAGGCTGGGCTTGAGAGCAAAGGCTCTCCCTGAAGGATGCCTGCCCACCCAGCCCTCGTCCTTCCCTAACAGGCCCAGGCTTCTAGAATTGGCTCACACTCTGGTCCTACAAGGTAAAACAGCTATAACATGTTTTAAACAGAAGATCTCTTTTCCTCTTTAATATACCCCTTTAACATAGTTAAAACAAAACAGAGGATAGCAAAGAATAAAACAGATTTCTCCATAGTAAAATGACTAGAGAATTCTAAGGGTCAACTCTATACAACCAGATTACTAACACTGTATTGACACTGCCTGCAGGGACCAAGGTTCGACCATAATGTGGAGGTGTTTGAGTGTGTCATGTCTTATATATATATTTATCTTTATTGCTGAAAGTATTAGAGATGTCTCCTTTTTATCCACATTGACCCCTCTACCCTGCTCCCACCCCCTCCCCAGGCCTTCATCAACTATTGTTGTCATGTTGTTTTTTTAAACCAACTTTGCCTGACTCTGAGCCCCTATCTGAATTGGGACAGGAGGAGAGATCTAACTTCAGTGGCTTCTGGGCCTCTTCTCATGTCCTTGGGTCTCGTAGAATCTGGAAGCTTTAGGTGGCCCCACGATATGAGGTGACAGTTTCTTCTTTATTGTAGTCACTGTGGTCCCCTGACCTACAGCTCTTTGCTTCTTGTTCTGTGCATGGCAAAAGGCTTATCTTCTCCCCTCTTCTCTTTAGTCTGCTTTCCACCTGAAATATGCCACTGCCACAAAAAGCAGTTAGGATTGCTACGAGCAGAAAGCTGTCTGGCTTTTACTCCATTAACCATCTAGATGTGCGGCCTTCCATTGTCTCGGAAGTTCCCATCATTACTGAGGAGCAGTTTCTACACAACATTCCCTTTCCCTTACTCAGATCCGAGGGAAGAAAAAGGAGATTAAATTTCTGTCCCTGTTTATTATATAACTAAATGGCTTTATTAACTCTTTTTTTTCCCCCCTACTAGAGAAAGCTTTGAAAAGGTTATATAGTCCAACAGCGAAAATTTTAAACTTTTCTCTCTGCCTCTCACAGTATCCTTTTCTTGTAGCATCCTTTCCTCACCTTTACCGTTATGTTTGGATTTATAACCTAATTAATTTGTAATTCAATCAACACAGTATTGGATTTCTTTTATGTTGTAGCCTGTGCTGGGTACTCTCTTTTCAATTTCTAATTGAGAAATGCCAGCAAAGACCTTCATTCAGATGCCTCTGAGTTTGGAAGAGTCTTTTGGCCCAAAATACCCCAACTGCTACTTTTGCTAATGGTCTATTTAATGAAGAGGCCAAAGGGGATAATTTAGACCAAATTAATGGTTTGGGGACCTGAACTATCCTGGGCATTTTTCCCCTCTCTTTTGATTGTACTTAACCAAATAATTGCAAAAATATCCGCTTAATGCTGTGTTGATACATTCTGAAGAAATATCATCAGCTTTATCAATACATTCTGCTCTTTAAAACAGAGACTTATGTCTCAGAAACAATTAAATGAATTAAAAGCAATTGTTTCATTTAAATATGTAATTTATTTTAACAATCGGGGAAACTCCAGTCTTAGTGAACAAGGTGATAATATGTCTATGTTACCTTTAGTCCATTGCTTCTTTGAGAAATTAAACATTTCTTAAATGGGGAACTCTTAAAAGAACAAATGAGCTGCATTTTTATACAAATGGAATTAAAGTTAGGAGTTATTCATAGAAAAATGCCCATGAAACTCTCTTCTAATTTATTCCATCTTTCCCGTTCAAAAAGGCTATATGTTGGGCTCAACTCGGCACTGGGTGTGACTTTGCTATAAGCTCATTAATAACTTAATATTTCAATATTATTAGGTGTTTTAACTTCAAAGTCCTGGAGTTTTAGGGAGAGTTGCTGTAAAGAAATGTCAGGATATTCATTCACTCAATCACTGACATGAAACCAACTCAAGTCTCTCACATTAAAAACAATGAAGACAGCACCCTCCCTTGGCTTCATTTCCCCCCGTTACTGCCTTCTCTCTCTCCCGTCCGTCTCTCCATGGCGGAACGTCTCAGGAGCTTAATATACTTGCTGTCTCTCTCTCTTGTCCATCCACTCACTTCTAACCCGACCTTCGTTTCCATCTACCGCAACAGTCTAATGCTCCATGGGTCCTCTTCAGTCCTCATTTTACTCAGTCTGTCCCTTCTTGAAACACTTTCTTCTCTTGCTTTCATACTCTCCTGCTTTGGCCCCTGCCTCCAGGGTCTCTTTTGTATAGATTCCTGTATATGACTGTTACATGTTAAAACTTCTCAAAGCTCAAGCCCTAGGCCACATTTTCTAATCTTTACTGAAATAATTGTACCCCTGTATATGCCAGCAACCCCTCCCCCCCATTTACATTTCCTTCCCAGACCTCCCCTCTGAGCTCCAGACCTGTGTATCCAATTGTGTATCTCAGTCCCCACTTGGCTCCTCAAATGCAACATGTCCCCAGCGGAACTCATGACCTTCATCTGTCCGTGCCAGCATTTGATACCTCAGTGAATGGTGTTCTAGTTCACTCAGCTGCGTAATCCTGAGACTTAGGGATTGTATTTGAAACTCTCTTCCTCTCAGCTCTGCCTCTTACAGTATCCAGCACCTTACCAATACCTTCTGTTTATCTCTCACACGCACCCACATCTCTGCATATGTGCCACCGTATTAATCCAACTTATCTCGTTCTGCTTTGTAGCCACCTACTGGCCTCCCTCACCCCTCTTCTCTACCTCAATCTGTCTTCCCCACTGCAACCAGAATAACCTTTTTAAAATGCAAGTCTGCTCAAGCTGCTGGGGTGCTGAAAACCTTTCAGTGACTCACCACTGCCTGCAGCAACAAGATCATACTCTGACCACCTCTCCTGCCCTGTCTTGAACCAGGCCTCACCTCGCGCCCTCTGCTCCTCACGTACTAACTTACTTTCCGGGAATAGAACCGCCACCTTTTGGTGTACAGGAGGGCCCTCCAACCAACAGAGCCACTTACTTTCAATTGCTTTAATGTGCCATGCTCCTTTCGGCCACAGGGTCTAGCACAGCTGGTCACCTTGTTTGACACTCTCCCTCTGCCCACTCTAGGTTGCCTAGGTAACTCCTAGGACCAGATGGAAGGTCACTTCGCAGCGCCGTTCCTGACCCTTGAGACTGAACCAAATCCCTGCATTCCACATTCTCATAGCACCCAGTTTCTCTTCGGAGAAATTATCATCATTTGTATTTGTACATTTGTTACGTAATGATCTCATTGTTTGTCCTGCCCATTAACATGCTAGTTCAATGAGGGTGGTACCTATGTTTATATTCTTATCATTTTATCCTCAAAGCTTTGTGCAGTGCCTGGCACATGGTCAGTGCTCAATGAAAATTTATGGAAGGAATGAACAAAGAAATGAACAAATGAAGGTCATAGTGACTTGCCCAAGGTCAATATGAGAAGGCTGAAACCGCAGCCAGGAATTCAGATTACTAGCCCTCTCAGCAAAGAGCTTGTCCAGGATTGTTCTGAAGTATGGGAACCAAAGCAACTTCACGATTCAGCAAGTCCAGTTTCTCAACCCTATCATTTTCAATGATTATATTTATTCAGCAAGAGATATAGTAATTTTTCTTTTTTCTCACAAAACACGTGGCATTTTGTAGCCCTATTTTGAGGTGGTATTATGAAAAACCATGCCATTATTTAAAACTCATAAAGATTCTTGAGATTCTCAGAAGAAATATAAGGTGTAGGTCATAAAGAGCAATTTTGTCCCTTGCAATAGAATTTTCTGTTCCAAAAAATGCTGTTAATTTCAAAAGCTGGTATCTCCAAAAGAGCATGCCATTAGGTGGGATAATCATCATCGTATTCCCAGCTGCTCTGTCTAAATACACCCTCTCTTAAAGTAAAACAGGAGAAAGCCATTTTGCTATTTGGAAGTGCCTTGTGTGTTTCATAAAATCCACATAACATGGCCACGGTTGCTATATTTATAAGACAAATTGTCCCTGAAGAAGTTTGAAGATGTGATTCTCAGGGGTATTTGTGCTGTGGATGAAAATGGAATCATTATGTTTGAACTCCCCTTGCTCACGTCAATGACTCCCACCTGCAGCCAATTCACTGGTTATAAGTAGCTATGCGTCCCCTTGTGGACCGCAGGCAGGGTAACCAGCCGGGGCCAGCCTGAGTCAAACTCCGGGTAAGATTTATTAGCCCTTGCTGTGTGTCTCGGTCCATTTCACACCTAGCGGTGAGCAACAATCTTGGGGTGGTGTGAGTCTGTATCGGATGCCTGTGTAAAGTGCATTTCTCAGTTTCGGGTTTTTTTAAGATTGGTTTGGGGTGCTCTTTTGTTTGATTGCTTAAGAATTTCACTTTTTTGGAGATAACAAAGTGCACTTTTTTCAAAGATAAAACGATATACTCAGACTTGGTCAGTTGTATTCATGATCACTTTGCTTATTACCATATAATGTTCCATTATCGTGGACTCCTTTAAGCTAATCACCTGGGTTTTGGAGGTCGTATTTGCAAATGAATGTGGGGAAAAAGAGGGGAACCAAATTGTGGTGAACCAAGATACTGTTTCTTTTTTATCGCCCTTTAAAAATGTTTCTTTCTTTAGTCTCCTTTCCCTCTCTCTCCCTCCCTCTCTCCCTCTTTCCCTCTCTCTGTCTCTGTCTCTGTCTCTGTCTCTGTCTCTGTCTCTGTCTCTGTCTCTCTCTCAGCTGTGACCGTGGCTCTTTCCCTCACCCTACCCTTCCCTCAGCTGCGTTCCACCATGCCCAAAGCACTGCTGCTGTGTGTTGCCCTGGTGCTACTCGGGCCTATCCATGGAGCCACACTGAGAAACAGGGAGAAATGGAAGCCACTCAGCAACCCCAGAAATCGAGACCTGGTAAGAACACACACTGGGACGTGCTGGGCTGCAGGGGGATCGGTGCCTCTCTGGATCTGTGTGCACTGCACTCTGCCAGAGCACAGTGCAGAGGAGGCTGCCAAGGGCTGAGAAGATGCCCCAACAGGACCAGACCAGAGTTTTGCCAGCCTCGTAGCTGCCATCCTATTGTTCCTCTAGCCAAGATACATTCCTTTCTGTAAGGAGAAACATTTATATTTAGAAATGATCTAATACACACAGGGCACATTGCATTTGTAAGTGATCTTTTATGCACATTGATGAGAAATATAACAATATAGGATTAAAACAATCAAATAGCCCTTTGCACAGCTTCTATGTATACATTCACTTCCTCAAGGGAAGCTGAAAAGTTCATGTCTGAACAAAAACTATTTCAGAAGATGATGATTGGGGCCTTTTTATTTTCAATCGGAGAGGAGGCGCCAAGCTCTGATCACTGTGGAGTTCAATTTAATCTCTGATGTTGGTTCAAAGATGGTTTACAACGCCCCTCTGACTGGTGCTGTTAAGTAATTGATATTCCTCGCTTGATTTCCACCAAGAATGGTGAATGATCTTGTTTGGGGTTGAAATGTCAGGAAGAAGGAAGGGTGGAGAACAGTGGAGGGGGAGGGGGAGAAGTAGCCAAAGCCTGTACTTCTATGTCTGAGTTTTCCACCTCCTGCCTCTTAAATAAGCCCTAAAGTCAATTGGGAGGGAGTAGGGGGAATATTAATCTTTGAGTATTTTGAATGTTTAATTTATATATATATGGCAACTGAACATTTTCTTCAGTTTTTCAGAACTCTTCAGGCATATTTTAGGGGAAGAGGTCTTGACCTTGAAAGGTTTGAAGATACTTTCTCCGCGAATGGGAACCCCAGCCCTCTCTCTTTGCAGCCTGAACTTCTTGCCTCTGCGTTTGCTGATTATGAAGCGCAGAAAAACTCCTTTCCCAATGACCTCAAAGGCTGAATATTTCTTCTGAGAGCAGGTAGAAGGTATCCCTTTACTCCCAAACACACAACTCAGTCAAAGAGATTTTGAAAGTATTTATCTGAAAAATGATTTTATTTCCTCATAGAAATAAATGCTTAGTTTAGAAGATACTCATCACTGGTAACATGTAGATTTGGTTCAGGTATTTCATGTCTGGTTTTAAAAAGCAATGACAGTTGTGATTTTTTTTAA
This sequence comes from Miniopterus natalensis, assembly GCF_054644295.1. NCBI lineage: Eukaryota > Metazoa > Chordata > Mammalia > Chiroptera > Miniopteridae > Miniopterus > Miniopterus natalensis. The sequence goes on from NC_142088.1 coordinate 26,054,670, forward strand.
GCAGTTTTCTGGGAAGAGATATAGTAAAATAATAGAATTATCACTCTTAATAGGATTATCACATTTAATAGAATACCACACACTTTTACCTATACCCTTTTTTTTCAGACCAGGTCATATAGCTAAGCTGAATTTTTCTCATAGGAAAAAAGTTAGAAATGTATTTGTGTTTAATATTTGAATTTTATTATTCTTATTACTTTAGCAATCATACCAAATGAGTACCTGACATTTAAAAAAATAGGTATGGTGCATTCCAAGAAAATACATTATGATTCTAATCTATTAGCTTTTTGTTCAGCTGAATAATAAAGGGAACTGAACCATAATTAAAATCTACTCCTATGCAAGGTGAGAATGAAACTGCGAGAAAATATACTGCTATTGCACTTTACTGTGCGTGTGAAAGGATGTTGACTATCAGTCCTTTTAAATGTGATGACTTAAAAAAAAAAAAAAAGTTCTAAAAAGAAGATGCAACTTACCATGTGGTAAATGCACTTGATAACTCCCCTACTTGAGAAAATAAAATGGAACAAACAGAAAGATGTTAATGAAGCATTCCCTGAACTATTTTTCACACTTAGGCCCTAGGCTATCAGCAACTAACACAGAATGGTTATTTATACCACAGTACCTACTTTAGCATAAGACACTACTGCATGCAATTTGCTTGCAAGCCTTGGTTCCTTCAGCTATAAATTGCAGATATTAATCTCTAACTCACAGAAAGTATCAGAGAAACTATCAAATGCATTCTTTCCTGTGAGTGTGGAATGAGGTCATGCTTGAGGGCAGGACACAGAGAAAGCACGAGTGGGCGCTATCATAATATAATGGGACTCCTTCAACACAGTGAAAGAAGCAAAGCTTCTGACTTGGAGAATATTTTATAATTATAAGCGCTCCTTTCCTTACATCTCTGATTAGAAAATAAAGACAAAAAGAGTTTTTGTTGAAATACATTGACCTTTGAGTCTTTGTGTTACTTGTATAGTCTTCATTTTCTGTCTCATTAGAACAGCTTCTTGTTCTTTCAGGTATCTGGCTATCATAAACCACAGAGGAAACCTCTCGTTAGAAAAATTCTATCGTGATCATCGCTAAACTACCCCCTCTCTGCTTTTGTCAATTTATAATGATTTTATGCATATAAGTCACATAATTTGTTTTTTTCCCCCCACTCTATAACTGTAAATATCAATGTAGAGCACTACATATATTTGTAAAAATTACAAAACACTATAAAGTCAATAGAAATGACCTAAATTATGTTTCCTTTAAGCTTGTCTTATATGTATATATTACATTTTTAACAATCAATATTTTCATTTGAAAGGGATATTGCTCGTTTATACTTTAGTTCACTATATGTACTAGGGATTTGGGTTTAAAATTTGTCTTTTCCTGGAAAGAACATTCGCACTTTTAGTACATGCTGTTGAAAGACCTCCCAGTCTTAGTTCCATACCAAAGATAAGTGATAAATATCCACAATTAGGTTGAAACAGAAAGCAAAGCAACATGGGATTCTAGAAGTTGCTGAGGTCCCTGGGAGATGTCCTCTGCCACTATGTTCAGAGGTGGACACCCTGCTACATCAAATATCCTAGCCTGCCTCAGCTCTGGCTCTCCCGCACACAACTCCTCAAGAAGGGAGGGTAGATAGCCAGGGGGAAAGGGGATGGGGGTAGGTGGAGGTGGGGAAAGTGGGGGGAAAGGGGGACAGAAAGAAACTTTGCTTGGGGCAATGGGCGCATGAGGCAGTGTGCAGATGATGTTTCATTGAGTTGTACACTTGAAACCTGTATTGTTTTGCGAATCAGTGTTACCCCAATAAACTCAATTTTTAAAAAGGGAGGGTAGAAACCAGTGTGGGTGACAACCAACCCTCTCCCCTCCCTCCTGCTTTGGCTGAATTATTCTGATTCTTATATCCTCGTTTGGAATAACTACTCCTGTATGTTTATGGAGAGCTGCATCATCTTCTCTGAGATTGCCGCAAAAGGATCATGGTACTAGATGCAAACGCTGGTGGCCTAATAACACTAGTCTGTACATTCCAAGTTAGTTTTCTGTGGCTTTTTTGTGGATTGATATTGAATATCATGAGTAGCATTTAGGCAACAACAGAGTCTGTGTCTGATTTAATATGTTCTCTTGTAACTAGTTATGTATGTGTCTGTTTTCCTGGAGGGTTGTGAGGTCTTTGTTAGCCATTTCCATTTCTCCAGCACCTAGCACAATGCCTAGCATGTAGTAAGTGTTCAATAAATACTTGTTGAATTGAATTAAATGTGTGCTATTCTGCTGCTGTTCACACAGTAATGGAAGCTGATTCTAGTTAATGTCAAGAATATTTTTCACCACTTAAAATATACAAGTAATTATTGATGAGCTATTCCTCATAAAAATTTAGCCTATTCAGATAAATGGTGGAATTGAAGGGAGTGTCTCACACTGTCCTGTTCCACCCAAGTACCAGTGACTGGTTTTCCCTTTCCTCTCGCCACCCCTGCTTCTGGGTGTCAAGACCTCCACAAGGAAATGCTTACTAGGTCAGGGCCTTTGAAAAGGAAGAGCATCCACATGGGGACTTTTTGTTATGAGCTTGCAAAGTCTCAGGGAAGGCCATGTACCCTTCTGGAAGATTCCTCACAATTGGCAGGTAGCTGTTGATGAAAGGCCTACTGTCCACACTGACTAGAGATTCTTAATGATGATGCTATTGGCAGTTGGGGAAGGTCAAGTCATCACTGTGTGTCATGATTTATCACACCTTGTCCCCAGACACTATATATTAGTAGTTTCCCCACCACTGCCCTATTATGTTGACAATCAAAACCTCCCTACACATATTTCTATAAGCCCACGGGGGAAGTGATTTTGCTCTTGGCTGAGAACCATTGCTAGGAAAACAGCAGAAGTGTAGTGTTTCCTTCAGTGGCAATAAATGTTCTGCATGTGATCCGGGCTCTCAGGGGTTGATGGGTACTTCTCTACATAGGTCCTTACAGTCTCTGAACACTGACTCTGTTCCTCTTTGATAAGCACCCCTGTTGTCCCCTATCCCAGATCTAGGGAGGTAAAAACGGTTAAGGGTGTGAGGTTTTACCTTGCCTGCAAGCTACATGCTCTCCTGCTACAGTTTCACAGATCTTGGCAGAGACATGAGACTCCTGGGTCTGAAGCAATGGATTTGATTACTTACGGTGCAGCACACAGCATGAGTTTCACATTCACCTTGGTTCTTCTTATCTCTCGAGCATCATGGGGCCATGGAGCTGGGTCCAGGTGTACGCCGTGCACCAGTGGGTTTATGCCACAGCTGAGGATCCCCAAACTCAGGAAACCCCCACTCTTATAAGGGGCTATTAGCAAACATGCTCAACCTTTGCCCCAGAGAGAAACATTATCTTTATTATACTGATCGGAAAACAAATTTCCCCTCTGCCCCAGAGGGAGTCAGTATCTCTATCTTTCAAGGATGTTTTCCTCGAAAAGACAGCCCAGAATGAAAGCTGTCACAAGCTTTTACAAAAAGTGAAAGAGCCATGGAAAAACTGTCTCCTCAGAAGGGTCACACCCCATTCTGGCTCCTCCTCTTGACAACTATAAAGGATGAAGTTATTTCCTCCCTTGTACCCTTAATTCTATTCTGATGACACAGATTCAATGTTCTGCTTTCTTCAGAATTTCCACTTGGTTCTCAGAAATGGGCCTGAAAGTCTAAAACGTTTCTTTGTGCTATTTGCATTACTGCCATAACAATTCCACCTCATCTCCAGGTAATGTGGATGCCCTCTGAGTCACCGGGGGACAAATCACCTACAGGGCAGTGGAGAAAAGGGAACCAGAGAGATTACCGTTTCAAGTTATATGGCTACATTCTGATCTGTAAAGGAACTTTCAAGTCATAGAGGTGTCTTGTAGCAGAAAAACTGTCCTTGCACCCACCGTCCCCCTATTGTCCACAACACGGATCTGTTATTCCCGTGTTCCAGGCAGCCTGTAATACACAGGCGAGCCTAAGCCGTCTTGGTTTTTTCTCCTTACCAGGCGACCCCCATTCCTTCTTCCATTCCCTTCTTTTCTTCTAGGACCGTTAGGACTAGGGACTTCTGACTTTTCCTTTAGGTGCAGTTTCCTGACGACCCCAGAGATTCACGAGAGAATTTCCCTGTCAGTGATTTCTGTGGATTCCCTCCATCCAGCCTGCCCTGCTAGGTCCCTGTATTTATACCCGGCTAGAGCCCTGAGGATACTTCGTCATGAGAAAGGGGGTGAGTTTCAGCGCGAGGGTTGTCCCCTCGCCGGGCAGTGCCCCTCTCGCGGGCCCTGGCCGCGCCCTTGCCCTTGTTGCTTGTCGCCTGGATTGTCGGGACGAGGCGCCCATGGCCAGGCCGCAGGCTCCTGTGCCTTGTCTCTGACCTCGGCGGCATGTCAACGGCATTCTCCATACCCCAATTCCCTTGCCCGTTTCTAAGGCGCTTTCAATTTCATCCAGTTTAACCCGTAAACGCGCTTTGGGCACAGATCACTGAGCTACAGAGGGGAGGCCACACAGCTGCCCCGGCGGGCGGGTCCTCGGGATGCTGACGGCCGGCGCCTCCTGGGTGAGAGCAGAAAGAGCTACGATACCAGGTACAACGCAAACCCAAGGCGCAGGTGGGCAGCGGGGGGCAGCCCCGGGGAGGGGAGGCAGCACAGTTCATTAATTCCACACATGGGATTTGCAGGCAGGTAGGAGGCAGGAGGCCAGGGCTCCAATCCTGGCTCGACGCTGATGGGACGCGGGCCCTGGAATCGGGAGTGACAGCGTCCGCTTTTAAGAAGTGTCCTCAGGCTTGGGTGCGACGCGCGTGAGGCGGCGGGCGGGCGACGGCGAGCGGCGACCGCTCCCAGGGACGCCGCGGGCGGAGCCAGAGCGGACGCGCTGGTCCAGGCCGAGGAGCCCGCGGCAAGGGCGTGCCGGAGGCTTTGTGGAAGGAGGAAGGAGCGGTGCCGCTGGCGGGGGAGGTAGCAGTCAGGCTGTAAACTGCAGCAGGATTTTCGCTTTCTGAGGCGGGGAAACTTGGAAAGTGGAACATGCGGCAGAGCAAATGATTGGGTCTAAAAAACCACTACGGCAAAGATCAAATTACCTTAAACAAACATTCAGAAGAGGAAGTAGGCCGGGAGAATCTCAATGAAGAATTGAGGGACATGGTCTAGATTAAGTAATAGCTCTTTAAGGCACTTTTTCCCCCCAAGTCCCTCATGGTAAGAAGCAGGAGGCCCGAGCGGGCGGGCGCGGCGCGCAGGAAGGCTCCGCCGGAAGAGCCCTTCCGGAAGGGTCCGGCCAGCGCCATCCGGAAGGAGGTCGGGCCAAGCGCTCCCCGGAACCCGAGCGCGGCGGCTGCGGCGGCTGCGGCTGCGGCGCAGGCCGGGCTCATTTCCCGGTAGGACGCCGGGTCCCGCTGTCGGCGTTCCGGCGCGGGGTTGAGTCTGGGAGGCGTTGTCTCTCGTTTTCTCTGCGGACTCTTTATAGCTGGACCTTGCAGATATGTCGGGGTTCAGCCCAGAATTAATCGACTACCTGGAAGGGAAGATCTCCTTTGAGGAGTTCGAAAGGCGGAGAGAAGAGAGGAAAACCCGCGAGAAGAAAGTGAGGAGACGCGGGGCTAGAATGCTTCTCACTGTCTTGTCGCCCTCATACGCTTAGAGAATGTGGGGGACCCAGGTGACCCCATTCGCTGTGTTGGGCGGGCCTTGAACTCCCAGCAGCTTCTTCCCCTTCTTACCAGAACTGCGGTTCTCACTTCTCAGCCCTGTGCCGAGCTCCTCTTTTTTTACTTGTGGGTAGCTTAACACTGGTAGGTTAAATGGGGGCGGGGTGGGGGCGGGGGAGGGTTTGGGGTCAGAGTAGCTGGTTCTAGGCCTAGGTTGCCGCTAAGTTTTTGTGACTTTCGGTGAGCAGCTCACCTCTCTTCTTTAGGGCTCAGCTTCTAATTTTTAAGCGGAGGGATTTGAGATCCCATTTTTGAGGAGGCTCCCAATGATGTAATGTGATCTTCCACAAAAACGTGAATTTTCTTGTCGGTTAACAAAATCTTCACTCACATATTTTTCATACTTATGAATGAATGTCTGAATTTTCTGTATATTCTCACTTACTTGAAGTCTGAGGGAAAATAAAATTGCACCTTTTGCGATTAGTTGGTGGATTCTTTCTTAACTCATGCAACTAATAGTACCCTGTCGATTTTCATAGATAGCTAGGATACAATGTGCAGATTAATGAAATCCTCATGCTATGTTTTTATTATTTTTCACAAATGATTGATTCATACTGAAGGATGAGACCTAAGTATTTTGTAATGCTTTGACAATATTCAAATTTAGATTCCACATACTGTTTGGGTGAAGAGCTCAAGTTTTACATAAGTAGAAAGTGAGGCAAATGCCCTGTTTTCAACTGGAGAGAGCTAAATCTGCATTAGTTTTTGGAATCATTAATTAATTTTCAATGACAGAATCTTCAGGAAAAAGGAAAGCCATCAGCTGAGGAAAACCCAAATGACTCTGAAGTTCCATCATCGTCAGGAATTGGCTCTACCAAATCCCAGGACAAAGATGCCAATGAAGGTATGTTACGATCATTTGCTACCTGAATTAAATGTTAAGAGTACCTAATAACTTAGTGAAAACATTTGTTCATTGCAGTGGCATTCTGTTGATTTCCTGGTTTATTAGGAGCATAGTGCATAGTATACAATAGGTGCTTAATAAATATTTGTTGAATTATTAAATATGGTGAAGGTCAGTCTTATGGGTTATTTTTGTGGAAAAGTGTTCCAAATTGACATCAGTGTTTGGGAGCCCTTTTTAGATTTTTTTTTTTTTTTTTTAATCCTCACCCGAGAATATGCTTTTATTGATGTTTTTTAGAGAGGAGAAAGGGAGAGAGTGGGAAACACTTATCAGTTGCCTCCTGTACCTGCCCTGACTGGGGATTGAACCGGCAACCTAGGTATGTGCCCTGACCAGAAATCGAACCCGCAGCCCTTTGGTGTACGGGATGACTCTCCAACCAACGGAGCGACCCAGCCAGGGCTAGAATTATTTAATTGGTTCTCAGTTGATTACTAGTTATTTCCAGACTATACTCCCCAAAATTGTAATGAATTATATTTATATACAGAGTGGCTTTTAAAACATTGCTTTAGCCATAGGAGATATGGTGGAAATATCAGAATGGAAGTCCTGTTGGATGCCCAGATGGGACCTCACACACTACATAGGCACCTCATTCCAGGACCCAGTCCTCAGCTCCGCATGTCCAGATACTAAATTTTGTTAGTGCACCCAGACTAATTAAACTCATCAGAGCATAACTGATGAACTTACATACAGACTTACTAATTTCCAGTGATCAATATACCTTTCTAGTGATTAAAATATTGATAATAATTCATGGTATCCATTTACCTATACCAAGTTTCCTGGGATGCTGAACTGTCAGTAGAATGTAGCTTCCTGTGTAGGGTCTGATTGAGAACTAAATTAAATTTGCTCATCCTAGAGGGTAGAAGTAGAGGCTGTTTCCCCCGCCCTAAAGAAATAAGCCTTTTTACACAGAGAAAACAAACAGGCTTTATTCCTAACTCCTTGGGAAAAGTTGGGAAGAAATGGCAAAATGGGGAGAAAGTTGGGGTTACAGTTTCTTACCTTGACAGGTGAGTGGGATGGAAGAGTGGGTTGAAGTTTTTCTAACAATCTGTGGGTCCTTCCTTAGCCACTCAGGGCCACTCTTCCATCATCAGGCCTTTAAAGGTACAGCTGCGGTAGCAGGCACCACTGGTGCCTACTAGTCCTCTTGCCTAAAGCTGTCCCTGACAGGTGGCCATCAGGCCCTTCCTTAAATAAAGGGGGTTAATTGAATCTAATCTAGCTCATCATGAGCAGTCAGGCACAGGAGGAATGAAGGGCCTCAGCTCAAATAATTCCATCAGTCCCTTCAAGATATAAAGCTCCCAGTGCCCAAGAAGGAATTGTCCTAGAACTTTATCAAGACCTTTGGTCAGTGTGGGTATATGTTCAGAGCAGAAGAAAGGGGTCAGTTTTGCTCTGGCTGGTGTGGCACAGTGGTTGGAACGTTGGCCCACACACGGAAGGGTCTCGGGTTCCATTCTCTGTGAAGAGCACGTATCTGGGTTGCAAGTTCAATCCCCAGCCCCGGTTGGAGCTCATGCAGGAAGCAACCAGTCGATATGTCTCTCACATTGATGTTTCTCCCCCCTCCCTTTCTCTTTCTCTAAAAATCAATGAAAAAAATATCCTGTGGTGAGGATTAACAAAAATAAAAAGGGGTCAATTTTGAACAGTTTTGGCAAACTCTGCTAATTGGATTATATGGCCATTGTCTTTTTCCTCCTATACGTTGCTGAATACCACTGCTAAATTCTTTTTTTGTTGTTGTTAATCCTCCACTGAGGATATTTTTTCCATTGATTTTTAGAGAGAGTAGAAGGGTGGGTTGGGAGGAGAGAACCTGCAACCCAAGTATGTGCCCTTGACTGAGAATTGAACCCATGAACCTTCGTTGTTTGAGCTGATGCTCCAACCACTGAGCTACACAAGCAAGGGCAACCACTACTTAAGTCTTGCTCTTGAGCATTTTTCCTACACACCATGCAAATAGGGCCGCCTTTTAATTTTAATTGTTGCTGATAATAAAAACTACTGTACAATTAATTTTTGTATATTTACCCTATATCCAGGAACCTTGCTAAGTTCATGTATTCTGACAGTGTATGATTTATGTATGTAGAAGATCATGTACAGTTTGTGTGTAGATTCTTAGGTATCTTCTTTGTACATAAATCATACCATTAATGACAGTTTTAATTCTTCTTTGCCATCTGTATGTCTTTTATTTCTATTTCCTTATTATTAACTAGGACCTCCAGTAAAATGTTGAAAGCAGTAGTGATAGCAGGCATACTTGTCTCAGTCTCAGTAACTGAAAAATTCACTATTAACTGTGTTTGTGGAAAACTTTTTGGATACTCTCTATCAAATTAAAGATATTCCCTTCCATTTCTAGTTGACCAAGAATTTTTACTAGGAATGGGTGTTGGATTTTATCAAATACTTTTCTGTGTTTATCAAGATGATCATACAATTTCCCCCTTTTTTTTGTTACTATAATAAATTTTATTGATTGGTAGGGTTTTATTTTACACATTTTCATATTTATTTTCGATGTTCAGAATTCTTGAAGAAGAAGATTGTTATAACTTCATAGTGATAATTATTGTTGCTCAGAAGATGTGGATTTTTAAATTCCGTTCTTTCTTAAACATATTAACTCATTTATCCAGCATCTTTGAGGTGTTTCACCTAAGTGAATAAGCTTAAGGATTTTTTTTAAACACAAAGATACATATGTTTTTAAAATTTTAACTATTTTGTTGGAACTTTTAAAAATATGTTACATTCTGCTTTAACAGAAAATTGACTTCTAAACTTAACCTTGATCATTCAAGATCATCATTATGAACTTAAAAAATACTCTAGTGGTGTTCTCAGATATATATGAAGTATGCCATGTTACTTTTTGTTTCTGAAATAATAATACTATTTTGATATTAATAATAGCATTGCGCTCTTACTACATTATTCTAAACGCATATAAATAAAAACTCACCTCATCCTCAGAGTAGCACTATAAGACAAACATTATTAACCCAGTTTTACAGATGAGGAAATGGAGGTACAGAGAACTTCAGTAATTTGCCCAAAGTAACACATGTAGTGATAGATGGAGATGAAGTTTGAAACCAGTCAGCTTGGCTCTAGAAGCCTCACCTATAACAACTATGCTATACCACCTGGTTCTATACCACCAGACTTATTTCGTTCTTAGGTCTGTGTTTTAAAAATGCTTTTTTTCTTTTTTTTCTCGTTTTTACTATTACTGTGCATGCTTCTGACTTCCCATTTAATTTTGCCTGTGTATCTAGATGAGGCCCCAAGGGGAGTGTTCATTTGTCTGGTGTTTTTGTTGTTGTTGTTAATCCTCACTTGAGGATATTTTTCCCATTGATTTTTTTTTAGAGAGAACGGGAGGGAGGAGAGACAGGGAGAGAGAAACATCAATGTGATTGCCTCCCATACGTGCCCCAACATGGGCCAGGGATTGAACCGCCAACTGTGATACATGCTCTTCACTGGAATCAAACATGAGACCCTTCAGTGCATAGGCCGACATTCTAACCACTGAGCCAGACTGGCTAGGGCATTATTTGTCTGTTTTTTGCTTTCAAGTTTGCTGCAATAGAAATTTATATTATAGCCCTGCCGGGCGTGGCTCAGCAATTGAGCATCGACCTAGGATCCAGGAGATTGAGGTTCCATTCCTGGTCAGGGCACATGCCCGGGTTGTGGGCTCGATCCCCAGTCAGGGGCGTGCAGGAGGCAGCCGATCAATGACTCTCTCATCATTGATGTTTCTCTCTCTTCTCTCCCTCTCCCTTCCTCTCTCTGAAATCAATAAAGATATATTTAAAAAAAAAAAAAAAGAAATTTATATTGCAGAAAATACTGTTTTGTTTTCTTTTGCTTACTGCGTGTTCTAAAGATTTTCCCCGTCCCTCAATTTCAATGTCTTTCTTCAGGAGAAACATCAGATGGAGTTAGTAAGTCGGTTCACAAGGTCTTTGCTTTTATGCTGGGAGAGAATGAAGAGGAGGAGGAGGAGGAGAGAGGGAGGAGGAGGAGGAGGAGGAGGAGGAGGCGTCTGAGCAGCCCACCGCAGGCGATGTGTTTGTGCTGGAGATGGTTCTCAATCGGGAGACCAAGAAAATGATGAAAGTAAGTTGTTACTTAGTTTGGTAATATAAACAGAATGTGAAAGCGTGACATTGAAAAAATTCAAACTGTAAAGAGGAAATACTGTGAGACAACTATGGTTACTGGTTTCTTACGTTTCACTTAGAGATTTTTTTTTAATGTAAAACTTTAATTATTTCATGTGTCAAAAGGTGCTATAGTTTTGCTATTAAAAGGTCCATATTGATATTTTTTACAGCTTCAATCTGAGTAGATAGATTTGAAAGATGGAGGATCTTCAGTAGATTGCATCATATACGTCCCCTGCCATAGAAATTCATTTTGCAGCATCCAGTTCTGCATTTGTTACTGTTCTAATCAGTAATTTAGTAATTCCTGATCACCGTTGGTTTTGCTTTCTTTAAATAGTTTACTGCGCTTTAAACTTTGTACTGTAGGAAATTTTTTTTTTTTTTTTTTTTAATTTTCTGAGGTGCTTGTTTATCATAGAATAATTTCTGTTATTTCCTGCAATTGAAATTAGGCATTTAGTCCTTAGGTCTGAATGTAGATTGAAAAATTTTAAGGAAGAATTTCAGTTATGTTATAGTTTGTATTTATTAATGTGGTTGGAATTGAAATCTAACATATTACTGTATTTTAACCTAAATGTCATTTTGGTTCTGTACAGGAGAAAAGGCCTCGGAGTAAACTTCCCAGAGCTCTGAGAGGTCTCATGGGCGAAGCCAACATTCGCTTTGCTCGAGGAGAACATGAAGAGGCGATTTTGATGTGCATGGAAATCATAAGACAAGGTGTTTTTTGTGGGGATTATTGACAGTTGCAGTTTATCCTTAGCAAAGGGGAATTTTCATGAGGGGGGCGTGGCGGAGAGTAGGGGTTTTCATGAAATTACACTTTACTTAGAGAAGAGAATGCTTTAAAAAGGCCATAAATGTATGAAATAAAATAAAGCAAATATAATCTAGTGTTTATTCTAAGTTCCATTAAGTAGTTTGTATAATTCTAATAGAGTTATTTAAAGAGTTTAAATATTAGAAGAAGGATCCATAGTTTGAACCATGGGATTTGACATCAACTCAAGCTTCTTCCCTCAGCAAATGGAATTTTTTTTTTTTAATTCATTATAGCTCCCCTGGCTTATGAGCCATTCTCTACTCTTGCCATGATATATGAGGACCAAGGTGACATGGAGAAATCACTGCAGTTTGAGTTGATTGCTGCACATTTAAACCCTAGTGACACTGAAGAATGGGTTAGATTGGCAGAAATGTCTCTGGAACAAGACAATATTAAGCAGGCTATTTTTTGCTACACAAAAGGTAATTAAAATGTTTTTCCCATTGTGTTCGATAAAATGTTACATAATCGGTTTTAAAAAAATAATTGTACTTGCTATTTTGGGGTGATGTTAGCTGAAATATATTCTATTCTGTTATACTAGAGGTATTTGGGTTTCATCTGTTTTCATGTTTCTCAGCAGCTTTATATTGTGAGCTAGTACAGTACAAGTTAGTAGAGCAGCAGAATTTTCACTTTTCCACCAAAGTCAGTGTTGGTTCTAAGCTCTTCCTTGAGGGTTGATATTAGACTGGAGTAACCAAATGAAGGTTAATATGAATCAGGTTCTGTCTGGTCTTACATCAAACTTAGTTGAAATTCTTGTGAAGGTAGATTTTTTCCTAAATAACAAGCTTACTTTCATAGGAGAATTAGTTTAGAGTGTTTATTAAATTTTCTGAAGAGAAGATGGGTCATACCCAGGTCCCATGAACTCCTTTTTATAATTAATCTATCTTTTTTTCTTTTTAGCTCTTAAATATGAACCTACTAATGTTCGCTATCTATGGGAACGATCAAGCCTTTATGAACAGATGGGAGATCATAAAATGGCAATGGATGGTTATAGGCGTATTTTAAACCTTTTGTCTCCGTCTGATGGAGACCGATTTATGCAGTTGGCTAGAGATATGGCAAAGTAAGTTTGGAGTGAAATGTATATAAATGCTGTTATTAATCATATTTTAGAAATCAAAGCATATATTTGAAGTAGAATATGCTTGTTATTGAGGTTCAAGAAAGTGTTTTGCTTCTTGTACTTTATATTGCGCTTAAGTATAAAGAGGTGGGGGGGTTGTTTTTTCAGTACTTTTGGGTTTCCAATCCATCTTGTGATTGCTTAGAAAAATTTGTATATTCAGTTACCTTTCATGTGCTCAGAAGCTTAAAGTGGAGCGTGTTCTGAAATGAGGACTAGATGCCCAGGTTTCCATAACTTGGGTGAAGTTATACACATTTGCAGTCATATTATTTTAAACTATTGCAAATGTGCTGTGAAATGTTTGTGATCTGGGATGTTCTGAATCGTTTTATCTTGAGCTAATAGTAGAATAACATTTTAAGATGAAATATTTTCTTTATAGTTAGCATCTGCTACTGACTTTGGTATATATTTTTTTCTGAAATATTATGTCCAACTGCGTTTACTTCTCTGATAAGCTGTATAGCAAAACACAGCAGGAAACATTTTGACTAAGTAATGCCTTGTGGTATGCTTTCTGTTCTAGAGATATCTATTATAATATTTCAGTCTAGCATTAACCATCATGATATGGGTATCTTAGGGTTAACCCTGTTAATTCCATGGCCATTGTCATGAAGATGCTTAGCTGTGAAATCACCCCCTATGCTCCCAAGGGTGGATTCTGTAGGCGTACTGGAAGCATTTTAGGAAATTGGTTAAGGCAAGGCAACCCTAAATTGATTCTTGTTGTATACAGTCAGCACTGAGGATCTTTCCAGGTTGTTGGCTATTAATCAAATCTCTAGCTGTCACAGTGGTTAGCCCAGTAAGCTTCTACTTAATGAACTAGTAGACAGTAAATTTGTCTTCCTGTGTATATTTTATAGTATTATTGGGACAGGGTGCTGATGAACAGTTCTCCCACTGCTGTAGAGGTCTTTGCTAAATGGAAATCTTATTACTGTAACTTCTGATTGATTAGGCTTGCTCTCAGTCTCTTTCCCTCCAGAAATATTTGTTGATTATAAATTATGTGTTAGGCACCGTGCAAGCACCAGGAGATCCAGTATTGAATGAATTTTAGAATTCCTTGCCCTTGTAGAGTTTACATTCTAGTTGAGGGAGATAGGCAGTACGGAAATGAACAATTAAATATATAGTATGTCAGATGTTGGTAAGTGATATGAAGAAAAACCAAGTGGAGAAGGGGGCTAGGAAGCTGAGGAATAGGAGTGTGTTATTTAAATAGGGTGACTGGAGAAGGACCTAATTCCCTGTGTTATGGTCATACGGACCTGAAAGGGAACTGAAGGAGGTAGGAGGCAGATACTAGGCAAGGGTATTACTGGCAAGGAAAATGGTAAGTGCAAAGGAATGCTCAGGGAACAACACGGAACCAGAAGGTTTAGGGGAGCATATCGGGGTAATGTCAGGAAAAGAGGTCTCACTTGGCCCTTGTGGGCCATTGTAAGGGCTTTGGCTTTCACTCCAAGTGAGTCTAGAAGCCATTGGAAGGTTTTGAGTAGAAGAGTGACATGATCTGATTAAATTTTAAATGCATCAGTTCTGGCTGCTCCTTTGAGAATAGATTAAGGAAAGGTAAGTGCAGAAGCAGGAATGTTATTGAAGAAAGCACTTCAAGGAGGAGGAATGACCATCTGTGTGAAATAGTGCAGATTATATAAAATGAGGACTGAGTATTGACATTGGAAATGGGGTGGGGGTCCTGGGGGACAGGCAACTCTTTGGAGAAATTTATAATAGGAACAGAAGAATGGGAAGTAATTGAAATGGGCTGTAGGAGTAAGAAATAATTTCTAACTTGGGAAAAATTACAATATATTTGTATTGAAATGGGAGTGATTTACAACTGAGGGACATAGTGAAGATTCATGAGAGAGGGAACAGTTGCTTGAGTGATATCCTTGAGGAGGTTGGAGAGAATCGAATCTAGGTGGGGATCAGCCTTATTATAAAGGAGAATGGAGAAGATACGTGGGTATGGGTAAGTAAGTAGATGTGTTGGGAATATGTGGGATGTCTGATTTAATTGTCTTGTAAAATAAGAAGCAAGGTGAGAGAGAATTTGGGAGAGTGTTGGCGGTCTGGAGAGAAGTTGTTAAATAGTTGTCTAGATCCTTAGGACCTTGCAACCCCACAGACTGGCCACATTTGCATTACTGTGGAGCCTGTCACAAATGTGGCATCTCAACCCTTCCCCAGCCCCACTGGATTAGAATATGCCTTGTTATAAGATCCCCAGCTGATCTGTATGCACATTCAAGTTTGAAAAGTACTAGACTAGGGAGCTCTAGTAAGATTGTTGATCAGCACCATGGGCCCACTGGAGGCTAGTGGTCACTAATTTAGAACGAGTGCTGTCAGCATGCTCAGCTGGGCAGCCGGTGGTGAAGAGTAGGCGTATTTGGATTAACTGGGGTTGGAGTCTTATCAGATGATTTTGATAAAGGGAGAGAAGGGCAGGAGAATTGAGGAGATTCACAAGGAAGTAATAATGTTGGACCATGGAGAAGGAGGAGAGTGAGAACAGGAAAGGTGCAGAGACAGTGAAGAAGTGGGAGGATCCATGATTTGTAGATCCCATTGGGTGAGAAGAGTTGCTGGTGTTGGACTACAGAGGGAATGAGCTGGGATGATATGAGGTAGCTTTGGGAGACTGAGGTGCTTGACGGTGACATTATTATTCTGACACTGGACATTTTTCTCTGAATCAGCTCTGATTATGATTTTAAAGAAGAGTTTTTCTATTCTCAAATTTTAAGAAAATGAAAATCAGTAGAGGGCCTAGGCAAGGAAATGGATTTTATAATCTGAGTTAAGTAAGCACTCATCCATTTTGTCATTTACTTTTTAGGAGTTACTATGAAGCCAATGATGTAACTTCAGCTATTAACATAATTGAAGAAGCTTTCTCAAAACACCAGGGCCTAGTCTCCATGGAAGATGTTAATATAGCAGCTGAACTGTACATTTCTAACAAACAATACGACAAAGCTTTGGAGGTAGGAACACTGTGTTTCTCTTTAGGTTTGAAACACATATCTATGTTCTAGGATGTCTTACAAATTGACAGTTCCTCATCGTAGTTATATCTATTACTTATGTACTAAATTACAGAAAGTCTATATGGAAACATATTTCTAGGTTCTGTATTTCATATGAAAGTTTCTGACTCAAAGGCTTTATGGAGAAAGTAATTATTCAGAGCACAGCTGTAATGATGCAGGCACCTCTTCTCTTTAATGCAACTGCAACTTCTACCATCCACAGAAAGTTACAAACTGCAGAAGTGCAAGTGTCCTATGAAGTTACTAAATAAATATATTATGAGAATTAAAAGTAAATCAACTAGTTTGTGAGGATAGAATTTAAAAGGCAGCTGTTCCCTGGGTGATCTACTATATAATAAATGGTCACAAATGTTCCTTCAGAGTAAATAAATAGTAAAAATTAATCCACTTTTTAGAATTAATGCACTTTAGGAACAAGAATAATTATGTTCAATAAACACATCATACTTCTGCATAATAAACCCATGTAAATATGACCTCTACTCCACTGAAAAACATGACCCTCTGTTCAAAGTAATAGAAGGCAAACTGTTAATCTCGGAGAAATACCAACTCTTCATATTTTAAAATGACAAATTAAAGGTAAAAATCTGAGAAAGAAGGAACAGTAACACCAGATGAAGCACTGCAGCCCAAATGAACTTGTAGTAGATCTGATACAATTAAAAAAAAACTACCTGCTGCATTTTAAGAAATTTTAATAAGTTTAGGAGGATAATGTCCTTAACAGCTAATTGAAAGACTATTCAAGTATTTAGTGATTTTAAAACCAGGTAACGTGGGATACACTTTATTTCTGAGACTATTAATAATCAAATATAAACACTACCAAAAAAATGACAAAAACACTGAAATAGAAATGGGTTTTTTACATTAACTGTGTTACATTTCAAACACTTTTATCACATCAGTCACCAAAGGGCCCAGGTATATACTGTCTATATAATATTAAATAAAGGCATAAGGAAACATGAAAGATTTTACTCCTATAATATGTATATAAAGGTAGGAAAGATAGTAATAAATATGAAATTAGTTATGTTTAGTAGGACAAAGGGAAACTACAGTCCTGTAGCACGAAGAAGTAGATTTATGAGAAATTAAAACAACTTAAGAATCAGGCTGTTTATAATAAAACTTGCTCTTTAAAATTTTTTCCCATTGGAAAACATTCAGCCTACATAAGAGAGATTAGTACAACAAACTCCCATCTCCCTCCCATTTAATACCTACTATTTAACTGTACAGGTGATTTGAAATTTAGCTTCCAAATTACTCTGAAGAACAGTAACTCCTCACTTAATGTTCTGCAACTTTAAGCAAAATGACAGATAACAAAACCAGTTTTACCACAGGCTAAAAGATGTAAACCCAAGTTAGTTCCCACAGCATCTCATCAGCATTATAATGAAATGACACTGAACAAAACATAATTCAAGGGCCTGCTATACATAAATTTTATCCTACCCAGCCTAAAAGCTACATAATTTAACTATTTACTAATGAGTTAATCCATAAATTTTCCTATCAATTGTTACCTATCAACTTTATAAGCTTCATGAGGACAAAGAATTCTGCCTGTGTGCTCACTCACAGTTCTATCCACAGTTCCTGGCATAATGGGTGTTCACAGGTGCCAGACATATCTGTACTTCAGGTAGCAGGACTCACCCAGACTAATTGCCATAATTCAATTGTTAATCTGTTGGGAAAAGTAGATTGTTTTGATACAGAGGAATTGCATATTTTCAGTTACGTATTAGTTAATATGAGTTAAAAATATGTGTCACAGTGGCTT
Organism: Miniopterus natalensis; assembly: GCF_054644295.1. Taxonomy (NCBI): domain Eukaryota; kingdom Metazoa; phylum Chordata; class Mammalia; order Chiroptera; family Miniopteridae; genus Miniopterus; species Miniopterus natalensis. Next base: position 26,072,419 of record NC_142088.1, read on the forward strand.
CTTATATTTAAGAGGCTTGCTGTTGTTTTTTATAGCCCATTTATATGTTATAAGGAATATTTGAACTAAATGTACAAATCTTGCTTTGTGCAAAAGTTTTTCATACATACCTACCTACTATTTTTTTTCTTCCTCCTTCAATTCTTTTAGGTAATTATGGATTTTTCTGGAGTCATGCTAGAAAAGAAAACCACAGAAGAAGGCACTTCAGAGGAGAATAAAGGTTGTAGTTTTCTCTTCCTAGGGAAGTGTATATAACCCTTGCTGTTCATAATGTGGCGTTTTGAAATTGATGGCTCCTGTTTCATAGCAACTTTTCCCAAGGAACATTTTTTCTAGAGAGAGAGAGAGATCATGTCTTTTTCTTGTAATTATTCACTTACAAGTAATCTTATAAGAATATTCTCAATACGTCCATTGGAACATAGCTTTTCTTGCTGACCCAGGATCTTTTTAGTACTACATGAAGGAAGAATGGATTCCCAAACAGCTTACCAAAGCAATTTACTTTTCAAACAGGACTTAAAACGCTCTCTACTGATTTACTTTAAACTTAAGCATTGAAAACAGTGCAGCGAAGGCCGGGTGTGGCAGGGGCAGGGGCAGGCGGGAGCGAGGTGGAGGGAGTCAATGGGGGAAAAAAGGGGGACATCTGTACTTTCAACAATAAAGACAATTTTTTTTATGAAGTGCAAATATTAGAACAAAAAAAAATTCTACTTCAAACTTAAGCCTGGTATTTTATCCCTTTTTCAGTCTCTTTGTAGTAAAGACTAAAAGGCTTTTGAATTCAAGAAGACAAAAGAGAATACCTATGTCCTTGTTTGTCATTTTCATCTTTCTAGTTCTTTGTAGTTTTGATAGAAGGTGTAGGAGTTCATGTAGATTTTAGGTATTGGGAAAAACACATGAAGGATAATTGTTACCGCAGGACAGACTGCAGGAGGAATAAGCACCTAGTACTTGAGCTGGCCAAATTAAAACTGACTGTGGGATCATTTGCTTTGAATTAAGTAAATGAGATCTTATGTGGAAGATATGATTTGCTTCACTTGCCCCACATTCTAAACTTGCATATAGGAAGTCTTCTTGTCTGTCTGTCTAATCCACAGCTGGTGAGAGTGTTACCTGCACTATACCTGATGGCGTGCCAATAGATATCACAGTGAAGCTGATGGTCTGCCTCGTTCATCTCAACATCCTCGAACCACTTAATGTAAGTAACGTTAAGGTCTGTGCTTGAGATACTTCAGATCAAATTCACAATGTTTTGTTTAGATTACAAGAAATTATAAGTTGACTCTAGACTTCACATTTCTTAATAACCAGGAAGTCACTGTAAACATCTTTGTGTGGCTGTCTTATAAAAGCCAAGAGTGTTTTGGAACTGGGCTTATAATACAAATGAGGACAGTATAGAGCTCAGATTTTGAGATTGGGCCTTTTAGACAATTGGTAATTTCTGACAGCTGTTCTCTTTTGCTAACTTCACACTAAGTGTTTTATTAAATAAAAGAATTGGGCATTTACTTTGCAGACTTTAGGATAGGTATTGAATAAAATAAATCCCTGCCCACATGGATCTTTTGTCCTAATGGGATCAGATCAATAATAAGCAAAATAAATATGTAAAATATAGAATGTTAGTTGGTGATAAATGCTCTGGAGAAAAATAAAACAGGGAAGAAGAATTCGGAATATTGCGGGTGGGAAGAGCTGCAGTTTTAAATAGGGTGGTCAGGAAAGGCCTCCCTGAAAAGGTGACATTTGAATGATGACTTGAAGGAAGTAAGCCATGCTGGAATCTGAGGGGACAGCTTTCCAGAAACATAGCCAACACAGAGACCCTGACGCATGGGTATATTGGCCTTGATAGAGGAAGAGCACAGATCAGTGTTGTCTTAGCCTCTTCCATGTCTGCCTTATAATAGGCCATCAAAAGTAATGTGACAAGTGAGTGGATAATGGAAGTATGAGTTCTTTTTAATAGAGATACAAAAGTGAATAGAAAAATGATTACTGAAAGCTGTTTTATTAAGCCTTGCTCTTTAGGCTTGCCCCAGATAACTGATGTATGTGTGAAAAAGAGAAACAGATGTGCACATTTATCTTGAAGTTTGACTTGGGCTTTAATTTTGATGTCTAGCCTCTCTTGACGACACTAGTGGAGCAGAACCCTGAGGATATGGGAGACCTCTACCTAGACGTGGCTGAAGCTTTCCTGGATGTTGGTGAATATGGCTCTGCGCTTCCTCTCCTCAGCGCTCTAGTCTGCTCCGAAAGATATAACCTCGCAGTCGTTTGGCTTCGGCATGCAGGTAGTATTTTTCTGTGGGAGGGGATTGTAATCATATATATAGGTAAGAACTTACTTTCCCAAGATAGTAGAAATTGTTATAAAATATTAATGTGTTAGTGAAAGTATTTTGGGTTTCAGGGAAGATTTTTGAAAGTTAGTATTTTAAATGGTCTTGGTACATCACAAAGTGATTTCCCCTCACTAATGCTTTGGAGGAATGATTCATGTCATGGTACCAGAGTGAAGTAGGACTAACATTTCCCTGTTAAAAATACTTTAAATACCTATCTCTTACCTGTCTTAACCATAGCCTCTGGTTTCTGCTACTAGGCTATCAGACTTGGGGTGCAATCTCATTTTTGAAGAACTTTTATGGATTTATATTTAATATGTTATTTTGAAAAAAATTAATGTATTTTTCAATGTTCTTTGAGCCGAAAATATGCTCAAGATTGGGTTTTAGCTGTCATTTTATTTCTAAGTCCACAGTAATCTGAATAAATTTTGTATCTGAGTCCACACTGATCAGAAATAAATCATTTAGAGTAGAAAAAAATAGCTTAAGAAATACAACTAAATCTCTTAAAGAAACATGAAAGCCAAAAATATTCTAATAGGATTTCCTATTGAATCAACATAAAAGATGCATTAAAGCTTGAATAGCCTTGTTTAAAATACCACATGATGGCAGAAAGTTCTAATAGTTCTTACAACATGACATAATGGCAGAAACTTTTCTGTAACTAGAGAAGCACTGATTGACATTTTGAGATATTTTGAGACATACCACAGATATGAAATAGCAAAGAAAGCATTTAATAAGATAACATTTTATTGAGTAAATGTGAATACAAATGTAATATACGATCATAAAGGTTCATTATTTGTGCTGTTTGAATTTTAAAGACATGAGCAGAGAGTTGGAATTTTTATTGCCTTCCTAAGGCTGTAATATTGAACCTGCCCCTGTTACTAATAGTAGATATTTTACAAATCCTATTTCATTATGATCATGATGCTGATAAATGCTATTTCAATTTTGAGCCTGTGTAGCTTGAGGAGAGTGGAAGATCAAACCTCAGAATCATCTAAAAACCATGAAGAAATTTAGGCTCATTGTATAAGGAAGATCATTACAGGAATTTAATGCTTGTAGCATAATAACAAAATATCTTTAAAAATAAGTTATGAGAAATGCTGTTGTGATGATGCATCCATAGTAAGTAGTCTTCCTTTATTACCAACATTTAACCTAAGGATGACAGGGATTTGAGATTTGAGAAAGCAATTGGGCAAAAAGTACTGTTTTAGGATATAATTGCAATGAAAAAGAAAAACGATGGAAAGGGCCTAGATTAGTGTTGTGGCTGCTAGGGTGGAGAGAAGAAATGCTTGTGGGGATTTGTTTTTAAGTTTAAATGATAGAATTTAATGATTGATTGGCATAAAGTTTGAGGAATAGGGCCTAATAACTTCATTTCTGAGAACTTAGCCCAAGGAAATAATTGAATGAGGAAACGGAGTGGGATCATAATACTCAGGAGCCTGGCAGGTAACAATGAATAAAGCGAGAGGACTGGGGAGGGAGGAACTAAAGAGTCCTGTTTGAAGGACATGCTGTTTCCAGCATGAGCCTGTGTGTCGTGTGGGAATGGGGGACCCACTGTTGTCAAATCCAGATTCTTCAGAAGAATCTAGTAACTTGGATTTTATAAAAGTCTTAATTTTTAAAAATGTAGACAATTTATTGTTTTTAACGGCACTATGGCCAAACAAAACACATCAGTAGGTTAAATTGGTCTGCCAGTTTGTGAACTCGGGCTTATATACATGAATGAATGTGTTTACTGCAGTGTTACTTATTAGAGTAAGAATTTTGAAATAACCTAAATGTCAAATAATATGTTTAAGCAAATAATCTATTTAATTGAATATTATAATTATTCAAAATGCTGATGAAGACATGGGGAAATGTTGAAAGCATAATGCTAAGTGAATAAAGCAGAACCCAAAGTGTATGTGAATGCTGATTACATCCTTGTAGCAGTTTGACTTTAGTTACCGAATTCGGTAGATTGATCAATCAGTAGATAGAAATTAGAGTCAACAGTTGTTTCAAAGTACTAGAAATATTCATACATTTTTTCTTGTTATAATTCTTTTGATATTGCTATACTATTTTATTAAAAATGGAGATATAATTTTGGCAAGCTTACCAGTCTGTAGTTCATATTTATGTATTATTTTAACATCTTAGAATGCCTAAAGGCCTTGGGCTATATGGAGCGTGCTGCCGAAAGCTATGGCAAAGTGGTTGATCTGGCCCCCCTCCATCTGGATGCAAGAATTTCACTGTCCACCCTGCAGCAGCAACTGGGCCGTCCTGAGAAAGCTCTGGAAGCTCTGGAACCAATGTATGATCCAGATACTTTAGCGCAAGATGCAAACGCTGCGCAGCAGGTGGGCCATGGAACATAGAAGAAGTTTTTCATGGTGGATTATAGTTTAGAACTTTCTCCTCAGTTAAAGATGTCTCTACAACTTATACCAGAAGTTTTATTTCAGTGAATTAAATTCAGTGTATTTAAAAAATGATTTTGAGTCTTAAGTTTCAGCCACTCATAAGACATTATAAATTATAGTTTCTAAAAGATTAGAGCTTAATTATAGTGAAAGTTCATAAAGCAAACGTTGTTAAACTTTGGTTTCTAAGACAAAACAACTTAAAGCAAAGGAATCTTGTCACACTAATTATCATGTTCTTATTTATTTAGGAACTGAAGTTACTGCTTCATCGTTCTACTCTATTGTTTTCACAAGGCAAAATGTATGGTTATGTGGATACCCTGCTTACCATGTTAGCCATGCTTTTAAAGGTGGGTAATGGTCTTGTATATTAGCCTTGTTGACTTTTTAAATGGTTAGAATTTTATTTAAATAAAGATTATAGCTATTTTATAACTTTGTTTCACTCTATTAAACTCAAACTTTTATTTATTTTTTAATCCTCACCCAAGGATATTTTTTCCATTGCTTTTCAGAGAATGGAAAACGGGAGAGAGGGGGAGAGGGAGAGAAATATTAACGTGAAAGAGACACACCAACTGGTTGCCTCCTGCACACGCCCCGACCCGGGGGCAGGGAGCGAACCTGCAGCCCAGGGGTGCGCCCTTGACGGGTAATCCAACCTGCTACCCTTCCGTGCACGGGCACACGCTCTAACCACTGAGCACATTGGCCAGGGCTAAACTCAGACTTAAAAGTGAGAGTTAGATAGAGACAAAAGACCTAGAGATTATGTAATGGAAGTATAAACTTGCATGAAAGCATAAACTTGCATGAAAGTATAAGCTTGACTGTAGATTAAGTGAAAAAAATCTGTGCCAGTACGTATTTAGAAAAATGAGAACGACAGTATTGTCAGTTATTGGCCCCGTAGACACTATGTGCCAAAATTGTTCACTTTGCAAAAATGTTCTGCAGGTTATAAGATCCTTTCTGAGTTTAGCTTTTTTGCAGGGAGGTAGTTATGTGGGTGTTAATATATGTTATAACATTGATGCGAATTGTTTTCTGTGGATAACATGCCCCAAGTTCCTTTGGTGAGAAAAATGTCTATTCAGTCCTTTTTAGGTGTTTATATCCACAATAATTTAGTTTCCTTTTTCCTTACTTAAGAATCTTTCAGGCACACCTATGGTACTTGTGACCCATAAATTTTCTTTAAAAAATTTTCTAACTAAAAAAATGCCAAATTATCTTTAATTCAGGTAGCAATGAATAGAGCCCAAGTCTGTCTGATATCCAGTTCCAAATCTGGAGAGAGGCACCTCTACCTTATTAAAGTGTCAAGAGACAAAATATCAGACAACAATGACCAGGAGACCTCAAATTGTGATACAAAAGGTAATTACTTTTCATTTGCTTTATTACATAAAACTTGGCTGAGTTGAAGACTCATGAAGTAACACCTGACAGTAATCATCTAACGGAAAATAGCCCTTTTCAAGTAAAATGAAATTTTCTAATTGAAATCCTTTAAGTATAATAGACTCATTTGGTGTTTAAAGAAAAAGGCCATATGTAAATAATTTTAAAAAATTAAAAGGAGAACCTCTGCTTAGTTTTTCTGAAAAATAAAATAAAACTTAATTTTGACTTTAAGAAGAAAATCTACCTTATATTAAGAAATGTGTGAAGATTAGATCACAGTGCAGATTACTGTGTTTGTCCAGTCACTTAATTACATATATCCCATTCTGTGTTAAATTCATTTTTGACAAATGTAGCAGTAGTCATAGAAACTCTGAAAATAAGTTGCTCTGACCCAGTCTCAAATAATACAACTTTAAAAGGCACCTATTTTTAGCTGTGAAAGTATCAAATATGCTTAGGTGAGGTTATTACTTAGAGAACTTTGGAAAAGACCTAGGCTATAAACTGGAGGTATCTGGCAGAAAAGTATTCATTGTTAATTCATTCAGCAGACATGTATTAAGTCATTGTTACCGGCATGGCAGTGTGCAGCAGACGGGTTTAGAATCCAGATGAGCCGAATCTGCTAGCGCCACGGAAGGAGATAAGTAAACATGGCGAGCCAGGAAAGGAGTGAGGCGGCCGCTCCTCATCCCGCTCAGAGTCCTGCCGTCCAGTTTATTGACTCTGAGCTCATGTATTTGCGCTATGTTTCCTTAAGTTATATTTTTCTCTATGCCTGATCCTGCCTGTTTTCTCTGTCAGTAATTCCTCACTTCATGTCCCTTGTTGATATTTCTTAGGCTCATAAGGTTTTTGTTGTTTTGCTGTGTTAGTGAATTTTGTTATGGTGGGATCACATTACACCCAGATAAGATGAGCTGGGCCTCTCTGTGTTCCATACATCTTTGTTCTCTGATTTTCTTCACTTACCATTTTCTCGTAGACATGTTCTGATGTTGCTCTGTTCTCTTTGTAGCGATTATATTTAAAGAATGTGTGGTATTCCATTGATGAGCAGTGTCATGATTTATTTACCCTCATTATTTTTTGATGTATGGTTGTTTCTGATAATTTTCTTTTATAAATAATACTATATTGAGAGTCTTCATATCTATAGATGTATTTATATTTTTGACTAATTGTTTAGGATAGATTCCCAGAAGGAGAATTACTAGGTTAAAGACTAAACGTTTTATGGCTTTTGATACTTCTCAAGGGTTATGAAAGGGGGACGTCTTACAGACAAGTAAGGGAGTGAAGATTGTTGAAGGAAAAGAGAAATTTTGAGACCAAAAAAAAATTGAGACAACAAAAAGGTCAAGGACAATCTGAATCTCAGTATGAATTTGAAGTCCTTTGCTGAGCAAACATTTGAATGCCTTGTGTGTACAGAATCTCGTATCTGACCTCAGTCATGGAAAGCACACTCATCCTGCCTGGGGGACCATATATCCTAACTAGCATTGAGAAACACAGATGAGGAGCTGGACTTTGTAGAGAACAAATCGGAAGTGAGAATTACCTGAGATTGCAGATTTTTAGATAGGTAGAGCAGAAGGGGGTGGTGTAGGAGGATCATAAACATCATTGTCAGAAGATTGTTGGCAAGAATTTAGGCCCATTGGACCATGATTATTAAATTTCACCTTAAAACCAATCATGCATTTTTTTTCTAATACTGCTATTTCTGGAAATACAGTATCCTAACTGATTTTCATTGGTCTCATTTTAGCAATATTTGCTGTACTCACGAGTGTCATGACAAAAGATGAGTGGTGGAACCTTCTGTTGAAAGCCATATACTCCTTATGTGACCTGTCCCGATTTCAGGAGGCTGAGTTACTTGTGGATTCTGCATTGGAATATTGTCCATTTTATGATGACAGACAAAAACGCAAAGAACTAGAATATTTTGGTCTCTCTGCTGCAATTCTGGACAAAAATTTCAGAAAGGCATACAACTATATCAGGTGACTTTCCAATAACATTTAAACTAGATTCTTTGATAGAGTATGCATATTTACTTCAGTTAGTCTCTCATGCTCAAGAATTAATACGCTGTTTTAGTTTAGCTCTCCTGTTGCTCACTGGGTAATTCAGTTCATTGGTGAGTCTGAGGCAGTGTATGGGAGCATGCACTCTCATATACTTAACCTCTTGTGCCCTAGTCTCCCTGTTTATAAAAGACTTCAGAATACTGCCACTTCATAGGATTATTTTGAGGATTAAATGAGTTGTATATGAATAAAGTCTTAACAATGCCTGGCTCACATTATTATTATTCAGTATTCATTGTACTGCAGCTGTAGTGTGAAGGGAGATTAAAAGTGAAACTTAAGTCACTTGGTTCTGTTTTTTGGTTTAAAAGTTTTGTTAAAAAGCAGAAACAAGATGTAGAAATACTAACTTAAGAATTATTTTATGAGAATATCTTTCAGTGTGTAAAAGATTTTGCTTAAATAAATTGCAGCAATCCGCCCTTTTTGAGAGTGGTACATTTCATTGTTGGTGAGACAGCAGTGAAGGGATTAATTCTTAGAAACCAGAGAGATTTTCTTTTCACATTATTTTTTTACCCTCACCTTCTTCCTTCAATTTTAGGATAATGGTAATGGAGAATGTCAATAAACCCCACCTCTGGAACATGTTCAATCAAGTTACCATGCACTCTCAGGATGTGCGACATCATCGCTTCTGTCTCCGCTTAATGCTGAAAAACCCAGATAACCATGCCCTGTGTGTCTTAAACGGGCACAATGCATTCGTATCTGGCAGTTTTAAACATGCCCTTGGTAAGTGTCCTGGCACTTGACTTTGTCGAGTGTGGATGTTGTGGTGGCTGACAGCCCGGCCTCTGGAGTGGAGATTCCTGGGTTCAAACAGCAGTTCCAGCTGCAAATTATCCTCTCTCCCTCTGCCGCCCTGTATCTCTGAAATGGAGAGAATAATTGGACCTATCTTGGAGATTGTTGTGAAAATTAAATGAGTTAATATAAAGTACTTAACACAGTGCATGGCACATATAGTCAGTGCCTGTGTTAGCAAGAATGATAATAATATTAATATGTCTTTCTCTTATGAAGCTTTGGTTTCAAAGTGAAGTCTTATAATTTATTTTAAAGGTCAACCATTCTCTCTACTTGAGCTAATTTTTTTAAAGTGATTTTCATTAATTATGGATGTTTTGCTACCTGATTTTAATTTGCTACAGTACAAAAAAGGATTTAAGATTTGCTGATAGTTTATTCCTTTAGGAGAAAAGTCTTTATATCAAGCTTTATTTACATAGTGCTTACTAATGGTAATTAAACTTAGTGAAAATTCATTAATCATGTGCAACAAAGTTCTGTAGTAAGGCATCAGAAGAAAGCAAGTAGGAAAAGATCTAACCAAATGTTTAAAATTAAAATGAGGCACGTGTCTCCTGCTGCCTAAAAGCTAGCGCTGCCGAGTACGCTTCTGAATAAACTAGGTATGGCTGGTATTCGGCCAGTAACCTTGAGCAGCATCAGATGTTGAAACTCTCTTCCACTGTGTGTGCTTTGGAAATTGTTAGTTTTATATTAGTTAAATATAAAATAGAGATTTTTATTTTTCTCAGTTTAGAAACTTACAGAAGGTAAAAATAGAAAGCCCAAATGTCAGTCTGCCCTCTATGCTACTAAAGAGATTTTGTGGTGCCATTCCTTCTGGACTAGAAGCCGAGAGGAATAGAAGTTTATATATATATATATATACATGATAAATTATATATCCTTTTGTAAGAAAAATTTGCGTAAATTTCCCCGTCTCATATCAGTAAGCTTTTGACATGAGATGATTGTATATGTAGAATACATGGAATTCACAAAAACCCCAAATCTGTATTACTCGATACATTTAGCTTTTCTAAGGAAAAATAAAGTAGTTGCTACATTTAGAAAAACAACACTCATTATCTAAAAAACAAAACAAAACTATTTTTCTTTTTTTTCACTACCATGATCCACTACATTTGATTTTTTAAAACAGACCAATTAATTTTACAAAGAATTCATCAAAAGACACATTCCTCCATTGCTTTTTGAATAGATTTAAGGTCATAAGATAGTTTTATGATCACAATTGATAAACTGCTCATTTTGGAAGTATAACTCTACTTGGAAATGTCTAGTTGTGTCTAAAAGAAGGTTGTTTTTGGTTACTCATGTTTAATCTTCAGGGTCAGGATACATTCATGGCTAACTCCTAATTTTGTTATGTTATATACTATTTTTAAATTGAAATTTACATCTGGTTGATATTTTAGAATACACCTTGCATATGTTAACTATCATTAATGTTTGTTTCGCCTTAAAGTGTATTAGAATAAGTGTTGAGGAAATAAGGAATTGTGTTCTTGAAACACCATCTGATATCACTGCTTATTTTTCAGGCCAGTATGTGCAAGCCTTTCGCACCCATCCCCACGAGCCTCTCTATAGCCTCTGTATAGGCCTCACCTTTATTCACATGGCATCGCAGAAGTACGTGTTAAGGCGACATGCTCTTATTGTGCAGGTAATTAATTTGGATATCTCATTACATGATTGTATATTCTTTAAAAATGAATATACTTAATGTGTTTGCTATCCCACTGCTTATGCCCTGGCCGGGTGGCTTGGTGGTTGTCCCATGCACCAAAAGTTTGCTGGTTTGATTCCTGGTCAGGGTACTTACCTAGCTTGCAAGTTCCATCCCCAGTTTGGGAGCGTACGAGAAGCAACCAATCGATGTTTCTCTCTCTCACTCTTTCTGTCCCTTACTCTCTTTCTCTAAATATCAATAAAAACATATCCTTGGGTGAGGATTTAAAAAAAAAAGTAGTACCTGCTTAGTACATGTGTTGGGAATCCCCAATGACTGCCCCTCTGTTTAGCACTCATGGACTCAACACCCACAGGTACTCCTGACTCAGACTTAGCAGCCATGTAGAAGAGTGCACAGCTAGATCCTGAGGGAAGGCGATACAGGCGAAATCTGGGGAGCTCTGGGCAGGCTTCCTTCTACTCCGGAACCCCTACGCCCTCCAGCTTCCTAGGTCCTAAAGGTTGATATGTTTTAAATTAGTTTCTTAAAATATACACACACACACAATAATGTATAAATATGTGACTGTGTGACTGTTTTCTTACGTCATCACCAACAAATTGTTCTTTTAAAGTTTGTTATGACAATTTGGAATTACGTTTTTGTTTTCTTGTTTACTTTTTTGTAGTTTGTCTTCTCTAATAAGAACATACAGCCCAAGACCAGAGATCTTGTCTGTCTTGTTCAGCATTGTGTGTGTAACACTTTTGTTTTTATGACTGCACTTTTTATGTGACTATGTATGATGCCTGTATAGACATGTTTTTAAGTAGTTACAGAAGGAAAGAAAGTGTTGGATTGAGTTGGGTAGCAGGATTTAGTAAAGGATTTTTTTGGTTTGTTTTAAAAAATAAAATGGTTAAAAGAATGCCTAAACTAAAATGATGATAATTATTAAAACTGGGTATTGGGGTTCATAATATTCTTTTTACTTTTATATATTTGACAACTGCCATAATGAAAAAGTAAAAAAAACACACAAAACCTTAATTTCTCCTTTTGAGGTATTTATTTATAATAATTTGCCTATGTCTTCCTCTAAGCATTTGCTTTATTAGTGGATACTTTTGCTGTATTAAGCAATGTAGGGTTGTTTATAAATTAAATAAATATGTAGTGAACACCAATTGTTCCAGGAACTTTGGATAGAGCAGTGAGTGAGCACAAAGGCAGAATTCCTTGTCCTCATGAAGCTTATAAAGTTGATAGGTAACAATTGATAGGAAAATTTTATGGATTAACTCATTAGTAAGTAGTTAAATTATGTAGCTTTTAGGCTGGGTAGGATAAAAATTTATGTATAGCAGGCCCTTGAATGATGTTTTGTTCAGTGTCATTTCATTATAATGCTGATGAGATGCTGTGGGAACTAACTTGGGTTTACATCTTTTAGCCTGTGGTAAAACTGGTTTTGTTATCTGTCATTTTGCTTAAAGTTGCAGAACATTAAGTGAGGAGTTACTGTTCTTCAGAGTAATTTGGAAACTAAATTTCAAATCACCTGTACAGTTAAATAGTAGGTTTTAAATGGGAGGGAGATGGGAGTTTGTTGTACTAATCTCTCTTATGTAGGCTGAATGTTTTCCAATGGGAAAAAATTTTAAAGAGCAAGTTTTATTATAAACAGCCTGATTCTTAAATTGTTTTAATTTCTCATAAATCTACTTCTTCATGCTACAGGACTGTAGTTTCCCTTTGTCCTACTAAACATAACTAATTTCATATTTATTAGTATCTTTCCTACCCTTATATACATACTATAAGAGTAAAAATCTTTCATGTTTCCTTATACCTTTATTTAATATTATATAGACAGTATATACCTGGGCCCTTTGGTGACTGATGTGATAAAAGTGTTTGAAATGTAACATAGTTAATGTAAAAAACCCATTTCTATTTCAGTGTTTTTGTCATTTTTTTGGTAGTGTTTATATTTGATTATTAATAGTCTCAGAAATAAAGTGTATCCCACGTTACCTGGTTTTAAAATCACTAAATACTTGAATAGTCTTTCAATTAGTTGTTAAGGACATTATCCTCCTAAACTTGTTAAAAATTTCTTAAAATGTAGTGGGTAGTTTTTTTTTAATTGCATTAGAAGATCTACAGGTTCATTTGGGCTGCAGTGCTTCATCTGGTGTTACTGTTCCTTCTTTCTCAGATTTTTACCTTTAAATTTTTCATTTTAAAATATGAAGAGTTGGTATTTCTCCGAGATTAACAGTTTGCCTTGTATTACTTAACATAGGGTCACGTTTTTCAGTGGAGTAGAGGTCGTATTCACATGGGTTTATTATGCAAAGCATGATGTGTTTATTGAACATAATTATTCTTGTCCCTAAAATGCATTAATTCTAAAAAGTTCATTAATTTTTATTATTTATTTACTCATGAAGGAACATTTGTGACCATTTATTATATAGTAGATCACCCAGGGAACAGCTGCATTTTAAATTCTGTCCTCACAAACTAGTTGATTTACTCTTAATTCTCAGTAATACATTTATTTAGTAACTTCATAGGACACTTGCACTTCCGCAGTTTGTAACTTTCTGTGGATGGTAGAAGTTGCAGTTGCATTAAAGGGAAGAGGTGCCTGCATCATTACAGCTGTGCTCTAATAATTACTTTCTCCATAAAGCCTTTGAGTCAGAGCTTTCAGGGGGAAAAAACACACCCAAGTTATAAAGGGCTCAGATTTTGTATTCCGCTCAAACTTTTAGACATGTATTTCAGATCAGGAGTTTAAAAGTTTACTGGCCTCTAATGCCACAAAAAAACCCCACATATATCCTGTGTTTTTATGGACTATAGATCTTTGACAGCTAGTTGTAACATTTGTCTTTGTTTTCTATGAATATCTCTATCCTTAGTTTTTTAAAAAAATCTTTTCTTTCCACCTTCAGAAGAGGTCCTGACACACTGTGATATGACACCACAGTGTAGACCTGTGTTCTTTTTGGGCGCAACTGTGTCTTTTTTTAATATTTGTATTCCCAGCACCTGGCACATATAGTGGTTCTTACTTGTCGAATGAGTGAAATATTGAATTATTTGTCTTTTTATTTTTGGTAGGGCTTTTCCTTTCTTAATAGATACCTCAGTCTACGTGGGCCTTGCCAGGAATCGTTCTACAATTTAGGTCGTGGCCTTCACCAACTGGGCCTGAGTCACCTTGCAATCCATTATTATCAGAAGGCCCTGGAGCTCCCTCCACTGGTGGTAGAGGTATTGTATGATTTACTTCAGAAATTGGGGAGCCATTTCATTTCATACGTAGATAATTGCATGAGGTAGGAGGTTCTCAGTGAGTCTCGAGGTAGGGGAGAGTGGTGTTCACCAGACTAACACAGGTTCAGAATTAGTGCCAGTGCTGGGTCTTAGGCCACTCAGCAAACGTCCCGGGGTACACCAAGTCTAGCTGCCAGCCGCTGGGCGCTCGCAGACCTTTGTGGTGGTGCCGGGTCTCAGTGAGTTGTCCAGGTGAGGCCAGCAGAGTTTATCAGGCCCAAACAGTCAAGAGGTGGCCGTGTGAGGGCTGTGCACCAGCGTGCGAGGGAAAAATGCCCCCCTCCTAGGGCCACACAACTCAGTCTGTCCCACTCTGCCAGGAGCCCAGTCTTGGCAGGGTGGGGCCCTTGGGAGTTGGGAGAGGTGGAGATGCTGATCAGGCTTGGGGGAAGGTGGGGAGTATGCCCCCACTCCAGAGCCACACCCTCAGTCTGTCCCAGATTCTGCAAGCCACCAAGGGTCCAGAGGGTGGGACTAGCAGATCTACCAGGAAGGGGAGGCACCAGTCAGATTCATAGGAAAGTGGGGGAAATGTCTCCCACCTCAAAGCCATACAGCTCAGTCACTGACACCCTTAGTCTGCCCAGACATCTGCACCTTGATCCAGGCAGCTGACTCTGTAGCAGGGCATGAGCTCCTCAGTGTAGGGGTAGGGTGCCCCCACAGTGGGGGGCTGTTGCTTTCCCCCAGGCTGACACTGCAGAGGGGAGTGCTCCACCCAAGAAAGATGATGTCTTTTATGGTTTCATTGTTTAGCTCTTAAATCCTTAATTCATGTGGAGTTTATTCTGCTGTGGCTTGTGAGTGAGACCTTTTTTTTTAACTTACTGGTTAGATATTTTAAAATATTTGATGATTCAGTTACTATAATGATTAACTGAATTAGCATTATCTGATAAAAATTTAAATCTAAGGTAGATGCATAATT
The DNA here is from genome assembly GCF_054644295.1 of Miniopterus natalensis. Lineage (NCBI taxonomy): Eukaryota > Metazoa > Chordata > Mammalia > Chiroptera > Miniopteridae > Miniopterus > Miniopterus natalensis. The sequence goes on from NC_142088.1 coordinate 26,087,523, forward strand.
TTATAATTTTTTTTTAGTATTGTGAATTTTAATGGCTTTTGAACACCTAGGAAACTGTTATTTACCATAAAATTGTCCGGGTGTCAGTTTGAAATGTAACTCATTCATGCTTTCTCCCCCTAGGGTATAGAAGTTGACCAGGTAGACTTACGAAGAGATATTGCGTACAACTTGTCTCTCATTTATCAGAGCAGTGGGAATATTAGAATGGCCCAGAAGCTTCTGTATACCTACTGTTCTGTGTGAGGCACCTCAGCCGGGAAAGGGGTATTGGTAGCTGCTGTGCGCGGATCTGTATTTTCTGTCTCAAGGCTTATTATTAACCCCAAGATAGTAATGATAATTTTAGAATTATTTAACATGTGTTTTGTATTAACATATCATAATGATCTTTTGGTAGATATGTAAAAATGATCATTTCTAAAAGAATTTGTATATTATTCTGTCATTTTCCTTTAGCATTTTTTTAGTACAATTGTCCCCAAAGCTGAAATGGACTGAAGTAACCTTTGAGTTGCCTTGGAATTGAAAACACTAACTTTTCACTCATACTGTTTATTCAGCTGTGCATGTGTTAAATACCTTCTCTCTACCAGGCACTGTGACAGGTGCTTGGAATACAGAGTGAGACAGATGTGACCCTCAATACAATTCCTTAAACACAGAACTTGAGCATGTTTATTTGAAAGAAATGTTTGTTACATTTCTACATACACGTTGTCATTGTCAGTCATTCATTTCTTAGTGCCCTGTTACTATGGCAAAAGAGGTTGCTTATTAAAGGAAAGACAAATTGGGAATTTTTCTGATGTCAACACAATTATGTAATTCACTTATCTGTAACAAAATTATTTAAAATGGTTAAGTGGTAGGAAGATGGATAATTGAGTTAATTTTTTCTTTTCATCTGTGTCTATCTTAGCTACATAGACTGAGACCTGGGAGGCTGGGCTTAATTCAGAACATTGTGTTCCGAGGCAAATTAAAAAAATGTATTACTAGTGTTTGACAATAGCTTTCTGACAAAAAAAAAAGAAAAAGAAATGAGAGAACGATGTTCATTAATGGAACCTGGTTTTCATTTCAAGATTACTCGGGATGTAGGAAGGCTGGTAATTGTATATGTGGAATAAAGTGTTGTTGATAAAATAAAAAAAGAAATAGATGAAAACCTTTATCTTATCTCAAATATTGTATGTTCTTGAATCTAAGATAATAATGCCTGTTAGATATACTATTGGTTTAAAACAGCATTTCAGAGTTTCTTTTTAGGGGAAAATAAATGCTGTAAATATGCATGTGGATTGTAAAACCTAGTCCAATTGTGGGAGGAAGTAAGTATGAGACAGGATCAAAAAAATAGAGTGGGGGCTTTTTAGGGATTCTTACCACTGTTTACACTGTGTACATAACTTTGTGGTTGAGAAGCAGGATTTGTATGTAATAAGTAAATTTATTGTCCCTCTGGCTATATGTGTGTATGTATATGTATATATAATTTAAATAAAGTTTATTTTTATAATTAAAGTGAATTATTTCATATGCTTATATAATCATTATAATCTCCATCTTACGTATGAGATTAAGCAGCGTGTTCACGATCACTAGCAAACCACTCCTTACTCAGAGATGTTCCTGCAGAGGAACACACTTCAGCACAGGGTAACGACATAAAAATTTGTGCCTAAGTTTTATTTTAGAAAGAGAAAGGAGGCTTCCAGGCCCTTAACCTATTAAAAGCCTCTGTAGAAAACATCTTTTGGGGCGTCACTTTAAAAACTGATACTTTCTTACCCGTCCTTACCTCCGCCTTGGACGGGGTCCTGACAGCCCCTCCACAGAATGAGCTTCTTTTCCACTGGTCACTGTTGGCTCAGCAAGAGCCTGCTCCTGAACCAGTCGGAGCCAGTCAAGAGTTTCCTCCCTCCTTCCCTGGGGATTTTAAAATTGAGGTAGAGCCTTAATGTGGGGCTGAAACTTCATTTTCTGTTTTTCCTGTGGGCCAACTAGCAGTTAACCCATTGTGTTGAGAAAGAAAAAGGGCCTAGACATTAAGAGCAGAGTCGAGAAACAGCAAGAGCACATTTTCCAGTTTTCATTCCTGTCCTTTCTAAGGCTGCATTTTTACCCTTAGATTCTTCCTATAAGATATCCCCAATTCTATAATAAATTCCACTTTAAAGTTTACGCTAGCTTGAGATTTTCTGTTATTTGCACCAAAAAAAGTCCCTTATCCCATTTTTCTTTTCATTTAGCAATGATGCATTTCAGCTGTTTTCATAAGGAAGGGCACAAGTGAATTCTTCATTCGATTCTCTAAGATAACTGTCCTTCCAAGAGATTCTCTGTTGAAAATAAGCCAGCATGCGGCGGGGCTCCCCAGGAAGCAGGTATGGGGGGCGCTGGTGAGTAGCACTTGTGAGGAGAAGCAAAGCAGGCTTGGGCGTTTGAGGAAACCCTCTGAGGTGACAGATTCATACAAGCAAGCGGGTGTGGGGGGGCACTCAAAGGGAACAGATCTAATGCAGAAAGAAAAATAGTGTAATTAATAGCCCCAGATGAGGGAATATTGTATACATAAAGAGAATGCTGTAAAAGAATGCTCAAGCCCGGGCCAGTTTGGCCCACGGACTGAAGGGTCTCAGGTTCGATTCCGGTCAAGGGCACGAACGTCGGTTGCAGGTTGGATCCCCGGCCCCGGTCCGGGTGTGTGAGGGAAGCAACAATTGATGTGTCTCTCTCACATCAATGTTTCTCTCCCCTTCCACTCTCTCTGAAAAGCAATGGGAAAAATATCCTCAGGTGATGATTTAAAAAAAAGAATGCTCAAAGAATAAGAATTTTATGAAATTAAAAATGTGACCTCCAAAATTAATTCAATGAAAGGGTTGCAGGAAATAGAATTTTAAAAAGACAAAATGGAACATTGAAAAGATGAGAAAATTTCAGCTGAGAAAATGAAAGGTTACAAAACAGTCTACAAGTTCTTTGTGGCACCATATCTTATAAATTCATTTATACTTCAAGGTAATTTGATTGCTTGGTTATAAATAATACCACCGAGAGGAGCAAACTCCTGCAATGATTTTTATATGCAGTAGATGGCAGTGCATTTTTATAAATTTAGAATTGTACTCCATCTAATACAGTTATGCCAGCTTTTAACATTTTCCAAAAAATTAAGCTTAATTTTGGGAGGGATTAACTTTTTACTGGGCTTCATATGAGTGAGGCATGGCACTGTACCCTCTCCCTTCCAGGTACTCCTCTAATCTGACCGAGGAAGGAAGAGAAACATCGAAACTTGGACCACTTGTTTGTGGTGGTGTGTTGTGGTTTTTTTTTAAGTAAGCCTAACAGAAGCTCTGGCCGGGTAGCTCAGTTGGTTATAGCATCCTCCCGAATGCCAAGGTTGTGGGTTTGGTTTGATCCCCAGTCTGGGCACATACAAGAATCAACCAATGAATGCATAAATTAGTGGAATAACAAATCAATGTCTCTTTCCTTCTCTCTAAAATCAATTTAAAAAATTAAAATAAGCAAAACAATAAGAAATGGGGCTCAGAAAAGGAGAGCAAACGCAGGCCACGTGTGCTGCCTCTCAGGACTACATGAACAGAGCACCAGCAGCTTCCAAACACAGGGCAGGTGTAACCTATTTTTCATTTGGATAGAAAAAAAATCTGGGGAATCCTCTTTTGCGCAAAATCATACATAAAAAGCTCTGTTTCTCTGCACTGGTCTCCCATCAGCAATGAAAGGACAGCTGGAGCCCTAATGTGTTTCTTGCCCCCCCCTTTTTTTGTGTCCCTGATCAAACAGGTTAGCAGATATCAAGGTAACCACATCACGCTCCAAAAGTTTCTAATCCCACCCCTTAGATCATACCTGAAATGTACCCTGTTTGTGGGCTCAAGGTAAGCAAGCTGAGGTTAGGGTGGAAATGAGCAGGCCCCTTGGCATTTTAATAAAGACATTCAGGTGTTGAGATTCAGAAACGGGAGTTCAAGCAGGGAAAGGGAGAGGCCAATAAACTGGGAGGAAAGAGGCCAACACACAGGCAGGTCTGGCCCCGCGACTCGCAGCCGCGTGAGGGGGCGAGGCCGGTCCTGCCGGGCGCTCCTGTTCCCTCTGCGGACAGCGGGCCGACTCTGGCCCCCGGTTCCGGGGCCGGCGGGTCTGCGCGCAGCCCGACGGGCGCGTCCTGGGTGAGCACACCCACACCCTGCACTCAGTCCGGAGAGGTCATTTTTCTAAGGACGTGCTTCGCGGTGTGAGGTCGGTCCCGCTCGGACAGATGCTTGGGAAGCTGTGCTGCGCGCGAGGCGCGGGGCCGCATCTCCCCGCAGGCGCCCCTCGCGCGGGCCGGCCGCTAGGGGGCGCGGCGCGCCCGGAGCTGCCGGGCCAAGGCTGCGGCTGGGGGCGGGGATGGCTCGCGGAGCCCGGGGAGCCCGCGCCCCCGAGCCGCCCGTGCGCCCTGCGCGCGGCGTGGTTCTGTCCGTGCGCCCCCGTGGAAGCGCTGCGAGGCACCACCTCCCGGGAGTCCTCCAGACGCGCAGAGCCAGCTCTGGGGTGAGTGACAGACAATTCACACCGGCCATTCCCGGAGAATATCAGAGCCTGGGAACATCCTGGTAACCCCGGGGTGCTCCGCGAGAGGGTGTCCCCCCCCGCCCCCCGCTTGCTTTCCCTCCCCCCTCTTCCTAGGCGGTCTTCGGGGCCGCGTGTCCTGCGCGCGGTGGGAGCGGGCCTGGGCCGCGGCGTCCTCCCAGGTGCCCGCCGTGCGGGGACCCCGCTTCCCGGGCCCACGCCGAGCCTGGCGGGCCCCCCAACGGACAGGTGGAAAATGCTGTTGGATTTGCCTACTAGCTGGTTGAAACCTATCCTCTCATATGTTTATTAAACTTTTGGATTTTTTTTTTCTTCTCTGAATTGCTTTTGTCATATCTTTTGCCCATTTTTTTTTTTAGTGTGCCCTATTTTTCTTAATTGTAGGCATTCTTTATTTAATCTGGATTTAGGCCTTTGGATGCTTGTTTTTGAACTTTGTTGTCTTTGTAAAACTCTAATTAAGAACTTTGATGTAATCAAAATCTTTTCCCCCCTTTGTGGCCAACATGAAGCCTCAAAAGAAAGGTGGGCTGTGGTTAGGAAAGGAAGGGAGAGCCTGGGAAGTCAAGTGCAGTTCCTAGGAAGGTCCCGGGAGAAGGCAGACAAGCCCCGCTCCACCGGGACTGAAAGTGGGGGGCCGACATCAGGCCACTGAAAGAGCCTGGGGGGGGCCTGGGGCGGGAAAAGGCATTTCTGGCGCTAAGGCGAGACTTCTCGGGGACTCAGAGGCAGAGGTGGGCTTTGAAGGATTTACAGGCCCTTTTTGAGATGTTGCAAGGATTAACAATACAGAGTGTCCGTGGCCTGTGTGCTTGGCTGCTTAAGGGCTTTCCTGCGAGCTGCTGACTTTCCTTACACACGTTTCCAGTCTCATGGTGGAGCCAGAATCCGTCTCCAGGACGAGCCAAGAACCTCTGGTGCCTGACTTTATGGCGGTGGAGGCGAGGAGTCGGCGCTGGCTCCGCAGAGCCTGCTCCAGGCAGCTGGAGGCAAAAGCCTGGTGTTCTGACTCATTCTGATGGACAGAGGGGAACGGGGCTACACCAGAGTCAGAGAGAACAATACGCGGTTCAGCTGATACATCGCCCGGAGCAGTGAGGCAGGAGTGGCCTTGAAGGTGCGGGAAGAACTGTGGACACCTGCGGAGGGGATCGGGAACCTCCAGGCCTCACCTGTTTGGGGTCACGGAGCCTCCTTTGGCAGGAGTCCTTATTACTGGTGGCAGGCTCTGCCTGTCCAAGGGCACCCTCCCTTGGCACTGGAAAGGTTCTCAGCGCTGAGGGGCTGTCAGCAAGTGGACTGGGGGCCAGGCTGAGCCAGGTAGACGCTCCCCAGCACTCACTCCCATCTTCGCTTGGATCCAGGCCAGGAAGCCCCCGTAGGCCTTTTTCTAGATGGGAGGGGTGGTGAAAAGCTAACACAGGGAGAGCCATGCCTCAGGTTACTGGTCCCAAGTAATTGTGTTTTATTAGTCATTCTATGAGTTAATACTTATAAGGTCTCTGTGGTTTGAAAACAAAAAGTTGCTTATAGTTGGTATACCCTGTGATGAGCCTATAAATTTCCAGAGGTTACTGGGTGAGAGTAGTATAGATGTGTGGCACTCGTGTGCCAGAGACCCAGGGCTCGTTGCAACAGCCCCTTGGACCCACATTGTTGGCAGTGGGCTGAGGAAGGTGTCCCACCCACGTGCTCATGTGCTGTCTGTGTGACACAGACCTCCGGGGTTCTCCAGGGCTCCGGGAGGGGTGAGGTCAGGGCATTAAAAACAGGATAGTGCTTGGCACTGCCCAGCACCCAGCCTAGAAATGGAAAGAAGGGTAATATGGAAGGTGAGGGCTAGGAAAGCCATGTTGTCTGCACCTGGGAACAGCAGAGCTCTAGAAGCGCAGACGTTGAGTGGGTGTTGGAAGAATGTGGTCAGGGACCCATGACTGGAGGTGGTGCTGTCCAGTGGAGCCGTCTGTGAGGATGTGAATGTTGGATGGTCACGATTTCCAACCTGGTGGGCACTAGCCATATGTGGCTATTGAGCCCTTGAAATGTGGCCAGTGTGACTAAGACACTGAATTTTAAATTATAATTAATTTTAATTAAAATGGGAAGAGCCATGTTGGCTGCCATATTGGAATATACAGATTTGAGGGACCAGAATAAGGAATTCTTAATTAATGGCATTATATATCTGAATTTTAAAGTCCTTATGCATTTCCTATAGTCCCCAAGAGGTGGAGTTAGATTTCCGACCAGGGCACATACAAGCAGCAACCAATGATTGCATAAGTAAGTGGAACAACAAATCAATGTTTCTCCCCCCGTCCCCCCGCCCCTCTGTCAATAAATATTTAAAAAGTATTTCCTTCCTTTTTAGGGCTGAATAACATTCCATTCTACGTTATACCAATTTTGTTTTTCCATTTATCTATCAGTGGACATTTGTGTTGTTTCCACCTTTTGGCTGTTGTGACTAAATGCTATGAACACTGCTGTGCAGGTATCCGAGTCCCTGTTTTCAATTCTTTCTGGTATACCTGGAAGTGGTGTTTTCCCCTTTAAATATATAATCTGTCTGAATAAAAAGGTTTTGTGAGGTAGGATGAGGTGGGAACCAATCTTTGTTGTGCAAAAGGCCAACTAACTAGCTTATTGTCTCAGTGGATTTATAGAATAATCCTTACCACTGCTTTAAAATGCCACCTGCAATGTCCATTCTGCTTGACCAGCACCGTGATGTCAGGCTCAGCAGGACACTTATACTCACAAGGCTACCAGGCCACACCGGGCACAGCCTCACTTCATTCTGCAGAGGACACTAACAGGAACCACAGGATGTCAGCAGCACAGCATCAGGCCAGGAGCTAGTCTTTGGCCCCCAAGTGACAGCGTAGCTATAAGGGAACAAGGTCACACAGGAACCAAGACCACCGCAGGAACCAACAGTGTCCGTAAGAGCCCATGAATGTCACTTTCAGGGCCCCACAAAGGTCACATGTGGTTACCAGGCGTCTGAACCGCACAGGGAAGCCCCGAAGCCCTGCCTCCCCCCGGTGTTAGTGTCCTCCCAGCCTAGGGGCAGTGCACTCATTAGGGGTCGCCTTACTACAGGCAGCACTGCCCGGTGCCACAGCTGACACCCTCTCAGGCTTCCAGGCAAATGATGCCGGGAGAGGGTAAACCCGAGGTCTCTTCCTCGTGGAAAGAGAGAAAGGGATTTGCTAACTCTTTATTTACACCGTCTCTATCACATACCCAATTCCAATGGTGACTATTTCTGGGCTTTCTGTCTTGTTCCATTAAATGTTTGTCTATTTTTAAGCCAGTACCAAATTATTTCAATATTGGAACTTTATAACATTTTCATTTCTAAAGGATCGGTTAGTGGAAGTGCAGTATAATTAGGGAAAGGGCTCAAATCCTAAGTGTAGGGGCCAGTGGATTACTTCAAAGTGGACACAACCCTAAAATCACCTCCCAAATCAAGAACCAGAGCATGGCCGGCCCGCCCGCGCGCGTGCTGGGGAGCCTGCCCGTGAGGTTTGGACTGGGTCGGCTTGGTTAAGCTGGTACTTCCTGCTTCCCAGAACCCCCGTGGCCCCATGTTCCAGTTGGCAGGGGAATTTGCTCTGACAGCCGTGGTTAGGTGTGGGACAAACGCAGAGGTGCTGGTTTCCATGTCACCCTTGCCCTTCTCTGCCTCCAGCTCATCGCCTTATGCCAGCTCCGCTGCCCCAAAGTAAAAAAACCTATGCATAGGGCACAGCTGCCCCCAGGCGTTCACAGCTGCCCTCAGCTCCCACCCTGGCCTGGGCACGCCCAGCGCTCCAGGCTTCCCCAAGCCCTGTGTAGGGTCAGCAGGCTGCTCTACGCAAGGACTCTGGCTCACCAGAGCGAGCAGTAAAGTCAGCTCCGTCTTTTTATGTCACATATAAAAATTTGACTGGTGGGCTCATCAACCTCTGAAAGTCTTATATTTGATATTCTCTCCAATTTCATAATTGCTCACTTGATTTAGGCCCTGACAGTAGCAGCAGCAACTACCATTACTTGAACAATTAAGCCAGGTATTGTGCCAGCTTTTACATACATTTAGTTTGGATTAGCTTATCTACCATTCAATATTGGAAATAAAAAGATAAAGCTGAATTTATGCCTTGCTGTAGCGAGGGAGAGCTGTGGTGGTCAGGCAGGGTCTCCTGGAGCACAGAGTCTTTGTACTTATTGCTTCCTTGGACATTCACACTCTCTCAGACACCTTATATAAGTGTAGGGATACTAGTCTTATTAAAGATGCACTGCTAATTACCCAGCAAAGGGTACACGTTTACAACACAGTGGTAGAGTTTTTACCATTTTCCAGGTGATTCTATTTCCAAGGATTATCTCCTGGATGCTAGGCTGGGACAGTTCACTGAAACAAAGTATCATATCATTTAGTTGCTGTATCATAAAGTCCCGCACTAAATGCTTTTTTATTTTACTGATTTCAGAGAGGAAGGGAGAGGGAGAGAGAAACATCAATGATGAGAGAGTGTCACTGATCGGCTGCCTCCTGCATGCCCCCTTCTGGGGATTGAGCCCACAACCTGGGCATGTGCCCTGACCCGGAATCGAACCGTGATCTCTTGGTTCATAGGTCGATGCTCAACCACTGAGCCATGCCAGCTGGGCCTCACTAAATTTTTGATAAAATGTACTTAGAAAAATAGGCAAGTATCATGCGACAGCAACTATTATCATACAACAAATTAATATAAATTTATTGGGTGGAAAATGGGGAAAGAAAAAGATGGGGTGCTTTTGTATTGATAATCAGAGTCCTTAAAAGGATAAACTCAGGTCCACAATGTTCAGCCCACATCGAAGACTTCATGCTCTGAAGGCTGTGGAAACATACCAGCCCTGGTTGCTGGGCTCAGGGAATCACGGCAGGGTAGCTAGAGATGAAGCTCCTCGGTCGGTCAAGGACATCACTTTCTCTCCATTTCAGGATGATACTTCTTGGGCACAAGTCTGAAATTCTGTTTATTCTCCCACCGATGTAGAATAGACTGGTTGGACATGGCGTCCTGCCTTTTATCTTGGTCCTGTTGGAAAGAAAGCACACCTAACACTGCTCAAAACTAACTGCACAGCTGAGGACCTATTTTGTCTTTATATCATTTATTCATCAAGGTAGGTGGTGCTAATCTAGACAGTCTGGGGGAGGTGGAACTTTTAAGAAAAAATTTAGTTCATTGCTTTCCTTGCAGTAGTTTAAAGAAATCTACAGATTAGTAAAGAGAATAGCTGATGAGGAGAGAACTTCTGTAATTAGAACTGCTTAAGACGGCCCTGTCTAAATGCCCTACCTCTTCCCAACATCTGCTTTCCCGGGGAAGCTGCTGCAACCGGTTTTTTGTCAGCTCAAGTTGTAGGCCATCGAACCTGCACTTAAACCAGCGGTGAGCTTCTTCTAGGTTAGCTGTTATCTGAACATAAACGTTATTAAAAGTTACAACAAACATAAGGTTTTTGTGTATTAGTTCAAGAGACTTTTTACCTACGTATTAAAAGACCCAGATTCTGACTAGAAGGTTCTTGCAATCTGTTTTCATCACACACTCGAAGTGAGATGGGAATTTCTGAATATGCAGTTAATGCACGCAGGCTGCTGCTTCTAGGCCTCTGTTAGCATCTCCCAGACAGGCACTAAGGCAGGACAGATCCAGGAGAGAGACAAGAATGAAGGTGCACGACTGCCCTGAGGATGCAAACGGTCGTTCCAACCATAATTTGAGTTTTGAATTTTATTTTCTAAGACTAAGCACTTCTCCAAAGTCCCTACACTGTAAAGGCTGGATTTTTCTATTGTGCTTTATGAAAATAGAGTGAATTATTAAAAGTGGACCAGCTTACTGCAAGTTGTATTCTTTTTATTTCCTTTATCATAAAAATATCTTATGCTTTATTTAGCTAAGCACACGTGTCCAGATTGTTTTTCAGACTTAAACAGTCCCTCTGATATGTTGTCTTTGAGGATGGACTGGAATCAGTATTCATTTACTTGACAAATATTTTCTGAGCGCTGATATATGCCTGGCACTTCTCTAAGTCTTTGGGATACTTTGGTATTTTGAAGGTAGAGCCAACAGACGTTTATTTTATGTGACGGTTGCTTCAAAACAGAACCTGTCCTCTAGAATAAGAAGTAAAATGACTGGTTTCCCCCTTTGATTACTTGCTCCATGGACAGCATTTTCATTTTCTGACTCTGTACTCTGGGAGAAGGCATGTGCCATGAGAGTGGGGGCTTTGTCTGGCTAGTTCGCCCTTTAACTCCATCACCTGTGCCTGCCGTATAGTTCGTCCTCAGTAAATGTGCTACTATGTATTGTCCTCCATTAGCCAGGTCACAGTGTAGGTGTAACATAGTGAGATAAGAAATAGAGCTCCCCTTGTTTAGCTTTTAGAAAACTACAAAGCTAAGGTATTTTCCAGGACTGTGTGTGCATTCTGATGATACTCCCACCCCCCATCCCGAACCGAACCCCACCTTTCTCCAGCACTTTTACCAGGAGTGGAGGAAAAGATGCTTGAAATGGCATTGTACATCATGTCTCCTCCTGCATGGCGAATGAGAAGGCAGCTAACATTTATTGAAACTTACTCTGGGCCATCTATCAGAATAACAGTGTCGTAGGCATTCACTTCCTGACATGGCAACTGATGAGTTAAAGTAAATGCAACTTCATAAGGGCACAGTGAGTGTCACAGTTGGCATTCAAACTCAGGTTTGTCACAGCCATAGTCCTTTCAATATACAATTTGTACAGTCCTGCTGGCATGTAATTTAACAGCTATAAAAGGGAAAAAGGGTGACCACTGATAGCAACATTGCTGTGATACCTAAGCTTAAGAATCTGTTTTCTTATCTGGGGAATGAAGGGTGGTAGCAGACTAATGATTTCAAAGATCCTTTCCAGCTCTAAAAATGTATGATTTTAAATACCTTCAAAAAGCCATTTAAAATATTAGAACAGAGAAAGCCAATTCACAAATTAATAGGGCCGACTTCACCCTTCTAGTTATGACTGAACCAAGAGTGCCCACTTTCATTAGCTCATGTCAGTCAATAATGCATTAAAACCCCACACCTGCTGCCCTTTCCTGCTTCTACTTAGAGGGAGGGGCTTGGACTTCAGGTTTCATCAGTATTTCAGCTTCTAGTATCTCTCACCAGAACATGAAATTTTAATCTAAACATGATTTCTTCTTTATAATAGAGCCTGTACTTAGTAAGTTACTGGTTCTTGCCTGATGTACTCGTGACGACTATGCTAACAAAGGATTTGATACTGACTGGTGTGTTTCAAGGTGGCTGTGTCTGAGGGCACTTGTCTGAGTCTCTGTGTCCATGCGCTGGCTTACCTGCTCTGATTCCATACTGGCTTCTTTTAGTTTATTCTCTGTTGCCTCTTTACATTTCCTCAGGTGTCTGACAGTTTCTTCCAATTCCTGAAAACATGATACAAAGATTTATACAAAGTCCCAATGTACCATATCAAACAAAGAGCTTCAGTATTTGTAATAAGTGAGCAAGCAAATCATGAAAGTAAGACTGAGCACCTTCCAACTGCAGGTGCTACCCCAATACTAGGTAAAAGCTGTTGTTTTCAGTTTAACCTGCAGTATACATATGTGTATATGATTACATATTTTGATTTTGATTTATGGATTCTCCTGAAAAAAGTGATTAACATCTCTTTCCAGAATTGGAGGGATACTTTTCATAGCAGAGAGTCTCTGTTGGAAGACAACAGCTTGGTGATCGCGTGAAGTCCCTCTTCGGTGGAATAATGTTATGCTTTCCATTAGGGTGGGAATAACTCAGGGTCCTGTAACAGCAACAGGAGTACCTGAGCTACAGGGGAGAACCAAGGGTACAAAGTTCCTGAAAACCATGAAATGCAGTTCAGAAATCTTACTTAGTACCTAGTATTTTGCATATGTGAGTTTTAGCTATTCTTTGGAAGAATGACTATCGTTTTTAGCTGTTCTATCATTTTTATTAAGTTGAAATGAAGAACATGTGCCATATCTGAAGCCACAGGCTTCTTCCTAGACACTGTGATTCTAAGAACTTAACGAAGATGAACAACCTATAAATCTGTTTTCTTCTACATAATCTAGAAAATCTCGGTGCTCTAACCTGGATGTTTGGCACATGCTCTTTGCTGATCATCTTTGAGATAAATCTTAGGAACCTCTCACCTGGCACCGGTTCTCTAGTTCCTGTCTTATTTTCCGCTCTGCCTCTAGTCGCAGCTCTTGATGTTTGTTCCGTGCTGAGGTGTCATACTGGCTCTTGGCCAACAGCTGCATCTCTTTCTGTAGGTTAGTCATTTCAGATACAAATCTCTGGATACTCAACGACTGGCAGGGCACAAAGCAAGAGACAGTTGGTGTCCAAGTTTGGGATTTTATGTGAATGGTAAACATAGAGTTTGTAGAAATTATCTACCTGTTCATAGTTTTTTTTCTGATATTGATCCTTTATTAGCTCCATTTGCCTCAATTCTGTTTCTATTTGCTGAAAGTAAATGTGGAAATAACATAGAAAGATCAGTGGAATAACTGGCTTGCTCTTTTTTAGGGTGACAGAAAGAATCCCATGAGAACCACAGTCACTAGTTCCTACTGGGCTCTCCTTCCCATCCAGCCCACTGACCCCAAAAGAGTGAAGTCCTGTCCAATCCCTGTGAAGAGACAGATGGGGAGCTAGAGCGTGACACTGGCAGCTAATGAGAAACCAAACATCTGCACAGCAGTATCTTGGCTGGAAAAAGAGAGAGTCCCCCCAAGGCAGTCTGCCCGCTTCCCGGATGTAGCTGCAGTTCTCAGGGAACACACGGGACGCTGTGCTCTGAACCATCCTCCCCGTCACCACCTCCTGCTTGGGTCTCCCTCAGACACTAAGGAAGTGAGGGGACACGGTTTCTCACAGCACCTTCATCCTGTCTACATTCTGAGCATTATTCGCCTTAGCCGACAAGTGGAGTTTAATTTGGGCCTTTTGACTCTTTATTTTCTCCTTGCTGCTGCTCAGTAGCTTCTCTAACTCTGTAAGTTTCTGCCGCAGCTCTCGGTTGGTACGGGATACTTCCACTGATCTGTAGTTGGCTTCATCAAGGGTTTTCTTCAGCTGTGGAGCACAAGGGAAAATTAGAACATTTTTACCTTCCATTTAGTAAGAAAATCATATGTTCAGCTCTCTCTCACTATAGTTTGTTCTCTTTAAACCTTTCTTTTAAAAGAGAGGGTAAGTGAGGCAGTAATAATATTGTCTGATTAAGTAGATTAGTGGAGGAACACTCTAAGTGATATTCATAATTTTTAACATTAAAGAACACTATCTTAGGACAGATAAATAATTTAAATATAAGTTCATCATTTGCTCTTTTAAGAGTGTGGCTTTGGAATCAGATCTAAGTTAAAATAGCTCACCACTTACTAGCCAAGTAATTTTGGATTAAAATTAACTTCCCTAAGACTCAGGTCATCATTGGAAAAGTGTAAGAATAGCCCTCCTCACAGGTTTAATGACAGTTAAACAAGATAAAGTACAGAAAGAATACAGAGCATGGCACGTAATAATTGCTCAGTGATCATCACTATGCTTTAAGCTTTCCTCTTCCTCTCTGTCACTTGGACTCCATGTCTGAAGAAGTGAAAATAAATTATATGGTAGTTTATATAAACATGTCAGTTACTGACTATCATTGCATGTATTTTTTATAATATTGCTTTTTGTTTTTAAAGATTTTAATAAACTTGTCTAGTGGAAAAAAAGCATAATGATTACTGTTAAAAACAAGACAACAGACCCAAAATGGAGCCACCTATGGAGTCACAAAACCGAGACTTATAGCTTTGGCTCTCTCTGAAACGGACTCTTGGAACAGTCAGTCAGAATCACCTGATCAACACTAGTTGGATAATCTTCCTAATAGACCCCTGCTATACCCTAAGGTTAGAGTGGGGAACCTTTTTTCTGCCAAGGGCCATTTGGATATTTAAAACATCATTCGTGGGCCATACAAAATTATCAACTTAAAAATTAGGTATGAGAAAAGCTCCTAGATTTATTGAATTTCAAGTCCCACCTGCGGTTGCCTTGGCAGGGCCAGATCAATGGCTGAATGTTTCCCATGCCTGCCCTAAGGGATAGTAACTTTGCAATAACCACCCTGCTTTTTTGCCTAGTATAACTTCCTTCTTCTCTCTGATTTACAAATCCTCTTTCTCTGGAACAAACTCAGCCCCCTCTCTACTGTGTCAGACTCCCTGACCGGGGGGGGGGGGGGGTTATTTCCAAACTCCGTGTCAAAAACCCAAAGCTGGGGAAACTTGCAACAGGTTCTGTACAAAAA
Source organism: Miniopterus natalensis (assembly GCF_054644295.1). NCBI lineage: Eukaryota > Metazoa > Chordata > Mammalia > Chiroptera > Miniopteridae > Miniopterus > Miniopterus natalensis. The sequence goes on from NC_142088.1 coordinate 26,102,543, forward strand.
AGGGACACAAGGCAAGGTTACCAGGGTAAAACACCTGTGTGGTCTACAGACCCTTAAATCTTACTGGTCTCCGTGGCTGTCACCTTTCTAGTCCTGAGGCACAGAATCAAATGGGAATTATCTGGAGCCATTCATGATTCAAAACTAGTTTCCTTGGCAGATCCCTACTGACTTGACTAGGAGTAAATGCAAAGGAGGCTGTGATCAGGAACCACCCCTTAACTGTTATTTAAAGACATTGCAGAATTACTGCTAACGCAATTCTCTCCAACAAAAATCCCTAGACTCTGGTCAAGGCTGTTCTTGATCATAGGATAGCCCTTGATTATCTTGTAGATGAGCAAGGAGGTGTCTGTGCTGTGACCACCACCACCTGCTACTGTATTTCGATTGATACTTCTGGGGAAGTTAAGGCTCAGCAATATAAGATCACTGAACAAACCACTGCCTTTAGAAAGTGACTCCTTCAACAGGGCCTTTCTTTGACTTATTTATTCTGATTGGTTTGGGTCCTGAGGATCATGGCTCAGAAATGCACTCCAGACATCGGGAATTATCCTGCTTATAATGATCATAGTAGTCTCTCTGGTACACTGTATGCTCTCAGAAGCTTTACATGCATGTTCACAGTTGCTAACCACCAAGCAAACAATCTCTCTGAGACTAGAACATCAGAAAAGCAATGAAGAGAATGACTAACTTAAACACTGTGAACCCAAAGCTGTGACCTATGAATGCCACAAAGAGATTCAGCAAAAAGATGTCATAGCTTGTGAATATCACACACAGAATTTTCAAAAGGCTGCAAGGACTCCAGACTGGTAGCTGGGAGTAGCACTAATGCCTTAAATTTTGAGCACATCTCTTAGTTAGGCTGAGAGTCTGATCAAAGGAGGGAATTGTTAAATAGTCAACAGGCCCCAAAAAGAGTCACCAAACCAAGACTTAATTCCAGTTTCAGCTCTCCCAGAAAAGAGCCTTAAACCAATCAAGAATCAGTAGGTAATCCACCTGACACACTCCTCCATACCCTAAAGGAAAGTAACCTTGCAATCACCAAGTTGATTTTTTGCCTGGTATAACGTCCTCTTACATTGGGCTTCTGTCAGCTCTGCCAGTCTCAATCCAGCTTCCCTTTTTTTGTCACCCAACCAGACTATAAAACAAACTTTCCCTAACTTTAAATTCCTTCAAAATGATATACAACCTCTAGCTATCTTAGGAAAATCTCTGATGTTTTCCCTATTTGTCTCATGTAGAGTGGAGATGACAATTAAACAAAGGTCATTTCACTCCGGACCACGGACCACGGGTCTTCTGCTTCTGCACATGCCTCTCCAGAGAAGTAAGTGCCTGATGGGCGCTAGTGAAGTGAACAGAGCAGATGGGTGATCGGATATGCCCTCCAGTGGCCACCTCTTTATTCCTCCCTCCCACTCAGTGTCACTCTGGGGTGGAAAACTCTCATCAAGGCTTCCTTCACTGGCAGAGAATTGTATGTGAGAAACTGTTTTTGTCTGTCAGTTTACAAACAGCACTGAGATGGCTTGACTCCATCTGGCTTGCTGGTCAAGGGGGATTAAAAGAGCCAAAGAATTACTGCACCCAAGAGCTAGTTCTCCTCTTAAAAGGCACACAGCTAGAGAAGAACATTTTTGTCACTTGACTCCATACCTCAGCTATTTCCCGTTGGCTCGCTTTCTTTGCAGTCTCTCTCTCAGTTTGAAACTGCTTTCTTAGAGCTTCTAAGCGTTCAGCATGCAATTCTGCCTCCACTTTAGCTTCCTCAGATATCTGTTCTCTGTTTTGAAAAAGAAAGATGATAAATCACCTTTAGAAATTATCTTTGGAGGTAAGAAAGATCTGGAGAGGGATGTGCCATTTTCCAAAAGGTGAGTGATTAATAAGTGAGAAGATCAGTCACCAGGTAAGCCTCACTGACCTGGAGCTCATTAAAAGGGGGGGGGGGGGAAGCATTACCTATTAAGCTTTAAAAAAATAGTCCTTCAATATAGAGATCCAACCAAAAGAGTGAAACACATACTCCTGTTTTAACCAATCATGAATAGTCTTCAGCCAGCAACATTACACCAGAACATAAAATTTGCACAGATCACAAATACGAAAAACACCTTCTCTGCTTTAGCTTATACCTGTCTCCTATGTTAGTATGTTCACCACCTGAAAGAAAGTTCTGTGTGCACAGTGCACTTCCCTTGGGTACACATTTCACGGGGTTTTACTGGTATCTCAATCATATTTACCTAGGTGCAGTTTAGGACAAAACCTGAGTGGCTTGACCTAACTCGATGGGTTTGACCTAACTAACCTCAGGCCCACACTGTAACAGTGGCTCAGCGTCTGCCTAGACAGGGTCACCCCACTCCTGGGTAGGAATAACCCACCCAGGCTCCTGTTACTCCTTTTCCAAATCATGCTTTTAAAGGACACATAAGCTTTTGCTAGAAAAGGTCTGGCAGAAACATGAAATGTCCTTTCTAACCAAGATCTGTGAAATTTTGGTTTGACCTTCAGGTAGAGAAGCAGCTTGATACTAGATGAGGAAGAGTGGAAAATGAGCACACCCAGGCGCTGGCCTCTGCTGCGGCTCCGCTGTGTTTGGCTCCTTAACATGGCTCTGCTGGGAGGACTAGTTCACAGTCAAAAAAAGGGTATAAATGGGTTATGTGAATGAGCCAAACATACTCTCCCAGAGGCTCTTCCCTAATTTCACTGTGACTATACTGCCCTTACTTGAAGGTTTCCAAATTCTGTTGCTCAAGTTCTTTGCTTTCCAATTTCTCTTGGACATGGTCAAGCTTTGTTTGCAGATGGTTATTGGTCTGGAGAGCTTGCTCTAGGCTCATAGCCAGTTTCCTGTTGTCTTCTCTAGCCACATCTAGAGCTTTTTGTAGAGGCTCCATCTGAAAGAGAAAAGAGAGTTTTTAATTCCACTGTAACAGATGCAAAAAGTCCATAACACTGTATAGTTACTCCTTACTCTACACCAAATGCCATTGACACAATAATTAGTTGGAGTCAGGACCAGAGATTCCAGGTGCCTGGAACACATGTGAGAACTTTTTACAAACACTGCTTTGGAGGCTTTTAGAAGGCAATGGGAAAGGTATGCTCCATTGGTCACTAGAGAGCTTTGGAAGATAGAACTAACTTAATTTATCCAATTTTTAAATGTTTAAAGTAGTTAAATTACCCTTCCTGATCCTATGACCTTCTGGTCTCACTGCCTAAAGAGATAAGAACTGGCAATGGTTCGTTGAATATCCTTTTAGAAAAAGCTTATTTCTATAAAACATCCATGTGCATTTTATATACATGCATATGTATAGATACATTTTCATGTGTGCATACACCTGTGAGCACACATGTAATGTGTCCTGGTAGTGAAATAACTAGCTACTTCTGAGAGGGTATATATTCTCCAAGTCCTTTAACTTCTGCAGTCATTTATGCATTGATAAATGAAAAGAATCTGAACCATATAAGACAAAAAGAATTAGGCATAATTTTGGTCCTGGTTTCCCAATAATAATTCACTGTAAGATCGCAGGCCCATTTCCTATTTATAAATATATCACTATCCCAAACTCAAACTGGCCTCTACCTCACTGTTGTGCTGGGCATCCACGACTAGCATTCTGGCCTGCCACTGGTCCACTTCTGCTTCCAGCTTCTGCACCCTCTGTTGATTTAGAGCCCTAAAAATGGAAGCACATAAAGAGTGACTATAGAAAAGCGTCATCTAGGAATGATACCACTAGGAGTTACAGGGCACTTTTCTTTGAAGAAGCTCAAATAGCATATGTAGTAGGCTACAGATGCTCAGAATATCTGAGAGTTGGCAGGTGACAACTAGTAGCCTCAGCTTCAGGTTAGGAAATGAAGGCTCCTGTGGATTAAAAACTTGTCCCATCTATGGGACAAGTGTGGCTTAATACATTAAGCCAGCGATTTTCAACCAGTGTGCCACAAGAATTTTTAAAACATGCAATACCTGATTATTCAGTCAGGGGCACTGACCTCTTTTCCCTTGGATTGTCAAATAAACAAATGGCACTAGCCAACACAACAGTAGCTGTCTGGTGTGAGTGAATCAAAATCATACCTATTTTTTTTCGTCAGATTGGCAAAAATACATATATTTTGGTGTGCCACAGAATTTTAGTAATTAGTTTACATGTGCCATGAGATGAAAAAGGTTGAAAACTGCTGTGTTAAGCTATCAATACATGTCAATAACTAATTTATAAGCTGGTAATTTTATAATCTCTCTCTCTATATATATTCAGTGGTACAAAATTGTATCACCTCTACATGGATTGGGTTGATGATGAAATTTCTGCTTCTAAATACAACAGGTACCTAGAATTTTATTGTGAATGGTAAACAATATGTTTAATACTCTCCCCTCAAATTTTCTTTTTAAGTGCAGAAGTAATACACATTCATAATATGTAAAAAATAAAGATAAGCACAATGAAGAACAGAAAACTCACTTGTTCTCTCATAACAGAGGCAATATGCGCCACTAGTATATACATTATAACAGGTTCTAGAGGCCTTATTAAACTCAGACCATCTGTTCGTTAACCTAAGAGGGGAACTTTTATGTCATATTTGAAACATTGAAAGGAGTTTACCTATAAAACATGGCTAGAAGTTCTCAGAACGACTCATCTAAAATAATTATTAATCTTTAAATAGGACACTAATAAATGGATAATTACTCCAAGCTAAAGTAGACACTTAGCTTCAGTTATCTTGACAATTACAATTCTGTAGATCCAAGGCAAGTTTAAAGGTGTAACAAACAGCAAGGGTAAAACAGTCTATCACATGAATTTCTAAAATACATACTCCTTTACATCACTACAAAAATAAAGGAATTTTGAATTTCTGGAAATCATGTTAATTTCTAATTCCAGATTTTCCCTAACTTTAAACTAGTTCTTGGTTTTTTGACTTCACACTGCTCCTTACTACAGTGCAGCAGAAAATTACAAGTACAAAGACAGAAAAAGAATCTCTAGTACCTTTCTTTCTTGAGGCCCGCAATCTCTGAATCCCTGCGCCCAAGCTCTATTTGTACTTTTTCCAGAGCACCTTGCATCTTACTGTGAGAAGCCAGCACATTCTCCAACATGATTGTAACTTTGCAGTTGTCTTCTTTAGCTTCTGCCAACTGTCGCTGAAAATTTCCCACCTAATAGAAAATGAAACCAGGCAAAGATATTTGATTCTTTCTGATGATTCTCCCGGGGCTGAGTCCTGTTACTTCTAAGAAAAGAGTATGAAAACAAGGCATGGAAGAATGCTGAGAGGAATAACTGAAGAATATTTTACTTTTATTTTGTTTCTTAAGTTATTGTGACTTTGAGAAAAAGAAAACTGGATCCCAGATCCAAAGGAGGATTCTGAAGTGCTTCCCAACTATTGGCATGTCACACGCAGCACATATGTTAACTAAAGACACTGGGACCAACAACTTGGGTCAAGAAGTGGTCCCAGACTGGCCTGCTCTGGCCCTGGTCCGCTATCTTATGATAGGAGCAGAAGAGAACACATCTGAAGCCCATCAGAATTATCTCAGGATTAAAGGCCATAAGAGAAAGTGGGAGCTGCTGAAAAATGGTATAACTCACAGCTCTCTTCATGAGGCAAAATCCAGCAACTGCTGTCAAGGAGAAGTTTGGGATATGACTAAGCACACACCGTTTAAGTAGGAAGCATTTAGTAATTTAATTTAACATGAAACAGCAGTTAATACCATGGTAATAAAGCATGAGTAAGCAGGTTATTACCAAGATCAGCTGTGTTTCAACAGAAAAAATTAGGACTTTTGATTAAGACAGGAAGTTAAAAAAACGGACTAAATTATGCATTTTTAAGGAAAACATTTTAATGTGCTTCTAAAGTTTTCTTTAGGAAAAAAAAAATCCTCCTCTGATCAGTCCTCATTGTTTCTTACTAAAGGTAACAAGGAATGAAGGAATATGGCTTGTGAGAGATCATAAGCGCCTCATGCCAATGACAGGCTTTCAGAAAGGACTGGTGCCTTACCTTCTTGTGTTCTCTGTCCTCCAAAGCCTCGAGGTCCCCTTTCAACTTGTGACTCTCCTTTAGCGCTGCATCACGACACTTCACCACTTGTGAGAGCTCCTCTTCATTCTTTTCAAGAATGGATTTTACCTTAGTAGGAAAAAAAAGAAAAAGAAATGACTTTTCCAAAGCACAATAAATCAGCAATTGGAGTAAGACACAGCAATTTAGAAAACAAACTTAAAATGTTTAATTAAATATGCTTATTTATTACTATTATACAGAAAATAAGCTTTATTAGCTGTTTTTCCCTTTAAAGAAAACTCCAAAACAAAAATAAACTTGTGTGAATCAACATGAGCAAACCTAATATATGACAATCTCCATGGAAGTACAGAATAAGGGATAAGGGAGGTATGGCTATGAAGGTCACAGGTAAAATGGGGGAGAAATTTATCATCATGAAATTTGAAAATAACATAATGCACGAATTAATATAATAAGAGCAAAGATAAGTACTAAATAGTGTCAAGGAGATAATGTCACAGAAGAGTGAATGCTACCCAGAAGCAGTGTATTTTATATTCCTGAAACACTTTTAGGGTATCTACACAATCATTTCAGATTATCTTCACACTTCAAATATTACTCCTTTAAAAAATATTTTATTTTGAAATAATTATAGGCTCACTGATGTTGCAAAATAGTGCAAACAGTCCCATGTACTGCTTCTAATGGTGACATCTCATATTGCTGCAGAGTTCAACATCAAAACCAGGAAACTGACTTTGGTACATTACTGTTAGAGTGGCTAGACTACAGAACTTACTCCGTTTTCACCATTTTTTTTTTTTTTTTTAACGTGCATTCATCTGTGTGTGTGTGCACACGTCTATGTAATTTCATCCCATGTACATTGTTTGCGACCACCACCACCATCAAGATATAGAACTGCTCCATCACCACAGAAAAATTCTCTTGCGCTACTTCTCTGTATTCACACTCTCCCCCAAACCCATCCTTTGTCTCCTGGTAAGCGCTAATTTGTTCTGTCTCCATAGTTTTGTCATTTCAAGAATGTTATTTTAAACACTAAAATATATAACATTTGTATAAGTAGTATTCACATTGTTCTTTTTAATAGCTTTGCTGAGGTATAACACATACAATAAGCTGTACGTACTTTAAATGTACAGTTTTGATAAACATAAACTCTTGAAACAGTAATCAAGATAATATGTCCATTACCCCCAAACTTCCAGATGCCTCTTGGTAACCTTCCTCCCTTCTGTCTCTCCCTGTTCCTCCACCTCCACCCAAGGCAACCACTGATCTGTTTTTTGTTACAATAGTTTTTATTTTCTAGAATTTTTAATAAATGGAATCATATTGTATATACTTTTTGGAATGGCTTCTTTCACTCAGCATAATTGAGATTCATTCACTCTGTTGCATGTATCAGTAGTTCATTTGTTTCTTTTGCTGAACAGTATTCCATCATAGGGCTCTACTGGAATTATTTATCCATTCACCTGCTAGACACTTGTTTCCAGCTTTTAGCTATTACAAATAGAGCTGCTGTGAACAACTGTGTACAAGTCTTTGTGTAGACATGTTTTCATTTATCTTTGGTAGATACTTAGGAGTGGAATGGCTGGGTCATATGGTAGTAGTACATTTCACTTTTAAAGAAATTACCAAATTATTTTCCAAAGTGGCTGTACCATTTTACATTCTCTTCAGCAGTGTATGACAATTCCAGCTGCTCTGCATTCTCACTAACACCTGGTATGATCAGTTTTTCAATTTTAGACATTCTAGTAGTTGTATGGAAGTAATTCATTGTGGTTTTAACTTGCAATTCCCTAATGATTGACGTTTAACAACTTTTTAAGTGCTTATATACCATCCATATATCTTTTCTAATGAACCGTCTTCACATACTTTGCCCATTCTTTTTATTGGGTTTTCTTCTGAATGAGTTTTGAGTTTTTAATACATTCTGGAGACAAGGTCTTTATCAGACATGTGATTTGCAAATATTTTCTTGCAGTCCATAGCTTATCTCTTCATTCTCTTAGCAATGTCTTTGAAGAGCATAAGCTGTCAATTTATCATTCTTTTCCTTTATGGATTATGCTTTTGATGTCAAATCTAAGAAATCTTTGTGTAATCCAAGATCACAAAAATTTTCACGTATGTTTTCTTCTAGAAGGCTTAATAGTTTTGGGTTTTACAATTAGGGCTCTGATCCATTTTGAGTTAATTTTTATATATGGTGTGAGGTAGGGCTCAAAAGTTTTTGTTTGTTTTTGAATGTGGATATCTGACTGCTCCAACACCATTTGTTAAACACACCATTCTTTCTCTACTTTCACATTTGTTGAGAATGAAATGTTCACAAAATTAATTACTTTGACTAGGTAGCACATTTACTTTATTTTTAAGGTACAAAAGGATAAAGTGAAATCTCCCAGCCACCCAGTCTGCTTCCTCAAAAATAATATTGCCAATTTATTATGATTCATTTTAGAATATTCTATGCATTACAAGTCACTGCATACATGGTGTCCCCCCAAAATGTATACACACTTAAAAAGCTGATAGCTCTAGATTCTATTACATTATAAAAATGAAATATATTTTAATAAACACTGCCTTTGTAATTATTCAAAGTGTGTATACATTTTGGGGGGATACTCCGTATGTATATACAATTGGCCCTTGAACAACACAGTTTGAACTCCACAGGTCATATAATTTATATATCTATCTCTTTTCAAGCAGTATTCCAAACCATGGATATACCATGGATATCCATGGATATACCATGATATCCATGGAAAAAGTCCTAGAAGTACAATTGTGGGGTAAAGTGATAAATACTGCCAAATTGCCTTCCATATGAGATGTACTATTTTATACTCCCAACAGAAACAAAGAAGAATGTCTTTTTCCACATCTTCCTCAACATTATTACACTTTCTTAAAACTTTTCACCTGTAACATTTAAAATACTTGAACTTTTTCTGTAAGGATCCAAGAAAAGAATGAATATAGTTGACCTTTGAACAACACAGACTTGAACTGCACGAGTTCACTTATATGTAAATTATTTTCAATAAGTACTGTACTGTTTTTGATGCACAGTTGGGAGTCTGTGGATGCAGAGGGCTGACTATATGCACTGATCCATGCTATTTTTATAGGGGACTTGAGCATCTGTGAATTTTTGGTATTTATGAAGGATCCTGGAAACAATGCCCCGTGGGTACTGAGGGACAACTTAAGTTTTGGGAAAGCCAAATGTTATATGTAGACTTTTGATTGCGCAGGAGGTTGACACCCCTAACTCCCATGTTGTTCAAGGGTCAACTGTATAGTTTTTATAATTTTACTAGTATATACAAGATACATATCTGAAATAGTACTTTCAAAGTTTAAATACCAAGCAAAGATGGATGCTCTAAAAAGTTTTCTTTGGAAAATATTTTCTGATGTTCAAGTTCTTAGGGCTTCTATTGTATTTCTATTTTAAAATAAGGCTTTACCCAAGTATCTTAATTTGAACATTAAGATTAGGTAGACATTTTGAATTAAATAATAAATCAAAATTGGGTTTTAGAAATCTCAATGGTTACTGTTAAGGGAAATCTGATATTTTCTATGTCCAAAAAAAAAAAAAATTATGTGATAGCTAGAACGGTTTTGATTTGTATCATCAGTATCCCCTATTTGTGAAAAGCCTAATTTCCTGTTGTTACTCATACCTCCAAACATTATCTTTCTGGATTGTCACTACTATTCTTCATTGTTGTATAAATCTGAAATTTCCTAATGATTTAATTTGTGGTCTTCACTTACCGAATCTCGTTTAAGAAAATGTGATGACTCATAATTTTTAAATGGTCTTGAGGCAAGAATGTCTATTTTACCTTCCAGTCTTCCCTCCATGGTTTTAATAGCATTCAAAAGAGTCTTCAGAGAGATTCTAGAGTCTCCAGTCTCCTGAGAAGATCTCACAGAAGTAAGGGTAGGTGCAAAGGTCACATGGCGTGTAGAGTATGGAATAAAACTGGGTAAACCAACTGATGTTCTTTCCTTTACACCGGGTCTACAGCTTTCAGGGAATTTTGAAGGCACAGATCTCTCTGGAGATTTCCTTCTTTTTGGAGGCATCACCAATTAAAAATAATAAAATCAACTGAACCTAGAGTTACTTTTCAGAGTCCCCTTTACTAGGATGACAACAGTGTTCTAAATGGAGCCGCAATGGAAAAGATAATGTGAAAGCGTGTTCCGTTGCTTTCAGAATGAAGAAATCCCACCGCCAGAAATGTCCGAGTGAAGCAGCAGACCTTAAACACCCGTAGGAGAGCGTGGCTGATGAGGTGCCCTTTACCAGCAAGTAGAGCCAGGTGGTTGGAACCCTAACGGAATTCCATTTGGAGAGACATTCTAGTTCCTTGGTTACCAAAGGTATACATATACAAGTGTTAAAGATACAGAAATTACACATGCTTAGAGAGTGTCAAAGAAATTACATGCCCAGTAAATCTGTAAATCATTGAAATGAATCACTTTCTTTCAGTAACACATTCCTGGATTATTTTTCGCACAAAATATTTTATATCTTATTTATCAACTTTCTCTATTCATTTGTTAAAATGTTATCAATCTTGCCCTGGCCCGGTGGTTCAGTTGGTTGGAGCATTGTCCCGTACACCAAAAGGAGGTTGTGGGTTCGATTCTTGTTCAGGGCACATACAAACGTTGTGGGTTTAATTCTCTCTCCCTCCTTCTCTCTCCCTCATGCTCCCTCTCCCCCCCCTCTTCCCCCTTCCCCTCTCCTCTCCCCCCCTTCCTCTCTCCCCCCCTTCCTCTCTCTACCAAAAAAAATTAAAAAATGTTATCAATCTTAATAGTCACCATGCTGACAAGCAAGCACCTGCTCTGCTAATACCTCTTTCAAGTAAGCAGTTGGTTGCAGGTGTATCTTGTTGCCTATAATTAAAATAAGATACTTGTTCCTCATGTCTGCTAGTAGTTATGAGGCTCAAATTATAAAAACACTTCCTCTATGAAAGCATTTCTCCATGCTTCCTTTGTAATGTGCTTCCTGTGAATGCTCAAAATACAATCCATTTTGTTTCTGAAAGACATACTTTCTATTCTATAATAAAGTTTATTGAGCACATTTCTAAGCCTCAACTTAGAGCATAAATGAGTTGAATGTCCCAGTTCTGCTTCGGGCATCTTTATGAATTCTTCTATGGCTTAGCAGAACGTTGTACTTACTGTGTGTTTAAAAAATGCTTATTGAGTTAAATGAGAGACTATTCATCTTTCTGGGACTGTATGGTAAGGTGAGGAAATAGGCATCAATTTCTTAAATATCAACATAATTGAACAGCAATCTGTAGCTATTAATCACACCTGAGTATACTTGCCCTCTAGAGCCTTATTCAACTTGCGCAGATGGTCATTCTGTGAGCGAGTTTCAGTAAAAAAGTGTAGCTGTTCTTCTAGCTGTTGAACTTTTATCTAAGAAAAAACAAAAGAATAATAAAAATAAGCCTCATTAATAAGATACATATATGTAGATATTCCACAACGAGAAGATTTCGTGAGTTTCAAAAAAAAATTAGAGAACCATTAAAATTTGTAAAAAGCAATCCTAAGTTTCTCTAATCATGCAAAGAATGCTATTGCAACTGAAATATGTAGCTACTTCAACAGCTAAAAGTAAGCTATGTGTTAGTTACTACATGTTAATTTACATGTACAGAGATAATTCATCTGGTTTCTACTGCTTATGGAAACTCCAAATTAACATGACTAATGAATATAACAGTGAGACTTCATAGGTAATAAATTTGAATTTTAAAGGAACTGTGGTATCTAGCATTCAAACTTTTTTTCAATATGGAGAATTAGAATTGTAAACATGCAAGGAGGAGACAGTCTTGTGTTTTTACTGACAGAATTACAAAAGTTGAATAAATGTAATTATACAAGTGAATTGTATTTTAAAACTAACTCATCAAAATGACTACTCACTTCTTTGTCTTTAAAGAAAATTATCATTTGGGGAAAATGATTAATTATCATTAATGTTTACTCACAAATCTCCAAATTGTATGTTTTTCTACATTTTCTTCATCTTAGTCCCAACTCTCTCATACAAATCAACAACATTACTGAGCCTATTCTTAAATCAGGAAAATTTTCACCCAAAATATTTATTTAAATCAACTTTTTCCTCTCTTGATATCTTGTTTCCTACCCGTGGAGGGCAAACACCCCTTGGATGGAACTACTGGACATTTTAAAGAACTGTTAAAATCTGAGTGCTTATAAGTTTTTTTTGAGATTGCATGAGAACACATTTTGTCTTAGGAAATATCTCTTGAGCCATCAGCAGGATCCTTCTTTCTTTCATATTTGCCTGTTTCTGTTGCTCTTTTCCACAGTGCACAGTATAAAAACATGTGCTGTGGCTCCCCAAAGCCGTTAGTAAAAATTAATCATGGTTTTCATTTAAGGTTCAGAATTAAAATTGCTGCCCCTAAAGGAGGGTATTGATGCAACAATTATTCTCATTTTAAACATAAGCAAACTGTTAACCTATAGAGCCCAATGGAAAATGGACTGATTAACTTTGAAGACTTTCAATTGTGCCTCTCTCCAAGCAAAACACAGAATATCCTTATACCACAATATTTCTTAGGTAATTTACCCTACATCAGCCTCTGGGGTACTCAATAAAATGACCTAAAACTTGTCAGATAGCATGTTCATATTCAAAAGCACTTTAATTTCTACACTGAATTTCTTATTTGGCAGGATTTCTAATTCAGGACATTCAAATGGGAAAGGACATAAAAGCAAATAAATCCTGCTGCCCCCAGATCGCTAGTATTTCTATGTCATTAATACCCAAGCAGTTTCCATAGTTAGCTTATCAGCCAGTCTCAGGAACAGCAGTAACTTAGGTCAAGGTCATATCCTCATATTGTTTCAAATGATCTAAATATATACAGATATGGATGCACATACTTAATATAAAACTATATAAATATAAAAATATGACACTAGAAACTATGAGACAACTAACAAATAGATGGAAAGGAATTCTTATTTGATATTGATATGCTTTGTAAGGCAAGTATTTAAAGTAATGCAATTAATAAATTTTCTAGGTTTTTTCCTTCACTACATATAGTAAATTTGAAATGAAGTAGGACATGCCTACAGTGTTAGCCCCTTCACAGTTTGAAACGAACTTCAGAGTTAAAACAACCTGAACTACTAAAGTGTGAAAATACATTCAAGAAATTGTGATAATTTCAGTGTAGCATAGACTTTTATCTTTTGAAAACCCTTGGCTAATATTCATATAGTAGAACACCAAGCAGCAATTCAAACCAGAGAATTACAGCAACAAGCAACAGGACGACTCTCTCAATTATAATGTTGGGTGAAATAAACAAGACACAAAAATACAGGGTGTCCCCCCAAAATGTATGCACATTTTGAATAATTATTAATTCCAATGGGTTAAATATGAAAATAAAGAAACATCAATTGAGCTATCAGAAAAAGTGTGTATATGTTTTTTGGGACACCCTGTATATACACTGTATTATTATTCAAAGTTCAAATATAGGGAAAATTAATCTGAGGTTTAGAAGGCAGGATGGAAATTACCTTTCTAGGGGATATTGACTGGAAAAGTCTATGAAATGAGTTCTGGGAATGTGCTATTTCTTGATCTGAGTGCTGATCATATGAGTAGCTTTACTTTGTGTAAATTCACTAGGCTGTGATCTGTGTATTTTTCTGTACATATGTTATAGTCCAATAAAAATTTATTAAAACAAAACAAACAAAACCTTTGCCTAATCTCCCAATTAAAGTTACAAATGCAGCTGCTTATAGGGGCTAGGCAACTAACATAATATTTGAATCCAGTTAGTATAAAAGTAGTAGGGCCAACGGTAGAGTAGAGTGAGCCTAAAGCACTCAAACTGACATGTTTAAAAAAATAAAGGATTGGATATCCATCAGACATATCTAGTAATATCCCATCTATTCATCATTCAACTTAACCACCACAACATTACTAGTACAGTTGAAACCTGCTGTGTAGCCTACCTCAACCAAATCTCCTCCCTTGATCCTAGAGTTTGGAGAATGTGGTATTTATTATTTGCATTTCTTTTTAATAATTTTACTATAAATGTATCCCTAAGCAGCATGTAGTATTTAATATTTTTTATACTTGCTTATCACACAGCTATCATCTTGTACTTCCTCTACCCATCTATCAGACTATTCTTTTTCTAAAGATTTAGTTCAAAGTAAATAGAAGACATACACTTCTCAGCATGAGTTTTTACAACTCCCCAGGTGAGTCTACTGTGCAGCTAAGCCTAAGAGCCACCAATTCTACTGGAGTTGGTTTGAGGCAGAACTAGCCATATCAATGGCAAGCTTTCTGCTCTGTGGGTATCACAGGGCCAGAACCCAAAGGCAGCAAAAGGAGAGTAGTAGTATCATCCCACTCACTCAAGTCTATTCTGTTGCCTCACAGTACCAATTTCCAGGGTGATTTCTTTTCAGAAATGTTACAAAAATTTAGCAAAAAAAGAAAGAGAGAGAATATAGGCTCTCTACATTCTCAGTAAATGACCTTGCATTAAATAAACAATTATAATAAAGTTTCAGATAGTCTCAGAATGGACTTTGGCTTCAGAATTTTAGGTTTCAGCATTATAGGATAGGTATGTGAATAGAAGTCACCTAGATTTTAATGCAGTAACAAAGTTAGGGAGGTTCAAAGGCTTGTCCAAAGTTACAGAATTAGTAAATGACAGGCTAGGTCCTCTCAAAATTCAGCAATATTTAGTTTGACAATCAGCATTAAAGTTAGATGACAAAATTCAGAAAATAAAATCTCATACCTGGAGTTTTCCTTTTTCATAGGCCAGTTTATTTTTACTCTCAGTAATTTTTCCCAAGACCTTTTCCACCTTCTGTTGGGCAAGCTGATAAAGCAAAAACAGATATCCATCAGTACCTCCAGGCAAAGAAGGGAATAACCATTTTCCTTTTTAAACAAGTATTTGCACCCTTACCATTTTTATATTAATGCAACCAGGATTCATATTTATTGGCTACTGCCGCCTCTTATCTTTCCCTAGACAGCCAATCATAGTGCTAATATGCAACCTGTTGAGAGGCAAAGGAAAGTGAGTGCCTCAAGAGTCACAGACTTCACTTTTCTTTGTTCATTAATTCTATTTTTGTTACATTAATTATTCCTTTGTAGTTGTGATCCAACCCAGATGTGGGGTGGTTGTATCAGTGGTTACAGAAATACAGTTTGAGGATCATACAGTTCTTGAAGAGATGGGATCTGTGGATGATCACAACCACTTGGACAGTAGGGGATGTTTCAGTTATTATAGTAAAGGACAGAAACTCAAAACACACGTTTGTTTGTTTTTTGCTTTTTAAATATGTCTTTATTGATTTCAGAGAGAGGAAGGGAGAGGGAGAGAGAGAGTCATTGATCAGCTGCCTCCTGCACACCCCCCACCAGGGATCGAGCCCGCAACCTGGGAATGTGCCCTCACGGGGAATCAAACCGTGACCTCCTGGATCCTAGGTCGATGCTTAACTGCTGAGCCAGGCCTGGCCAGGCAATCAATGCTTCTTAAACACCTACTATGTATTAGGCGCTAGGCAAGGGAGTATATTATTAACTATTGTTCTTGCATTAAAAGAGAATGAAGGCAGATGCATAAACAGGTCAATTTCTAATCGATGTAGCAATTATTCTGATATGGATATGCACAGTATGCTGTGGGAACCCCAGTTAGGGAACCCCTTGGCAATGAAAGGAAAAGATGTTAAAAACCTGCCCAGGTCACACAGTAAATGGAGCCAAGGGTTGAAATCAGGACTGCCCGAGTTCACATCTGAAGGGGGTGTGGGGGGGTACATACAACACACACTCACTCGTGTGTATCTATAAAAATCAATAAGAGGTTAAACTACCAGGTAGCTTTTATTGAAAATTTCAAGCGTTAACTCTCAAAGAACAAAAATACACTGCCAGCACTGAACCAAAATAGGTTTAATAGTATTACTAAAATTTTTAAAAAAAATCCTGAAATCTCTACCTCTTTCCTCAGACTCCTACAGCCAACTGAAATACTTCCCAGCATGCTTGGTCAGAGAAGATTCTAGGTGGAGACATACAGATCTGCAAGCTGGAGCTGAGGTGGGTTATCACTGGAAGTCTTTATAAAGAGGTGTGGTCTGCAGGCAAGAATTAACCTTGACCAAATCACTGGCAAGATCTGTCAGTCCATAGTAAGGTACGGCCACAGGCCTGCTCACTGGCAGTGGGGGCATGGAAGAATTAGGCAGACTAAGATGTGGTCTGCCAGAAAGACCAAAAGGAGATGGGTAAATAAGCCCTGCTGAGACCTGGCCAACCAACAAAGAGCATGGATGAATCTTTAATCTCATGGGAGGGAGGACTGGTCTGAGATAGCACCAGGATTTACAGTTAATGCCTCCTGTCACTCCAGTGGGAGTTTAAAGGTCCGCCCCCCCGGGTCAATTCAGATACCAAGAATTCAATAAATGTTAGCTATCTACTATGTGCTTCACATGTATTAACTTAATCCCTGAACAACCCCCTAATAACAGCATTTTCACCCCCATCTTGACTGATTAAGAATCTGAGGCTCAGAGAGGTTAAGAATCACAACCAAGATCATAGCCAAAATTAAAACCTAGGCAGGCTGGCTCTAAAGCCATGAAAATGTAAAAGGATTTATACTTACTCTGTAATTTTTCATAGTTGAAGTAATGAGCAGCTTATGACACAGTTTGAGAGAATTTAGCTCAGAGTAAGATAAACTCATATTAGGGACTTCCATGGAATTTCCAAAGATTATTTGCATGTTATAGAAGCAATAATTAATTTTTTCAAGTAGTGAAAAGCACATAGGAAATGTATTAGCTGCTTCACAGACCAATCATCTCTTTAAATCCCCTTTACCACTTGGAGAAGATGTTTTAAGAACTCTACCATTTATCTGTAATGCACTGACCTTCTAAAATAGCTTTTAGAAATCAGACTTACAACTGATTACCTAATGGATGAAACTGTCAGGGGGGAAAAATACAAGTTTCTTCCTCATAATTTATAGAAGAGTAGATATTTTTAAAACATTAGAAACATTTGTGCTTTTCAGCATTATGGATCATCTGTGTAGGCAGATGTTTAATAGCTGCCTTAAATCTTGTTTTCTTAAGTCCTCCGTTGTGTGAATGCTGTAGGGATTTATGCCTCATTTAGCATGAGTTTTTCAGGATTTACCACAATCATTAAAACACAAGCAAATGAAGAAAACCCATCTCCTGACCAGATCTCTCTTAAAACTCATTAGTCAATAATTCCTACTGCAGACTGACCTTTTTATACCCACCCCATGGTAATCAGATGTGTCTTGCTGAAGTTCTCGGCAAGCCAACTGCTCTGCCAGGTCCTTGTTCTTTCCCTCCAGAGCCTGCAGGCTTTGGGTTAATGCATTTATGTCTACCTTTAAAAAAGCAGGAGAAAAGAAGCCTATTTACTACCTATAAATAGAGATCTATTTATGCCAGATTCAAAAATATTAACTTACTTTAAAAATGACATTTGCAACTGTAAAATATAAGGTATCTTATGAACATGTTCTCCTGCCTTTATATTTGGGTATTTTCAATCCAATCGCTCTGTGATGATTTAAAAAATTTTTTTTCTTTTACATTTTTTCAACTTTTCTAGTTGTCTTCAGCAGAAGGTTTTATTACAAATTACATAGTTCACATTTACTAGAAATGGAAGTCTTTCTGGTAGTCGGCATTTATTTAAATATTAATAACTACTCAAACTCATGAAATTCTTATATACAAATCTAAAAAATATGTCCAATATTTGATATGCTGAAAATTACAAAATACTGATGAGAAATAAAAAAACTAAATAAAATAGAGAAATAATTCATATTCACATATTAGAAGATTAAATATTGCTAAGATGACAATTCTCTCTAATCCCAACTACCACTGTGTGGGCTAATTTACCAGCATCCACCCTTTGTTGGGGTCTGGACTGTGGGGCTATATAAAATATGCCTTATAAGAAATACTAAAGGGAGTTCCTCAGGTTGAAATAAAAGGGCACTAGATAATAACTGGAATCCACTTGATGAAATAAAGAATACAGTAAAAGTTTTAACACAGGTACATGTAAAATATATATAAAAACATTTTTTATTTGTCACTCATTTGGTTACCCATAAATCAAAATTATATAGTAAAAGAAAGGACAAGGGAATTAAAACAGTGCACTAGAAATATCATGTAATACAAAAGAAGGCAGTCATGAGAAAAAGAACAAAAAGCAAATTGTGAAGTAGCAGATGTAAATCCCACCTATCAGTAATTAAACACTCTGACTGAAACAGAGATAGACAAAATTAATTTTTTAAAAAGGTCCAACTTTATGTGTTTATAAGAGACACATTTTGGATCCAGAGACACAAATGAATTCAAAGTAAAAGGATGAAAAAAGATGTACTATGTAAACAAACCCAAAAAGCACTGGAGTGGCTACACTAATATTAGACAAAATAGACATTAGGACAAAAATCTGTGAAATAAGGGCATTATATATTGAAAAAAGGGTCAATCCTTCAAGAAGATATAACATTTATAAATATACCTGCATCTAACAAGAGAGCCCAAAAGTACACTGAAGCAAAAATTGGAAGAACTAAAGGGAGAAATAAACAGTTCAACAATAATATTTGGAGATTTCAATATCCCACTTTCAATAATGGATAGAGCAACCAGACAGAAGATCAGTGAGGAAATAACTGGCTTGAATATCACTATAAAGCAATTACACCTAATGGACATCTACAGAACAGTCCTCCCAACAACAGCAGAATATACATTTTTCTCAGGTGCCCATGCAACATTCTCCAGGATATGCCATATTTTAGGCCATAAAACACTCTTAGATTTGAAAGAACTGAAATTACACTAAGTATGTCTGCCAACTACAATGGAATAAAATTAGAAAGCGATAAAAGAAGGAAATTTTGGAAATTCACATATATGGGACAATTAACACACTTAAATAACCAATGGGTAAAAGAGTAAGTTACAAGGAAAATAAAGAATACTTTGAGATGAATAAAATGAAAACACAGCATGACAACACTTACTGTGTTCAGCTAATGCAGTGCTTAAAAGGAATTTTATAGCTTTAGACACCTATATTAAAAAGGAAGAAATATCTCAAATGAAAACCTAAGCTTCCCTCTTAAGAAATCAGAAAAAAGAAGAGCAAATAAGACCCAAAACAAGCAGAAGGAAGTACATAAAAAGAATTGGAGCAGGTACAGAATAGTGAATAGAAAAACAGAGAAAATTGGTAAAACCAAGTTGGTTCTTGAAAAGATCAGCAAAATTGACAAACCTTTAGCTCTACTAACCAAGAAAAAAAAAAAGAGGACACAAGTTACTAACATTAGGAATGAAAGATGGGGCATTAATACTGATCTTACAGAAATAAAGAAAAGGGGTTACCATGAACAAATGTATTCCAACGAACGGATAACAGATGAAATGAATTCATAGAAACACCCAAATACTGAATGATTATTTTAAAAAGTAGAAAATTTGAATAACCTATAACAAGGAAAGAGACTGAATCAATAATAACAGTTAAAAACAAGACAAATCAAAAATTTCCCACAAAGAAAAACCAGATGGCTTCACTGGTGAATTCTATAAAACACTGAAAGAAGAATTATCACCAATCCCTCACGAACTCTTTCCAAAAATATAAGGGGAGGGAAAATTTACACAATCATTTTAAGAGGCCAATATTACCTTGACACCAAAGCCAGGCAAAGACATCACAAGAAAACTACAGAATAATATCCCTTATTTATACAGATAAAAAAATCCTCTACAAAATACCAGCAAGCTAAACCCAACAACCTATAAAAAGGATTATGCACCTGAGCAAGAGAAATTTATCCCCAGAATTAAAGCTTGATTCAGCACTTAAAATCAACTAATGTAATATACCATAGTAATAGAATAAAGGACAAAATCCACCATATTATTTTAACAGAAACAGAAAAAGCACTTGTCAAAATTCAACACACTTTCATGATAAAAATTCTCAACAAACTAGGAACATAAGGTAGTTTTCTCATTCTGATAAAGGACATTTACCAAAAGCCCTCAGCTAACATCATACTTAATGGTGACAAACTGAAAGCTTTCCCCCTAAGAAAAGGATGTCTGCTCTTACCACTTCAATACTGTACTAAAGGTTCTAGCCAAGTCTATTACACAAGAAAAAGAAATAAAAGGCAGCAAAATTGGACAGGAAGAAATAAAGCTACCTCTATTTGCAAATGACACAATATTATATAGAGAAAATATAGGATATCCCAAAAAATGTATACACACACTTTGAATAATTAATTATAAAGGTGGTGTTTATTAAAACACCTCTCATTTTCAATATTGAACCATGAGCTGTTAAAGTATGTATATATTTTTTGGAGAGACCCTGTATATCGAATATTGCATTACGATCGCAATATTCCCCAAACTGATCCACAGATTCAATATAAGCCCTATCAAAATTCCAGCTGCTGCTGCCTTTTTTTTCTTCTTCCAGAAATGGAAAACCTAATCCAAAACAATCTTGAAAATGAAAGTTGGAGGACTCGCATATCTCGATGATTTTGAACTTACCACAAAGCTACAGTAATCAAAACTGTGTGATACTGGCATAAGGACAGACATATAGATCGATGTAATAGAACTGAGAGTCTAGAAATGTATCTACGGTTAATAGATTTTTTTTTTTACAATTAATTGATTGATTCCCCCCCTCCCCCAATGGAAAGAAAAGTCTTAAAAAAATTATGCTGGGACAACTGGATATCCACAGACGAAATAATGAAATTAACCTCTGCCTAACACCATATATAAAATTAACTCAAAATGAACCTAAACATAATATGTAAACCTATAAAATTCTTTGAATAAAAAGCAGGTATAAATCTTTGTGACCTTGGGTTAGGCAACAGTTTCTCATATGTGATACTTCAAGTACAAGCAACAAAAGGAAAAAAAATATATAAACTACATAAAAATCTAAAACTTAAAAAAGACAATCCATAAATTGAGAGAAAATATCTGCAAATCACATCTGATAAGAGTCTACTACCCAGAATATCTAAAGAACTCTTACAACTTAACAATTAAAAGACAAAAAACCCTGTTTAAAAACAGGCAAAAGATCTAAATAGACATTTATCCAAAGAAGATGTACAAATGGCCAATAAGCACACAAAAAATGATCATTATTAACATTAGGGAAATGCAAATCCAAACCACAATGAGATACCACTTTTGCACCCACTAGGATAGCTAGAATCAAAACCCCCAAAACAACAAGTGCTAATGAGGATGTGGAGAAACTGGAATCCTTGTACATTGCTGGTGGGAAAATAAAATGGCTGAGCACCACAGAAAACAGTCTGATGGTTCTTCAGAAAATTAAGCCATACATTAACTTTCCATATGACACAGTAATTCCACTCCTAGGAATATAACCCAAAGAACTGAAAACAGGCACTTAAACAAATACACGTACATATATTTATAGCAGCACTAATCACCACAGCTAAAAGGTAGAAACAATACAAATGTCCAGTAACAGATAAATTGTGGTATATATGTGGGAGTTAGAAGCACCACCTCTGTGCAGTCGAAAATCCATGTATAACTTTTGACTCCCCTAAAACTTAAGTTGTCCCTCACTATCCACAAAGGATTGGTTCTAGGGTCCTTGTGGATGCCAAATTCCACAGATGCTCAAGTCCCCTATATAAAATGGCTTAGATCAGTGCACATAGTTGGCCCTCTACATCTGTGGATTTCCAAACACAGGTCAAAAACAGTATAGGTATTTATTGAAAAAGATCCATGTATAAGTGGACCTGTACAGTTCAAACCTGTGTTGTTCAAGAGTCAACTGTATATATACACAATAAATATTACTCAGCCATTAAAAGAAGTACTGATACATATAAACAATGTGAATGAACCTAAAAAATACTATGCTAAGTGAAAGAAGCCAGACACAAAAGATCACATATTGCAAGATTATATTTATAGGAAATATAAAGAATAGGAAAATCTAGAGCGTGAGAATGCAGACTGGTGGTTGTCAGGCTGGGGGAAGGAAGGGATGAGGAGTGATTGCTTAAAAGGAGTGAGGTTTCCTTTTGGGGTGATGAAAATATTTTGGAACTAGATAGAAGTGATGGCTGCACAACATTGTGAATGTACTAAATGCCACTGAATTGTTCACTTTAAAATGGTTGATTTTATATTATGTGAATTTCACCTCAATTAAAAAAAAGATACTTCATATCCACTAAGATGGATAGAATAAATTGAAAAATTTTTTTTTGATATTCAAGTAAAAATTTATTGACTTTAGTAAGAATTCTTACATATTTAATACTGTTTCTAATTTATCATAGGAGTTACTTCCCAAAACTGTTCATCACAGCTGGATTGAAAGAATATTTGGGAAATGTGGCAATGTTGTTTATATAAATAGACGACACTGTAAGTCTACTAGAGATCCAAAGACATTTGCCTTGTGGAATTTGGAACAAAAGAACAAGTATCAAAAGCAATTGAGGTAGGTCTAGAATGTTTTTAGTTTCAGAAAAAGTACATCCATCCTGGAATCATGAACATCCTTTAACATTTTGCTGAAACATTTTGCTGAGCTATGAGAATGGGTGACTGCTGTTTGTGTAATTTAAAAAAAAATAGTAGAAGTGAGGATGTGGAGATACTGGAATCCTCATACATTGCTGGTGGGATTGCAAAATGGTAGTCACTTTGTAGAAGTTTGGCAGTTTCTAAAAATGATAAACAGACTCATCACATGACCCAGTAGTTTCACTCCTAGGTATATACCAAAGAAAATTAAAAACATATGCTCACCAAAAAACTGCAAAAACATTCATTGCATTATCATTAGTAGCCAAAAAGTGGAAACAGCCTGAATGTCTATCAGCTGAGGAATGGATAAACAAAATGTGGTATATTCATACATTAAATATTATTCAACTATAAATAGAATGAAGTACTGACATATGCTACAATGGATAAACCTGAAAGCATCATGCTAAGTGAAAGAAGCCACACCAAAAAGGCTACATACTGTTTGATTCTATTTATATGAAATGTCCAGAAGAGATAAATTCAGAGACAGAAAGAAAAACAGTAGTTGCCAGGGGTTGGGGGTAGGGAGAATAGGGAGTGACTGCTAATGGGTCCTGGGTTTCTCTTTGGAGTGATAGAAAGGTTTTAGAATTAGATAGTGGTGATGTTTGCATAAACTTGTGAATATACTAACCACTGAACTGTATATTTTAAGAAGGTGAAATTTATGGTATAATTATATCTCAATAATAAAAGGTATTAGAACAATCAGACCTGTACCTGACAATAACATGAACCTTGAACTATACCTTGAATGATATACAGAAATTAACTTGAATAGGATCATAGGCCTCATGTGAAACCTAAGACTATAAAACTTCTAGAGAACAACAAAGGAGAAAATCTTTGTGATCTTAGGTAAACATTTCTTAGATATGACACAAAAAGTATGATCTATAGAATTTTAAAAATTGATACACTGAACATCAAAATATAAAACTTCTGCTCTTTGAAAGAGCATGAAAAGACAAGGCATAAAATGGAAGAAAATCTATGTAACACATATACCTGGCAAAAGGTGTGTATAAATTTTTTTCTTAAGAATATGAAACTATATTTTAAAATCTCTGAAAAAATCAATAGTAAGGAAGCAAACAATTGAGTTAAAAATGGTTAAAAGATTTGAAGAGACAATTCAAATTGTGGATGGCAAATAAGCAGATGAAAAGATGCTCAATATTATAAGTCATTGGAGAAATACAAATTACAGCCACAATGATATACCACTACATGCCAGTTATATGGCTAAACCAAAAAGCACTGATAATACCAAGTGTTGGCGAGAATGTAGAGAAACTGAAACTTATATATTATTGGTAGGAATGCAAGATGATACACATCCTTTGGAAAACAGTTGAGTAGTTTGTTATTCAAACATATATTTGTCATAGGATCCAGAAATCCAATTCATATTTACCCAAGAGAAATAAAAATATATGTTCATATGTGAATATTTATACAGGAAACAACCCAAATGTCCTTCATTTGGCAAATGGATAAAGAAACTGTGATACATCCATATGTTGGAACACAAACTATGATACAACGTGGATGAATAACAAATGCTTTGTGCTAAATAAAAGAAGCCAGACTTAAAATGAACCATACTGCATGATTCCATTTATATTATATTCTGGAAAAGATAACTACAGGGACAGAAAAACAGATTAGTGGCTGCCAGGGGATGTTGCCAGGGTGGAGGAAGAGGTTGATTATAAAGGGGCACAGGGAATGTTCTGGGATGAGAGCAATGTTCTATATTTTGATTGTGGTGGTAATTACAGGCTTGCATGTGTTTGCCAAAACGCATAGAGCAAAACACAAAATGAGGGCGAATTTCACTATGTAAATTATAACTCAATAAACCTGACTTCAAAAAAAATCATAGCTCTATAAATATACGTTAAAAATATCAATTTAGACCAAAAAATAGGACTCTGTAAGCATTACCATTGGCCTAATACAACCCCTCTAATAAGTATCTTTTAGTCCCATCACCTTACATTTAACCTACATTAAGACAATTGAAATCAGACAGGCAAAATAATACCGTATTTATTTATTTATTTATTTATTTATTCTTTTTTCTTAACATATCTTTATTGATTTCAGAGAGAGGGAGAGGGAGGGAGGGGGAGAGAGAGAGAGAGAGAGAAACATCAATGATGAGAGAGTCATTGGGGATCGAGCCCGCAATCCGGGCATGTGCCCTGACCCGGAATTGAACCTTGATCTCCTGGATCCTAGGTCAATGCTTAACCGCTGAGCCACGCCCAGCTGGGCATAATACCGTTTTTAAATCACACATATACAGCATATACCTTAGCCATGTAACATTCACTAACATTTTTAAGCAGAAAGCATTAATGAATTTAATAGTAACCACCAGTTTTCCAAAATTTAAAAAGCATATTTGAGGCCAAATTAACACTTATCAAGTCCTTACTGCAAGTTAGTTTTCATTCAATTATTTTTTTATGGTGAACTATTTTCAATTTACTCGATATGAGTGATTAAACAACAAGGGACACGTGCCAGCTTGGTGAATGGTATTTGAGCTTGGTCTAAGAATTCAGCTTTTTTCCTGTTCCCAATTCTTAAGTTAAAAGTTCACATATATATGGTAATACAAATGCTATTTAAGTTCAGTCAGAAGCCAAGGAATAGTCAGGGCTTGATGTCTATATTGACATCTGTTGCTAGACTTAGTGGACTTATTGTCTGGGGTAGGCTAATTCTTGATGCTCTAAATATATTCTCTAGATAACAGTGGTGCATAATCTTAACTCTTCAAATTTTGAAATGCAAGCTACAATGTTTTAAAGATTGTTTTCTGCTTTACTTTAATAAGAATTGTACTTGTTTTTCTGGCCATTCTGTCTTTTTAGAAGCCAGAAAAGGGTACCTTGCAGATAAAGTAGGAGGTGCTGATATGTACTTAGGAAGCCTAAGTTAGTTTTTTTAAAACAACAAAACAGCATCGTCAGCAATTATCCCTTTGCCTCCCACAAGCCCATTAGCTCACTCTCAGGGGACTTCCTGGCTAAACTACTCAGTGAACAGAAGGGCCAGAGGCAGTGATGACTCACTGGCAAACCCAGATGCTCAACAAGCGAACCTTCCCCATAAGCAGACTTATGCTTCAGTGACTGGAGAGCTCTGAGTTGCATCTAGCTTCTTGGCTTCTCTATTCCCCCACACCTTGGTATTCCACAAAATTAGGAATCTTGTCATTAAGATAAGCTGATACAGAAGGCAGTGATATGGAAGAAAATGAAATATAGTGAAATAAAATGTGGAATACCTTGTTTTTAGTTAATTCCTTTTCCAAATTGCATTTTTCTTGTGCTATTTCTTTCTCTGTTTTATTAACCTGCCCAAAGGGAGAAAAAAAGAAATGGGTCAATGTTAAAGCAGCTGACAGGCTCTACTATAGCAGACACACCCTGCATGTCAATTAATACCTACACTGCAGAGATAGCACATCCTCTCAGAAAAGGGGCCACTCAGGGAGTCTCTGAAGCAGAGCAGACTTCACAAATAGCCCTGAAATTAGAAAGACACGTCTGCATGTCAGACTCTGCTAGTTCCTTCCTAACTAGGAACACAGGGCTAGTCCCCCTTACCCTACATTATTTTACTCCTTCAGGGGAAATCAGTTTTTAAAATCTGACCCCTAAACTAACATGAGGATGTGTGTGAACTTAGTTAACATTCACTAATGCTGTATAAGGTTATACTATTTGGCACAGACTACTTCATATGCTAAAAGACATAGATTAGCCACCTAAATGTTTCTTTAATGGGCAACTCTGACAAACTGCATCTGGGTTGTATTTCTTATCTTTTGCACTTAAAATACAATTTTAAATCAAGATGACCACCACAACCAGGAGCTAACACAAATCTCCCTCTACCTACCTTTCTCTGAAGTCTGTCTTTCTCCTCTAACAGAGATGTCTTCTCTAGCAGCAATGCTTCAAGTTCACCTCGCAATCTTGCAATAGTTGATTCTAGCAACTCTTTTTGCACTGCTGTCCTCTTCTCGGCATCCTGTGCCTTCTGGATACACTGATTATGCTCAAGGATTAGATGGTCCCTATAGGAAATGACCAAGGAGATGTGAAAGCTAAATGAGAGTTCTTTAACAGAAAGGCTAAATGTTCTTATTGAACATATCTCTTGCCCGAGAGCAGTTATCACAATGTTGTAACAAAACTAGTTCCTTAAGGGCAGTCTTTTTGTGGCAGCCCAGCAAATGCAGAATTAAGTGTTTTCATCAAAGATAAGAAATACAGCTGTACCAGTGGTGCTCAGTGGTTAGAGCATCGGCCTGCACACTGAAGGGTCCTGGTCAAAGGCAGTACCTGGGTTGTGGGTTTGCTCCCCATCCCAGTTGGGGCGAGTGCAGGAGGCAACCAGTGGATGTGTCTCTCTCACATCAATGTTTCTCTCTCCCCCTCCCTCCTCCTTCCACTGAAAAAGCAATGGAAAAAAAATCCTCAGGTGAGGATTAACCCCAAAAAAAGATAATTAAAAAATACAAATGCAAGAACAAAGATGCATAAAAAGTTGCACAATTTACTTACAGATGTGTTTGGAGTTGAGTTTTCTCAGTCTGAAGATTCTGCAGCTCTTTTGTGATACTGGCATGAGCTGCATCCAGCAGTAAGTTTTGTTCTTGAAAGGTCTGTGTCATCCTTTTCTGTTCCACCTGAGTGTTAGAAGTAATATTAAAACCTGAGATTCCAGAAAGTCATTTGATAGGGTTTCACTCATAACTGATCAAAGATACTGACTTAGAATAAAAAGACAAATGATATAAGTATATATTTAAAACCTCTTTTTAAAAAAATTTATTTTAATGCTCTTCTTTGGCCCCACCCTAACTTGACCAAAATTCTATCATTTTATAGCTTTACTAGCCAAAAAAAGTCAAGATTCACTATTTACCAGCTTGCTGCAAAATTCATAAAAGTCCTAAAGCGAGCATATTTTTAGACATAAAATTTGTATTAAGAATTATTTGGGTACTTTAAAACTTCAATATAATACATACTTTCTTTTAAAGTAAAATACTATCAATTATATAAAGTGAAAAGCCCCCTCCATTGCTGTTGCACCTCACTTCCCTCTTCCAAATAATCCCCTTCTCCAGGGAAAAATCACGTACAATAGTTTGATGTGAATTCTTTTGAGAATATCTAAAATTGCACTCAGATACTGTTATTATAATTGTTTTTGCACAATTTATCTTCTTTGGCTCACCATTTTGGAATTGTCAAAATATTTATATATATATATATATATATATATATATATATATATATATATATATACACACACACCCTCTCTACATATAATTTATAAAGCTTTTGCAGATATAGTACATATTAACAATTACTTTTCTAAACACATTTTAAAATAGTTATTTGACTGCAAAGCAAAACTTCACACCTTCATACCTGGTAAAAGGGAATCCCACTTGTGTAATATTCCAGAGTTTTAAAGTGTTTGTGATAGTGTTACATATGTGACAATGTTTGTCATAAAGAGAGCACAGCAACACTATGATCCTAACATTAAAGTGACCAAATTGTCCTAACAAAAAGTCCTTTTAAGTGACTACCTCATAGAGCCCTATTAGAAATAACTTGTTTGCCTGCATATTTGTTGACTTTTCTCTGTACATATGCAAATATATGACATCAATTAAATCTGGGAACAATCCCATAGAAAATGGTTACACAGAACTCCAAAATCCAGCAAACATTTATTAGGTACCTATTGTGCTATTTGCTGTAGAACATACAAAGAAGTATAAGACATAGCCCTTGATATTGAACAGCCTATAAGTTTATAAGAGGAAAGAAAGGTATATACTATTTAAGGAGTAAATTAGAAAGCAAAGACAAAGTGTAAACTAGTGCATGATTTAGCAGCATATATCATACACTTGTATGACATAGGAATTTGGAGAGTGAAATGAGAAATGTAGTCAATTTGATAATTCATAGATGACACAGATCTTATGAAAATTAAAATTTGGATGATGGTAATGGTATGAATTTATATCATCAGGATTAATCTTGGTTCTCGGTTCCTTAACTGAACAAAATTAAGTAAACATATAAAAAACTAGAGAAATGAGAAGGCTTACCTGTACTTTTTCTGATGTTTCATGAAGGGATATTATTTCAGACCTCAAATATGCATTTTTTTCATGTTCCTTGTTGAGAGACATCTGCACATTCTATAGGGGAAAAAAACTGTCTCTCTTTTTTT
The DNA here is from genome assembly GCF_054644295.1 of Miniopterus natalensis. Lineage (NCBI taxonomy): Eukaryota > Metazoa > Chordata > Mammalia > Chiroptera > Miniopteridae > Miniopterus > Miniopterus natalensis. The sequence goes on from NC_142088.1 coordinate 26,131,796, forward strand.
TACATGTAAGATCTATTACATGCCAGCATTATTCTGATACCAAAACCAGACAGACATTACAAAAGAAAATTACAGGCCAATATCCTTGAGGAACACAGACGCAAAAATTCTCAACAAAATATTAGCAAACTAGACTCAACATTATAACAATAATGACCAAGTGGGATTAATCTCGGGGATGCAAGGATGGTTCAACATCCAAAAAAACCCACCTGTTCTGTGTTTTGACCAATACCAGTTCAAGTTCCAATGATATACTTAGATAAATATCTTATAATTTAAAAAAATCTTGATATCTTCAATTCTCAAACTTCTCATATCAAAACTATTAAAAATACTTTCATATTGGAATTCCACCCAGAAAAAATTTACCTGAAACCATAACATATTTACCTAGTATCCTTATGTCAAGAAAGTTCTATTCTCTAAGATGAGATACTTATTAGTTTATATTACATACACATTTTCTCTATTAGCAGTAAGATCTTGTGATTTCAAAGAAATGCATTCAATGATCTCCTAAAGTTATAAGTAGGTGAAGATATTTTCATCAAAGAGCACCTCAGGGTGGAGCAGAAGAAAGCACCTTTGCTCTGTGGGGAAAAATAGCTAGTTCTCTGAGATGAGAGAAAGGTGACAGGACTGTATTGCCCTGGCTGGGTAGCTTAGTTGGTTAGAGTGTTGTCCCTATACGCCAAGGCTGCAGGTTCGATCCCCAATCAGGGCACATACAAAAATCAACCAATGAATGCATAAATAAGTGGGACAATAAACTGAACTTTCTCTCTCTCTCTCTCAAATCAATACATTAAAAAAAATTTTTTTAAAGAAATGTATTAAGATACAAAAGTAGCGATATTTCATTTTTTCCCATTTTTTGTTGTAGTAATTATACCTAACGTAAAATTTACCATTTTAACCATGTTTAAGTGTACAGTTCACTTAAAAGTATTTGTTTACATTTAAGTGTTAAATTCAGTGGCATTAAGTACATCAACATTATTGTGCAATCATTGCTACCAAAAAGTAGTTACTATTTCTAACATTTCATAAAAAAGTTTCTTTATAACAATTAGTTTACAATAGGCATAAAATGCAAAGTCTCATTATTTTTGCCAGTTCGCCTTTTTAAACAATAATTGCATGAAATAATTTATTTCCTAACATCTGGTTGACAGCAGCTCTGAATATGCAATTCACACAACCTTTTTTTTAAATAATGATTTTAGAAGAACCAGGAGGACTATAAACCAGCATGAGTGAGAAAATAGTACTTACTAAAATGAGGAAAGACCATCTCTGCACTCTCCAACCTCAAAACTTACCTTATTTTCTTCAGCCAACTTGGAAATGAGGTCATCTCTAGAAACTAAAAACAAAAAGTTCACATAACTGTGGTAATAACAACTTAGTACAAGTACATGGTATGTTTTTCCTTAGAAGCTTTGATTTTCTTTCTTTCTTGTTTGTTTGTTTTTGGTTGTTTTGTTTTTTTGTCTGTATTTTGTGGAAATAAGGAGAACACAAGTATTACTATCACATTTCTTACAGAAACCAAGTCAGGGAATTATCAAGAAACTAGTCCAAAGTCATGTGCTATGGTAAACGAGGTCCCATTTTACTCCATGCGTAGATGATGATGAATCTCAGAGATTTTAAGGCAGAGGGGGGGCACATGATCCAAAGTTTTATGTTACAGAGATCACTCTAATAGAGGCTCAATAAAGACAGGAAGATCAGTTTAGTAGCTGTGGCAGTGACAAAAGTGTAAAACAATCAGAGCTGGCTCTAAGGTAATGACAATGGGGATGCAGAAGGAGAACAGACTTGTGAAATAACCAGCAGGGATAATTGTCAGGACTTGGATGATGACTGGTGGGACAAAGGCAATAGATGAATCAAGGAAAATATCTACTGTTCAGACTTGGGCAGCAGGTTGGGTGGTGGACACTTCAACTAAATAGGGGACACAGGGCAAGGGGCAGGTTTGGGGACAGAATGAGCAAGGAGGATTGTAATACTTGAAGTTTTCTTCATGTGTTTTGCCTATCTGCAAGGCATCCACATATAGTTGTTTAGTTGGCAGTTACATTCCATCTGGAGCTCAGGAGGAGGATTTTGTGTGGAGAAAAAAGAATTGAAACTAAAGATAGAAATAGGGGAATAGTTTGGCATTGTACATTAGTAACCAAAAGATGTAAACTCTTCTGAGTAATGTTTTGGCTTCATAGAAAATTCATAACAATCTATTAATTTTGTTCTACCTAAATATTCTAAAACCAGAAAATTACAAAATACATAAAAACTCACATTTTATGTAGGATATACACAGAAAACTTCTATTTGAACACCCGAGTCCAAGACTCATTTTGAATAAGTAAATTCTAATTTAAAATATGTGAAGGCCCAGATGCCGTGGCTCAGTGGTTGAGCATCGACCTATATGATCCAGGAGATCCAGGTTCGATTCCAGGTCAGGGCACATGCTCAGGTTTCGGGCTCAATCCCCAGTAGGAGGCATGCAGGAGGCAGCCAATCAATGACTCTCTCTCATCGTTGAAATTTTATCTCTCTCCCTCTCCCTTCCTCTCTCTGAAATCAATAAAGACATATTTTTAAAAATATATCTGTGCAGGATCAAAAAGATAAACTGTAAGATCTACTTTGAAAATTCCACTAATCAAAGAATGAAAAGAAAGTGTTTATCTTACTTGGGAGAACAATTTAATCACTTTAATTAGTGTGTGTTGGGGGATATATATGTTTATTGCTAATAAACAATAAACAATTACATTTTTAAATTCATTAAAGGAAATGTCTAAAGGCATTCCTTTTATTAATCTAGTTAGCATAACTATTTATATCCTAAAGTAATAAAATTGGATTATGTAAAAAGTCTGTTATTCAATATGAAGCATATAGTAGGTATTCAGACAGGCTTCCTCTTCCTCATGTTTGAATTCCTGGTGTTTTAATCTTCATTTTTCACAGCTATCCTCTTTACTGTGGGTCCTCGGATAGAGCTTTTTATTCTTTAAAATGGCTTATATTTTCTTACCTTCCTCACAAGGTCTGCTGTGAAGCTCAAATGAGATAATGTGATAGCACTATAAAATGTAACATATTTTTGTAGCCATGCAACCATAGGAAGACAGAAAATTATCTTGGGGCATTATCAGTGAGAACTTCACTGAGTAATTCACTACTCAACAACTATAAGGAAAAAGGGTACTTTCTGCTAAAAGCTGTAAGTCGGAACACTGAATGGATTGCTCTTTGCTCTGTTTTTATAATTTTCATTTCCTTTCTGGTATTCCCTGCCCTGCTGCAACCAGAGGGCAGAGAGGGCACACTGGCAAGACTGGGTTTGGAGTTAAAAGATCCAGGTTCACCATTTATTCCTTCTGTAACTTTGGGAAGCACAAATAATTCTGCATGTTACATAAGATTACTGTGAAAGATTGTGTAAACCACAAAGTGTATTCATAGGTGAGGCACTGCACTGTAACTCTTTGTGATCTCTATAGCCGAGACTCCTTGAAAACTGCTTTACAACTCATTAAAAATAGTAATATGATAAGGGGTGATGGGTTGAAAGAAGCATGACTGAGCAATCTGGGATCAAGTCTAGACTCTTCCGCTTCCTAGCTCTGTCACCTCTAAGGACTCCACACATCTGTAAAATGAGAAGATTAATCTAATCTCTAAGGTACCTTACATCCATTTCTATAAATACAAGTTAACCAAAATAAATTGGTAACTTGAAGAATGATGAGTCTGACATGATAAATGGTTAGAATCCATAGGTCAGTAAAGATTAATGGATTTATTTCCTTATTAATATATTCTATTATCTAATATTCAATCTAGATTTCTAGAAACCAAATGTTTCCAAGTCCACAAACGCTTAAATAAACCTGAAAAAAAGTCTGAATAAAGAATAGTTTACAATTAAGAAGGTCACCAGCATTCTCTTTTCTCAGTGCCACAGACAGAAAGGAAATCAGCCTTTTTTTACCTTCAGGCCCATGGGAAATACTGATAACACTGGCCACTTCAAGAATTTGTGATCTTAGGAGTTTTTGCACAAAAACCTCAAAAAACTAACAAAAGTGTAATTTCTAGCATCTATTTTCATACTTAGGTTAGACTTGAGCTGTGAGATAGCAGTCTCCAACTCTCCTTTTTTTTGTTGCTCCTGTGCAAGTAGTTCTTGGGTGTTCTGTATAGAACTGCGTAGGGATAGGCAGTTTTGCTGCAAAATTTGCACCTGAAATTGCATAAGAAAAACTCCTTTTCTGTAAGGTACAGATTTCTAATAAACTACCATATAGCACATGTGTGAGGCAGATTTTCTAACCTTAACATCACTGGAGGAAGAAGGGGAGTTTATACTTTACAGTTAAAGATCTCAACAGAGGGCAGTGTCTTATAGCAGCAGTGCCATCCAATAAAACTTTCTATGCATTCTCCAGCACAGCTGTCACCAGTCCCAAGTGACTGCTGAGCTCTTGAAATGTGGCCAGAGTGAGTGAGAAATTGAGTTTTTAACTGTATTTAATTTTAACTAATTTAAATAGCCACATGTGACTAGTGGCTGCTATACTGGCAGTCAAGTTATAGCAATAAAGGATCACTTACAAATTTCTTAAGAATCCTTTTTATAATTCCATTGTGAAGGACAGCCATTAAAATAATAGGTTTAATAATAAAGTTATTAATTATTAAAGTTAAAATTAGGTTAAAATAAAGATTATGTATTCCAATTGTAGGTATTAGGGTTTGGAATCACTAATTGCCTTGGGTAGTCAGAACTGAAAATATTCTAAGTTACACGTAGGTACTCCAAATAACAACGATAAAGGCAAAAACATTATATTAAAATAAATAATGAGAATTGAAAACAGACATGTAAACACATCCCTGATTATTTTACTAATTGGTATTCTTTGCTTTAAGTAGTAGCTCAGTTTAATCTTTATTTTCTATCCAATCACATACACATAACATGAAACCAGGGTAATGCCTTCTAAGATCAGGCCCTGTAATAGAGATTATATGATGCAGTGGGAAGGATACTTTCCTAGGAGCTAAGCATTCACCTCTCCAAAGCCTAAGGCAAATTAACTTCTCTGGTCCTTAGCTCCCTCATTCATAAATTGAGTGTCAGACTGAATGACATCAGATCCTTTCTTATTTTGCACTAAAATATTTAAAATTGTAGTACACAAAGACAAGTTAATAATTTAATAAATCTAGAGGAAATGATCAAAACTATAGGTTTATAGGTAAAATTATCAGCTTTTTCCTTTGGTTTCACTTTCCTAACATAAATAAGGATAAAAATATCTCTACCTGTTTTCGTTCCACCTCCACTGCTGACCCCATTTCTTGTATTTTGAGTAGCATGGCTGATCTAGATTTCTCAAGAGAATCCCTGAGGCACTTTTCCTGAGACAGCTGTCTCTTTAGCTACAGAACAACATTGCAGTTAGGCAAGACCAACAGAATATCATAGCAGTTTAACAAAGATCAAAATCACTATGGAAAGTTTGCCAGACATGCCACCTCACCCCCAAACATTCTTCGTTAGTTTATGACTACTCAGAAGCACGCTTTTGTTTTTCCCTAATGGGTAACCTAAGGAAGACAGTCAAATTTGTTGTCCTTGTCCTATAGTGTAAGTCTGTTTCCAAAATTGCGGGTCAAGCCCCGCCAGGCGTGGCTCAGCGGTTGAGCATCGACCTAGGATCCACGCGATCAGGGTTCGATTCCTGGTCAGGGCACATGCCCGGTTGTGGGCTTGATCAATGACTCTCTCATTATTGATGTTTCTATCTCTCTTTCTCCCTCTCTTTTCCTCTCTCTGAAATCAATAAAGATATATTTAAAAAAAAAAAAAAAATTGCAGGTCAAGACTTATTAGTAAGTTGCAAGTAGCACTTGGAAAAGGAAAAACAAAGAACAGAAAGCAAATACCAGAGCACACAGCAACTAACAAGAAATGGTAAGTACTGCTTAATAAATGTTTGTGTATATATACAGGTGTTCAGTATTGTCAAAGAGAGGTCTGAAAAACATTAATATCATACCTTGGTATATGTTTTTCTGTATTTCTTTCTGGCCCTAGCTCCTAAAACTTAGGCTGAAATGAAGGTTTCACAGTAAAATTAGATGATCAGGCTTTTTATTTTAAACACAACTTTAGTTTAAAAGGTGTTTGTATGAAGGTGCTCACTTACTCTATACTATATGGGCAACTGCATGGAATCTGTGGTAACTATTTCCCTCCTGCTCTGGCTTTATGGCCATACTGAGGCAAAAGGAAGTCTTATGCCAATAAAGACAGGCACTTTCACGTAAATTTCACATGGCACATTTTTAACTCTTCCTACTACACAGTCACATAGTTCTTTCTTTAAAAGTTTCTGTTCATTCTGTCTACTTTCTTGGCTTCTCTTCTGTACTTCCAACGCCCCCTGCACCTTCCAGCATCTTTTTATCTTACCTCCTGAATTTTACGGTTCATTTTACGTTTTATGGTTTTCAGTTCCTCTTCAATAATGGCTGTATTCTTCTAAAAGTAGACAGAGAAAAGGTTCTAAATAATCTGAAATGACAGGGGGCAACTGTCTATCTAGACTTTTTTTCTGGAAACCTATAAATGGTATTCTGAATGTGGTTATAAATACTTCTTATTGTTAATCTGAAGCCATTATTTTAATAAGATACTTTAAACTATTTTATTACTTTGATTCATGACTTCTATCATTTTTCCTTTTAGATCATAAAAAGGGATTAGTAACATCACTTCCTATGTAAAATTCAAAATCAGAGGAGAACCTGGTAGTTGACAGAAATTTTCCTTACAGGGTATATTCCTACTTTTTTAAAGTACTGTACTTCTAGGCTCAAAGGTAATCCATGCTTAGGAGTTAAGGATGAAAAATACAGCTTTCACTATTTATTCTCTTTTATATTATTATTAATGGTACCACATATGCAAAACCTCAGAAGTTGTCCTTGTCTTCTTCCCTACCTTCAGCCCCTACCCAGTACTATATTCTAGCACATCTATCTTCAGAGAACATCCCTCTTTCTTTTTTAAATGTCGCAATTCTAAATCAGAACTAATAAGGCTCATGCCTCAAATAATGCAATGGATTCCTAATTCTTTCCCCTGCTTCCAATCTCTTCTCCTATTGACTTCCCCTACAATCAATACTCTACACTTCTGCCAGATTAATTTTTGGGTTTCATTATGTCACTGCCTTATCAAAAACGTTAATTACCCCCCACAGAATCAAACCCAACTATTCACTCTTGATTGTGAGATCCTCTATAATGTGATCCTTAGCTAATTTCCAACTTCTTTCCCACAAACAAATGCTCAGTCCTGTCAGGCTAGTTTATGCATTTCCTCCTAATTGCACCTAGTGGAAAGACCTAGATTCAAACCTGGGTTATGGGAAGAAGACAGAGAAGTGTGATCTTGGGGAAGTGACTTCTTTTCTCTCTGGGCCCCAGTACTCTTATCATTAAAATGAGGACAATAATATCCTACATCAAGGGGTTTTGCAAAGATTAAACAAAATAATACGTTGAACATCTATTATACTGCCTGGCCCATGGTGGGAAAACTAAATTGTTAGTTTATTTTCCTAGTCTTTATTCTTTGCTGCCTCTGTGTGTGCAAGTTGCAATGGCTCACCTCACTACTTTGTCTTCTAAAAGTTCCGCTCCTATCTTTCTTGAAGCCCACTCTAATATGTTCTAGATAGGGTATAAGCACTCTCTCAAACCCATGCAAACACAAAACACTTTTCAGTATTCACCTACTGTCCTATACTTGTCCATAAACATTTTCATGTCTTTATTTTCTCTATTTCATTTTTCATGCTATGACTTGCTCTCCCAAGTAGCAAATAAGCTCTTAAAGAGCACAGACTACATCCTATCTCTGGGCCCTCAGCCATGTGTACAGAGTAAGGGCTCTATAAATACTCAATTACTGATAGCACACATCGTTTAAGTCATCAATGTAGATAAATTTCAAATGTCAAGAATCCTCACATCAACATCACTTATTTTTTAGAGTCAGTTTGATGGGTCTATTGCCTCCTCTGGCTAACACATAACAGTGCATTTGTATTTCAGAACTCTGGACTCAAACCTTTGTCTCTGTGGCGATCTCCAGAGTGGCAGTCAACCTTTGCACTTCATCTTGTGCCTTGTCTTCTCCCTCTTTTATGTCTCTTAGTTGCTGGCGCAAATTCATCACTTCAAGATGCAACAGCTTTAGGTCCTTGGAATGTTCCTCCTGTATTGTATTCAGTCGATCCTTCAGAAAAACTACAGCAGAGGGTCAGAGAGCAGTTAAAAGGTAAGGAAAGAAAGGAATCATAAACTCATCAAGCACCCATACAGGACCAAATTTCTGATGACTGTCTTCTCTCTACCTGTTTTCTGTGGATTCAAATCCTTTTCAGTTTGCAGACAAAAGATGTTCATCTTCAAGGACTGGATGAGGCTTTCCAGATGGCACATTCGATTTACCAGAAACTCACAGTTTTTCCATAACATATCTGTTTTTCCTAAACAAATTACTTCATTCTGGATAGGACTAATGATGTTCTGGTTCACAGGTCCTTCTAAACATTTTGGAGTTTCAAGTTGGCCTCTGGACAAAGATCCCAATATAACAATATTATGCAATGCAATGGGTACTATGGTAATCCCAACCACTGAGTCAATGTAATATTTCTACTGAGAAAAAAAATTAGACTTCTTAGTTAACAAGCAACTGTCATTCCCCCCAAGTTTAAATAGAGAGCACGATTGGGTAAAAAGTTCCAGGGGCGGGGAACCTTTTTTCTGCCAAGGGCCATCTGGATATTTATAACATCCTTCTCAGGCCATACAAAATTATCAACTTAAAAATTAGCTATGAAAAAAGCTCCTAGAATTATTGAATTTCAAGTCCCACCTACGGTTGCCTTGGCAGGGCCAAATGACTTCTTGGGCCATATACACTCTCGGGCCAGACATTCTCCATCCCTTTAGGGGAATAGTGGTGGTGGCTCTATCACAGGATGGCAACTCTCTATCTTGCAACTATTTTCTAATTAATGTTCAAATGGAAATTTATCCTCATTCTTTTGTAAATATCTATTTCATCTGCCAAACAATCCATCCTGTGACTCTTTATTTATAACCAATGAAGCAAAGTTCTTCAACCTACAGAGATCTAGTTCATTTTTCACTTGTTACCTTTTTTCACCGAAGTCCAACATTATCAGGTCATCCCTCAGACAACTGGTCTGTTCCTCAACTATTCTCATCCTTTGCTTAAGTACTGTGAATGTTTCAGAAGCTGTAGCATTGACGTGAGTTGGAGAGACAACTGGTCTGGATATTGCTGTTTCCATAAGCACCTGAGATTAAAGTCACAATATTAGTGTAGTAGATTCTATTATTTTTCAAAATGGCCATTGCCCCTTTCTGTGGTAGCATTATACATCCCTGTCCTGTTGAGCTCAGAGGTGGTCTTGCTTTGGTCAGTTAAATGTGGGTGGAAGCTTTAGGAGCCAACTTGTCATTCACTATCTCTTTTCCCCCCCTTTTCATGAGATGAGCAACATCCCAGAGAGGGCCTGTTCCATCTTCTAAGATCCCAGGGTAAAGACGACGTGAAGCAGAACCATGACCCATCCATGACATCCAGTGTGACTGAGCCATAAACTTAGGTTGTTGTAAGCCATTGTTCAGTAGTTGGGTATTGCATCATAATCTAGTCTGTCCTATCTGCTACTTTTAGACATACATTATACCTATGATTGGGTTTTCAGAGTTATTATCTCTTTCATTACCAGACATTTCATTTTAACATATTCCTAATCCAACCTTTCTGGAAAAAAAATTCTGTACTTGGATCTCTAAGGAGCTGTCATAAAATATTTACCAACGACAATGAAGCAGTCATTTAAAAAGATAATTTGTAAACTTCACAGCAAAGACTATTCTACAGCTATTGACATCAAATTTCCAGACTCCTCCCCAAAGCCACATGAAAATAAATGGTAGTGAGACTACTCTTATCAGGTATTAGTGACAGAAACAGAACTAGCTTATAAGCAGTTATAATTTAAATGAATCTTAAACTCAAAGTTCAATGACAAGGTTGTTGGTGGAAAATTTAAGGATATTTTCCTGCAACTGAATCCTGTACAGACATTTCTATACTAACCAGACTATAAACCTTAGCCATCACTAGCATTAGTGTTCCTATGGGAATGTGCACACACAGGTCCCACTTAGGATATTATTAGTAGTACACCCTTCTCCCTAACTTGCTGTGTAATCATATCTCCCTTCCCCTTACCTCCCAGGCAGTGGAAGCAGCGACTACCTCCAGCCTAAGTCACTGAAGGTGGTCCCCACAACCTATAGCAGGAAGTAAAGAAGTCTTAAAACTGATGGCAGGATTTAAGGGGGCAAGAAGCATGGTGAGGGACTATGAAAAGGGTGAGCTTCTTGCCAATATAACACTACAACTATTGAGGACATATCTTCATTCTGACATAGCCCTCCAATCACCTTCTATCTTCCCTCCATAGGTCTCAGATAATGACCTTCCTAAAACCTTTACTGAGAAATAATTGACAAATATAACCATATATACTTAAAGTGTACAACAGGATGATTTGATATACATATACATACATTGTAGAATGGTTACCAAGATCAAAATAATTAATACATCCATTACCTCTCGTAGTTAACCGTTAACTCTTTTTTTGTGTGGGTAATGAGAATGCTTAAGATCCACCCCCAGCAACTTTCAAGTATGCAATACCATATTATTTGAAAACCATATATCTGATAAGGGATTAATATCCAAAATATATAAAGAACTCATACAACTCAATAACAAAAAAAGTCTGATTTAAAAATGGGCAACAGCCTGGCCGGGCTTGGCTCAGCGGTTGAGCGTTGACCTGGGATCCAGGCGATCGGGGTTCGATTCCCGGTCAGGGCACATGCCCGGTTGTGGGCTTGATCGATGACTCTCTCATCATTGATGTTTCTGTCTCTCCCTCTCCTTTCCTCTCTCTGAAATCAATAAAAATATTTTTAAAAAAAATAAAATAAAAATGGGCAACAAACCTGAATAGACATTTTTCTAAAGAAGACATAAAAATGGCCAATAGGTACATGAAAAGGTGCTCAACATCACAAATCAGGGAAATGCAAATCAAAACCACATTGATGAAAAAAAACAAACCACGCACAATGAGATCGCACCTCACACCTGTTAGAATGACTATTATCAAAAAGAGAGAACAACTTTGGTAAGGATATAGAGAAAAGGGAACCCTTATACACTAAGAGGAAAAGTAAATTGGTGTAGCCACCATGGAAAACAGTATAGAGGTTCCTCAAAAAGTTAAAAAATTGAACTATCATATGATCCAGCAATTCCACTTCTGGGTATATATCCAAAGGAACTAAAATCAGTGCCTTGAAGAGATATATGCACACCCATGTTCATTTCAGCATTCACAATAGCCAAGATATGGGAACAACCTAAATGTCCTTCAAAGGATGAGTGAATGGATAAAGAAGATGTAATACATATATACAATGGAATATTACTTAGCCACAAAGAAGAAAGAAATCCTGTCATTTGCAACAACATGGATGAATCTGGAGAGTATTATGCTAAGTGAAATAAGCCAGATAGCGGAAGAAGACTTTATGTGGTGTCACTTATACGTGGGATCACAGAAACAGAGAATACAATTGTGGATGACAGGGCTTGGCCAGTGTGGTTTAGTGGCTGAGCATCAACTCATGTCCCAGAGGTCACCGGTTCAATTCCCAGTCAGGGCACCTGCCCAGGTTGTGAGCTCAATCCCTGGTAGGAGGTGTGCAGAAGATAGCCAATTGATGTTTCTCTCTCTCCCTCTTCCTTCCTCTTTTTATAAATAAATAAATAAATAAATAAATAAATAAATAAATAAATAAATATTATATAAAAGAAAAAAAGAATTGTGGTTGACAAGAGCTGGGGAGAAGGGGAAATGGAGTAATGTAGGCCAAAGGCTAGCATTTTCTTTTAACTCTTTTAGTGCTTCTGACCAGGATTTCTCTTCTGTGCGTCTCTATAAAAAGGATGCATTTCTGACACACAATCTTTTTGAATTCTTCAAGAGATTTTGTTGTCCTAGCCTGTTTGGCTCAGTGGTTAGAGCATAAGCCCATGGGATGAAGGGTCCTGGGTTTGATCCTGGCTAAAGGCACATACCTTGGTTGCAGACTCAATCCCCAGCCCCGGTGGAGGCTCGTGTGGGAGGCAACCTAATCAATGTCTCTCTCACATTGATGTTTCTCTCTCTCTCCCTCCCGCTCTCTCTAAAAAGGGATGGAAAAAATACCCTCAGGTGAGGATTAAAAAAAAAAAGCTTTTCTGTTAATAATCAACTTAAGGACATGGGGTAAAGAAGCTCTCCTATTAATTCTCTTTCATTTTCCAACTGTTCCTGAAGGGAAAGACAAAGGCACATGCCTGGGTTGCGGGCTCCATCCCCAGCAGGGGATGTGCAGGAGGCAGCCAATCAATGACTCTCTCATCATTGCTGTTTCTATCTCTCTCTCTCCTCCTCTCTCTGAAATCCGTAAAGATACATTTTTTAAAAAGTTGTTTTGGAAATATTAAATTTAAAACAGGAAAGATACCCAATAAGATTGAACTTGTAGATCTGGATTTGCAGGAAGAAGTGCGGTCTGTAGATATAAATTCTGAAGTTGTCCGTATGTACATGGCTTGTAAAACCATGGGGCTAAATAACAGAGAACAGAGAGGATTCAAGGACCTATTCTTGGGTGCTCCGAGATTGACAAGTCAGGGACATGAGGAGTGTGTGGGTGTTCAACACAAACTAATGTGAACTTCTCCAAAAGAGGGTCAGGTTCTTACACCTTTTCCATCTCCAGAGCCTAGCACCGTGGGTGGCAAACAAACAGGTGCCAGGTACTAGGGAAACAGCTATGAGTACATGTAAATTCCTAAAGCCTGCATTCTAACTAGCAGGCCAGGGAGCCTAACGGATGACCAAAATAAAAACTCATTAACATTGAAATGGTTTCCCCAGGAACCTATAACCTCCAACCTTCCATACAGGTAAAGGCAGTGGGCATGTGTGGCTTGGTGGTTGAGCACCGACCCGTGAACCAGGAGATCACGGTTCCATTCGGGTCAGGGCTCCATCCCCGGCGGGCGGCGTGCAGGAGGCAGCTGACAATGACTCTCATCACTTATGTTTCTCTCCCTCTCCCTGACGTCAATAAAAATAAACACAGAAATTACAGGTGTGTGAGAGCTGGCCTCCCCCTTCAGTAGAGCCAGGCCACAGGGTTGAGGTGCGGTGAGAGGGCGGCGGGGAGCGGTGACGGCGGCCTCATCTGAGCCGCCGCTCTCTCCGGCGGGCCCCGCACCTCCGTTCCCGGCGCACCCGCCCAGGGCCCAGCAGCCTCACCCCACTGTCCATCGGACTGTCCGCCTGTGGCTCTGTCCGGCAGCAGGAGGGCCGCTTCCCCTCAACTAAAGCAGCGTTTTAAACCAACCCGCTCCCCGGCGCGGCGTCTCCCGTGGGCAGGCGCGCCGTGGCGGGGCATGCCGGGAACTGCAGTTTTTCCGGCCCCGGAGGGCCCCGCGCCCGGGGTGGGATCCAGACCGGAACCCCGCGGCGCGCGCGGAACGCGCAGGCCCGCGAGCCGGTGACGTCAGGCCCCATTGTGCGCTCGGGAGGGGCACGCCGGGAAATGTAGTTTCCTCCCGCTCGCCTCCCCGACGTCCCGGTCTGGCTCCCGGTGAACGTGCGGCCCTTCAGGTGAGACTCCAAGCTTAGAAAACGCGTTTGGTTTTAGGAGGGCTAAAAAGCACCAAATAACTGCTGAACGGAAAATAACAAATTTAGTTAATGAGCATAAAAATTAGTAAAAATACAGAGTTCAAGCATTCTTCTCATTAAAAAAACCACGCAATCAAGCCCCCTTTCATCCTCGCCTGTGGTGGCCAGCCGGAGAGAGGAAAACATGCGGATCTGCTCTCTTGGTTTGTGTCTCTTCCGTATAATTCGTTTCTTGTCTTGTAAGTGAATGGGTATTTCTAAATCTGGCCGTGAGTAGCTAAGGAACGGGAAAGGGTCCTGGAAATAAAGCTGCAGTCGTTTCCTAGTTCTGCTGTGAGACGGGTTCACACTTACCCAGAGGCCGCCTACGGTGAACGACAGCAGGCTCTGCGGTTGACAGAACACCTGTTACCCCTCCAGGGCCGCCCCTGGGGGTGCAGCTGAGAGTCACTTCGGCCCTCAAGGGGCTGCAGTCAGATCCGAGGAGTCCTCATTTGCTTAGCAAGTGGCTGGCGGAATTGGTCTGGCTATTTTTCTTCTGATAGCTGAGCCTCGGCCTGACAGGGAGAGAATGTCCGTCCAACCACAGCCCTGAGACGTGTTCATCCGAGTGTGAGCTCATCAGGTGAAAGAGAAGTGAGCACTGCTTGCACTATCCAGAGGAAGGGACCAAAGGAAGTTTTTAATTTGAAAAGCGGGAGAGTATTTTAGAGCGCCAGTGCAAAGACGCAGTTATTCTCTCAGTATGTATTTTCTCTGACAGTGACCTCTGATCTGTCTGCAGAGATGAGGGATATGTGTATGCGCTCCGCAGATAATCCAAACACTTTGAGGTAATGAGAGTGTTCACCTTCTCCTTGAATCTCCGTATTAGGCAGCAGTCTGGGAGCCAAATTGATTAAATTTAGTGTCTTCCGTTTCTTTTTTTCTACCATCCAGCAAAACATATAAGAACTTAAGTCAAGCAATTACAGTGTTAAAGAATCTTAAGTCTTCAGTAAACTAATTCATTTGCTAGAGGACCAGTCCAGATACCCAAGAATTCATTATATTAAAAGTCTGTTCTATTGTTTTAAGTTCCTGATTTTTCTTGATTTCTCTCTTTTCAATTGATATTTTTTTATACTTGTTGACTCATTCAAAAAGCAAGATCTTTTCAATCATGGATTTCATGAGGACCACATCCTTTCTCACTACCATACTATGTAGCTAGCCTTCTAGCTGGCTTTCCAATCAGCCTTCCCAATGCTTTCTTCATATAGCTACTAAAACAATCTTTAAAAAAGTGACTCTGATTCTCAGTCCCTTGCTTAAAAAAACATGTAAATGTTCCCCCTTTGAACCAGTAGTTTTCCATTGAACAGAAAGAAGCCCAAACTGCTAATGGCTTCAGCCTAATTCACCAGCCTCATCTGCACCTGGTTCCCCAAGGGAACCTTGAATTCAAGCCTCCTTGGCAAGTCTTTGTGCTTATGGGCTCTGTGCCCTCTGCCAGGCTTGCCCTTACTCTTGTCAGCCTGGTGAACTCAACAGAAATTTAACCTTTTCTGTGAAGCCATTCTATTCCCTCCCAAAGTACTTACTGCACTGCCTTATCATTGTCAGTGTGTCATGTCTCCCCTTAATCAGACTGTAGGCTCTTTGAGGACAGGAGTTTGGTTCTTTTTATTTTGATCTTTTTATTGTTAACACCAAACACAATGTCTGGCACACAGTAGAAGCTTGGTAAGTCCTTGTTAAGTGAATGAATTAATGAATAAATTTTGAACACTTCTGACAGAAGCTATGTCTCACTCCCTTAACTATTTATATATTCTATTTGTAGGCCAGGAAAAGGCACCTGCTTTCTTCCAGAGCTGGCAATGATTTGACATTGCAAATATGCAGATGACAGCAAAGTTACCTACAGTCTTTTCCTCTTGGAGTTGAAAAAGTGTTCTATGGATAAAGAAATGCAAACACAAAAAATTTAGTTTTCATATCTTGTTGGGATGGTGAGAAATGAGAATGGCAAATTCACTAACCGGTATCTCACCTTATGTGGACAGTCCAGGCCTTTTGATAAGTATTAATTAGCTCTGGGTGTAGATATTACAATTCAGAGGAGTCTCTGACTTTTTAATGAACTGGTGAATCGGCCCAGGGCTGTGAAGATATATCTGTTAGTTGAATCAGTTTCCAGTAATAATCTTATAAGATCTCTGGCACTTAGGTACACTGACTAAATTTGTGAAAGTAGATTCACATTGTTCTACTGACCAAACAGGAATAAGGTGAAAGTTATGGCAATGCTATTGCAGCTCTATTTTATATTTTCTAGGATTACTCTTTTGGTATATAATATGGAATCAGGAAGAAACATGAGTGTTCCCTTTAAATTTTCTCACACAGTTCAGCTGTCTGATATTTCTGAAATTTTCAGATTGAATAATAACAATAGCAATGTATATCATTTATTGAATCCTTATGATCTATCGCCTCACTTGATCCTAGATGTACCTTTAAGATGTAATAGTTATATTCCCATTTTACTGTTGAGACAACTGAGATTTGGGGAAGTTAAGTAATTTGCATAGAGCCATACAGCCAGTAAGTAACAGAACTGTTATTTGGACTTGGGTCTATCTGGTCTATTTGTCTTCAAAGCCCATGTTTTTCAACTTGCTTCTGTCTCCTACCCATTCTCCACTCCATTCTGACAACAGTGGGTCAAGACAGAAATTTCAGGTTATAACTATGAGATGAGAAAGACATGAGTGAACTCCACACAGTGGAATATCATACATTTATAAAAACAAATGAGGATATAGGTGGTGGTCTGTGGGTGTTTATGCAAATATCCTGTTTCTCCTTAAACTTTCACGCACTAATGTTAGTTGGTTTATCTTACCAGCCACAGTTATCATGGTGTGCTAGGGTGACTTTCTATTCTCATTTATTAATTGGAACTCTTTTTGTAAAAAGGAGTTGTATGTTTTCTCCCATTTATTTATTATTTGAACTTTGCTATAAACACGTGTTTGGTGAGTGATGGGTGACAGAAGGCAGAGATGATGCTGTACATCTCCCATTTATTTATGTATTCAATTATTTATTTATATTGGTATGGGTTTATGGATATTTATTTTGTTTTTTGGGTTATAATTTAAAACTATCATTAGTTTATTGCTCAAATTGTTCCAGTTTTGGCCATTCAGAGACCAATAAGGAACTGTGTCCCATCATTTTTTTTTTTTTTTTTTAAGCACTTCCTTACTTTCTGTCACTGCAAGATTTTTAGGCTTATCTTGTATTTTCCCTGCCCAGCCCTAGATTCAACCACTTGTCCGAGGAACTCTGTTCTTTTTTATTAAAAAATGGTGTTTAAAATCTCAATGCTAGGGGTGTCACTGCTGCTAGTTCCTCTCAGAAATAGAGATAGGGAATATATGTATAAATACCAACCCATGCATACACATTCATATCTATATTTCTGTATGTATATTTTACATATATAAATGTGTGTACATATAAATAACCAAAACATGAGTTCATTTGGATATTCCTGCTCAGATGCAGCGCCACAGTTTATTCTAACCTTTGCCCTTTTCTTGCTTTTTTTTTAAGTATGTATTGATTTCAGAGAGAGGAAGGGAGAGGGAGAGAGAGAGATAGAAACATCAATAATGAGTCATTGATCGGCTGCCTCCTGCACACCCCCATTGGGGATCGAGCTTGCAACCCAGGCATGTGCCCTGACTGGGACTTGAACTGTGATCTCCTGGATCCTAGGTTGATGCTCAACCGCTGAGCCACTGCCAACCGGGATATTTTTTGAAAGAGATATAGAATTTGTTTTATTTCTTCCTTGAATGTTTTCTTAGAATTTGCAAGTGAAACATCTGGGCCAGGAGTTTTCTTTGTGGAAAGGAGTTTAACTACTAAATCTATTTTTTTTTTAAATTTCTTTAATACTTATAGGACTATTTTTTTTTTAAATATATCTTTATTGATTTCAGAGAGAGGAAAGGAGAGGGAGAGAGAGAGATAGAAACATCAATGATGAGAGAGTCATTGATCGAGCCCACAACCCGGGCATGTGCCCTGACCGGGAATCGAACCCCGATCGCCTGGATCCCGGGTCGACGCTCAACCGCTGAGCCACACCCAGCTGGGCTAGGACTATTTTTTTTAATGCATCTACGTAGTTTGTGTCTCTTAATGATTTTATCTAAGTTGTCAGTTTATAGACATAGAGCCGTTTGTAGTCCTTCCTCATTATCCTTTTATAATCTCTGTAACCTTTGTCTTCTCTTTTTTTCTTGGTCAGTCTGATTAATCAGTTTTATTGATTGTCATTCAAAGAACTAGCTTTTGGTTTCATTGATTTTCTCTATTGTTTTGTTTTCAAATGTATTGATTCCCCCCCCCCATGTGTATTATTAAACCAGAACACTTTTGAGAGTAAAAGGGTGCCAAGGCAAAAAGCACAAACTGGAAATGTCCCAGGAGCACAGGGATATATGATCACCCTACCTGTAGGGTATGCGGAATGGGAAAAATGGTACATGGGAACCTCTGTGGGAATAAAACTTTACAGTGTCTATTTTTTCTTTTGTTTTCATTTGCAATTATTTGAATGTATAACCTATTAAAAAATAAAATGTTCTTACTTAAATATCTGGCGTAGTTCCCAGCATATAGTAAGATCTCAATGTATACTCTTGAATAAACGAATTGATCAGTCAGTTATTATTGGTGATTACCTGAGTTTCATTGGAGAAAGTGAGGTAGCCATTATACATTTAATTCTGAAAGTCTACAACATATATATCAGAACTGAATGATTGGCTTTCTTTGTATTCCTAGCCTGCAGGTTTGGTAACAAATATTATCATCAAAAAGCAAAGCAGTTACATTGCTCTTTATTGCTTACATCTTTCTTTGACCATTTTCCTGTTCCTAGGAGGCCTCTAACATGAAGAAAGAGTACATTGCAACTTGCTGGGGAAAGTTAGGGGGATTCAAGGGTCTCCCCAGCTCTGTTCATTTCCCTCAAAACCTGTTCCCCATCCCCATGCCTACTGAGGGGATTTCCATTTTCACACATTATTCTAGATGTATGCCCACAGCACAGTGGAGTCTCTCCTATGTGATTTTTGGCCAAGAGAACCTACAAATTATGAGAAAACTGATGAGAAATAAGATTTATACAGTGGTTGTTTAGAATTCAGTGTCTTGGTAAAATGTTATCATAACTGCAGCCTGGACCTTGGTTCAGTTGTTTCAGGGGCTAAGATGCATTATTTGATATTTAGCATGTTTTTGAATTCCATCAGTCAATAAAACAGAAGAATAGAGTAAAATTTTTATTTATGGAATGAAAAAGGGTTATACCACCATTCCTTGTTCTGTTGATTTGGGAAAAATCTAGTCTCTCTTAAAAACACATAAAAAACATGCACATAATACATATCTTAAAGAATGTTAAGTTGAATGTAAGTGGTGCATTTGGATAAGTATTGCTGAAAATAATAAGAATTCTCCTGGTTATAGAAATAAAATATTAACCCAGCCCTTCAAAACACAAGGCTCTGAGATAAGCTACAGGTCAGCATTATAACAGGAATGTGTCTCCAAAACATAGGAAATTTCAGGTAGATGAAAAAGTGGAAATTAAAATGACATTTCACCCAGACACTAAATGTTACAAATCTTATTTCTCAGGATCTGTTTCTTTATTTCTATAGTTCTATGATTTCTTTATAGATATTTCTTAATTATATTTGGAAACAGATGGTACCTTTTATAATTGTGGTAGCCCCCTACAGAACAGAAATACAAAATACATATATTCCACTAAAAACATTCAAATTGAGGTTAAGGGATCACTTGGATATCTTGGTGAAACAATTATTAGATGGAAAAAGGCTAAATCTTCATCAAACATTATTTAATAAGATTATATTACTAAATAGAATTGTTTCTCTTCTGGCTGTCAACAAATAGGAAAATCCATATTCACATTGCTTTCTTCATTGTTTCCCCATAACAACCAGTACAGAAGAGCCACAGAGGTAATACATTCAATCAAACATATTGACAATAAAATCCAGCTTCTACACTAGCTCTGAAGTGCACATTGTCTCCTGAAAGCTTTGACAGCTTGGCTAGTTTCATTTTTTACCCTCACACACTCTCTTCCTGGAAAGCATCTTGGCTTCTTAAAATAAGTGTTCATGGAAAACATTCTCTCTAGCTATAGTGTTACCAAGATACAACTTCTTTACTTGTATAAACTGAACAGCTTAATAAATAAAAAAGATTGCTGTTTCATATGATAATGAAAAAATTGGGTTTATATACTATAATTGCAGTATTAAAGATTTCCCTTAAACAGAAATCTATCTTTGTCATAGAAATATTAACCTATATGCCTGACTCTTTATCTGTGTGATCTTGGAAAAGTTACTAAACTCTCTGTGCTTTAATTTTTGTATTTGTAAAGTAGAGAGGGTTAAGTAAGTTAATTACCACTAGGAGACAGTTGTCCATAGGTTCCTCACATTCCTCTGCCCGTTGTTCTGGACTATCTTTTCTACATTTCTCTGCCCTTTGTTCTGGACTATCTTTTCTTTCTTTCTTTCTTTTTTTTTTTTTTTACTATATCTGAGGATATATTTTCCATTGCTTTTTCAGAGAGAGTGGAAGGGAGGAAGAGAGAAACATCGATGTGAGAGAGACACATTGCTCTTGGGGTCAAGCCCACAACCGAGGTACGTGCCCTTGCCTGGAATTGAACCTGGGACTCCAGTTCGAGGGCTGATGCTCTAACCACTGAGCAGAACCAGCTAGGGCTGGACTATCTTTTCAAGAATATTTGTATAGGGGACAGCCTTTGGATAGTGTCTGCCTTTGGAGCAAAGGGCAGGCTTGCTTACCACCATCATAAGAGATTTTGATTCCCTAAACTCCGGATCTCCTCCTATAACACAACCCACTGCATGTGCAATTATCCATTGGGCCAATCAGTGAGGCCCCCTCTGGTACCTGGGGACAAGGGGAACTAATGCTGTGTGGTGATTAACAAAATCCTCTGTCTCTGACCCAGGAGTCTCATGTCTATATGAAAATGTGGCAGGATAACTAGTTAGCTCACAAGTAAGGTAAAATCTCAGCCCCCTTACAGTTTCTGACATATATGAAAGAGCTAGAGTCTGGAATGTAGAAAATGCTCAACAAATATTAATGTTTATCATCATCAACAGTATCTATCTAGCTTCAAAAATACTGAGATTTAATCCAGCAATTATGCTTCTAGGAATTTATCTGGCTGAAAGTTGAGAGATATGTGTAAAGGGATGTATGTTAATTGTAAAATTTTGTGTAATAATAAAGTATTGGAATACATCTAAGTGATCATTCTATAAGTCTACTATCACCACAGCGATACTACCTAACAAACCCACTTTAAAATTCGGTGTCATAAAAGCAAGCATTAATGCTCATACTCATGATTTCTACATGTTGGCTGGGAAAGCTCTGTTCCACAGGTCCCCTTCTGGGGCCCAGGGAAAAGGGATCTGTGACTGCCTGGAGCATGCCCTTCTGGGGAATGATACAAGGACAAGATGCCAAGATGGCAAGTCCAACCACGTGAAGCACATTTCAAGCCTCAGCCTATGTTGCATCTAATAACATCCCAACGGTCAAAGCAAGTAACATGGGCAAGTCCAAAGTGAAGACACAGGAAATCGCACCAAGACCACCATGAAACCATGGTGAGGGTGTTGGTGGTCCTACGAGGGAGAGAGTTGGAATCCACAATTTAATCTACCACAGTCATCAATAGGGAAGTGGTTAAATAATGACAATACATTCACACTAAGCAGCCGTCAAAAAGGATGAGTATATTTGAATGTTTAAAAATGGAAAACGCACACAATAAATATATCACTGAAAAGTACAAATTGTAAAATACCTATATGATACTATTTTTATTTAAAAGAAAAGCTTTTGAATACATGTATTTATTTTAGAAGCATAGTAAAGAGCTTGGATAGATACCAAACTGTTAACTATTTCTTTTCAGGATCAGAGTTGGGAGATGAGGGATATTCCCTTCCACTTTATACTTTATCTACTTTTGTATCTTTGGGAAAAAATTTATAGGTAGGTATTACTTTTGTAATAAAAAACCTGATAAAGATTAAAAAAAAAAAAAAAACTAAAAGAAAATGGCAGACAAAATGTTTTATCTCCTAGGTATTTTCTAGTTGATGACTCATTTCCCATTCCCTTTTCCTGGTACACATAAGAATAAAATAAACCTAATATCTAGAAGTTTTAGGTCCTTGACCCTATCCCTGCAAAACTTCATTTTGCTTCGGAAAAGATCTGTTTCATTCCACGTAATCACCCCTGGTACACATAAGAATAAAATAAACCTAATATCTAGAAGTTTTAGGTCCTTGACCCTATCCCTGCAAAACTTCATTTTGCTTCGGGAAAGATCTGTTTCATTCCACGTAATCACCCTGAGAATTTTATGGTACATTTTAATCCTATTGGGTACCTTGGTGGAGCAGAGTTTTCCTAAGAATATTTGAGGATTTTCTCAGTTTCTTGACATTTGTTTCAGAAATGCTATTTTTCTGTTTTGAAAATCCCATTTGGTTCCTTTTAAAATTAGTATTATTGCTTCTTGGCCTTTTGGCTAAGATCAAGAGGTAGAGTTAGTGTTACAGTTTCTATTTCTCAGTTGAGAACTTCTATCTTTCCATCCATTTCAAGAGATGTTCAGTGGGATATGTGAGCCCCAGAGGGTTAGGGCTAGAGCTGTAAATCCAGAATCTACATGTGGAAAAGAAATTGTCCAGAGAGAGTATAAAGCAGGCACCTGTGGAGATGGAGCAGTATTAATATCCTCTATTTAAATTTGAGGGCAGCCTAGTTGTTTCTCAGACTTCTCCTTTTCAGAATGAAACAATGCCAAACACCCACTTCTGTTTTCTCCATGCAAACTCCCTTTTATAATCCTTTCTGTTGTTTGTTCCCTGAATGTTCACTTGTTTCTGTACATTACTCTTAAATGAAAGAATTCAAAGGCGAGGCAGTACATGAAGAAAGATTCTGATCAATCAACAAAGAGAACTACCTCCGGGGTACTTCATGATCTTTTCTGTTCTCATTAATATAATTTTGAACTTTTAAACAATTTTTGTATTCTACATGGTATTTCTCTTACCTAAGACAATATTGAAACAAGTCCCAAGTAACTGAAATCTTGCCAACGTAATTAAAAACCTCAGAGCATATCTAATAGTAATTTAAAAGAGTAAGAAGGGAATATGTAGTTATTGACATGCTTGACAAATTAGTTTGGGCATCTGTGTGGAAGGGTTGTAAATAAGGAAAACCTTCATGTTACCAGTACATTTAATAGGTCACCCTAATATATCTGACTTAGTTCTTTAGACTTTTGTAGAATTTAGGAGAAAATTGTAAACTGTGTAAGTTAGGGAACTGCATAAATTAGATAGTTATGTTAGTCTTTTCGGTGCTATAGCAAATGGCTAAAAGATTTGAAAAAGAAAGAGTATTGGGGTGATTTCTAAGAAGTGTGAGGTTTTGTTTTGGGATGATGAAAATGTTCTAAAATAGGTTGTGGTGATGGATGCACATGTACTCTGTGAATATGCTTAATACAGTTAAATCACATTTTATGCGTAAATTGTATGGCATTTGTGTTATATCTCAGTGAAGCTTTTTATTTTATTTTTTTAATCTTTATTGATTGCAGAGAGAGGAAGGGAGAGGGAGAGAGAGAGAAATGTCAATGATGAGAGAGTCATTGATCGGCTGCCTCCTGCAAGCCCTCGACTGGGGATCGAGCCCGCAACCTGGGCATGTGCCCTGACTGATAATCGAACCTGGATCTCATGGATCCTAAGTCAATGCTCAACCGCTGAGCCACGCTCACCAGGCCTCAGTGAAGCTTTTTTTAAAAAAAGCACAAAACACCAAAATAAAAAACTGGGCAATGGCGAATATTTGCTAAGAGTATTCTTTCCAGCTGCTATATCTCTATTTTCCACTAGGGCAAGGTGAAGGGTGGAGCACCTGCAATTCTGAAGACCCTCAATCTCACTCTCCCCACCTCCTTTCCCACACTCTTTTTTGTTTTGGTTCCCAAATGCATACTGGTGAACAATTGTAGTGTGCAGAGGTGAAACTTCTAATTTAGTAACTTGAACTTTTAAATTATGCTTGGATGGAAGGAAGCAGTATATACATCATTTTAAAATTAATTTTATGTGTTTTATGATCATTTTTATGTTAATTTTGAAACCACAAGGCAATTGTGTTATTATCTGTTTGGCTTTCCAGATCCATTTTCTACACTTCTCTTTCCTGTTTTATGCCACAAAAAACTTATTTCCATGGATAGCATCAGACAGGCTCTCCTGGCTTCCAGGTGGCCAATGGAAGGCTCAGGCAGGAGATGAAAGGAGAGAGGAAAGAGAGCCAGATATTGGCCTTGGTTTGGGCAACACCTGAGACCCTCTAATTCCTCTACTGGAGGTCAAAGCTCCTGTCAGACCCCTGTTCCACGCTGCAGCTCCCCCGGCCCCCTCTTGTAGAAACATTACTCCCTCCCTTTGCCCTTTCAAGTGCAGAGGCGATAAGGGCTTCCTGCCGTTACTATTCCCTGGAGGTTTTACCGAGTCTCGTTCTTTAAAACTGCCCATACTTCTGTGAACAGCTCCTTCATTACCCTCTCACTACCCTTGCTCTCACTGTCTTTGAGTGTGTCATCAGCTTCTTGCTGGCATCCTAACCGTATTAGGACTGAACCATAGTATATCTTCATCTGGATATATACACGCGGAGAAAACTGTTACCAAACCCCACAAAATTAAAAAAAAAAGATGGAAATGATATACACCAACTTCAGGGTAGTGGTTATTTTTACAGAAGAAAGGGAAGGAAGAAAGTGGGAATTAGGGTTTATTTATCTATGTCCTAGGTCGATGCTCAGCCACTGAGCCACACCCGGCCAGGCTACTCATCTTATTTAGAGTTCTCATGGAAACAGTGTCTCAGGGCCGTGTAATCTCTTGCAGAATATATATACAAATAAACTTGGAGCAGACTTAACCTTGAGGCTACCGCAGTGAGAACTGTTCACCAGCCCTGGCTGCTGCTGGTTTGGAGAGGAAGAGTCGTGGACAGTAATGTAAACAGCACGAAGGACTGTGAGGATGGCCATGACTAGCAATTACAGGTGTTTGCTTTAAACCCTCCCTTCCTGAGCTAGAAACAGTTTTGCTAATTATTCTATGGCTCAAATTCTCTTTCTAGGTTCCTGGAGAAGTCTCTGATGAAAGCGGTGGGCTGATTCACTGAGGTTTCTAGACCTCCTCTGAATTTTCCTTGTTCCTATTACACACTTGGCACTTTACTACACCCTCCCTGGTGTTCAGCCATGCTGTTCATGTGGGATGGATTCAGCTTCCATCTGTAGGGATAGGTCCTGATTGATGGAAGCATAAACCAAATGAATCCATCTATCCCGGCCCCCAGCTCTCACAGTAATTGACTCGGAAATATACACATAATCTGATTAAAATCAATGAGACCTAAGGAAATCTTGCAGAGGCTTCAGGGAAAGAGAGGTGTTCAGTTTTCCCATGAGCTTGGGGTAAGAAGGGTGAAAGGGAGATGTGATTGCTACAGCCATCTGGCTATCATGAGGGAACCAGCCTGATGAATCCCCAAGGAGGCCAAGGGAACCTGGGTCTTAGTGTTCTAGTTAAACCTAAAGTCAGGCTGTGCCTGGTACCAGCTCTAACTCAAGGTTCCAGTTAAGGGAACTGACATCTTCCTCCCTTCCCTCCCTCCCTCCCTCCCTCCCTCCCTCCCTCCCTCCCTCCCTCCCTTTTGCTCTCTTCTTTTCTTTCTTTTGGCTAAATTTAGTTAGAAAGCTCAACTAAATACAGAGGCACGAAAGCAGTATGACTCTCAACAAGTACCCTCTAATCGACTGCCAAGGTAGATTAGCTAACTTAGACAGGTCATCAATCAGTTAGGCAAGAACTGTGTTTTGATGACACTAACATGGGTACAAACTGATTTATGTACCAAAGAGTTTATTCTTTTATATCAAATAAGCCTTGAGTTTGGCGTTTTAGGATGGGACAGTGACCCTGAAAGACCAGGCTTATTCTAACTTTTTTTGTTTCACTATCCTAGTCATTTCCAGTGTTATCCTCAGGGTCCAATGTAGCTGCTGAACGCCAGCCATCACGTCTGTTTTGAGGCAGAAAGGAGAAAGAAGAGGGAGAACAAAAAGTGTATACTTTCCAGTTCAATCAACTTCCTTGAACTATTCTTCCCAGAAAGTCACCTATCACATCCCTTTGGCAAAAATGTAATCTTATAATTGTATACGGAAGAGAAGCTTGTAAGTGTAATATTTCAACCAGAGATAGGGTCTGATAGACTAGTTGGTAGTAGCTTTCATCCTCCAAATCTGTGAATATGTCACCTTACATGGCAAAAGGGACTTTGCTGATATGATTACATTAAGGATCTTGAGACAGGGAGATTATCCTGAATTAAGCAGGTGAGCCGATGTATTTGCAAGGATCCTTTAAGAGGTAGGCAGAAGGGTTCAAGATGGAAGAAGGAGATGGGATGATGGAAGCAGAGGTCACCCTGATGAACTTTGAAGGTGGAAGATGGAGTCACCAGCCAGGAAATAGAGGCGGCGTCCAGAAGCTGGAAAACATGAGGAAGGAGATTCTCCCCAGAGCCTCCAGAAGGCAGGCCTGATGATACCTTGACTTTTTCATCCAGTGGAAGTGATTGCAGTTTCTGACCTCCAGAACTGCAATATAATATATTCGTGTGTTTTTAAGCCATTAAATGTGTGACAACTTGTTACAGCAGAAACAGGAAACTAATACGCTACTCCCGGTAAAGTCAATGTTCTGTTATCACGGAAATAGGCTTTATTAGTTTCCACTGGAGTGGGAGGTGGTAAACATGTGGAATGTTATGCGTTCCCAAAACCCATTTGCTGCTTCGGTACAGCCAGTTTGCAAGATGATTACCTTTACATCTTCTAATCATAAAAGTATGCCTCCTCTAAAAGGAGAATGGCCTTCATCAGTGCACTTTAACTTGGAACGCTAGTTGGCTGAAAAGCCCCCACATTGTCATTTCATCAGTTCTTTAGCTCGTAAATAGTATTTTGTTTCAGTGGTAATAATGGGGGCAGAGGGGACTAATAACACCTATATGTGCCATAACTTTAATTAACAAAAAGAAAAAGAATGCAATTGCAACTGGATTTCAGAAAATGGATTAGAGAGCTTATAATTGTGTTAGAGAACCTACCACTAGAAGTCTGATTGTCATGAATACAATGATTTTAAAAGGGGTATTTCACAATTTTAACCACAGTGGAATTTTCTAATGTTGATACATACTAAACATCCTGGGGAATTTTTTATGTTGAATATCCTCATTGAAATTGTAATAAACCAGAATTCTTCCCCAAAAGGCGCTTCTTCCGAAGGCCATGAATATTTTCTTGTTTCTTTTGAAAATAGATGAGACAAATCTTATGTAAACCAACTAAACCAAAACAATCTAATACCTAAAATAATAAACTATCATTATTAGAAATAATTATCTGTAGTACTCAGAGAAAAATGACTCTCCTTTAGAAGAGTCAAGGCAAAAAGTATTGAAAGTCTTCTTTGTGGGGTTTCTCATTAGTGACATTTCTGAACATTGTTTAAACAAAGACCCTTTGGCATGGCAACTGTTTCCAGGCAGGTCTTAGCTTCCTAAGGAGTTCAGTGAGATAAGAGGCTGCTTTTCATCAATAAGCCAGAGGAACCATATGTAGGCTGTAGGCTGAGTACACAGTGCTTGTTCCCACTAGTCAACATGGAGACAAAATAAACAGAACCAACATGGCCACAATACAAATCTTTGTCTACATGCAAGGCCATCAGAAACTCTGGTTGTCAAGTAGGGGGCTGTTGGTGCCATTAGATGGCCCTGGTTTGGTTTTATGACCTTCCTCCAGTCAATGGAGCTCCCTCCAGAAATAGCCCAGCCTACGAAATTATTTCTAAGAGTTTTTGTGAATGGGATCAGAGTGTTATCATTATGCTCCATCTGGAAGACATCCAAGGAGTTTATGAGATGCTGATGTAAAATAGTTGTGTTGGACATTATTATTTCAGATAATGTCATGATAGAAGCTTTAGTACTGATAATTAATACCCCATTGGAGAAGCATGATTGGTGGTAGTTGGTCAATGAATCTACAGTTTTGTTCAAAAGAGGGCAAGCTATAGTTCTAGAAGTGGTACTGATAATTTAAAAAAATTAATTGAAGTATAATACAAATACAAAAAAAATCACCCTTATTATAACTTGATAAACTTTCACAAACTAGCACCCAGATTAATAAAGAGGACACCAGTTTCTCAGAACCCCCCCTTGTGGCTCTCTTCCAGTCATAGCCCCCCTTCACCCCAGGGTTAACCACTGTCCTGACTTCTAAATGGAATTCATTAGCTTACCTTGTTTTGTATTTCTATAACTAGAAACATACAATATATGCTCTTTTGTATCTGTCGTCTTTCACTCAACATTATACTTGTGAGATTCACTCATATTGTTATTTAGTTTTAATTTGTTCATTCCCGTTACAGTATTTCATGTGAGTAGCTTGCTTTTTGTAGTTCATGTAGGCATGTGCTTAAAGTGTATAAGAGCAATTCATTATGTTGAAATAAATTCATGTGAAATGAATTTATAAATAGCCAGTCCTCTAGTTCTAACTCTGCTTACAATGATGCAAACATCTGATCTGTAATTTGAGACTCTAAATTATATTATCCACCAGGAAGAAGAACTCTGAGCTAATGGCCTCACAGTTTCTGGTGCCAGAGATACCTTTCTGCAAGTTAATAAATGGAAGTCTGGAAATATAACTCAGTATCCTATGAGTTTATTTGGCATGAATGGATTCCCTATGGTTGTGTCATCTCCAGGTGAATTAATAAAATTGAAATTTTTGAGCATTTAAAACAGATATAAACTCTTAATGAATCCAGGTTTGAAATTACCTGATGGAAATTGATCTGAGTTCTATTGACCTGAACGCTATTGATTTGAACTGTAAAGACTCTCTCTTTAAATGTACTTCTGTGTCTAAATCTATCATTTCTCAAAAGTGTCAATATCCTGGAAAAGAATGCCAGTGAGGAGCTCAGAAGTAAATAGAAGGCATGCTGAGGTGGAATGTTGTTCAGAATGTCACAAACAGTCTATTCTTAGAAGTGTGGGCAGAGTTAAGAAAACTAGCAAGGACTGTTGAGGCATCCAGGGACCAGCAACAGTCAGAAGTTCCTACTATCCATAGGCACAAAGGGACAAGGGGAGGAACTGATGTCTTGGAATCCAGTGAGGCCTGGAGTAGTGGAAGGGGGACTGCCTGAAAGAGGGGACACTGTAACTGCACCAGCAAGTCAAGGAAGGAGTTGAGAGAAAACACTCCAACACCTTTCTCCTCGTACCCACCAATCTTCTCCTATGCTGAGGCCTAGAAAGTCTGCGTACAATCTACATGGATTTGTCCCCCAGGATACGAAACAGGGTAGAGAAGTGTGGAGCGTGGTCCTCCAGAGGAGGTAGATGGGCATACAGAGAAAACCAGTATAAGATGACAAGCAGTGTGTGGGATAACATTGGTCCCATGATAAGGGGCAAAATAGCGCTTTAAAAGGGCACCATATTAAACTTTTTATGTATTTTGTATTATTTTTCCAGTACTTCACCCTTGCTTTTAATTTCCCAATGTATTTTCAATTCTTCTGTTTCATTTTAAGTCTTCTCAGGTTAATTGCTGAATCACCTGTTACCTCTGTGTACTAAGTCCAACATAAACTTGGCACAGATTTCAATAATGATACAGCTTCTGGGAAAGATGTCTTTTCTTTGGCCAAAAGCTATGGCACCACCCACAGTCTTCTCCCCAAACAGAATCATGTTTTGGTTGGAATTTTGAGCCAAATGAAAATGCTGAGTTTATCTGACATATTTGTTCATCAACAAGAAAAATATGCCTACTACAGAATATATTTTGGATTTTTAAAGCATTAATTGTATTACTTAATAATATAATCAAAATACTATCCTCTTGGGGGATCTTTTTTCATGTCTTTAAATTTATTTTGGCTTCTTTTCTCAAGATAGTGTGAAGATATATGTTCATTCAACAAGCAATGAAAGATGCTAAAAAGATGAAAACAATAAGAAAGTAAAAAACTGACAAGGAAACTATTGAAACAAATGCAAAAGCGACCTAAGCTATGAGTTATCTGAATGAGAGTAAGATTAATTTTAGGCATCTGGAGGGAAACTTTTAAAAAGTAATTTAAAAGCTTTCTTATTTTAACCAAAGAGACAATATGCCATGGTGGAAAAAATACTAAATGAGGAGCCAGAGGCCTGATGTTAGTCCTGGCAAATTACTTAGTCTTTCTGTGATACAGTTTCCTACCCATTAAGTTGGATGATAATAGAATTAATTTTTCAAATGAGTTAGTATATGTTGAAGTTATTTTAAAAATTAAATATCCTTTACTAATAATACAATTGCAATATTTTAAAGTTGCCTCCTGATTTAGTTTCCCTCTTCAGTTAGCCAACTTCTTTTCTCCACCCTGGCCTCATTGAGGCTTAGCAATGACGTTAGGTTTGGGAAGGAGCACGTTATAAAGGCACTGGGCACCTCAAAGGCTTTGTTTCTTGCCAAAGGAAGTCCCAAGGAGCCAGGAAGGGGAAGCAAAAGAAAGACAACTGTTCCAGTTTCAGCAGGTCATGGGAGAAGGCAGACAGATAGGAAAGGCCCACAAGGCGACAGATGTGTGTCTCAAAATAAATGCCCTGTTCAGGCTTTGGCCCCAAGGGGGTGGATATGTTAGGGCAGGGACTCTTGCTTCAATTTATTTTACTTATTCATTTATTTTTATTGTGGTAAGATACACATAAAATTTACTTTCTTAACCATTTTAAGTGTACAGTTAGTTATGTGGTATTAAATATATTCACATTGTTCTGCAACCATCACCACCATCCATTCCTATAACTCTTTCATCTTGTAAAATTAAAACAATATCTCCCTATTTCCCCCTCCACCTAGGCCCTGGGAACCACCATTATACTTTCAGTCATAATGATTTTGACTAATATTTCATGTAAGTAAAATCATTTAGGATTTGTTTTCTTGTGTGTGACTGGCTTATTTCAGCTAGCGTAATGTCTTCAAGGTTCAACCATATTGCATATTGCAAAATTTCCTTCCCTTTCAAGGCTGAATAATATTCCACTGTATGCATATACCACATTTTACTTATCTATGCATCTGTCAATGGGCATGGGTTGCTTCCATAATACATGTTAGTTACTGTGAACAATGTTGCTATGAAGTTGGATGTACACATATTTCTTTGAGACCCTACTTTCAATTCTTCTTGTAATATATATCTAGAAGTGGAATTGCTGGATCACCCAGTAATTCTATTTTTAATTCTTTTTGAATCGCCACACTGTTTTCCACAGTAGCTATATCATTTTTACACTCCCACCAACAGTGAACAAGTGTTCCAATTTCTCCCCATTCTCACCGTTTTCTATTTTTTAATAGTAGCCATCCTAATGGATGTGATGTAGTATTTCATTATGGTTTTGATTTGTATTTTCCTAATGATTAGTGATGTTGAGCATCTTTTCATGTGTTTCTTGGCTATTCGAATATATTGTTGGAGAAATGTTCATTCAAGTCCTTCCCCCATTTTTGAATTGAGTTTTTTTAAACTGACTTTTAGAAGTTCTCTCTATACTCTTGCATGATTTGCAAATATTTTATCCTATACTGTGGGTTGCCTCCTATGAAGCCCAATATGTAGTGATGGACACCCAAATAGATACAATATGAGGCAGATCCACATTTTGTGCAGTCTAAAGATTGCATTAGTCAGAGCTTTCTTTAAGAAAAGAATACACAGCCCAGCCGGGCGTGGCTCAGCAGCTGAGCGTTGACCTAGGATCCAGGCGATCGGGGTTCGATTCCCGCTCAGGGCACATGCCCGGGTTGTGGGCTGCAGCTGATCAATGACTCTCTCATTATTGATCTTTATGTCTCTCTCTCTCCTTCTCCCTCTCGCTGAAATCAATAAAGACATATTTTTAAAAAAGAAAAAAATACACAAATACAAAGGAGGCACAAAAACAGTTTATATTTAAAATTTAAAAGTCATAACAAATTACAAATTTAAAAAAATCACAAGGGTCAGACATCATCAAATCCAGAAAAATACCACAATTTAAAAAATTTTAATTAACTGCCTAATATGCCTGGATAATACTTTTTCCTACATATTTTGGCTCTATCCTCTTTGATTTCTTCACATGAAAATCACTTCGTCACATATTGTTCTATAGAGTTAATAGATATTCCAGTCTTCCCATTAGCATAATTGATTGAAACTTATTTTTATTATTGATAGTTTAGAAGAGTTTCTTTCCAGTCCACAATTCAATATTGGGAGAATCACAAACATTTTAAAATTTGTTGTCAAATTTGAGAAAAACCTCTATCACATTTCTTTCACATATAAAGAACATGTGGGAGGATTTTCCACATTCTAGTTCTGGATTCTTACACTTCAAAAGTCGTCCACCTCGTTACCCATATACTTCTGAGCTGGGTCCTGAATATCTGCGTTCATTTGCTGATACTGTCTCTGGCCCTCCACCTTCGCGTCACAACATCAAGTGGCCCAGTTGACAGCAGGCCTTTGAGCAGCTATAATAGATGTCACTTACTATGGACTCTAATGTCCATGAACCACATACATTTATTCCACTTTACTAACTCAGCTTTCCCTTAGCCAGATCCCCGAGATGCCTGCAGCCATGGTAATGCTTCCAGATACAAGGACAGTTACGGCAGAAGGAAAGTTAAAGTGTAAAGAGACAGCAGTTTCTTGAGATGAAAATATTTGACTTTTGAAACCTTTACAGAAAACATAAGACCATGTGA
This sequence comes from Miniopterus natalensis, assembly GCF_054644295.1. NCBI lineage: Eukaryota > Metazoa > Chordata > Mammalia > Chiroptera > Miniopteridae > Miniopterus > Miniopterus natalensis. The sequence goes on from NC_142088.1 coordinate 26,164,823, forward strand.
ACATACCTCTAGGACCCCTCCTGTGGTGCTCAGAGGGGCTTGACGGTTTTGGACCTGCGGTTTGGACACTACTCTTCAGGAGCAGTGTTCACAAACTTGAGCACATTCATAGAGGGGAGGTAACCAGGGTGGTCAAGGCTCAGGACTCTCTGTCTTCTGATAAGCAGTTAATGGAACGATCTTGGGACAATTCAAGTGGTTCTCAAGTCTGTCTTTTGTAGTTGGGGTCCTTTTGAAGTGAAAGTAGTATTTTGACTCAATATAACAAATCACTTTCTAATGTTTGGTCAGTTTCAATGTAGAATCGACCAGCTTGTGAAATGCTGAATTTTCTCTGTGGGACTGGTTGAAGAAGGGGCTAGGTGAGAACCAGTGGTGGATTCTCTGAAGGGGAGACCCAAATTAGGTAGCGGTGGTGATGGGGAACGGGGAGTGCAGTGATAGAGCCTAACCTTGGTGCTCGCTTGCAAGTCTGAGATTTTAGAATGACTTTACTATTAATCTTATTTGACATCTTAGCCAGGTTTTAATACTTGATGTATAGAAAGTTTTAAAAATAGATGGAGCTGCTTTTAAGGCGAAAAAAAGTTTGTTTTTTTTTTAATCCTAAGGGCAGCAATAATGATCCATTTTAGTTCTATTTATTTTTACACATTTGTTTGTTTAAAGCTTGATTGTAGCATAGGGTTAATTAATACAGGAGGTTAAGGGTTGCAGGTGTGCGGTTGCTGGGTCTAGAGAAACTTGTGGAAAGAAAACATCATGTTTGTACACGGCCGTTTTGTGGGTTTTTTTGTGGGAAGTGTGTGGGGTTCATCAGTTCGGTGGAGTAGCCTACCAGTGACGCCCAGGATGGTGAGATCCAGGGGAATAAATGAGTCAGGGCTTTCGGTTGCATGGGACAAACACAGCTGAACTGACTTGAGGAAATAAAGAAGAGGGGGATCGATAGGCTTCAGGGTTAGAGCTCACTTCAGTCCTATTTGCCTCCTAAGGCTCAAGAGACATCCCCTCTCCCTCAGCTCTCCTTCCCCTGAAGCTGGCTTCATTCCCATGCATTCGTGGTGGCTGTTATCACTGGCTTGCATCTTTCCAAATTACTTATCCTAGCTTAAAGGGCTTCTTTTCCTGAGCTGATTCCGCAGAGCCCCAGGTTGGCTCTGGGGTGGCAGTACTGGCCCAGGAGCTCAATCACCGCGGTCTGGAATATGGTGACCCCCCCCCGGGCTGCGGTGGGCAGCGGGAGGTGCCAGCATCCCGGTGCCACCCGCTCCTGGGCCAGAGAGGAGGGAGAGACGAACACTGAGAGCACGTATTCCAAAATCCCCAAGTTACGGATACCCACTATATTTGGGGCAAAGTGTTTTGGCACTGCCTCTATATGTGGTTATAGTTGTTAAACTTAAGAATTCAGGACATCTTTCCCATATCTGGATAGATACCGCGTCGCGTTTTTACTTTCTCCCCTCCACGGGGCCGAGTCAATGAAGATGCACCGAAGCAGCACCGAGAAAGCCGGGAGAATTCATACAGTGAATCTTTACATTTTAGTGCCCTCTTTAGGTAAAGTAGCTCAGAGCGCTCTCAAGAATCAATTTTTCATCGTGACCACACCCCGTGTAGGTGACAGGAGTATCACCGTCCTGCCCTTGCAGCTGGGCAGCTGGGCAGCTGGCGGCATGGCACCCCTCCGCCAGCTCCTCGGTGCCTGACCTCCGAGGGTCTCCGCCCCCCGCCGCGGCGCCTCTCCGGATCCTCCGTCCTCCGCGTCGCAGGAGCGCGGCTCCGGGGCTCCGCGGCCTCGGGATTCGCCCTCCGCGCAGCCGCGCCCGCCCCGGCCTCGCTCACCTTCTCAGGAAGGTCCCCTGGCCAAGGTCTGGCTGTCCCCCCGTCCTCTCCCCAGGCCCCCGACGGACGGGAGGCCCGCGGCCGAGCGCCCCGCGGGGCAGCGCGCGCAGATGCAGCCGCGGCGTCCGGCGGGAGGGGCGCCCGCGCCGCCGGAGGTGAGCGGGCCGGGCCCTTCGCCCTCCCAGGGCCGGGGCGCGGGGCTGCGGGCGGGCGTCGGGCCCCGGGGCGGTAGGAAGGTGGCGGCGGAAGGGAGGCCGGACGAGCCCGCGGGGAGCGGACGGAGGGCAGACCGGGCGGGCCCGCGCGCGGCTCGCGGGCGACGCCTGGAGAGGGAACGGCGGCGAGCAGGGCGCTGCGGGGCGGATCGGGGACGCGCCGCGCCGCGCCGGGGCCGCCGAGCTGCGCCGGGAACCTTGGGGCGCCCGGACCCCGGCGCCTTCCCGAGCCCGGGCTGGAGACATGGCTTCGCGCGCCCCCGCCGCCGCCGCTGACTCGACACTATCGGCGGGCCGCGCGGGGGGCGCGGCGTAACCCGGGGGTGGGCGGCGGCGCGGAGCCGCCCGAGGAGCGCCGGGCGCCGTGGGAGCGGAGGAAGATGCCGGCACAAAGGCGAGCGCACGCCGGGACCGCTGCGGGGGGCGGCGGGGCGAGCCGCTGAGGGGCGCGCCGGGCGCGCTCTGCTGCCCTGGGTCCCGGGGTCGGACACGGCAGCGCACAGTCCCTCGGCCCCGTGGCAGCGGCCGCCGCAGCCCGGAGCTGCATGCGACGCGCAGCGGCGCCCCGGCCGCCGCCAGCTTTCCCCGCGCGCTCGCGGACCGGCCGGTGGGCACCGGGGCCGCGGGCCGGCCGACTGCGGGGCGCCCTCCCGCCCCCCGCGTCCCTGTCTGCAGCGCCCCGGGTGAGTGCGCGCCCGCGCCGGGCCCTCGCCGCGCAGGTACCGGCCGGCGGGAGGCGGCTTTGTTTTCCTCGCTCGCTCTCCGACGCTGTCATTCATTTGACATTTCGACTTCCGCCCGAAAACGCGGGTGCGAGACTCCGGGACGCGCCTCCTGGTTTGGTCATCCCGGAGAGCGCAGACTTTGGGGTGCCCTGAGCATCACTGGAGGCATCTTCCTTTTAGATTTGGGACGTGCCGCGAACACCCTCCGCCGGGCTTGGGGCCTGGAGCGGCTGGGGCCGCAGATTCAGACGTAGACGCCCGCGGGGACGTGCGGCTGCAGAGGGCTGGCGCTCCGCGCCGTCTTCCTCTCCGTTGGCCGCGCTCGCGCTTTTCTTGGTGGTTATTATTAGTTTGAGGAACATCTTTGCAAGCGCGTTTATTTCCTGTAGAGTTGGGCGTCTTTGGAGAGGATGCAGAGAGCTCACAGAGTTCCGGAGGATCAATAGATCCGACACTCGGAGGAGGCAAGCACCGACGGTCGTCGTAGATGGGGTGGACGGTAGGTGGACTTCCCGGGGGCTCCAGCCTTTCTGGCATGTTTTCTGCTTTCACTGTCCTAGAGTCAAGCCAACTTTGAATACTCATTGTATCTATACCTTTGTAAAAGTGGGAAACTTCTCTTTTCTTGAGTAGTTTTCTGTACTTGGTCATTTAGAAAAAGATTTTAACATAGTAGAGTCCTCTATTAGACCTGGTGCAGTTTCATGTATTCGTTTGTCTTAAAGGTATGGTTTTCTTTTTTACTATTTCTTCAGTTCCCTCAAGGGCTCATTTCTTCGTTGCCTAGAGAGAGCTCTTCTCCACCCCCCCCCCCCAACAGATGGCAGTGTGTTTTGAGAGGCTGTCTTTAAACTGACACTTATATTACCTATACGCAAAGAAGGATCCGTTATTAGGCTCATCTTTGGCTTTACTGAAGCAAGAGGCCTAATTTGAGTGGGGATGTTACTAATGGTGTGAAAATGTGGAGGTTTCTAATCTGTTTGGTCATCAGAAGATTCCTGCAGGGGTTGTTTACATGGTGTGGGGGACAGATGGCATCCCTTGCAGACAGGAGGAGCCCAGCATAAAGGGTCACTGTATTCCTTAGAAATGATCCACTTCACTGTTGGGAGGTGGAGTAGGGTGAGGTAGAGGGTGGGGAAAACATAATTTTGATCTCTCAAGGGAGAGATTATAACCTTACCATCCAGCAGTCTAACCAGTTAATTTCTTCTTTCTTTGTACATTTAAAAAGTCATAATTAAGCTCTTTGTTTTGATTATTTCTTTGGCACCTTTTGGCCTCATTTGTGGTCATGTGAAGCAGTTTAATCAGTTATATTAACAAAAATGTCTTTGCATTTAATATTATCGTACCACTTATGAGGGGAAAACAGTCATAACTTTCTTAGCTCTTGTTCATTCAACAAATGGCTCCTTGGACTCCTAGTGTCTCCTAGCTCAAAGGGCTTTAGTGCAAACTGCATTAATTAATTGAGAAGGAGTTTCTTCCACCATCTCTATGACAGGTGGTTTCCTAACTCCCAGCATTTGCCCCCGCCCCCATGCTTCAACTATGGATAGCTTTACCATTGCCTCCATTACGGCATTGAGCAGTCTTTGGCAGTGAATCTTTGTGAATGACTGGAGTCTGTGAAGAAATCAGAGCCATTCTGAACATTTGAGAGATAAGCCAGCTGGAGCTTTTCTGCTCCTACCACTATTGTAGATTGTTTATGTGCTGCAGATTGCAACTAGGTTACAAAATTGGTCTTCCCTCTCTGTGACTGTGAGGGAAAAGATTCCAGTAAATAAATATTCACCAGCCATATGACTAAATTTAATGAAGAACATGAGCAGTGTTTGGTCCCGCTGAATAAAGTATGGAATAAAAATAAGCATTGGCTCTGTTTAAGGTGGGCAATGGGATCTTGGGAGAAAAACATATTATTCTTTTAAAGCCTTTTCCACCACTGATCTCAGCAAAAGGCAAAGAAACGAAGGTTGTTACCTGTAGTTGAGGACAGATGCTGTAGCCTTTCTTTTGGATCAATGTGTTTTGCAGGAGAGGTGGCTGTTGGGCTCTGTCCAGTTTCAATGTGTGCTCTGGCATCAAGGAAAGGATCTGTCATTCAAAATACTTGTTAAATCTGTGGGTGGTACCTGTGTACGTCTTGCCAGGTTGCTGTCTCTCTTGTGAAGTGTTCCTTTAAGAGCACTCTGAGGCTCCAGTCCTGGGGCTTGCTGTGGACCTGGCCTGGATCCACTACATTCTAGCATGTTATGGCCTGCTTTCTTGGGTACAAATGGAACCAGTTTTTCATGGTGTGTTGGATAGGGAATTTCCAGGTCCATTGTGAAAAGACATGGCATGAAAGAGAGAGGACTGTATTTGAATGTTGGTTGACCTGACAGAGAGGCAGAGGTTGCTTGTTTGCACACAGGATGCATTTTGTATGGAGGATATGAGTGAGGGATTAGAAAGGTGACCAGACCTTCTGGTTTGCCTACAGCAGTCCCAGTTTATTCTTGTTCATCTATCTTATCAAATTATTGAATGCATCCCCTTTCACATAAAATTGCCCTGGTTTGGATGATAAATTATACGGTCATCCTCCATGTTAAATAATCTTGACTATTTTACCACCCTCTCCTGACCTCACATTTTGAGTCTTGCTTTATTTCAGTCTTTTACTGTTAAATGCAAAGATAAGAAAGGTTAAAAACAAACAAACAAACAAAATACCATATAAAAAATAGCAAGGAAGAAAGAAGACTAAGGTAATTGATTGCTTGTTATCTATTTACACATATAGGAAATAAAATAGTTATGTCCTTAAGTTGTTAGGTGTCTAGCCTGGCTCTGAGACTGTGTTGTTACTGTCTTGAAGAACGATAAGAATTAACACTTGCCCATTTATGTAGGGCTGACTCGAATTGGGACAACTCGTGTGACTCGGGAGAGGAGCTGCAGCAAAACCTGTTTGTAGACCTGATGGGTGCATGGCTGTAGCAACTTTGAATGCAGATTTCAAGATCTAGTGTTTGGTCCAAGTCTTGGATATTTACTGAGAGTTCTGAACACAAATGTTGTGAAGACTTGACTCCATGTTCTCCTACTTGCCAAGCTCTCTGGGCCACAAGAGTAATAGAAGAGCCTTTGTTTTCTGTCCTCTCTTCTGACTCCAGTCTTGGGTTTGGGTCTCAGCTTTTCATGAAGAGGCCTTGAGGAGGAGAACTTGTGGAGCCTGCTCACCATGTGAAAATTTTTATAGGGGGTTTGAGATTGTGCAGGTGACCTGGTAGAGGTTTGCGTTCGAAAGCTAGATAATGAAGCTTATAGCACCTATTTCTGCAACAATTGCTATGCTCCTTTGCTAAAGAATCCCGTTTCTAATAGTTCAGTTGCAGTGGTGGCCAGTAGGTGTTACAATTAATTATGGCTGTCACCTTTTCCATACTCTGTTCAAATCCTTAGAAGCTTGGTCAGCATTCCTGAATAAGAAGAAATTTATGCATTTCCTTTATAAGTAGGATGACTGTAATTTTTTTGTCCAGACAAGGACATATTTTAGAATAAAAGGGTATACTAACTGGATGGAGCACCAGATCAAGAACTATAATCTGGGGTTCTCCCAGGGAAATTATGAAGTATGATTGTCTTAACTATGACCCAAGTCTAACTTTTTTTTTTTTTTAAATATATCTTTATTGAATTCAGAGAGAGAAAAGGAGAGGGAGAGAGAGAAACATCAATGATGAGAGAGTCACTGATCGGCTAGCCCGCAACTCGGGCATGTGCCCTGACCGGGAATCGAACCCCGATTGCCTGGATCCTAGGTCGACGCTCAACCGCTGAGCCACGCCCGGCCAGGCAACTTTTTTTTTTTTTAAGACTTTTTTATTGATTTGTAAAGAGAGACCAAGGGAGAGGGAGCGTGAGAGAGAAACATCGATGTGAGAGAGAAACATAGATTGGCTCCCTTCTGTATGCCCCCTAATAGGGATTGGGCCCTCAACCTGGGCATATGCCCTGATGGAATCGAACTGGCAACTTTTCAGTGTATGAGACAATGCCTGACTAACTGAGCCACAGTGGTCAGGGTGTCATTAGCTTTTATATGAAGAATACCCATAAGATAGAAAAATGTCCTTAGTGTCTAGATTTGTTCATCATATGTATTTATATGTATTTGTTTACACAAACATTGATCATATGTCTATAGATATGCACATTGTGGGGTTGAAATGAACTAGTTAAGAAGGCCTGATCACTTGGAAAATTGTGGCCTTCATCACCTCTTTTATGGATTGAATTTTGAGCTAAACTCTATGCATCCAGCCTTTCCAAACTTTAGTTCATCTTCTCACTTGTGTAGCTATAATACTGACTTGTTGGTATAATTTTCTTGCTTGAAAACCTTTAACAGCTCTCCATTTTCTGTTTAATGCTCAAAGTAAGATCCATAGACAGTTAGGTGGTTAAAAAGAAAAAGCAATTACAAATTTCATTCATTCCATTACTATTTAATTTATTTACTTATTTATTTAATTTATTTTTATTTTATTTTATTTTATTTAACAAATATATCTTTATTGATTTCAGAGAGAGGAATGGAGAGGAAGAGAGAGAGTTGAAACATCAGTGATGAGAGAGTGATCATAATCGGCTACCTCCTGCACGCCCCCGACTGAGGATTGAGCCCACAACCGGGGCATGTGCCCTGACTGAGAATTGAACCCTGATCTCCTGGATTCTAGATTGATGCTCAACTGCTGAGCCATGCCCAGCCAGGCTATTTATTTATTTTTAAATCCTCACCCAAGGATTTTTTTCCATTGCTTTTCAGAGAGAGTGGAAGGAAAAGAGAGAGAAGGGGAGAGAGAGAGAGAAACATCGATGAGAGAGAGCTACATCGATTGGTTGCCTCCCCCACACTCCCTGACTGGGGCTGGGAATCGAGCCTGCAACTGAGGCATGTGCCCTTGGCTGGAATCAAACCCGGAACCCTTTAGTTGGCAGGCCGGTGCTCTAACCACTGAACCAAACCGGCCATGGCCCACTACTATTTTTATTGAGCACCTTCTGTGATTTAGCCTCTAATATAGGTGCTAGGGATAACCAATGAATAAAACAAAGATCCCTGCACTTGTGAAGTGTTCATTCTGTTGGGAATGGAGCAGTGGGAGTGGGAGACAGATGATAAACCAAGTAAGTAAATTATATAGCATGCTAGAAGGAGGTGAGTGCTTTGGATGAAAGAGAAAGTAGAACAAGACAAATATGGTTGAATATGCTTCATGGTGAAAGAGACCTTAACAGGGACTTGAAAGGAGATGGGAAGGGTTACTCATGCAGATACCTGGAGAGGGGGGAGTGTTCCACGCAGAGGGAACAGCCAGTGAGAAGGCTCAAAGGTGAGAACGTGTTTGGATGTGTTCAAAGATTAGCGAGAAGATGACCAGCATGACAAAGTGGGATGACCGGGGGGAGTTGGAAATGAGACCAGAAAGGTGGTGTAGGGGCGACAGAGTACGTAGGGCCTTGAGATATGAGAGAAATTAGGATTTTAGTAGAAATCCCATTATATTCTTTAAACTCATAATATGAAAAAGTGTGCTTATGCTATGAAAATTGCACTGTTTAATATAGCTTACATTACATATAGTGCACTTTACCTTGGTTAATATACTTTTTATGTCATTTGCCTCTTATTTGTTAAAATACCAATTTTTTGTTGTTACTGGTCTTAAATTTTTGTTTCACAAAAATAGGTTAGTGGCTCAAAAGTGGTTCACTGAAGAGTGAAAATAGTGATGAAAATAGTAATGTAAATGTCACAGTTCAGTATGTCATAAACATACTTAGAGAACTGAATCTCACTGCAAATATAAAATGTGACTCTCTGTGTATAAAAACAAAGGAATCTGTGGGAGTGATGATTTCCAAACAGCACCTGAAATTGCAAAGTGCAGATGGAAGTATGATGACTGTCTCAAAACTGTTTATGATAGGGTTTACCATCCATTCGCTCCTAATCCCCAGTCGCTGTCTGTTTTGAAACTTCGTCTAATAGTGGCATGAAGCCATGGGTGTTGTGGTGTCATTTTCAAACAAAGCACAGTGGCTTCTCTGTTATACTATTGAAGTTTTCCAGGACAAGCACACAATAAAGCTTTCCATTACAAAATTAATGTATTATATTGCTAAACATAGGTAAGAGACTAAAACTCTTGTAGCATCATTAAAGGAACCTCGTAGCAAAAATCAGAATGAGTCATATTATTGAAGAGACACTTGGAAAATCAGCTGGAAAGTTAAAGACACACATTATCCTTAGAGAGAAACCAGAAGGTATTGACAGGATTCCATTGTCAAATGACACGGTTGGCTGTTGCATAATATCATGGAGTCAGAGTGTGAAAGAGCGATTACTATCAAGTACACGCTAGTAGATATTTCACGTTATGGTTGGATGAAACCACCGATGTCATGCAGAGCATGAATCAGCTCTTGGCATTTGTTCAGGGAGGAGTGCTTGGTGATGTTTTGTTCATTTATCGCTGAGAACTCGAGCTATAAGGGAGGAGATTTTTCTGTTCGTGTACCATTGTTTATGAAACTGGAAAAGTTAGTCAGGGGGTAGGACCGGCCATGTACTAGCGTTATGTTCAGATAAGAAGGTGATGGCTTTGTGAAGCAAAGAAGTTGTGCCTAGAAGCCAATCCACAGGCCGCTCCATTCACAGAGAAGATAGAGTGCCTTCTGATCTTGAGGAATTACTAAAAGAAAGAGTGAAAACTGGATACAGTCAAATTGTGATCCCTGGGTGTGTGTGTGCAAAGTGACATGTGGGCGCGGGAAGGTATAACACCCCTCTGTGCAGACGTATGCTGGCTGCTTAGGGAATTGCACTCATATAATGTTTTATCTGTGGCGTAAGGAAAATATTTCTTCACGACAGTGATTAGAAATGATTTCTCTTCTGTCAGGTGGCACACCTCAGCAGTATACTCTACCCATAGCGAACCACGTTGAGGACGGGGAGGGAAGGTGAATTGTTAAAACATTCTGCCGCAATCTTAGTACTAGGAACTTAATAAAAGAGTTGGAATCTGCATTGACCATAATGGGTTAAGGTGGTAATATTTTCAGTAGCGGACAGTCCTTTAAGTAAGCGTATTACCTCTCAGTGACCCCTTGGAGGAAGAAGAGCACCAAGGTGATTGGTGACAGAGTTGGAACTGTGACCTGTGAGAACAGTTTCAAAGAACTGGGCATGCTGAGCAGCAGTAGAAATTAACTGGACGCAGCAATTTAGGCCGTCTTTTTCTTAAATGTATAGGGACTTTCACACGTCCGTATTTTCATCACTCATTTCCCATAGTACACGGCAGGCAAGACTAGTGATTCCGGTTAGAATTACGTGCTGGAGGAAAATCCAAATTTTGTTCTGCAGTTGAGGAAAGATTGGAAAGGGCCTGCGAGCGAACTAGTTCAGGCTTCCTGTGAAGAAATACCCCTTTCATGCTCTTAACAAGTGGTCAGCAAGTCCTTGGGAGGTCGCCTCTGTGCTTCCTCCACTCAGCAGTGGGGTGGTGGCCTGTGGGGCACTCTGGTTTGCTTTAATCAGGCAGGGCTGCTTTCCACCCCCTGACTCCGCTCCACTCATCTCTCCACAGGAGGCACTTGCCACCTGGGATGCCCGCCAGGTCTGCTTGCTTCTCCAGGCTCCTAGCCCCATCGTATTCCTGTGTACAGTTGAAACAGTGGTTTTCCCCACCATCGCCCACCTTCCACTCCTGGAGAATAAGGCATTCCTAAGAGCGAATGCGGCCCCCTTCCTCAGTGATTGACCCTAACGGTGGGGATAGGGTGAGGACCATAACTGCGGGGGAGGGGGTAGAGGGAAGCGTGTTTGATTTGACATCTCCCCCACCCCACCACTGATAGTCATTTGGGAATCACTATTTTATAGCAGTAAAGATCTGTTTTAGGTGGTACACTGCTTGTTTCCTGTTAGTCGTTTTGCCAACTTGATTTTAAGCACTCTGAATATATGGAAACTTGGCCGACCCCTCTGTATAATGCCCAGTATTGATCACAGAGTGAATATACAATAATCAGTGCCTGATGGCTGAAGGAACCATCTGTTTCTCATGGACCATTATGAAAGGCTATTATTTATATATAAGTCAGATATTAAGTTGGCACAGATGCTAAAAGATTAAAATTTTTGTAGCTTTAAAATGGCAGGAAGTCAAGTCTTGGAGGTCTGATTCACTCAGATGATTCTCATCTCAGAAACCTCCTTCTTTTGTAAGTTATTTAACTTATTGCTATTGAAAGTGTAGTCCACACACCAGCAGCATCTGCATCACCTGGGAGCTTGTTAGATGTGCAGACTTTCAGGCCCCATGCCAGACCTACTGAATCAGAATCTGCATTTTAACAAGATACCCAGATGTGTTGTAGACACAGTAAGTTTGAGAAACATTGTTTTAACTCAGAATTCAGGAATTTAGGAGGAACATTTGTCTTCAAAGATAAGTAATCTGGAAACGAAGATTTCATCCATCTATGGGTGAGCTACTCAGTGCTTTCTGTCATGTGGCCTGGAATTACCCCACCTCATGGAGGAGGTTGTCAGGCCAGAAGATCTATCTGTAGGAATGCCCTAAAGTAATTTAGTAAGTGGGTGATACTTAGATATTAGACAGGATGGTGATTTCAAGAAGGTGAAGTGCTGTTGGAGTAAGAAACTAGGAGAGCTTGGCAAAAGTAGAAGACATGGCCATGTAGCCTAAAACCAGAGATAAGGGAGGAGGTCATCCCTTCATGATTGGAAACAACTTGTAACTCTTGGGACTTGTACTCATCTGGAATCCAACCCCTCCAGATGCAGCAGGTCGTAAATGAAACCAAGTGGATGTGTTGTGCGTGGAAACCTTGTGAAGTGGTGAGGATCATAGAAGGCATATCAGAGGGCAAAGAAGTTTCACTGCTCCACTCACCCAGTTGTTGCCACATGGGAATTTGGGTCCAGCATGACCAAATCTTTAAATGAAGCTAAATATGTAAGTTTGTATGTAAAACATCTTTTGAGTGTAATATGTTGGTAATTAAAATGTTTTTAGAACAGCCCAGGTCAAACAAAATTTATACGTGGCCTGCATCTGTTTTGCAGTCCTTGTTCTGGAGCAACAAAATGTATGAGGTGGCATGACTACTTGGCTTTTTTAGTGCAGGGCACTAAACACAGGTAGAAGCAGTTTGGTCCTGGTAGGGACCATTTTCGAATTTTACTAAGTAAAAGAAATAAAAATACATAAAGAAGGGAGCTGCATTTGCTTTGATGACCTGATTTAAAATATATACCTAAAGAACCTCAGTAACTAACGGTGTTTGAAGGAAAGAATTATATGCCTAAAGGAATAAAACTTAGGTCCTGTAAACTCTGAAAGGGAAGTAAGCATGGGGTTGGGATGATTGTAGGAAATGGAGACATGGAAACTACTTGGCACCCCCAAACTAGGAATATGCATTGAAAAAGGGTGGGCTGGGAGGCTAGACTCTACTTGGACTTTCTTGTGCTGGGAGAGAAATGTGAGGAGATAGAATTTGAGTTAATTTATCTTTAGCATCTTGTTGATTTGGATGGCTGCTGATATTTAAAGTTTGTTGGAATTGGGTTTTTAATTATAGGTTGCTAAGTTAAAATTAGCACTTTATATATTTTGAGAGTGAAAACTAGGGGAAGGAATCAAAATTCTTTCCAAAGACTTATTATTGATTATATTTCTTGTTAAAAACAAAATTCCTCATGGGTCAGGACTGTTGATTATTTGTCTTTGCATCCCCAGCAATCAGTGAATGTTTGTTGACCTGAAGTGATTATAAGACACAATATAATTTATTTTCTCTTTTGGTAAGTCATTCTGTAGGTATTCATTTTCCTTAACTGATTTAAAAAAAAATAACAGCTTTATTGAGAGATTCAATATGAAATTCACATTTTAAGGCGTATAAATTAGTGGATTTTAGTATATTTACAAAGCTGTGCAACCATCACCATTACATCACTGTGTAATTCCAGAACTCTTCCCTCCTCCCCCCCAAAAGAAACTCAGTACCCATTAGCAGTCACTTCTCCAGACCATGGTAACCACTGTGCTGCTTTTTGTCCCTTTAGATTTGCCTATTCTAGACATTTCATATTAGTAGAATTATACAACATGGAGTCTTTTGTGACTAGCATCTTTCACTTATAATGTTTTCAAGGTTGACACATGTGATAGCATGCATCAGTACTTCACTCTTTTTTCTAGCAAATAACATTACGTTGTATGGATATACCACATTTTGTTTACCTGCTCATCAGGTGATGAACAATTGAGGTGTTCTCACTTTTTGGCTGCTGTGAATAATACCTCTATGAGCATCTGTGTAAAAGTTTTTGTGTGGATATATGTTTTAATTTCTCTTGGGCGTATATCTTGCGGTGGAATTACTGGGTGGTATGGTAACTCTACATTTTTCATTTTGGGGCTCTGCCAAACAGTCTTCCAAAGTGAGTGTATTCATTTTACATTCCAATCAGCAGTGTTTAAAGGTTACAATTTCTCTATGTCCTTGCCAACACTTGTTACTGGTTTTCCTTTTGTATTTTAGCCATCCCAATGGATTCGAGGTGGTATTTTATTGTGGTTTTTATTTGCTTTTCCCTAGTGACTAATAATGTTGAGCATCTTTTTGTGTGCTTATTGGCATTTGTATATATTCTTTGGAGAAATGTCTATTCAAATCCATAGCTAATTTTAAAATGGAGTTATTTATCTAATTATTTTTATATTGTACATATTCTTTTTATATTCTGGATACTAGACCCTTATGAGATGTATGACTTGAAAACTTTTTCCTATTCTGTGGATTGTCTTTTCACTTTCTTGATAGTATCATTTGAAGGACAAAAGTTCGTAATTTTGATGAAGTTCATTTATATATACATGACTCATTCTTGTGCATTCGGTGTCATACCTATCCTTGTTGATCTTCTAATTGTTCTATCCATTAGGGAAAGTGGAATAGTGACATCTCCAATTGTTGTCAAATTGTCTATTTCTTCCTTCAACTCTGTTAATTTTTACTCTTGTATTTTGCAGCCTTGTTGTTAGGTGCACATATGTTTATAATCATTATGTCTTTTTTTAAAATTTACCCTTTTTTTGCTACAAAATATCCTTTTTTTCTCTCTAGTAACAATTTTTGTCTTAAAGTCTGTTTTGTCTTATATTAGTATTTCCACTCCAGTTCTTTTTTGGTGACTGTTTGCATGGTATATCTTTATGTCTTTTTACTTTCATCCTATTTGAGTTTCTGAATCTAAGTGTCTCTTTTATACAGAATATAGTTGTATCATTTAAAATATGTATTCTGACAATCTCTGTCTTTTTATGGAGGGCTTATTTATATTAATTTAATTACCCATCATCACTCAGGATATATGTGTGCTTTCTTGTTATTGGTTTTTTGTAGGTCTTATATCTTTCCTATTCCCCGATTCCTCCATTACTTCATTGTCTTGTATTAAATTTATATTTTCTAGTGTATCATTTTAATTCTCTTGTTGTTGCTGTTCTGGAGAAGAGAATTTTTATAGGCCTTTATTTCATCATTTCTGATGATATTATGATTTTTTTTGAGTTATTTTTTTAGTTGTTGCCCTGGGGATTACAATGAACTTCTTAATGTAAAACAACCTAGTTCAGATGAATTTCAACTTAATTTTAAAAGCATACAAAAACTTTACTCCAATATAGCTCTAGTCCTTGTTTTATACATTTTAAGGCCGTCACTACACTTTTATAATTATTACCTTATGCAATTGTCTTTTAAATCAGGTAACAGAAAAGGGTTATAAATGAAAATACATTTATATGTCTTTTACATTTAACTATGTAGTTAGCTTTACTGATTCTTTTTATTTCTTTGTGTGGATTTGAGTTAATGTTTGGTGTTTTTTCATTTCAGCCTCAAGGACTTCCTTTAGTATATCTGGTAAGGCGGATTTGGTAGTGACAGATTCTCTCAGGTTTTGCTTACATTAGAATGCCTTAATTTCTTCATTTTTGAAGGGTACGTCTTGATGGGCTTTTTTGTTTTAGTGCTTTCACTATGTAATTCTACTGCCCTCTGGCCTTCATAGTGTCTGATGAGAAATAAACTGTTAGTTTTACTGAGAATTTCTGGTATGTGATGAGACCTTTCTTTTCTGGCTGCATTCAAGTTTTCCCTATGTCCTTTGACATTTTGACTATGATGTGTCTTGGTGTGGATTCTCTTCAGTATATCCTTCTTTGAGTTTGTTGAGTTTGTTCAACATTATAGATTAATGTTTTCACCAAATTTGGAAAGTTTTTGGCCATTATTTCTTTAAGTATTTTTTCTGTCCCTTTTCTCTCCTAGGACTCCCAGTATTCAGGTTTTGTACAGTTGCTGGTGTCCCACAGTTCTCTGAGGCTCTGTTAAATTTTCTTCATCATTATTATTATTTTTGTTCCTAAAACTGGATAATCTCAATTGGCATATCTTTAAGTTCACTGATTCTTTCTTCTGCCTATTTAAATTCAGTATTGAACCCGTTTAGTGAATTTTCTATTTCAGGTATTATACTTTCAAACTCCAGAATTTTTATCTGGTTCTTCTTAAAAATAATTATCTCTGTGTTAATATTCTTTGTTTGGTAAAGCATTGTTTTTATATTTTCCTTAATTCTTTAGACATGTTGTCCTTTAGTTATTTGAACATACAAATCTTAGCTTACTTAAGTCTTTGTCTTGTATGCCCCAAATCTGGGCTTCTTAGGGACAGTTTAAAAAATTTTTCAGTTACAGTTTACATTCAGTATTATTTTGTATTAGTTTCAGGTGTACAGCGTAGTGGTTAGATAATCAGATAATTTACAGTGTGTTCCCCTCGATACTTCAGTACCTGCCTGGCACCATACGTAGTTATTTACACTATTATTGACTGCATTCCCTATGCTCTACTTTATATCTCAGTGACATTTTGTAACTACCAATCTGTACTCTTTAGTCCTTTCACCTTTTTCACCCAGTCCCCCAAATCCCCTCCCCTCAGGTAACCGTCAGTTCTCTGTATCTATGAATCTGTTTCTCTTTTGTTTGTTCATTTATATTGTTCTTTAGATTCCACATATAAGTGAAATCGTATGGTATTTGTCTTTCTCTGATTGACTTATTCCACTTAGCATAATACTTTCTAGGTCCATCCATGCTGTCAAAAATGGTAAGATGTGTTTCTTTTTATGGCTAAATAATATTCCATTGTATATGCAGGATGGGGCAAAACTAGATTTACAGTTGTGAATACACGAAAACACAGAGTTTATTCTCGTATTATTATTTATTAATTATTGTACTATTTTCCATATGAACAATTGTAAACCTGCTTTTCTGCAACCTGTATGTTCCACAGCTTTTTTATCCACTCATCTATTGATGGGCACGTGGATTGTTTCCATAGCTTGGCTGTTGTAAATAATGCTTCAGTGAACATAGGTGTGTGTATATATTCCTTCGAATTAGTGTTTTGTGTTTCTTTGGATGTATTCCCAGAAGTGGAATTGCTGGGTCATAAGGCAGTTCCATTTTTAATTTTCTGTGGAAACTTAACACTGTTTTCCACAGTGGCTGTGCCAGTCTGCATTCTCACCAACACTGTACAAGGGTTTCCTTTGCTTCATATCCTTGCCAACACTTGTTGGATTCTGACAGGTGTGAGGTGGTATCTCATTGTGGTTTTAATTTGCATTTCTCTGATGATTTGTGATGTTGAGAATCTTTTCATGTCTCTTGGTCATCTGTATGTCCTCTTTGTTATAAACTTTTTTGATTGACTACTTTATTTCCTGTGTATAGGCTATATTTTTTTGTTTATTTGTGTGTTGTAAGTTTTTATTGGAAAGTGCACATTTCAAATAACATAACATGGTAACTCTAAATCAGATTTTTCTCCCTCCCCAGGGTTTGGTGTTTTGTTCTTTGTTTTTGTTATTTGTTTCTTTACTTTCACACAGAATACTTTACTTCTGACACTTCCAGTCACCAAATGTTGGAGGTTTTCCTCCACCAAGCAATTCTCTGGGCACCAGGTGGGTGTCCTACAATTTAACTCAATTCTGACACCATCTATCTGGAGATAGTATCAGATCCCACAAGTTAAGGCCTCAGTCTCATGACACCTCTTCCCACTTTAGATGCCAATTGAAAGTAGGAGGTTCCCAGGTTACCTACAACTTTTGTATGACTTGGCTACAAATCAGAGGTTTCCATGACCTCCTTCCCTTTGGATTAATTTGCTAGAGCTGCCAATAGAATTTAAGCAAGTATTTATGTACATTTACCAGTATATTAAAGGATATGATAAAGGGTATAGATGAACAGTCAGAAGAAGAGATACATAGGGCCAGGTCTGGGAAGATCCTGAGTGCAGGACCTCTGTCCCCATGGAGTTGGGGTGAGTCACCCTCCCAGTATGTAGATGTGTTCATTCCCCTGGAAGTTCTCCAAACCCCATCCTGTGAGGATTTTTATAAAGGCTTTATCAAGTAGGCATGATAGATCATGAACTCCATTTGAGCCCTTGTCTTTTCTAGGAAAATGGGAGTGGAGGAGGGCTGACAATTCCAAGCTTCTAATCATGGCTTGTTCTTTCTGGTGACCAGGAGCCATCCATGAACCATTCAGGAGCTCATCCAGAGTTGCCTCATTAGAACAAAAGAGATTCTTGTCACCCAGCAAATTACAAGGCTCTTAGGAGGTCTGTGTCAGGACCATGGGAAACCAGAGCAGTATATATCTTTTCTGTCGTTTCACTGGTAGACATGCAGGCAAGGATGGGTAGGCTCACTGAGCATGTTAATTTTGTGTTGCTGCTCTGCCACCCCTTAGGGTGCTGTCGTCATCTGCGTGGTTGAAGCTGCCTCAGCCCACACTTGTGCTCCACCCTGTGAGAGGGAGACAGGCGTGCGGCATGGAAGGTGCATGTATCACTTCCACTCATTTGATAACTTAGTTCATCAGTGAGAAGTATTGGTGAGAACTTAGTCCATGACCACAGCAAAACTGCTTGGGGGGCTGGCAGGTGTGTACGCTGTTTGGATGGTCAAACACCCAGCTAAAGCAATATTACTAGGAAGAAAGGGGAGGTTAGATTTTGGGCAATGCCTGGCAATCTGCCGGTTACTTAACTTGTCTGAATCTTAGTTTCTTCACCTTTAAAATGGTGGTAACCATATTCTCTACCTCAAAGCGTTGTCTGGAGGGTTAGGTAAGGTGATGCACATAAATATAAATTATTTATTCAGTTTCTGGCATATAAAATATGCTCAATAAATATTAACTTTTAACTTTGAAGATATTTTTCTAATGATGAGAGTAACTATTGCTTTTTTTTTTTTTAAAATGCTTAGAGAACTCAAGCAATGCTTGTTTTACTTCAGGAAAATTGTACTACCGAAAGCAGTAAAAGGCACTGAGCTACATATATGGAGACCACAGGAATAGAAGCATATTACCTAGGTTTTTTGTTTTATCTTATTTTTGAAAACATATTATTAATGAAACAGTTCACACTTTTTCTTAGAATGGTTTTAATGTAGATAACACATAAATAGGTTTTGAGGTAAGTAGTCCATTAGAGCAATTTAATTTCACTCGTGAAAATTTTAGTTAGATTTTTCTTTTAAAATGGGTCATCTCTAGAAGCAGTTCATTTATTTGGTAAGATATTCTTAGCGTATAGATTTGCTGCAGAAGTGAGAATTCTAAAATGCCTCTAATTTTAAAAGTTGTTTTTCTGATCTTTGGCTGAGGGGAATAAACTATGAAACCTCTTACTAACATAAAGGAACTAAAAAATTCTTTATAATTGATAGTTTTAAATATGTACAAAAGGAGAGAAAACTTACTTATATTGTACACTGACTGATTTTGAAAGTATCTTTTACATATTATTTGCCATTGGTAGTTAGATAGAAACATTTAAATCTGTAACAAATTATTATCTTTAATTTTTCATAACCAGTTATTTTGAACAAAGAAATAACTTTATTTTGGGTTTTAGTGTCCTTATTAGTTTTATCTTGTCAATTGTGAAGGATCATTTATTAATATTTTTGAAAGCAAGACTTAGCAGAAGCCAGTTTTTGGTCAAAAAAATAAAGATGAAAAGTGACTAGGCAGTTATACAGGGGCTGTCATTAGTTTTATGAAATTGTATGTTAATTTGGTTAAAGCAGAGTCTGTTTTCATTGGAAATGCATTTTAAATATGAGAAAACTGACCTTTAAATATATTTGTGTATTAATACCTTACTTTGATGATATGAACATAAGAAGAAATAAACAAGTGAAGAATATGTTGTTTTATTTTTGTTTTTTTTGATTTAGCATCTCTAAAATGTGTTCATTTGTTGCATACACATTTTTTCTTATTTTTCTGTTTCTGGGGCAAAATGCCAAAAGAGATATGTATGCCATCTGTTTTGTCATCAATTTTAGATTAAATTCCCCCAATTTAGGTTGAGTTCTCATTGTTTTAATCTGCAGCTTTTAGTACTTTTTAAATTGATCTCTAGAATCACTGCTGACTTATTTTGTGGGTGAGCTTAAGATGATCGTTACATGTAAGACAGGGATGGGGTGACGCAGCCATCAGCCTTGGAATCACTTAGACTTCATTGTTAACTTGGTGGGGAGCATTGGGCTAAAGACAGCTTTCACTTTTACCCAAGGGCTTCTCTATCTCTGAAGAAAGAAATTGTCTTGAAAAAATTGAAAGCACAGAAACAAAAAGGAGCACTCAGCTTTTATTTAATTAATTATTTTTTTAAAATGTATTGATTTTAGAGAGAGGAAGGGAGAGGGAGAGAGAGATAGAAACATCAATGATGAGAGAGGCATTGATTGGCCGCCTCCTGCACGCCCCCTACTGGGAGTCGAGCCTGCAACCTGGGCATGTGCCCTGACCAGGAATCGAACCAAGATCTCCTGGATTGTAGGTGGATGCTCAACCACTGAGCACACCGGCTGGGCAGCACTTGCCTTATAATGTATTATCTACTCGACGACCCTGCTCATTAAACTTTTGGTGCTCTATTTTATTTTTGAATACATTTTTAAATCAATCTATATAGATTTGTAATATTGAACGCATAGTTCAGAGATAACTGTAGTTGCTACCATATCCCAAGGATAAATGTACACTGAAAACTTGTGCAGTAGGAGGCATGAAGTTGAGGAGGACAAGCTTTTATGGGAGAAATAAGGCCGTGGGGAATAAAAAAATAATGAATGTTAAAAATAAAAATATTTTTTCTCTGTTTTGATCATTACTATTGAAAAATTAACTGCAAAAAAGCTGGAAAAAAAGAAAACGCTCTCATACACTTTTCATCTGTACCAGTCAGTGGTTAACATTCTGTCCTGTACACATACTGTGCATGTGTTTTTCCGAACTTAAAAAAATAAGTCGCAGACACCATTACACATTACTTCTAGGCACTTTTGTTTCCTAAGAATAAAGACATTTTGCTACCATATCCCAAATTACCATTATTATCATCATTGTTGAACCCAAGAAAATTAACCATAATTCAGTGATATCGTTGTCATGTGTATTTCATGTTGAAATTATCCCATGACTTTTAAAAAAAATCCAGGATGCAGTAAAAGTTCATGCGTTGTACTTGATTGTCATGTGTCTTCCTTCTGTTTTGTTTTATGACATTGATTGTTTTGAAGAGTTTAGACCAGCTGTAGAATGTTCCACATTTTGGATTTGTCTGCTGTTTCCCAATTTTTAGATTAGGTTAAGCATTTTTGAAAAGGAGACAGCTGAGGGGATATCACCCATTGCACCACACCTGCAGGCACATGGGGCCTGGTTATCCTGCTGCTGGTGATAATGGAGTGGGGTTGCTTGATTAAGTGGTGGCCACCGCAGCTTTTCCAGTACACCTGTCCTTTTATGACTAGTAGGTAATCTGTGGGATGATGCTTGAGATCATGTAAACACCCTGTTCCTTAATAATCTTTTCCCCAAGTACTTTTAGCTTTCATAGGTGACACTTGCCTGAATCAGTTACACTGGAGATTGCACAGGGATTGTTTTCATTCCTTTTTCATCTAACAGCTGGCATTCTGCAGGAACTTTCCTCCCCCCATCCTCCCCCTGTTGATATGGATTCATGGATTCTTTAAGTTAAATCTGTTATAACTGATTGTCAATATTATACTGTTAGATGCACCAGTTATCCTAGATCCGGTGCCTCCTGTATTCTTTACACATGACTCCCGTAGTCTTTGAGCCCTTTCCTGCTTTTGGAAATGAATATTTTTAAGTGACTGAAATAAAGTTATATTTATTTTCTAATAAAGTAAATAAAAATATCCTAGGCTTTTTATACAATTAAATTAATTTTCTTCTATTATCAATTGTTTGATGGAAGATTCTCCTTTCCTGTAGTTTAGGGATATGTGCATAACTTGATTTACTGAGATTATAAGCATATCTAGAGGTCAATTTTTGATGTCTTTCTCAAAGCTGATCCTTTCCTGATTTATGATTCAGAATTAAAATTCTGGAGTGATGCCTCCTGGGATCCTCTGTTGTCCCAGAGAAGAATAGCATGATGCTTAAGATGGAAAAAAAGCTTTGGGACAGCCTTCCTCATATGTATTTTCTCTCTGTTTCTCCTTCCTCCCATTCACTTTGGAAATACGGTGTTTACTGGTGCTGATTTTCCATGATCTTTCCCAAACTTTAATTGCAAAAACCTCCACTACTTCTCTGCTATCCACTTTACTTCCTTTTTTTATTTCCAACCTGTCTTTAAGCATTATTCACTAAATTGCCATTGAAAATTTGTGGTGGTGTTTCTAATTTTGTTGGAGTTTGGGAGGGGGGTGAAGGGGGGAAGGGACGGAGCCTGCGAAGGATAGCTGACATTATTCCATCTATCCGTTACCTTTGGATATTCTGTTTAACCACCTGCGAATCTATTCTGCACATTGTTTAGGCTGAATTTCTCTCTTCTTGGCCTCAAGACTGTTTTAAGAGACTTCAATGCGTTGCTGAAATCTAGATATGCTGGCTAAAAGCATTGTCATAATCCACCATTGTTACATTGCTAAAAAGAAAATAGTGTTTTCATAACTTATTCTTAGTGAAACCTTGCTGTTCCCTAGCAAATGCCTCTTTTTATTGCCCATAAAGTTCTCACAAACCACTTATTCAATAATCCATTTCAGAGGTTTGAAGGCAGGAATGAAACTCTGTGATTTTCAGAATCTACTCTTCCTCCTAACCTTTGTCCATTCCCAGATGGCAGTTGTTTTTATTTGCAGCTGGGTGTTGGCTGTGCTGCTGACTAAGGAAAAACTCTGATCAAGAAGCCATTGTAGCGACCTCTTTTATGAAAAATTATTTTTGAGGACCCATCAAGAAGATGTTTGCAGACTCCTTTTTAAGAAAAGCTGACTTAAGAAAACTAATTTTCTGGAAGTGCCTGTCAGTTATTACTGCGAAAGAAAAGTCTTGTCACTGAACTAGAGAAAAAGATTTTTTTCAGGTTATCAAAAAAGTGAATACACAATAAAGAATTTCTGCAATGCTCATTTCCCTGGAGTAGAAGTGGGGAACACAGGCATATGAGGATCTCAGTGAAGAAACAGTGGCTGAGACCTTTGCTTCTAAAAGGTTAATTTATATCTCCCAGGGTTTTTTTGAGACCCTAACGAGATAATACATTAAATGCTTAATTCTGTGGCAGGCATAGGTGTCCAATGAATGATCAGTACATATTACTATATACATTAGGTATATTAAGTAATTCCTTACCAGTTTTGTTTTCATGCCTGCCCCAGACAAACTGAGTAGGGATTTAAGAACTCCTGATAGTTTTCCCCATCAAATATATTTCCAAGTGATTCTTTGCCATGTCAGCAGCATCTTCTGTTATTGCCATCATGGCAGACATTGGCCTCCAAAGGGACAGTGCTTTCCACCTGGCAGGTTCATCTGCTGGATCATAGCCAGCAGGGATTACATGTCCGTGAAGTTTAGAATATTCCAGTATACACAGAGGATATGCCAATATGTAGTCAGAGTCAGGAGAAAGACAGGATATGTATAAAGCAAGGACATGAACCTGCGGTGAAAGGGCTTTGGTGAGTTTATCAGATTTGAATGGCTGTGGCATGTGGAACCCTTTTCCCCGAGGGAGGCTGTGAAATGCAGTGCTTGGTTTCACAAAACATGCTCATATAATCCCCTGGGAAGGAAATGTTTCTTTATAATTTAGAAAGGATACAGAGTTCATTGTAAGGCTCTATAACCAAATTCAACTTGTGCTGGGAATCCAGAAGGTATGGCACAAATCCCTAATTTATCAGTGTTCTCATTGCAAATATTTCATTAGAGCCTCTCCCTTTTCTCTCCCCAAATCTGAGCCCATCGCCGAGTCTGAGCTTGGAGGCTCTAATTTTAGATATACATGGAAGGCCTTGATTAGTATCACTGTAGTTGCTGTTTGGAAAATGTTAGAAAATTAACTTTAATCAGATTTCAAAAATTACTGAATGAAGACTCTTTTTGTTTTAAGTTATATTTATTCATCTGTAAAATGGAGATAACAATATTTACTTCAGAGGGTTACTGCCTACCTCACAGAATTGAATGAGGCAACGTGTGTAGAGTGTTGAGTGCTTGGCACATGGTGAGCACATATTAAAATAGTGTGAGTGTTATTAGTTTTTTATTAGTTTCTCTCTGACTACAGAATAGAAATGTTCATTGTGGAAAATGTAAACTAAAACAAGAAAAATAAAAATCACCATAAATTCTCCACCTAACAATAACTGATGTTAACATTTTAGTATATCTTCCAGCCTTCTTTCTGGTTTCCTATATACATACACATGTTATATGTAAGGAAGCCAAAATTATATTGGTTTGAAACTCACACTTTCCCCATGTCATTGGATATTCTTCTATCACATGATATTATTGGCATTTTATTTTATGTATGTTCTTAAAAAAATTTATTTTCCCTATTGTTAGATATTTGTGTTGTTTTCAATCTTTTTAAAAAAGACTTTATTTTTTAAGAGCAGCTTTAGTTTACAATAAAATTGAGAGGAAGGTTGAGAGGTTTTCCAAATAGCCTTTGCTCCCACACATGCATAGTCTTCCTCATGAGCAACATCACTGACCAGAGTGCTACGTTTTTTATTTTACCAAGGATGAGCCTACTTTGACGCATTGTAATCACCCCAAATCCATAGTTACCTCAGGGCTTACTCTTGGTGGTGTACATTCAGTGGGTCTGGATGAATGCACAATGACCTTTCCATCATTATACTATCACACAGAGTATTTTCACTGCCCTTAAAATCCTCTGTGCTCTGCCTGTTCATCTCCCCTCCCTGCTCTCACCCCTGGCAACCACTGATCTTTTTACTTTCTCCACAGCTTTGCCTTTTCCAGAATGTCATATAGTTGGAGTCATACAGCATGTAGCCTTTTCAGATTGGCTTCTTTCACAGAGTAATATGCTTTTAAGGATTCTCCATGACTTTTCATGGCCTGATAGCTCATTTCTTTTCGACGCTGAATAAATATTTGGATGTCTGTATGTACCACCGATTATTTACACATTTACCTACTGTAGGGCAGCTTGGTTGCTTCCAAGTTTTGGCAATTAGGAATAAAGCTGCTATAAACATCCTTGTGCAGATGTTTGTGTGAATATAAGTTTTCAACAACGTTGGATAAATAATCAAGGAGGGTGACTGCTGGGTTGTATGTTTAGTTTTGTAAGAAGCCACCAAACTGTCTTCCAAAGTGGCTGGACCATTTTGCATTCCCGCCAGCAAGGAATGGGAGTTCCCATTGCTCCGTATCCTCACCAGCATTTGGTAGTGTTAGTGTTTTGGGTTTTGGCCATTCTAAGAGGCATATAGTGGCATCTCAGTGTTGTAGTCTTTTATTATTTATAAGTAATTCTCCAGGGAATGCTTTTTTCCTGGAAGAGGAATTGCTGGATTAAAGGTTATATTCACTTCTGTACATATTGCAAAACTGTCCTCTGGGGAAGTTGTACAAATTTATGTTCCCACTTGGAATGTATGAAATTTGGTGCTCACTCCTAACACTGAACATTTTAATTTTTTAAACATTGTTAAGTAAAAAATAACATTTTTGTGGAATTAAAATATGTAAATAAAGACTTTTTGTATAAATCTTTTTAAATTTTCTAATGATACTAAACTTTTTATATGTTCAGAAACTATATTATTCGGAGACTGCTTGTCTTTGTCCTTTGT